>NW_023416308.1:1607500-2207500 GCF_014176215.1 Rousettus aegyptiacus
ACGCACCCCGATATGTCCGCAGGGCAGGACGCTGCTCGGCCGGGGACAGGAAGTGCCGAGGCGCGAGCGATACAGACCGTCTCAGGGCCACGCGGCGCGAAAGGGGTCAGCGCCATGCCGAGGACCTCTGCAGGGGGCGGGCTTGCCGGCAAGGGGGCCGGCGGCGACTTCCTCAGTTCCGCGCCTTGAGCAGCGGCTGTCAGACTGACGAAGCACTTACGACCCATGCGTTTCCCTCTTCCTTCATTACACCTTTATTTTTAAGCCTTTTCCTGTTTAGAAAACAAAAAACAATGCAGCTCGCCGCTCACGTTCACTTAACCTCACGCCCAGGAACGCTGCGTTTTCTGGGATTTGGCATTTTCGGCGATCGAGAACGACTCTATTTTGGAAATGGAAGTACCACTACTAAACATACCTAGCTATAAGCAGACCGATGTCCTTTGTTTTCAGATGCTATCGATAGACGAGAGCGACGCGAACAGAATAATAAAACCGAGATAAATCAACCGAGATAATAAAACTGTGGGGCGAGGTTGAGGCCTGCGATCCGCGAGTTACCGCGCACTGCTGCCGAGTACTCTCGGGGCAAACGGGGAGTGAGTTAAAGGCTAGTGCAAGTCCAGAGGGACGAGAGGAGGTCGTTCTTGGGCAGGTGACGTAAAGTCGCTCAGAAGTGGTTAGAGTCTGGCCGCATTCCCCACTTCGGAGCTAGAACCACACAGTGCAGGAGGCGAGAGAAGGGGGTGCCCCCAGCGCCCTGGGGAGGGTGCTGCAGGGGTCCCCCGGAGCAGCAGGACGGGTAGGGGCACAAAGAAAGTGAACAGAGCCACCGAGTTCCGGGGAACCAGCTCCCAGCTCCCGGCTGGACGCACGCCATGGTGGGGAGCCGATGAACGAGGCCGTCGGTCCCGGCTCCGAGCACACGCCACCGGCCCCGGAGTCGGCCCATCTCTGCCACCTGCAATTCCAGGACGGCCTGGGCCGCCGGCGGCCGGGGTGGGCCGCGAGTTTCCAGACGAGAGTAGAAAGTCGCAAGGCTGTGCCTCCTTGACGTCGTCTCTTTCTTGGATTCCGCGTTCGGGACGGCGTTCGGAAGTGCTGAACTGGGTGTGCGTATGCATGCACCTGCACGTAAAGACTCGAAAGACGCATCCTCGGGCGCTGCGGTGATTTCGGCAGGTGCGGTTCGTCCTCCACGGACGCCGGGCTCGCGCCAGGCTGACGGTAAGACAGGGCAGGAGCCAGGAATTCCCCTGTGCCGCCCGGGCCCGGCGGGGCCCTCCCTGGCGAAACCTCCCCGCTCACAGTGTAATTTAGTTGTCATTGTTTCTTCAAGGACGGTAAGAATATAAAGGGGCCGGGGCGAAATAAGGAAGGACGGCGTTGTCAAGGAAACGGTTCTTCTGGAGGGAGTCAGTCTTTTCAAAGTCTTCCCGACCCACGGCGTCCGCGAAGCAGGAATCCGGAAAATCCATTAGGGCGTCTGAGAGGGGAGGCGCCTTGCGCGGGGGGGTGGGCCGGCTCTTCGCCTCTCGGCTTGTAGCTACATGTCGGGTCAATTTCCACCCAATTTATTTTCATTCTGAGTGTTCAATTTTGTGCGTTCCCTTAATTACTTTTCTTATATTGGAGAAATATTAGATTTCCCCAGATCTTGCCCGGCTCAGCATGGTGCCCGACTTGGAAATGTAAAGAGACCACTGCCCAGACACCATCCCTTCTCAACGTCCGGCCCGCGGTCCCAGAGAGAGGCGACGAGGGTCTTCCAGGCAGCCGTGCTGGGATGTAAGACTGCGGGTGTTTCTGGAAGCCTCACCCCCATCCCCCCCGCAGCCGATCTGGCAAAATCCTAGCTCTGGAAGGTGTAGCCGGGCGGCTGGACCGCACTATCGAACCACGTCCGCATGAATTACCCCGCTGTCCCGTTTCTAAATTGAAATCCACCCACGGCATGTCCATCTCTGTCTCGAAACGTGAGATCTCCATGTACGCAGCGGGTACCATTTTCTTGGCCCGCCATCGCGGAGTCTGAGTTTGGGGCGTCACGGGCTGTGAGGCTCACGCACAGCTGTCACAGGCAAAGCGGCCGGAAATCAGAAGCAGCTGACGCAGAGGGGCCTACGCGCCCCCCACTTCCGCCGGAGCGCCATCGGGACTCTGCACGGTGCTGGGACGGCGAGGGCCAGCGATGCCGGAACCCCGAACTCTTCGGGGTCCTCTTCTTAAGAACCAGAGGACACACGGCCTCTTGGGGCAGGTCTGTCACCCTGGGCGCAACTGACACTTGGGGGCGGCTGAATCTCTGTGGTGGGGGGTGCTTCCTGTGCACCCGATGACTTCAGGAGCATCTCTGTCCACTCCTGTGCACCCAATGACTTCAGGAGCATCTCTGTCCACTCCTGTGCACCCGATGACTTCAGGAGCATCTCTGTCCACTCCTGTGCACCCGATGACTTCAGGAGCATCTCTGTCCACCGTGACGAGCCAGTCTGTCTCCAGACACGTCACACTCCCCTGCGGTGGCGGGGGGCAAACGCTCCCCCACGGAGAACCGCCATCGAAGGGTTAGAAGGTGGCCTCAGTTCAACCTCACAGAGCCAGGGGCCTTTTCCGGCACCAGCGTCCGATGGCCACGGGGCTCTGCTCGAACTCCGCGAAGAAGCCGATTTTCAGAGGCGGCCGGCTTCCTGGGAGCGCACCTCCCACTGCCGAAAGTCTTTCTGGCATTGCGCGGAACGCTCCGTTCCGGGACCTTCCCCGACGGCTGTTCCTTCCTCTTCGAGGGGCCTCTGAGCCCCGCAGGCCAGTAACGCCTGTTCCCGACGTGATCGTCACCCGATTATCATTTCAGTCCTCGTTACCCTTCTCCTCCCGCAGCTGCACTACACCGAGCGTCGGGGCGTCCGACGAAGGCAGAACTGGCCGCACCCGAGCTGGGGCTCCATCGGCTGTTCGCGGTCACCCGGCCGTCGGACGTGCGCTTTACGTTTATTAAGCACCTACCGTCTGCCAGGCACAGTGCCGGGACCTGGGGACAGCGATGAGTAACACAGGGCCCGGCCCCGACCCTCCGAGTCCACAGGCGGGATCTGTTCGCAGACCCTTCCCAGACCCCGGATCCCTCCTGACGACTCACGGCTGAAACACGCGTGTGTTTGAATCGCGCTCGCTCACACAACGGGACTAGAGCTGAATGTCCTTCCTGATTTCCCCTAGGGCACTCCGTGCCGGCCTGGACCGCAAGGAGCAGGGGTCCTGGGGGCCGTAGAGGTCCACGGTCATATTTTGATCCCTAGACGACAACATGGGGGGGGGGTGCCTGCGAGTTCCCCACATTCTGTCTAACGACGCCCTGGACGGAGGCGGGGAGGCGGCCTGCCCCTCCGATCTGGGCATCGTGGGAGAGCCAGTGCCCACACGTGGTCCAGGGCCTCAGCGGCCAGCGGGCCCGCCCGCCTCCCCAGCTCACAGCCGGTTCCTTCCGATTCGGGCGGGGCCGCCCTCACCGCCTTGCGCCTTCTGGGCGCTGGCCCGGACCTGGGAGCAGTCCGGTAACCTCTTCAGATTTCCAGGACGAGCTTAGGCGCTCGTCACAAGGACGCTCGTCGCAAGGACGCTCGTCCACTTCACCTTACGGGACGTAGAGGAGAAATAGAGGCTGGGTGGGGAGTCCCGTCGAGTGGCCACAGAAGCACAGCCGTGTCAGCGTGGCCGGGGTCTACTGTCCCTGAATTTTAGCAGAAAGGCAAAAAAAGACACTTGGCTCAGACTCCGGCGAATCTGGTCCCACCTTTGTGCCATCAGCCGGGGGTTGGCAAACATCAGCTGTCGAGGGCAAGACAGTACATACTTCGGGTTCCTGGGGCCCCGCGGTCTCCGCCGCCACCCCGTTCTGCTGCCAGACTGGGAAAGCAGCGCAGCCAACGCGACAAACGAGCCGGGCCGCGTTCCAGTGACGCCTTATTTCTGGACGACGAAATTTGAATTTTGTATCGTTTTCACTTGTCACAAAGCATTTCTTCCTTCCGTTTGTTTTGCATCTTTTAGAAACGCACCCACCATTCTCGGCTGCGCAAAGGCAGGTGGCAGCCCAAATCTGGCCCCGGGCCGCGGTGTGCCAGCCGCGTCCCTTAGACAATATGCTGGGCCACCTGTTTCTAGGCAGCGGGCGGTCTGGACCGCCTCGTCTGATGCCGCGGGAGGCCGGCATTTACGCGACCCCCCCTCTCGGTGTTTTTGTTATGACAATTCACGCGCGCACACAAGAGCAGAGGGACTAACAGACAACTACGAAGTACTTCCCCACATCGCCGGCGACGGCAGCCACACCGTGAGCCCCCGCGCCGAGCCCGAGGAGCCGCGCAGACGTGAGTCGGCAGAGGGCCGACGGGTGTGTCTGAGCCCTCGGAGGCCAGCGGGTGTGCGGATGAATTAGAAGGCTCGGTTGCCCTTGCCTGAAGGCCGCCATTGAGAGGCGCAACGAGACGGGCGTGTCTGAAGCCCGGGACATCTTTTCCCCACCGGCCGGTCTGGTAGAAGGCCATTCGAAGGACAGAGTGGGGAAGGACGTTAGAAGTCGAGTCAGAAGCCGGAGACCGCGGGAACCGAGCCCGCCCCCATCCGCCCGTGGAATCAGAGCCGTGGCCCGGCCGCCTACGGACAGACTGCGTGGGTGCTCCTCGGCCGGCGCAGGGGGCAGGACTGTCTCCTGGAAGGGGGTCCCCCAGCTCTGCCCCCTTTGCTCAGGCGCCCCAGCCTCTCGGTGCTACAAGGGGGCGGAAGTGAGCTCTGGCTCATTCCCCACACGATTTATTTTTTTCTTGAGGAACCGTAAGTGTTTAGAGATGGACGAGAGAAAGACGACAATCGGAGTGTTTCCGTAAACCGCTGAGGGCTGAGCCGAGGACGGGGACGGGGGGCAGCGATGGCCGGGGGAGCGCCCGTCCGCGTGCGGCTCTGTGTGCGGCTGTCGAGGGCACGGCGGGGCGACCTCCTTCCTTCTGGGTCACCGGCCTGGGGCTCTGCAGTGTCCGCGAAGCCGGACGACTTTGACGACGACGGCCCCCACGGCGCGAGACGCCCGCCCGGCCGCGGAGCCGCTGGAGGACCGAGCGAGGCGGTGTCCTGGTCCTGAGGTGCCATCGTCGTCTTCTCTGGATGAAACTGACCTGCTGGTGGGGGCTGACGGTCACGTCTCGATGTCCATCACAGAGGGACCGAGACCAGCTTCCCCTGTGAGGAGGCTTCTCACCGCTGCTCGACCGGGCAGCAGAGAGAGGCCTAACGGCCGCCGTCCTCGGCCGCCTCTGCGGCCCTGCCGTGGGGCTTGCAGGGGGGGGCGGAGCGTGCACCCCCCGACCGCCCCCGCCACTCCTCGCTCCCAGACTCCACTAACTAACAGAACCAGGTGACGAGGACGCTGGGCCAGGTCCCGGCTTCGGCCTCAGGAAGCCAGGGACGCTTTCGCTTGCTCCGCTGTGCTCGGCCGTCGCCATGAGAATGACGTTTCCAGGCTCGGACCCGAGACAGTTATGACGCAGGGACATCCGCCCAGCCGAGGCGTGGGGCCGGCCAGGACCAGCCGCGAGAGGCACGAGACGCCCGGCCTGGCCCCCCCTCGAAACGGGGGGCGGGGAATGAGTGAGTGTTGTTATGGGGCACTGAGGTTTTGCTTTTTGGGGGGCGGGGGTGGTTGTTACACAGCAGCAGCTAACTGATACACCGACTGACTGTGAACTTAAGCAGCCCACAGGGAGGAAATGCATGGTGCTGGGGAAAATGACCGTGACGTTTCCCAGCAGAAGCGAGAGGGAGCCGCGTCTCACGTGCAGGCGTCTGAGAGGACGACGGACGCCGTCCCACGGTCACGGACACCCTAATAAACCCGTCGCCCGGGGATGCCGGTTGGTGAACACGGAAGCCAGATGCTGCCCAGCTCGGCTGCCGGCACGTGGGCCCGAAGGCCTGCCACCTGGGCCCCACTGCCGCAGGTCTGGACACGCTGTCTACATGCGGCCGCGCGTACACGGACGGGAAACGGATCCCGCACGCGGCCTTGGGTGTCCACGCGGAGTCATTTTTGCTTATTTATTTTTGAAAAAGGTGAGTGACTCCCTGGATGCCCAACCTGGCGTCCGGGGAAATCGGGGGCCGCCGCCCAGCGAGCGGTGTGGCCGCTTCCTCCGCCTGCTGAAGTGGGTGGGGCTCGCCGCGCTCGACCCGGGCCGCGTCCTTGTCCCCCGCTCCTTGCCAGGCGGCCTCCCCCCGGCTCCCCGCACCCTGACGCAGAAGCCGCTGGGTCGCCCGCTGTCCCGCGCGGAGGGGCGGCATGGTCGCACAAGTGCCGACCGAAGACACAGGGCCCCCCGCCGCGTGAGCCTCGCCGCTGCCCTTCGGAAGGGAGCAGGGCCTGCCAGAGCCTCCCTGCTTCTCACCGGTGTGTGTGGTGTGCCGCGCAAAGTTCTCCGCAGACCGCTGCTCAAACAGGGGACGCGGGCATCGTTCCAGAACTCGTCACGAAAATAAGGGGCGGTGCGGGGTGTCGCCGACGGGCTGCCTTGTGAGCTCCCCTCCCGGGATGTCAGAACTGTCTCTACTCCAACGAGCATCCTCCTTGGGCCTTCCAATCACTGTGACAAATACCAAAATATTACCTCTGTTGTCACCGCGATCGACTTGAAAAAATGTCTTTGAGCCTGAGAAGGCTCGTTCTGCTGCTCTGCTGCAAAATGAACTGTGTGTCCGTCAAGTCTGCACCATCTGGCGTTTGGCCGAGTGCTTCGTCTGGGCCGATGACACAGGCGGTGCTTTTCTGGAGCATCCCAGTGTGAGCTAAAGCCAGCGAGGCTCCTGAGCGACATTGCAGGGAGCTGGAGGGACACCCAGGACCAGAGGCCACCGGCAAACGGGGGCCCAGAATGCTTGCGGATTCCCGCCGACAGAAAAGTGGGTTCCCTGGACCAGTACGATGGGCATCACCTGGGAGCATCTTAAAATTGCCGGATTCCCAGATCCCACCCTCAACTTGCCAGGTCAGACACTCTGGGCCGGACCCAGTGACCCGTGTTCTAACCTTGGGCGGGTTAAGCCCTTGGGGAGATGCCGAGGCCATGGGGTGGGGGGGACGGCTCGTGTGAATGGGCCTGGCGTCCTTGTAAAAGAGACCCTGGGGAGCCCCTCGCCCCTCCTCCACGTGAGGACACGGGGGGAGGACACCGACATGAGCCAGGAAGTGGGCGCTCGCCCGCCGCCGATCTGCGGGCGCCTTGAGCCTGGCCTCAGAACCACGAGAAGGAAGCGTCGGGGGCCGAGCCCCGCGGCCCGCCGTGCGCTGTTCGGGGCGCAGACCCAGGTCAGCGCCGACCTCGCCCTCGCCGCAGAGTGACCGTGGACGGGGGATGCAGGCCACACGGGACCTGCCCTGACGGCATCGAAGCTCCATCCGCCACCCAGCTGCCCGAGGGTCAGCCACACGCGGGCCGAGGCCACTGAAGCCAGCTCCTCCCAGTTGCCCGGTGTTCACACGTGTCCCCTAGAGGTGGGGGGGGGGGGGTGGATTTCATGTACAGCCTCTCAGAGGCCCCGTGCGTTAGTTACAGCCTGCCAGGCTCGGAGGGTCCAGGAGGCGCGAAGCCTGGCTCCCTCCAGTGAGCCTGGAGTCCCCCAGACTGGCGAGGCTGCGGGAAGCCTCTGCTCGGGGGCTTCTCACGCGGATCCTGCTTAGCAGATGAGACAACCGAGGCAAGGGGAGGGGGGGCAGGTGGCTCAGCCGGGAAGTGGGGGCGTCCGGCCCACGGCCCAGGCTGTGCCCGCCCGGGCAGTGGTTGGCAGTGGGCACGTCGGGGCGAAGGGCCCAGGGCTTCGCTTTGTCTTTGTGGTGGGAGGTGCCCAAACGAACGTCACCCTTCAGGCTGGATTCAACAGGCGAGGACACAGGGCAGAGCTCGGGACCCCCGCGCAGGACGCACGCAGCACCCGCCGGGCGCCCGGCTACCCCCGGCTCCTTCCTTGCTGTCAAGACTCTGGACACGAGGATCCTTCTGTTCCCTGAACTGGCCGAGCTCGTTCTGGCCTCAGGCCCTCTGTCGGGGCCTTCTGCCGCCTGGCTCACCCTCCCGCGGACGGTCACAGGGCCAGATCCCTTCTGCTGCTCACATTCTGCTCCAATGTCATCTGCTCAGGAAGAAGGTCCCTGAAAACGCCGTCAAAACGAGCTGCCCGCACGGTCCTATTTGCTCTTCCACAGACGCGTACGATACTCGAAACCGGCCGTGTCTGCCGGCGCTTACCTGGCCACTGTGCATGCCTCGCTCTGGAATGTGAGCTCCGGGGACGAGGGCTTCTTGGGCTCTGAGAGCATCCGGCGCATAGTAGGTGCTCAATAACTCTACACTGCCTCATAAAAAGGCTCGTGTAAGGATCTCAGGTACTGCTCTTTGTTCCTTCGTGCAGACCACCGCGTTTAATTCTGCGTTTGTAGGTGCAGAGGGGACCCCGTCTCTATTCCCAGAGCTTCGAGGAGATTAGATGGCAGAGGGGAGAAGCCGCCCGCCGTCGGCCGAGGGCGCGAGCCCGGGCCTCACGCTCGAGATCAGGGGCGCCTGCCGTGCGGTGAGGACAGAGGAGGCAGAGACCGGCCAGGCGCGGGAGGTGGGGCCCCCCGGACCGCACCAGGCTGCCCGACCGGCAGACGCAGGTCCATGGCCAGGAGCTGCGCCAGCCCTGGAGACGGCGTCCACAGAGACGGGGACCTGGGCTGTGAGCGGTGGGCCGGCTGCATTTCGGCCCCCATCGTCCCCTCGGCTGAACCCACTTGAGCAGTGAGCAACCTGTGCCCCTGTGCACCCCGAAATGCGGCGCGGTGAAAACTTCGCTAAACTTTCTGGGGGCGCCGGGCTGATAGTCTTCGGGCTAAATCATTTTCGCAGGCCTCTCCCCCTTCCCTCCCTGCCCCCCTCCTTTCTTTATCGTGTGTAACCTACACAGAGCTTCTAAATACGCGGCTACGTTCAAGGGCCGCAGTGGGGCGCGCCTCGCTCACCAGCTGTCCGCAGAGCCCGCCGCCCCCTCTGCTAACGGAACAGCCCCCCGCACACTGCCTCCCGCCCTTCCCCGGCCCCTCGCGGCGCCGAACACGCAGCGAGATTTTAGGGAGCCGAGCGCCTCCATTTCCTGCTTCTAATGAACCGCCGCGAGGCCCGGCTGTCGGAGGTAAAGTGTCCACACGGAGGGGATGGGAGGGTCTTTACTTTGGGTCATCGACGAGGTCGCCAGTAGGACTAAGGCATTGTTATTTTTTTTTTCCAACATTAACTGTCTTTTGAAAAATAGTACAAAGACGTCCAAGGCTTTCGGGGAACACACTTCTCCTCGCTTGCCACTCGTTTTCAAATTAAGCGGCGGCTGCAGCCGAGCCGTCGGAAGCCGGGGAGGGCCCCGGCCCGCCTCGCCTTTGCCTCGGCGAGGTCCCGGCGAGGCCACCTGCCGACAAGACCCTGTGCTTTGAGATCTACGGAGGCAGGAGCTCAAGACCCACTGATGACAGAAGGGACCAGATCGGACTCGGATGGGGAAGTGGCAGGTGTCCACAAAGCTCCCTGACGAAGCGCGGGCCGGACGAACACACCTGCTCCTCCCGGGACGTGGACGTGGGCCCTGGGCGGCTGACCCTGCCGCTCCGGCGAGTCCAGCACCCATTCTCTCTCTCTTCTCTTCCCTTCTTCCCTCCTTCCTTCCTTCCTTTCTTCTTTCCTTCCTTCCTCCTTCCTTCCTCCTTCCTTCCTTCCTTCCTTCTTTTCCTTCCCTTCCCTTCCCTTCCCTTCTCTCTCTCTCTCTTTCTCTCTCTCTCTCTCTCTCTCTCCCCCCCTCCCCCCCTCTTTCTTTCTTCCTTTTTGGGGATGCCTTTCAGTCTCCTTGGGGTGGCCATCGCCACTGAGGGTGGCTCGCCTGAGACTGACCCATCCTCCTCGCTGGGGGCAGACACAATCGTCCGGCCAGATCGAGACGCTCTCACAGTGACTGGCTCAGTGACAGGCCTGCGACCCAGTCTGGGCCACTGAGAATCGCCTCGGCGCTGTGGCTGACCGGGACTCACTCGGCCGAGAGGGTGCAGGTGCAGGTGTGCCGGCAGAGCCGCCTGAGGACGAAGCCAGCACAGGGCCGGGCGGGGCTACGGCTGAACGTGAAGACCGGGCCCGGCCCCGCGACGCGGCCAGAGGCCCCCGCGTGCCGTGCCGGACGCTCCCGCCGCCCCGGGCCTGGCCACCCGTGGGCCACGGCGCCGTGTCTTCCTTTCCCTTCAGCCGAGGGATCTGGGTCTCTGGCACCTTCACTGCAGTGGTCCTGCCTGTTCACACCCTGCGCGGATTACGTAGCGGAATTCACTGAGAAATCCTGACTCGGCGACCTTTGAATCTGTGAACCGCGAACTCGGCTCCCGGTCACCCCCGTCCTCACCCCCCACCCCGCTGCGGCGTGGCCCCCGAATTCCCAGCACATCACTCGGTGACGCGGTCACTGCGGGGAGGGTGGGGCTGACTCGCCCGCCGCCCCGGCCGAGGCGCGTGGACGCGCGGGGTATAAGCGACCACCGTGCACGTCTGTCCTGCCGACGCCCTGCTCAGCACCCGACGCCCGGCACCTGCTGAGCTCGTGCCGCGCCGGCCGCCGGGGGAGGGGTCGGGGCCCCGCGTGGCATGTCGGCTGCCCGCTTCCGTGGCTCTGAGCGCCCGGGCTGGGGGCCCACGCGGACACGGAGGTGGTGTCCACTCGCCCCGCACAGCATGGGGCCCCGCACCCCGCCCTGCTGCTGAAACGACTCGACGGCCGGAAACCCGCCCCGGCCGCGAGATTCTGCGGCGTGGCTGCCCCAGCGGCTCACCCCCACCACCGCCGCGTGCGAGACGAGGCCACCTTCCCCACCCACGGGTCCGATGGCGTCCGTGGGGACAGAGTGTAACCCGCGTGCCGGGGCACTCACAGCCCCCCGAACCCGAGCCCGGCGGCCGAGGCCCCTGCACGCGGATGACTCCCGTGTTCCCAAGTCGCGGTTCTGAGGCCAGCCGTTGCCATCGCCGCGATACGAACGTCATGTGATTTTCACATGCCTCGCACTTTTCTTCTTTGGATTTTTTTATCCTTAAAAAACGCACAAACCGTTCCTAGCGCGTGGGCCGTGTGGTGAGAGGTGCAGGGCCGGGCCGGGGCCTCAGCGAGGCTGGAAGCGCCGGCTCCGATGGGCCACTTCCGCTTCAGGCACGACCGTTGCGAGTGGTTGGTCGTTCCCTCCGCGGCTGAAAGGGACGCCCCCCAGCTCGGAGTCTCCTCCCCCTCTGCTGGGCCAGGGAGCGGGGAGGACGAGGCTCGCACCCCCACCCGCAAGGGGCTCCTGGCCCCGGATGAAATCGGCCACAGGCAACCGATATCGCTTCTCCAGGGACAGGTGACCATGCTTAAGACACACAGGTCACTTTGGTGACCTCCACTAAGAGAAAAAGACCCTCAGAGCCCGCAGGGGCTGCCCAGGTCCCGCACGTGGACATGGCCGCAGAGACGGGGCGCGGGACCTGCCCGTCGTCCCCTGCACGTTCTCCCGCGCCCCCTCTGAGCACCGCGAGCGGGTGACCATCCCGCTGACCCTCCGTTATCTCCCAGACGGAGCGCTTCGCCCGGGGGGGGGGGCGAGGCCTGGCTCCAGCGGTTCCTGGGCGTCGATGAGCAGGTTGTGACACCGGGTGCTGTAATTAGGGACAGGCGGCTCTGCAGACCTGAGGTCCAGCGATGGGTGGTCGTGTCGGGCTCCCCGTCGCCCCGCTGACAAACGGGGGTGGGGGCAGCTTAACACTTTTATTTCTTTATTTTGGGTGCAGATTCCATTGAGACCCGATGCGTCACCTGCTTCCTAACTAAACTCCACGAATGTCGAAGGCGTGAGGATCCTGTGTCGTTTCGTTTTGTATTCATTTCGCACCACGTTTCAACAGGGGAAAGAAAACGGTTTTCTTTTAATCACCTTGACCCAGTTTTCATCTTCCACCTGGCAATGACTGCGTAGTTCCCAGAAGTGTCGTTTCGCCCTGGAGGAGAGGCTTGGAAAGCGATTACTGCTCGGATCCGGAACGGGCTCTCTCCGGGGGGCCCCAGGCCTCCCACGCGAAGGGCCCGCGGGGCTTTTAAGACCTCAAAGCGGAGCGGAGAAGCGGGGAGACGAGGAGCGGACACGGGGGGTCGGGGGGGAGGGATGGGGGGAACGGCGTGAACGGGGGGCTGGACCCCGCGCCGGCGCCGCGCCCACAGAGCCGGGGGCAGCAGAGGCGCAGCTCGGAGCCCGGCGAGCGTGACGCCGAGGTCTCTGTGCCGACGGCGCCGTCTCCATCGCCGACCGGCAGAGCCGGCACCGAAACGGGCGCGCGCGAGGGCCGCTCAGCCCCGCGGGGCCCGGGCCGGACGCTCCGCAGGCCGGGGAAGCGTCGGGGCGTCTGCCGCGTGGGCGAGCGGGTGCCCGGACGGCCGCCGAGTCCCCGGGTCACGGAAGACGCCGCGGCACCCAGGGGAAGGAAGGGAGTGTCGAGCGACACAAACCGGGCCCCGGGCTCGTTCCCGAACAGTTAGTGATCAGGGGAATCGGTCTTCCTTAGACCAGCGTGAGAGCTTTAAGACGCGACTCCGAAACTTTCCGATACCCCACCAGGATGTGGGGTCGGCGTCTCCTCCTCTCCGCGAATCCGAGGAGCCTTGTAATAGCTTCAGCCATTTGAGAAGGGCAGAAAGGACCTGTGGTCCCTGAAGCCAGGCTCCAGGAACGCTCTCTTGGAGGAAACCCGCTGTCGTTCAAGCAATGTGACGACCCCGAGGCCGCCGCATTGGGAAGATGACAACAGCCCCGCCGAGCGCCCGGCCGGTCGCCGGCGCCCACACGCAGCCACCCGCGTGCGCCATCTGGGCTGCCCAGCCCGGGAGAGCGCTCAGGCGGCTTCGGCCGCAGCCGACATCTCTGTGACCTCACCAGAGACCCCGCGAGGGCACCGCCCAGACCAGGCCTGTGCCACACAGTCGTGAGCAAAACCGGACGGTTCTTCTCAACTTCCGAGTTCCAGGGTGATTTGCTCACAACGATACAAACCGGAAGACCAATCGCATCGCGTTCCGGAGCTGGGGGGCCGGGGGGACCAGGGCTCCCGGGCACTCGGGCGGGCGGGGAGGGCGGAGACCTGGGCGCGGCCTAGGCCAGGAGCCCGTGACGTGCGCGGAGCGGATGGTGCGTAAGCCGCCGCGGCGTTTTCTGCACCTTGGGGAAAGTCCGGGCGCTAACCTCCCGCGCGTTAATTTGCGAGAACATTAACGTAGTGTCTGACATGTAATAAGGGCTTGATAAACGACGGTCGTTTCTATTATGATTCCATGGGTAAACGTGCTTAAGAGTTCCTCGTAGACCTTCCCAGGAGTTCGCAAGTAAAATCCGGTTATGTCGTCTCCTCGTTAGCCTGGGTGGGAAAAAATGCGCCGCGGCCAGGACAGATAACTCTCCCGCGCCGCCGAAAGGGCCTCCCGCAGCCGGAGCTCTCCACGCGCCGTCTTCCGCCTCCGCCTCCCGGCTCCGGTCTCCAGACGTTCTCCTTTTCCACGGTCGTCTCTCCCGTCCCGGGATTTTTCTCACACTTAAGGACCGGGGTGTTCATCTCGCCATGCCGACCGTCCAGTCCATCTCTCCCGGTTTCCCGCAGTGGACAAAGAGCCGACCGTCTCCCCCGCCCCCTGTGAAACAGCCCTGCCCTGAGGGCTGGCCCTGCCCCACACACCGGCCATGCTCCCCCGTGCTCCCCCGCGCCCACCCGCCCTCACCCACGCCTGTCCCTGCGCTTCCGGCCGGCCCCCAGGCGCCCTCTCCTCCCAGAGCGCGGCCGCCTGCAGACCTCACCGAGCATGGCCGCCGCCATCGTCCCCACCCCTCGCGGCCCTTGGCGAAGGGGCTTCGAGACTCCTTAGCCCCGGGCTGGCCCGGGGACTTGCTCTAAGCCTGGCGGTTTCTGAACGTGTTCTCTTGAAGCCGTTACCTCCCGTGTCAAGAAGCCCAGAGGACGCTGTGGAGGCCGTATCGGGGGAGGCTGGCTCCAGCGGTCGAAGAGGACAAGGAGAGAGAGAGACCCAGGAGGGAGGCCAGACAGCGGCGGGGCCGTCTCAGAGCCTGCAGCCCGCGCGGCAGCCGCCCAAGGGAGCCCAGCCCGCACCGCCGGAAGCCGACACCAGCGTCCCGGCCCAGCCCTGTCTGGCCGGCCCAGGGCACCACGAGGGGCTGGAACACTATGCAGCGATGAAAAAGAGACAGTAAACCGCCCCGATCCAGGCCCTCGGTCACACTGCAGTGACCGAAAGGTCAGCGAGGTCTCGTCTTGCATTTCTTTCTTCAGCAATTATTTCTGGGCAGAAGGCACGCATTCGGGGGGCTGGCACAGCCACACGTGGATTCTCGTCACAAACGCTCCCGTGACGCTGAACTGATCACCACCATTTGATGACATCGACCCGAGGACCAGGGTCGACGCACAGACCACCCGCCAGGCCAGCGAGTTTCGTTCCCGCGTGAAAAGCGCCGGCTCTTCCGCTCTCCGTTTTCCTTTTCCTCCTCAAATCATTCCCGAGTCTGAGATGCGTTAAAAGATACGTAAGAAAGATTACTTTTCCTTTTAATTTTTTTCCTTTCACTTATTGCCTTACTTTTAAGTCACCCTGTTTTACCGTCTGGTCGTGGCCTGCCTACCCACAGAACGTGTCCACCATCGAGAGGATACGTCCTTTGTCCGTTCTGCTCAGTACGTGGGGACTGCACTTAGTAGGCCCTTAATAAATATCTGTTAACTAATATTAATAAATATTAGCAAATATTGATTAACTAAAGGCATGAATGAATCTATTATGGTTTAAGGCTCCAAGCTCCTAACTCTCCCCGTAAACTTGTTTGGTTATAAAGACCCTCTCGGGGAATTTATTTTTCATAAATCAATATTGTTTGCGCAAACCCAAAGCGAGACGCTCCCTCCCCTTCATATTTTACTCGGCATCGCAATACGTTTTGGACGGTGTATTTATTTTCTGCCAAGTAACAATAGGTCTGATGATAAATGCACAGCCCTGATGCCGAAATGCTCGGGGAAGAAAAATGCCTGATTAATCAAACCCGCAGAACACGCGGCCCCCCTTCCCACGGCGGGGGATCGGGGTGACATACGCCAACTTGAACGGATGAAGATCAATTTTCTGGGCACCAGAAGGCAAAGGGAGCCAGGGGGAAGTCAAAGGCACATTCTCAGCTCTGTTCGCCTGTATTTCTTTTCTTCTTCTACTTAAGACGACCAGACAAAAAAAGATATTCGCTCCCTCTTCATTAACCACCTTAACCTGTCTTCCTCTGAGGCACAAGACGGAAAATGGAAGTACGTAAATATAATTCTCGAAAACTGTACCTTTTTCTCTAAAAGGGAAGAACACCTCACTGCCCCCAAATCCGCATGCTTAGCAAAAGTAAGTGGCAAATAACCAGAATCTCCGATACCCGCGTCTCAGCGGGGCTCTCACGCTCCGACTAAAGAACCACAAATGGAAAACTTCAGATCCACTTTCGTTTTCCATAAAAATCTTGTTTGGCAGCGTCGTGAATATTCATGCTTTCGGCTCACTTCCAAACAAACACAGGAAGAGCCGAATGAAACAAGGAAAAAAAAAAAAGCAGTTCACTCAGCCGCACAAAGGTTCGAAGGACGAGATTTTATGTTTTAAGACGTGTGCATCTGTTAAAAAAACAAACAGGAAAAAGGAAAAAGGAAATGCGCCGTAAACAGGACGCAGAGAGCGCCGGCGTCTCCGCCGGCACAGATTCCGGCGACGTCCTCGCTGGCTTCGCGACGTTTGCCGCACCTGAGAACCAGCCGCCTCGTCGGTTACGGAACGCCGTGTTTTCCGTTGCTGAACTCAGTCGGGTTTTGTTAAAAATGTAGCTTCAGTTCTTATCTGTGGCTTCGGTAGATCGATACGTTAATTACAATTTCCTTGTACGTATTAAAGTAAATGCTAAGGGGTAGCGTGTCCGGGTGGGAGCTAGACCTTGGCCCACGGAAGAGTCGCCCAGCTGGACACAGGGCCCAGCTCTCCATCGCTCTCCGCGGGCTGGTCATCGACAGCCGGCCCTGTCTGCCGCGAGGACACCGTGGGGAGACGCCCCACCTCGAAGCCTCGTCCTTGCGGGGTCCCCTCTACAGGCGGCTGGACTCACCCTGCTGTGGGTTCCAGACGCTGAGCAGCCAGGCTCAGGGCTTCGGACCCTCCTTCCCCGCCCCGTGCTCTGCCGATCAGCCCCGGGTGGCCATTTAAGCTAAAATGGATTAAAATCAAACCTAATCCAGAACTGGCACCTCCGCCTCCCCAGCCACACTGCAGGCGCTCGAGGCCCACCCGCGGGGAGAGGCTGCCGGGCCACACGGCGCACGCGCGGGCCATTTCCACCTGCAAAGCGGGGCCCTGCCCCGACGCCCCAGGGCGGCTTTCGGTAACGTGCTTGTCAAATCCAGCACCCCGCGCGCCCCTCCACGGGCAGACGGGGATCCCCGGATCTTCGTGGGCACGGCGGACGCGTCGCTGGAAGATGCTGGAACCCGCCAGGTACGAGACGCACTTCCGTGTGTTGGACGTCCCCTCCCTTTCTGATTCTGGGTGTCCCTGCGTCGGCCCCCCCCCCCAGCAGAGAGTCCCCACGAGCAACGTCCCGGGCCCTCCGCGGGCGGAGCACTGCCGGCCGCGCCACGACGAGGGCTGTGCCCAGCCCCGCGATGCCCGGGCTCCGCACGGCACGTCCCAGAAAACCGCGGCCACTCCCTGCGCCTCGGACGACCTCACGCGAGAACGCCCTCTCCTCCTGGCCTCACTCCAAAGGCGGAGGCCGTCCTAATGAACTGTAAACAGGCCCCAAGCCTGGGCGAACGGGCAGCTCCCTGGTCTGGAAGCTCCTTGCAGCGAAGTGGGTTAATGCAATTAGCTGGACAAAGCCAGTGACCGGAGGGAGCCTGCCCGGCCTCTGGCCCCGCATGGAGGGAGCCAGGACCGTGAGGGGGTAACCCCAGGGGTCAGGGGAGCGACTTCGGTCCGCTGGGAAGGCTCTTCTGGGCGGGCCTGGCAGGGGTGGGCGGGGACCGTGGTGGCACAGAGAGCAGAAGCAGCCGCAGCCGCCACGGGCCGGCTCCAGCCCGTGCGGCGGGCGAGGTCCGAATGCTCCAATCTGATTTTCAGCAGAAAACAGGACGCCGCACCCTAAACCCAACGTCTTCGTTTTCGCCACACTCCGCGGCCCCGACAAAACGGTTCTTCAAGGCACCGGGCCCTGAGCCGCGTGCTAAGCAGCATTTAGGCGAATCGGTTAATGAGGGAGAATCGAAAGCTACAATTTCGTGTTCAGGTGATCCCTGGGGACAGATTGCTCGCATGGCCTCGACTCTCTGCCCCCCGGCGAGGAGCCGTTAACTGCGTGACGCTGAGACCCCCCCCCCCATGAGGAGCTGGGGTCCATGTCCCCCACTCCTTGACCGCGGATGCCTCTGATCAAGAGAAGGGGCGGAAGTGAGGCTGGATCGGCTCGCAGCCGGGGCCTCGGAGCCGGGGCCTCGCTTCTACGCCCTCTACGCCCTCTCTTTCTTGCAGTGCTGGGGCGGCCACGTGGACCAGCCCAGGCCGGCCGGCTGGACGGGGGGACGCACGGGGCCCCACGGACCGACCGCCCCGCAGCGCCGAGCGGCAGTTCGTCTCAGGCACGCGGGGGGGCCCGGCCCCGATCGGAAGGACCGTCCCAGGGGCCGTCCCAGGGGCCCGCCCGCTGTGTTCCGGGCCTGCGTCACGGGCTGGCTCGTCACGGGAGGGGACACCGCGGCGTCTTTCCAGTTCGGCCGCCGTGACCCTGGGATCCCAATCCCAGCCCCACGATGGCCGGCTCTGCGCGTTTCGGACCAGTCACGTAACTTTCCATGCCTCTGCGTCCTCCTCGATGACGTAAGGATGACAGTGACGGTGCCGATGCTGGCGGTAATAACGGCTCCTACGTCACAGGCCCCGGCGAGGGTTTGGTGAGCTGGGCCGGCCCACGGGAGGCGCTCAGACTGCGGCCCGGCTCGCGGGAAGCTCCTGGTTAACTGTCAGCACCTAACACTTATGTTGTCTTTAGCCCAGACTTAAAAAAAAAAGGCCTCCCGTCCGTGTTCATCAGTAACAACTAAAAAAAAAAACAACAAATCTTCACGTCACCAACGCTTGACGCTCCGCAGGCCCCTCGTTTCGGAAATCGGGCCCGCGTGGTGCTGTGTTCTAGGGATGACATCAGCATGCTCTTTGAAAAGCACCCGAGAGAATGACAGGGACCCAGGAGCGTGTCAGCGCTGGCTCGGCCTGGCCCGCGAGGCCCACGGGCTCCGTTTCCAGGAATCTTGCGACCCAGGGAGCGCCCCGAATGGCGGGGCATTCGGCCCACAGCGATAGGCCGGCACTGCGAAGGCGGCTGTCCTGTCCCCCGTCCCGGAGGGCCGATCACGAAACGTTCGTCTGCACGTCTCTGCTCACGTCTGCCACCGAATAGCGGAGGTCCGCCCGCCCACAGAGCCGAACGCTGGACAGAGCTTTGCAGGGGAAATCAGAGCCGCTGGCTGGCCGGGCGCCGGGCCCGGAGATGAGACGCTGGTGCTTAAAACCCAGACTCCCTGAGGGCTTTTAATCAAGGGTTTTTAAAGGCAAAGATGGAGACTCAGGGGCTGCGGGTGCAGCCGATTGGTGCGCTCCTGGGCGCGCGTTGGTGGGACTCCTTAGTCTGATTAATCCATTTCCTGATGTCATCTTGTCTGGAGCCTCTGACCGGTGGCCGGGGGACCTAACTGGCTTGAGGAATCACGTTTCTGCCGGGAGCCCCATGAGCGTGTATCAGCCATGTTGCCTTTAGAGCAAAAGGCAGCAGTGAACGTCCCGGGACGTCGCCGTCGCCGAAGCTCCCGTCGTGGCCCGCCCGGCACGCTCCACGCTTCCGGCACCTCGTGCAAAGCGGCCCTCCAATCGCTCTTCCTGGGACCTGCTTTGCGGGGCTCCGGCACGCGACCGGTGTACCGTCTGCACCTCTGCACGCTGCGTGCAGCCGACGCCCGCGCCGACGTCCGCAGACCCCGCGAGCCGCGGCCCGCGTGGCACTGTGCGCCAGGGTCACGCCCCCGATGCGCGGATCCGGGCGTCCAACGCGGTTCTTTCTTCAACGAGCGTTAGTTTTTCCTTTCCTGGTGGCCCCAGATCCTTTGGGGGGATTCTCTCCCACCTACTGTATGAAGTCTTGATACGAGAGCAATTTTAGGGGGCCGGAGGCGGGGGGAGCCCCGTGCCCCCTGCCACCTTGGACTTGGCCTCCCGCATGCTCTGTGTTCGTTGTCATACGCGGGAGGGTGGCGGTGGCATGAGTCCCCAGCGGCGTCCTCTGAGGGACTCGTCAGGACTCAACGTCACAAAGCCATTTCTTACTCCAGCCCTTCCTAAGTAAGGACTGGCCGTGGCTCGGCGCTACCCAAATGACCCGGACCTGTCTGGAGCACCGCCCCACACCTAACGTAACGGCCGGAGGCTGTGACCCCCGGGACACGGGTGGCCATGGGACTCAGGGGCACAGGGCTCCTCCGTGGAACGTGCTGGCTGCACGGCTCTCGCTTGTGGTGACCAGAGTCCCATCGCTGGGCGTTCGCTAGTCAGGTGATTAAACGGACGCAGTGGAGCCGTGCGGAGGCCCGGGGCGGAGGGGGGGAGACCGGGCGTCCTGGGATCCGGGAGGTGGACGTTCCCACGTGCGGCCTCCGGCACCGGCCGCCTTGGGGCAGGTGGACAGTCACCCCTCGCTACACCCGCGCCTCTCGCGTCCGGCCGAGACCGCCCTGGGTCCGCAGGTGGCGGGTCTGTCTGCGTCCCTCCGGCCCAGGTCCGGCACTGCTTAGTCCTCGGGCTCGCTCTGGAGGACCGAGCGGGGCCGGCCCCGGGTGGCGCTGCCCCGGGAGTCGGATTCCTCTAGGACTGGTGGTGACGGTGCCGTTGGGGAAGTGCGGAGAGTCGCACCTTCGACCTGCGGGAAGCCGAGCTGCTTGCCCCGTCCGAGAGGGCACGTGACCTTGACCGAAGACACGCCCCGGATCGTTCCCCACGGCCTTCCACGGCCCTCTGCCTCTCGCTTTCCGTCACGTCCGGGCGAAAAAACGGATTCGCGGGAAAACGCGGGGAGCTGGCGGCTTGGGGGCGACAGAGATGAATCATCTCGCATTCCTCACGGCTCAGTCACGGTGCTTTGTGGCCTCTCCGCTCATGTTCTACAAATGGGCTTGGCTGTGTTTGAAGACGGAACATTCTAGAAGCCAGTGTGAACTCCCCCCCGGAGTGGGGGGGTGGCTTTTTAATCACCACTTAGTCCATTACGGAGCGTTCACTCTTATTCCACACCGACGTCTCGGCGAGTGCCAGACGCTGAGAGAGACGCTGTCTCTGGAGGTTTGGTGGCCGCCAGGCTGCCGGGGTGAGTCCTGCGGGCACCAGCCCGGGCAGCTGTCTGTCAGCGGTGGCCACGTGGGCCTCGCCTGTCAGCGCAGGGACAGAGGACAGACCGGAGAAGCCAGCTCGCCCCGGGCGCACCTGCTCCGCGGAGCTCAGGGCAGGGCCTCCGAAACAACAGTGACCATTGTCACGTCACAATGCGGGTGGCTGTGCCCAGTGCCCGCCGAGGGCTCTGCGCTGACCTAAGGGGGCACGGCCTCCGGGGCAGGCAGCAGAGGGAAAAGAGGCCCCTAGAGTCTCCTAAACAGCTCCTTCTTTTCTAATTCTGTTCAAATTAGAAGGAGAATCAAGAGCAATCCGGAAGCGCGGGAAGGTGTAGGTGTTTTTTTTTTTAAGTAACATTTTCTTCAACTTTTCTTATGCAAAAGAAAAGAAAAGTCAGCGATCTCCATAGCAACAGGCCTGTCGCCTGCTTTTTTGGAGACAGTTCAAGAATTAAGGACCGAGCAGCCAGACCAGGTGGCGGGATTTCAGACTCGTGCGCGAGGCTTCTCCAGACCCGGTACCGTCTCGTTCCTACCCCAGTAACGCGCGTAGCAGCTTCCTGACCCCCGGGGAAGGCGAGCCTGCTGCCCGGAAGGGCCTTTTCGTCCCCCGTGCGACTTCTAAATGGCTCCCTTTTAGTTTCCCCCTCTCTGGGTCAGGTTGAGAAACAATCTCTCAACGAATCCTCTGGGCGTTGAGGCCACTTCGCCATGGTCTCTGACTGCGGGAACTGTGCGCGTCGAGTGCGGCGGTCGACGGAGAAGGACGGAAGGCGCGCCGGGCACTGTCCACGCCAGGGGGCGGGCCCTGCGAGGGCCGCCGAGCGTCGCCCGCGAACGAATGGGAGCGACACCGGCTGCCGCTCTCTTTGGCCAAACGAGAGTTGACACGATTTCTTCCTGGAAGGGTCGACTGCCTGAGCACGGCCAGGTCCGAAGCCAGGACCTGAGGTCACGCCCGCTTCGGCCTCGCGAGTCCCTTCCTGATGCGCCGACAGCGACTGACCCTAACAGGCGACTGACCGCAGAATCTGAAACGTGGTGCGTCCGTGCTCCGTCCACCGCCCCGTCCACCGCCCCGTCCACCGCCCCGTCCACTGCCGGGCGCGGCTCCGCGGAAACGCGTCGTCCCACGCAGCCACGAGCTGCCCTCGTTCCCGAGGCGGGTCACGGGCCTTCCCCCCGGGCAGAACCCCCCTGGGGTGCCGTGGGGTGCGCAGCAGCACACGCGTGGCCGAGGGCGGAGCACAGAGGGGTGATTTTGAGTCTGCAGATCCACACGGGGCGGCGCAGACGTGACCAGCGGCAGACGGGGGACGGGAAGGGGTCGCCGCCACGAGCCGAGGGAGCGCGGGCGCGTTTCCGGCAGGAGGAGCGTGAGTGCGGACGAGGACCGGCTCGGGCCAGGGCTCGGGCAGCGGGACGCAGCCCAGCCCGTGAGGAGGAGCCGGCAGGCCCAGCGCCAGCGGAGCCCGGGCGTCGGGAGCCGCGGTCGGCCCGGCCCGTGGGTCTCCGCCCTCGCTGCTCGTCAGAGCCCCCTGGAAAGGTCTGTAAACACACCGATGGTCTCGGGGTCCTTCCCAGAGAGTCTGACGTAACGAGATTAGTGTGGCGTTCAGACAGTGGCATTTTTTTCAACGTTTTTAATTGAAGAATTTTAAAACTGGAAAAAGTAAAAGAAATAGTATGATAAATATGTATGTCTGTGTAGCCATGTTTCTGCCTATATTTATCTAGATACCTAGAGACAGAGACAGAGACAGAGACAGACAGACAGACAGACAGACTCACGCTCACACCGGGCCAGGGACCTGCCACACGCCAGTACGACTCCCTGCTAATCACATCCGCAGTGACCCTTCACCACCAAAGAAGGTCACATCGAGGCCCTGGGGTCAGGACTTCATCACGTGAATTCTGGGGGAACACAATTCAACCCATAAAACCTGGCGATGTGTTGGGGATGTACGTTCTGTGGCCGGACTCCCCGCCCGCAGAACCGGAACTCCGGGAGCGGGTCCGGGGGTTCGTGCCTGGAGGGCCCCTTGAGGGGACGCCGGGGGAAACGACTCTTGGCTGAGAGCCGTTCGCCGCGGCCGGGTGCGGCCAGTCCCCGGAGGCACCGCCAGTCCTCGGGGGCGGAGGGCGAGCGGGGGCATCCGGTGCTGTGCCCCGGGCCACCCCCACAGCAGCACGGCCGCTCGGGGGCCGGCCACTGACGCTCCCCGTTTGTCCTGACGACAGGGCCAGCGTGGTGTCTCAGCCGCCTCTCCGCTCCTCAGGGGGCGCCGGGCGGGGCCGAGGCCCCTCTGCCCGGTGTCTTGCCCGACTCGACTCCGCGGCTCCGCCCTCCACGGGGGGCGCACAGGCCCCTGAGACCCGCATGCATGGCCCAGCTGCTTGCTGAGAAGGTCACGGTGCTCCCGGACCCAGCAGGAAACGGCTCGGCTACACGGCGACGGAGCCTTCCACGGCCCGCTGACCGCGGCCGCCGCGTTCGAGCCTCCTGTCCCCCCGCACGCCTCAGGGCGGTAATTGGCTTTGACAGTTGGACTCAACCTTCAGCTGTTCCATTGGAGACAGACGGACCCCGAACTATCAATTCCGAGAGCAGTTTCGGGCCTAAAAAGCCCGATCCGAAGTCTGCTCATTAACCGGCAATGAAATGAGTCGTCATCGATCGCCCATCGCCCTCAAGGACGGAGTGTCCTTGATTGTGCCCCTCAGATAGGACCAAAGCCCCCTTTGTGTTCCTGGTTCTTTTGTTTTCTGAGATGGGATATTAAGATATACTTATCGCGAAGTGCAAAGCTAACTAGGTCAGGTCCTTGCGCTTCGGGGAACGGGAAAATTGGCTCTGACTTCAGTGGCTCATGGCCATGTTATCGGCTGCCAACCTCTGGGGGGAGCGTTTCAAAGAAACCGAGCCCCCCGATTGCCGGGCGAAGCCACGGTGTGTGTAGCAGGCGGCCCGCGGCGCGTGCTCACGAGGACTCGGGAAGCACTGTGGACCGCGCCTGGCTTCCGGGCCCGAGGGACGGCTGGCTGCCACCTGCGGCTGCGGTCATGTCCCCCAGCGACCAGCTTCCCTCGGGGCTCCTCATCCTCAGCACTGCCGGGACGCATTCTGAGTTGGAGCCTCCGGTGGCCCCCAGGGGAAGAAGCATGGGGAGCCGCCGGGAGGGAGGCGGTCCCTCACGTCCTGCGCTGCACCCCTGGCCTCTGCCCACGAGCCGCGGGAAGACCCTCCTCCCCGCGTCTGGGCACAGAAAGCGTCTCCCGATTTTTCCAACGGCTCCCGGGAGGGGGGTGCAGAGCGGTATTTGTCATTGTGTGACCGGCTTACTTCAAGGAGCGTAATGCCGTTCAGCCTCATCCACGCGGGGGCGTGTGTCAGAATCTGCTTCCTTTTTAAGGCTGTAAACGGACCACGTTTGGCTCATCCCTTTGTCTCCTGAGGGACACTTGGGGTGACCCCCCTTCTTGCCTAACCTGCCGCGAACGTGGGTGCGTAACCGCCTCTTCCAGACCCCGCCTCCGACGCCCTCGGGTGTAGACGCAGCAGCGGGCGGCTGGGTCGCGGGGCAGCGTTCCGTGTTTTGGGGAGCTGCCGCGCTGGCTTCCACGGCAGCTGCAGGTCCCACGTCCCCCGTCCCCGCCGACAGCGCCCACGCGGCCCGACCCCCCGCGTCCTCGGGGTGCTGCCGCGTGTCTGCCAGCGGCCACGCTGCCAGCGTGAGGCGGCGTTTCACCCGAGGCGCAGTCCGCCCTCAGACGCTGAGCGGGGCGGGCTGGGAACCACCGGGGTGCCACGCAGAGGGCCCGCGGGAGAGCGACGTGGCAGAAAGGGCGTCGGACGAGGGGGGAGGGAACTCGCGCCCCGCACAGGACGCTGAGGGGGCTGCACTGCACCCTACGAGTGGACGAGTCGCCGGCCGCTCGGCTAACGGGTTGTGTAGACGCCCGGGGGGGTCGCCCAACCAGCAGTCCCTGGAGGAGCCGGGCTTCGGGCGTCAGGAGCCACGGGCTCGGTCCAGGCGGCGCTGGGCAGGAGCCACCGAGGGCGCGGGATGCTCCTGCACGTTGCCGAGCAAATGCCATTTGCAAAGGTCCCTCTGGAAAACTCGAAAGAAGTAGATGCGTCCCGCAGAAGTCACGTCCCAGGCAACCGCGCTCCCGGGGCAAAATGCCGGCAGGGGCTTGTGTTGGTGGTAAACGTGGGGTACGGCCCCCACCTTCTTCCATGAATGCCGTCCTCACGAGCGGGGCCCCCGAGTGCCAGCCGCCGTCCGGGTCGGCGATGCTGGTCCTTCTGGCTGGGAAGACTCTGCCCCGCCCCCCCAGAAAAAGCGTGGAATCCCTGTCTGGAGCTTCTCCACCAGAGGCAGCTCCGTGCTTCCCACGGTGGGGTCCACACCAGGCAGGCCATCACGTGGAGCTGGGGGTTCGCTTTAGAACCATGTCGACGTCATGTGTGGTTTGGGGGTCGGGGGGCTGAGAGTCGGGGTGGGCTAAGGCGCCCTCTCTGTTACCTCTCGGCACCCCACACCTGTGTACAGTTTCACTCCTCTGTAACCCTCACCGGTGGGTATAGACATTTGTCACCTTTCACCTGGACGTCTGACTTAAGGCAGCTGGTACCTGCTTTGGCCATCCCCATGCATTAGAAATGCTGAAGTGGCTTCTCAGTGTGACATGGTACAAAACACAACAAACACTTGAGCATCGGCAGAAAACGGTCAACCCAGCCCGATCCTAAGACTACTGCTCAGCGTGGGAAAGGCAGCTTAATATTTGGTCACGTGACGGGAAAAGCCTCGGTAGACTAGATGTTAAAAAACTGGTTCAATGTCTAACGTGTGGTTCGTTTAGGGGCTTTCAAGGAAGTTCGAGGTCAAGAATCTTTTCTATGCTGCATGTCATCTCTTGGGATTTCTTTTTTTGGGGGGGGTATTTTTTTAAGTATACGATTCAGTGGTGTTTAGTATATTCACAAAGTTGTGCTGTCATTACCGTTGACTCCAGGATGATCTCCTCTCCCTCTCCCACAAACAAACCCCATACCCATCAGCAATCAAACTGGCCATCTCACTGGGTCCTGGCAACCGCCAATCTATTTTCTGTGTCTATGATCTACCGATTCTGGACATTTTGTAAGGCTGGACTCGCACGCCATGTGGCCTTCGGTGTCCGGCTCCTCTAGGACTTTGTATTCAGGGTTCAGCGTCGGTAACTTGCTCCTTTCTGTGGACAAACAGCACCCTTCATGCGGATACGATATTTCGCTTATCCATTCACCCGTCGAGGGACATTTGGGTTGTTTTCATATTTTGGCGACTATGAATACTGCTGTTATGAACGTTTGTGTGCTTTGCGTATTTGTGTATAATTCGTGTATAATGAAGTATCCATAGACTCAATCGCGAACCCATGACTGAGAGAGACGTCCTCCGCGAATCGCGAATCGCGAATCCCGCCACCCGCTTGCCAGTGGGGACCTAGGACTCTGCCCTTTGCCCGGGGCTGGTCGGGAACCAGGTTTGTCAAAACCCTTTCAGAGGAGGCGAGGGTCTCTGAACTCTATCGCCCTTCCTCAGTCTTCCGCTTAAGACAAAGAAACGAATCCACCTACGACCTCATCCTGCTCGGAAAAGCACTTCTTCTCTCAACACTGCTGAGCACAGTGGCACGTCAGCCGCCCCTCTGCGTCCTCCCTGCCTCGCCCAAGGTCCTTCCTGTTTATTTATTGGGAGATGCTGGGAACATACGGCAGCTGTTAGGCACACAGGACGTCGTGTGGATTCTGTCGTGGGAACATTAGCCACTCACGATAATGACTGCGTTTATCTGCCACTCGATCCGAGACAGAACTAATGAATCAGTGGGTCCCACATCCAATAGCCAGGAAGGAAGAGAATGCCACCCTCTGCACCCCGGCTCAGAGCACCCCACTACGCCCTCGCTCTGTGAGTCTGCTTCTACCAAGCAAAGCTCATTCAAGACGGGGTGCTTGGCATGGAGCAGCCTCCGTCCTGCTCCTTTATTATTCTGGGAGGACCAGCTCCTCAATTCACAGTGTTTTACTTAAAAAAAGAAAAAGGCATCTCTTAGGATTTACGCCCTGAAGCCTCCATTAACAATCCTGCCACATGAACCCACCCAGAAAAAAAAGCAAAGCAGCCATGTGAATTGCTGATCTATTATCGGTTATTCTTGAAAATATCACTAGGCCCCAAAGAACAAGCAGAAAAGGAGATGGAGAGATTTCTATTTTTCATTTTCGTAGAGCGGTGACTTGAGCCGAGGGGGCGGCTACCTTTGAGGGAGAGGTTGGTGGCTGGACCACCGGCTGACGGGACTTGAGGTCGCTACCTGAGGTCCACGGAAACCCAGAAACATAAGGACTTCAGGGCAGGCGATGCCAAGGGTCTCGTTTTCTCCCTTCCTCAGTCATCTCTGAAATAGTTGGTATCTTTTGAGGTTTAATTATATCGATGGGACACTTCGCTCTTGGTGGGAAAGGAACAGGAGGAAGGCGCCCCCATGCGTACTGTCAGAAGACAAAGTGACGAGACACCGAGTCAGCAGCCTTCGCCCGAAGGAACACGCAGGAATGAGCCCCTGCATCTGCATTCTCCCACCCACACTGCACGCAGACTATCCGATAGCTCTCCGCGAGGCGCATCGAAGGTGTGCACCAGTGGTTGCCAAGTGGGATGATTTTGTCCCTCAGAAGGCAGTTGGCAACACCCGGAGACACTGTGCTTATCACACCTGGAGAGGGCGTGCTACTGCCATCTAACTGGCAGAGGCTGGGGATTAAGTACTCGGGCCCAAATGCTCGCAGTGCCCAGGCTGGTGAACCCGGGCGTAGCCTGAACCTCTCTGTGCGCTAATCATCTCCCATTCCTAGATACGGAGATATGTGTTCTGTGTATACACTCATGGTAGCATCATCACATAATCTTGTAGCGAGGAAAGACCCTTTATGGCGCCCTCAGCATCTCTAACCCCATCACTGAGTTCAAGGGTTTCGAATTAGTCACAATGGGACACCATATCTTAGTCTCAGGGACGGACAGGATCATTAACCAGGTTGCCTTTGAATTCAATTCGTGGTGCTTCCCTTTGCCTATGGAAGAGAGCATCATGTGAAGTGATCTGGTAAAGGATGCGTAGGCCAAGTTTCCAGATATGTTACTGACCCTATAAAAATCCCCAAGAGCTCTAGGCTGTCTCCAAATATCATGGCCTTGAAAAAGAAGCCCCAGGGCAAGGTGACAAGGTGGGATGTCTTTGGATTTCAGTCGGGCAAGATCTCTCAAGGTCTTTCCACGAGTCTGCCCGTGACTTCCCCAGGAGGACCACTGCAGTGGTGGGCGCGTGGATTCCCTGCGGCCTCGTCAGCACGCGTAGGTGCAGGCGGCCGGGTGGGTGTGTGTTTCTACGAGCTGCCGCACTCCTTGAAAAGAAAAAGTGGTTTCCCCGAACTTCAGCGAGCCTCGTGCAAAACTTTACTGCGCACACCCTCTGTCATGGCTTACTGAATGTATGTTCCTTAAAACAAATGAATTTAAAATTAAAATGAATGAAATCAAATATCTTATCTGGAAAGGGACAGCCTGGGTCTCTCGCAGCTCCCCGTCCCAGGCCTTGCGGCTGCGTCTTCACGCCCGTGTCTCGGAGCCGGTCCCAAATCTGCTTCTTTTCCACCTGCCCCCCCCCAACCCAAGGATGTTGCTTTGCGGCTGGGAAGATCAGGAGGGCAGAGGTGGGGCTGCCGCACTTCGCGGGGTTCAGTGACATCCAGCTCGGAGCCATGCTGTTATTCCCCTCTGGGCAGCAACAGCCCTTGTCGTTATAAATTCTTTTTCTCTCTTTAAACAAAATCACAGCGAAATGAGAATCAATGTAACAAATTGGGTAGCTGTTGTTTTATGCGAGGCACGATGTCCTTTTACTGCTGAAATAGAATTCAGTACTTATTGAGAGTGTGATCGATGTTCAAAAACAGCCCTGTTAATAATATCCAACATTCATACAAGGACTTTTTACATGCCAGACACTTACGAATGAATATTAGCTCACTGAATCCTCCCGCCTCCACGGCGGCAGGTAGCACCATCACGACTGATCTAGAGATGCGGAAACTGGGGCTCACAGGGCTCAGGTGACCTGCCTACAGTCCCACGGACAGGAAGCAGAAGAGGCAGGAAGCGGAAGAGGCAGGGAGCAGAAGAGACAGGAAGCGGTAGAGACAGGAAGCAGAAGAGACGGGAAGTGGAAGAGGCGGGAGGAGAAGGGACAGGGAGCAGAAGAGACAGGAAGCGGTAGAGACAGGAAGTGGAAGAGGCAGGAAGCGGAAGAGGCAGGAAGCGGAAGAGACAGGAAGCGGAAGAAGCAGGAAGCAGAAGAGACAGGAAGTGGAAGAGGCGGGAGGAGAAGGGACAGGGAGCAGAAGAGACAGGAAGCGGTAGAGACAGGAAGTGGAAGAGGCAGGAAGCGGAAGAGGCAGGAAGCGGAAGAGACAGGAAACGGTAGAGACAGGAAGCGGAAGAGACGAGATTAGAACCGAGGCCGGGGGCGGCCAGACCTGTGTTCTTCATCACGATGCTTGTCTTTGTGATGAAAAAGGCAGGAAATAGCTCTTATCTCCAGTGAACCTGAGTGTCCACTGTGGCCGAAGGCCTGGCCCCTTCCACCCAGGGGCCCATCAGCTCATCCGCGCCCAGCCCGGCAGAGGCAGGGCCTGCATTTCTGAAGAGGGATGTTCAGGATAAGTACACACGAGGAGATACTTAGGACTCCGGAATTTTAAAACCTGTTGGCTGCGCCCTCGGTTCCCTGTCTTCTGTGTCTACAAAGTCAGGGCTGGATGTTGTCACTTCACAACGAAACGACGGGAACCCAGGGCGCCGAGGCGCTTGGTGGAAACAACTCAAACTTCTCAGATCAGCGGCTCTGCCGTCCGAGGCATGAGGAAGCAAACCTGGACCCTCCTATCTAAATGGTCTCCACCCTGGCCCCATAGTCTCAAAGTTAAGACTTTCAGGAAAGTCACGGGTGCCCTGACGGGTGGCTCATCCCTCCGCCCACAGCATCCATGGGTGCTGGCTGACCACTGGGACTGACAAATGCCAAGGCGATGGGCGCACCTGACCTCTTGTAAAAGAGGTGGGATTTCATAAAGTCACGAACGCTCTGTTGTAAAAGTCCTCAATCACACCCCAAAACACAGTCAGAGGAGGGTCTGGTAAAATCAGTCCACCCGAACATTGAAAGAAGAAACCCACGAGGATGATGACAACGTGCACACTTCAGAAGAGAATTATTCAAATCCGCAGGAATAAGAAACGCCTGGAGAAACTTACCGAAGCCTCAGAATGCAATTCGTAAAAACACCAAAACCTTTTAAAACAGCCATCCTTATCGTCATACCCCAAAAATCCACGAAATATGCTATACCACTATCATTCCATTCAGAGAGTATTTTCCCAAGCCACATGCTCAACAGGTGGTTCCTTTTTATTCTAAAAAGCACCAAACTGCATCTGCGATTACGACCTGAGGCCTTTTTAACTGTACTAGGGGAGGGAAAAAAACACCTTGATTTTTATCATCTTTATCTTTTGAACAAATCTCAATCAGATATTCTTTCTCATTACTGGGAAACTTGGGTCCACATTTTAAGAGGATTTGCTCCAAGTGGCTTTCCCCCCGGTGGTAATTACCGGCAGCTGGCGGGCATGCCTGTGGCAACCTGTGGAATCCCGCACTGCACGGAGCGGCGGGGCAAAGCTGTTACAACTCCGGTGTGAGCTGCTGAAGCGGCCGCGCTGACGGCGGGTGGCTTATTCTGTTGCAGATTGAATTTGGTTCTTTTTCTCTTTCATGAGATGAAACACCTCTGCTGAATAATTTCCTCTTGGGTAGATTCCTTTAATCCTTGCTAAACTATACTTACGAACTAGGGTTTTCCCAGCCGCTAACTGGCAATATTTAACCCCCGAAACAAAGAAAAGGGGTATTATCCCTGGCTTTTATCACATGTTCAGAGTGAGATATCATACCGCCTGTGTCTTATCTTGGGCCCCTGACCATGTACTTTTAATCCTGCAAACTGCATTTGCATACCTACCAGAGAATTCCAAGCTAACGAAAGCTCACACCCCTTTCCAAAATCAACGGCAACTCAAGGTCAAAAGACGGCGATTAATTTCATCTTGCTTCTTTTGGGTGCACTTCCCGCCCTCCTTCCTGCACCCCCTGTGCACAGGTAGGAGGAGCACGCGGGCAGGTGAGTGTTTGGCTTCCGCTGTGAAGTGAGGGGGGCCCCGAGGTGGGGGGAGGGGATCGCCCTTCCTGAACAGACACCCCCAAGCACCTGCTCCAACCTCGCGCTGGGCACGCCAAAGCTCCCCTGGGCCAGCCCGGGCACCTACCTCAAGACGAAGAAGTCCACGGTGGAGTTGCTGGCGATGGTGACATGGGCGGTTACCACGTCTCCTTGTCTGACGGGCCCAGAGGGCACCGACACAGCCACGTCACCGTCCAGACGCAGCTGGCTGAGCGGGGCGCCGCTGTCCGGGGCCGGGAGGAGGCGCACGGCGCCAATGCGCTGCAGCCGGGACGTGGCGTCCTCCAGGCCGTCCTTCCCGGGACGGATGGCGTTGCCTCGCCTGCCGTCCCCGCCCACGCAGGCCCCGTGCTCATCCGCCGCGTGCACAGCGTAGTAGAGCTCCACGGCGCTGCCCTCGGCCGGGTCCGCCGGCCTCCTCCGCCCGGCCGGCACCGTGGGGGGGCCGAACCAGCTGGACGGCAGCTCGAGCGTGGCTACACACAGCCCCAGGGCGCCCTGCAGCCGGCAGCCGCCCCGCACCTCCCTGGTCTCCCGGAAGGCGAACACCCGCAGGCAGGGCAGCTGCTCTCCGGGGCGGTGCTCGGCCCAGTCCCGGCCCACGATGTGGAACAGCACCTGCACCGTGGGCCGGCTGCGGTACACCTGGTCCCTCAGGATGTGCGCCTGCAGCCTCCAGTTGAGACCGAACTCGCTGGTTGGGCCCAGAAAGTTTGAAATCAGCATCAAGTCCAGAGGCACAACCTTTTCCACGGTGAAAGGCCCAAAGCTGGCGTTTAAGATCGGGGGCCTCCTGGCCCGGTAGGTGAAGAAGGACTCCACGCGCGACTGCAGGCTGGAGTTGCGCGCGACGTCCTGGTCGGCCTCCCGCAGGAAGAAGGACACGTCAGCGTGGTGCACGCGGTAGGTCACCGGCAGGTAGGGCGGCAGCGAGGAGAACCTCTGGGCGGTGTCTGCGACCCCGCGGGCCTCTATCACTACGGGGGCGGAGAGAGAAAAGAAAAGGAAAAGATGAGCGATGTCCTCAGATGCCGCTGCTCAGACACGAGGAAGCGTCCCGAAGTCCGCTTGGCTCCAGTGTTCACGTCCCTTCTGGAATCAGCCAGCGAGTGACTCTACATACTTTGCAAATTACAGACGTGTATTAAGGTGAACCACGTGGAACAGAGACCTTCGTGCATTAAGAATTGGCAATTTCCTATGGCTCAGCCAAACGGAGAGCCGGCAGCCTACCGAGGAGTGGGGAGTGGGTATATTGATTAATAAATTGTATGAACTCCAACCACATTTAATGGCACTGGGACATGGGTAGGAAAATAGACCAAGGGAACTGAATCGTCCGTAAACGAACCTCCTGCATCTGGAAATTTAGCATGTGATAAACAACGTCACAGATCCTGGCACAAAGGCAGACTTTTTAATGAATGATTCACGGCGGTGGTGGCGGGGGAAATAAAATTACATCCACAGTTCACACCATACACAAGAATACACTTTTATCAATCTGTGATCTAAATGTAAAGAAACATTTTTTTTTCAGTACTAAAAGAAAAAAATGAATGAATCCTTTATAACATGGGTGTAGAAAAAGCTTTCTAAGTATGATTCAAAATCAAAATGCAGTTAAAAAAGTGATAAGCTTGCCATTGTAAAAGTTAAAAAACAATCTTTTGCATAACAAAAAAGATTATAAACAAAGTAAGAAAAAATGGCAAATTGGGAGCCACTGCGAACCGCTGACAGATGGTGCTCAGCTCAGCCTGCAGATGGGCTTTGTTTCGCCAACAGTATTTTGAATGGGAACCACCTTTAAAACCTGGGTTTCCAGCTTCTCCTCAAACATGGGAGGAGGTGGGCGTGGTCTGGCTTCAGGCTCAAGAGGCAGCAACTGGAGAAGACGCTCAGAACCCACGTTGCTCGGTCATTACCTGCTTGACCCTCAGGTGCATTTAAGTTTGAAAGCACGATTGGAATCTTCCGGGCAGGTAAGCCAATGAACACTGGGCATAGGGGGCCGGCGCTGAGACAGGAGAGAACGTCCCTGGCTTCCTGTCTGCCTTTGTCCATCATGGACATCGCCAGCGTGCAACCTGCAGGCTCCTTGCTGCTGGAAGTTCGTCCTCTCTAAAGAACCCCCACGAGCATATACTTCCATTGCTGGGGGCTCCACGAGGGACTTGCTACACTCCTGGGGACCAGGACTTGAAAGTGCCCCAATGCCTAACTTTGCAAGGCCCATTGCCTTGCCGTTGTCTTTCAAAACCAGCCCAGAAAACCCAAACCAACCCGCGTTCACATACTGGCAGAGATGGGGCGGTTCCTCTCCCTTGCCGTCTTTCCAGCCCTCTCTGTAGCAGGCACAGCCCATCCGCACACGGGGCAGCCTCATGCACCCCTCCCCTGGAGGGTCCCCTAATCTTTCCACTGGCAGGGACTCTGCCGACGACCAGATCGAAGCTGCCTTTGGTGCTGCAGCCAAACGGACTTGGGTCGTCAAGAGGACTTGTCAGAGAAATAACATTCTCCCCTGTTCTTTGCCCAGAGGTCCCGTTCCGAGGTCGCCAGCAACAAGGGCGCTTGGCTCCTCTTTCTCTGCTATTGTCTGTGCGTCCGTCCACTTCAGAGCCAGGCAAATGTCTCTCTCAGAAGGCCCTGCCAACTTCTAGCATTCCAGGAAGAGGCTGGATCTACGTTCTCAAAAAAAAAATCACTAAGCAACTCATAGTATTTTGTACAAACCAATGGACTAATTGTCACATCGACGCTTTCATTCTGACAGAGTCATCCCTCTCCAAAAAAGCTCTTAAACTTTAAAGCGTCGAGGCTTAGAGGCTCATTCGTTTGGAGAAGGCAGAAGGCCAAGGGGTCTCAGAAGGAGCAGAGCAAGGCTTCGGAGGCCCGCGTGCGAGGGGAGCACCCCACGGCAGAAAGAAAGCATTTGCCCACGAGCTTTACTGTCGTTCTTCACTCTCTCTGCTCATAAGGATCCCTTTTCTACCCTTTTATCTTTTTACCCTCCAAAAAAGTATAAAAAATGAACCTTCTGCTTTTAAGCAAATGCCGAGTTAATTTTCCATGTGGCGAGGCAGGAGTGGGCTTGCTGCTTCCTCTCAGGGTCCTTCCCTCACCCAAGCAGGCCGCCCCTCCTCCAGACAGAGCAAAGTGCCGAGCACACACTTTCCTGCTGGACCTAGTTCTGAATTTTTCCAGTTTCAGAGAAATTTAATTTGAGTCAAGAAGAGGCATTATAAAGAAGAGAGTGAGGTCTGGTACAGAGTGGGGTTATCGACATGAAGTCTAACCATAGAGAGATCTAGGGTTGGTCTACCCAATAGTCACGTGACATTGGCCAAGTTTGTATCTTCTTGGAGCTCCAGTTTTCATAGATGGACAGATGAATGGATGAAGGATGGATGATGGATGGATGGATGGATGGATGGATGGATAGATGGATGATGGATGATGGATGGATAAATGATGGATGATGGTTAAACGATGGGTGGATGGATGGGTGACAATGGATAGATGGAAAGATGATGATCGATAGATTGATGGATTGATGAGTGGATGATGATGGATGGGTGATGGATGGGATGGATGGATACAGAGACAGATAGGAAGATAGATAAGTAGACAGAATTAGATAGACAGGGTACAATAGAAGCAGCGTAGGACAATTACGAAGTGCCCCCAATTCTCTTCCTGTATCCACACCTTTTGCGTGTGACTTTGTAATCCACCCTTCAAGAGAAAGAGTCTCTTCACCCTCTCTTCAAATCTAGGCTGTCCTCGTGACTTGCTTTGGCCAACAGAAAATGCCAAAAGCGTGAATATGCCCGTTACAAGCTCCGTTCTCGAGTCATCGCACACTTCCAACACTTCTCTTTTCTACTGCTGCCATCCCCAAAAAGAACAAGCCCGAGCTAGCCTCCTGGAGGACGAGAGACCTCATGGAGCCGAGGCTAGCCTCCTGGAGGACGAGAGACCTCGTGGAGCTGAGGCTAGCCTCCTGGAGGACGAGAGACCTTGTGGAGCCGAGCCGCCGCCTCAGATTTCTCCTTTGTGAGAGTCGGGTGATTTCACGCCACCCCCACGACCGACCTCGTGGACGCTCGTGGGAATGGCTCCCCACCAGAGCTGTGCACCGCCCTCTGCACCCTCACACGCTGCGGCCCTGATACGGTACCCGAACTCCCCTCTCGTCTGCGGGGCCTGACCCAGCAGGCTAGGAAGGAGCCTTTGTCGTCTCTCTTTCCCGATGCTTTATCTCCTGACGACGAGGAAAGCTTCCGCGGCCGCCGCGACACAGGGAGCGCTGACGAACACCCCCCCTCACACCAGCATCTCCCAGGACAGACAGGCTTATTGGATGATGTTTGATTATCTGGAGAAGTCCGATTCCGGCTGCCTAAGGCCGCGGGGGAGGGGTCAGAGCCCCAGGCGACAGCTGCCCCTTCCGATCCGGCCGCCGGCTGACGGCCCATCCATTCACTGTCCCCTCCCTGTTTACCCGTCTTCTTTATCGGGGCTTGCCTGCCAGTGCCGGGGACATTGTGTCCTCCATCAGTCATTCGTCAGAGACCGCGACAGCAGAGCCACTGCTGGAAATTGAGTTTTTGAGATTCTAAGATAATGAACCCGGGAGACATAGGTCCGTATCGCTTAGCACCCGGACAGAGCACCGGCGGGGAAATGGCCCTTCCGGCCGGCATGATGCTCTCTCTTCGTTGTGATGCTCACGCGCTATGCGCTGGCCGGATGGATGCCTTAGTGCTGCTTCTCCCCGAGCTGTGACGTGAGGATGGGTCAGGTCTGGGGAGGCCGGATGGACCAGGGAAGGAGTCCAGGAGGGTGAGCGCCTGAGCAAAGCCGCGGTGGAGAGACAACTGGGGCCCCAGGGTGTGCGGAGTGGGAAGCCGACCAAGGAAGGGGGGCTGGGCCAGGTTTTGCCCCAAATGGGGTCGGCAGTGGACGCCCCTAAGGCACACAGGGGAAAATGCGAGGTCCTGTTTCCTCTTCAGCTGGGTAAGATGAAAATACATGTCCTCGGAACAGCCTGAGTGGTACCGTTTCGGGGCACACGACGAGCCTTCACAGGAAGCATCTGAGTCGTCGTTTCTCGATGACGGGCCATGTTGTCCCCAGGAGACACCTGGGATGTCTGCAGACATTCGTGATTCTCACAACTGGTGGGCGGGGTGCTTCTGGCATCTGGAAGGGAGAGGTGGGTGCCACTGCTGACGCCGCGCGTGCCTAGGACCGGCCCCACCGCGAAGCAACGCCCAGGCCGCAGCGTGGGCGGCTCGTCGGAGGCTCACGCAGATGGGGCGGGGCGACCAAACCGTCCCCCCGCGCAGCGCGGGAAACGCATCGCGGTGGACTGGGGTGTTCCTCGTGGGGCGGGACAACAGTGAGAAGGGGCGGGGCGCTTCCCGGGGCGTCAGCACGGCTGGATGCCGGAGCCTCGCACCCAGCAAAATGCGTCAGGTGGAAACGGACGGGGACCACTTGATTCCACGCCTGCGTGGCAGGGAAACCGAAAGCAATGAACTCGTAGACACAGACGGCAGGACGGTGGTCACCAGAGGGGGAGGGGCTGGGGGAGGATGGAGAGGGGGCCAGGTGCGTGGTGACCGAGAGACCGGACTCCGGTGGTGAGGGCACAGGTGAGCGCGGATGGAACCGGACACTTGAAACTAACATAACATGATGAAGCAATGTCGCCCCGCTAAACGATTTTAGAAAATGAATCCATATCCCTAATGAACTAGATAGGGTTTTCATTTGTTCGTTTGCAAATACCTTTAAATTTAAACAAATACGTTAAGCTTCAGAATCCTCATCTCTTTAATAAAAATCACATCAGAAGCACCTAGCGAAGCTCCCCCCACGGAGCATGGAGCTAACGACTGGGGAGAGTTGCTTCTGTGGTAATAATAATAATTAATAACAACAACAGCAACAGCAATGACAATAACGCGTGGTGATAACAACATCATCTCCATCGTTCAACCACGTCGATAAACCGTGGCAAAACGTTTAAGTCTTCAGAAATGTGAAAACGATTGGGTGCCATCCATGACCTGTGGAAATAAAACCGGGGTGACACCCGTGAGAGAGAGAACACCTGGAAAACGGAGGGGGACGCCTCCCAAGATTCCATGGCGTGCTGTGCGTCCACGGCTCCGGTCCCCCCGATATCTGGTCCCCCCGATGTCCGGTCCCCCCCGACGTCAGGCAAGTCCCCGCGGCGGACTGACCCACAAGCCGGCCCGAGGGTTCGGAGGGTGTTTTTCTCTCCCTGTATGTGGGTTATTAACGTTCACCAGACACGGGAAACCTCTCTCTGCTCAACACGCCTCGTCGCCTCTCTTTGCTGGAAACAAAGGCACCTGATAAATGGATCGCTTGACACGGAGGCCTCCTCTGAACGCCCCCCGGTCTGCTCTGCGGGGACCACACGGCGCGGTCTGCGGGTAGGGACGTTCGCACTTTCCTTGAGAAGAGCAGGTGCTCAGGCTCCCCTCTGAGCCCTGGGCAGGCCCTGCCCCCTCTTCTCTGGGAGGACCCCAGACTCTCAGGGGCTCCTCCATCAGGCCCCTCGAAGTGTGGCAAGTCAGCGGGGTCTTTCACAGACCAGCTCTCCGCGGCTCCCGACCCCCGGCCGTCACCCACAGGAGCGCGGGCCCTGGGGAGGCGCAGAGGGAAACAGCTCCGGGCAAACATCGCCCCGAGGTGCAGAGTCTGATGGCCCTGTTTGTACCCCTGACACCGAGCTTGGCAGACAGCCGGCGTGGCGGCCAGGTGGCCGATTCCGCCACACCCATCCCTGCAGAGGGGCTTGGAGTACAAGTCCACAAGTGTCCTTGAAGGCTCACGCCAGGGTCTCCCCATCCCCACCCCACCCCCCACCTCCCAAAATGGTGTATTCGCTTCCTAATGCTAACACATTACCACAAACTTAGTGGCTGGAAATGAGAAAAACAGTCTAATTCCGGAGTCAGAAGTCTAAGGTGAACGGGCCGGCAGGGCTGTGCTCCCTCCGGACATCTCCAGCAACCTGTGGCCCCGCCCGGTCGGTTTCCGAGGGGTCACCGCACTCTGGCCCTGCCCCCTCTCCAGAGCCAGCCTCGCGGCCCCTCTTCCCCCTGACCCCCGCCTCCTCCTCAGCAGGGCGACGACATCCGCCCACACAGATGACCCAGGACCATCTCCCATCTCAACATTTTTAACTGAATCACGCCTGCCAAGTCCCCTTTTTTCACATAAGGTGACATGTTCGTAGGTCCTGGCAACCGAGAAACAGACGCCTTGGGAGGGGCACGGTTCGGTCTCCCACAGACGGCGTCGGGTGCACGTGGAGGGTTTAGTCGTCCCGATGACCAGAGGGAGAAATACCGCGGGCGCTCACACCGGGGTCCAGCGCTGCTAGATGCCCTCAGGGACCAGACAGTGCCCCGGACACTGCCCGGTCCCGCGTGACCTCTGTGGCCTCACGGGGCACTCACGAGCACGAGAAACCCCCCGAGCCAAGCACCCATCTCAGACACCCACAAAAAGCCGAGGCGGAACAACGGCTTAGCACACGGTGCCTTTTCCAGTGTCGTGACTACTCGGGGGAAGATCTGATTTTGTGAAACCTTACTAAAAATTTGTTTGTCCTTTTGCAAAATTGCACCAAAAATGTCCAGTCTGCTGGTGAAATCCAAGTTCCTCGCACTCAGCCCGAGTTTGTGGCGGACGCGTCCATGGCAACTCTGGGGACAGGAGCCAGGGTCCGGCCACGTCACTGGGTCTCCGAGACAGACGTGTTAAAATATTACCTGACTATGGATCACTCTGGCCCTGTTCGCTTCTTGAGGAAGCTGGGGCACTGTACTGATTCGTTTTTAATTATCTGTATCGGCAGTTCGTTGGTTACAGATTTAATTCTATGACATATAAAGGGGAGGGTTGGGAACGACTCGTCTAGTTCGAGGGCTGGAAAATTTCTTCTTCGAGGGCCACATCGCAGACGCCTAGGGCTTTGCGGGCAGAGGCAGAATCAGAATCACACGGGCACTTACTCCGTGTAAAGTGTAACTGCTCACAGCCGCCTTGTGCCGTTCCCACGATGCATGTCACCGTCACTTAGCTTGTGGGCCGGAGTGTCTCACTGAGGGGCACTTGCGCTGCCCAGTGGATATTCGGTAATGTCTGTAGATGCTTTTGATTGTCATGGTCAGGGTGGGGTGAACGCTACTGGCCCCTAGTGGGTGGAGGCCAGAATGCTTCTCATCACCTTCCAGGTCTCAACACAGAGGTGTCTGGCCCCAAAGTCAACAGTGCCGGAGGCCGGGGACTGTGCCCTAGGCTGATCTGGGCCACCAAGTTTTGCGAGACTCCTGAGAAAGACACACCCTCCCTCCTGAGAGAACCACAGAAGCACGTGCCTTTCTCCCCAGGGATGAAGGAGGGTCCAAGTCACCGCCTGGATCCTGTCCCCCATGCCAAACTCTGAGCGAGCGAGGCCCAGCAGAGGGGGCCCGGGGCCAGACACTGCACGACCACACCCGACTCCCGGCCCGCACCCTCGTTCCCGACACGTGAGCCGACGCACACGTCCTCAGCGCCTGGGGCTTGTCTTACTTCCGGCCCAAAGCTTCTAAAGTGGACAGCGCGGCTTTGCCCAGACCGAGGTCACGTGGCTTCACGAGTCTTGGAAAGAAGGGACCGGCACACTTTTTCTGTCGAGGCTCAGAAAGTGAACACTGTGGGCTCCGTGGGCCAGAGCCCCTCGGCCCGCAGCCTCTCAGGCAGCCAGGGACAAATGTGAACAAGCGGCCGTGCTCATGTTCCCATAAAACTTTATTTATAAACACTGAAATCGGAACGTCGCGGAATTTTCATGTGTTAGAAACATTATTGTTTTTAAAAAAGCTTGTTTGTTTTTTTTCCCCCAGCCACGTACAAATGCAAAGACTTTCTCAGTCTGGAGGCCATGCGAGAACAGGGGGCGGGCTGGATTCGGGGTGCGCTGTCTGGCGCAGACGGAGCCTCTCTTAGGAGCGGCGTTTTACAGAGACGATGCCTTTCTCGGTGTTTCCTTCAAGGCACTTTGCGTCGCGGTCCGTCTCATTGATCCGAAATGCAAACGCGGCTTTTGCTATGCCTCCGAAATGGTCCAGAAATGTAAGCAAAAAAATAAATAAATAAAATAAATTTGATCGGCTTCAAACATCAGGAGGGATTTAGAGTTGCCTAATGTGCGTGTTTATAGCAGAATTTAAATAACTGTATTTGCCGCTCATGTAGCCTATGGTTTGAGGATGTTTCACTGTGTCTTTTCAAAGAGAGAGGCATTTACTTATCCCAGATGGTGGTATTATTTATGATGAAACCTTACATTAATCCTCAGAGTCCCAATTATCTCCATTCATGTAAGTAAAAGGAAACAGCATTCCTGTTCTTTATGATGGTCTTTTGCCTCAAAAGTAAAGAGCTTATTTTTAATATGGTCCACATATTTTTTCTTTCCCACTAATTACAGATAATTAAACAAGAAACAAAACCTCTCCACCCCATCGAGTCGCCCCCGGTCCCCTCCCCCCCGCACATGCATCTCATTTGTCCGCTCGTTACCATCTGCAGTTTGTTTGGCTGCACCAGTACTTAGGGTAATTATATTAATGAGGAGTCTTAGGATACAAGGTAGAAAATGCTTTCCCGACGGTGGAGTGAACGGAAAAAGGGAAGAGCGCACGTGAGGATGGAAGCCACTTTGTCTTACGTGATACACAGTCTTTAACTTTCCGTGCTGCGGACAGGGACTTTGGAACCGAGCCTTCCCGAGAAGAGCGGAGACTTACAGGGGAGGATTCGGAAACGTGGCCGGGCAACGTCTCTCTCAGATGGAAGGCGGCGTCTGAGAGTCACCTGCGTTATCCGTACGGGAAGGAGACGGTGGGGCCAGACGCGGCAGCTCGCGCATCAGAGTCCACGTCCGGCAACTCTGGGCGCGAGACCTCCCGCTACCCCGCCCTTCGCACACAGGGAGACTGAGCCCAGAGAGGTCCGGGAACTTCCCCCGGGCCACCCAGCGAGGACTGAGTGGGTCGGGATTTGAACTCAGGACCACGGGCGCGTGACGCCTTCATGCCCGCCGCGTCCTGCAAGCCCCCCGCGCCCCCAGCGGTGCGTTCCTTCTTCTACAGGTAACAGGACAGAGATGGAGTAACAGCGCCTGGCAGCAAGGGGTCACGGTTCCGTTACCATCTAACGCTGCGTCCATCTAGAGATGCTGAGCTCCGGCCCGGGAGTCGAGTTAACTCTGGGGAAAGGAGGGGCAGGAGATGGAGCCCCTGAACCCGGAGGCGCCCGGAGCCGGAGGGCCTCCGGACGGGCACCTTCCCGGTTGAAGCCCGTCCGAGATGGGCTTCCGGCTGCTTGGAACTAACCGATCCTCAGCATCTCGCTTTTGACTGATGAGCCCGCCGAGCTTACAACTGTTCTTATTTAACATTACAGGGGCAGGACATCCATCTTGGTCATCACGTTAATCTCGAACGAAAACAAAACAGATCAGCGGGAGCCTCTGGGAGGACGCTCTTCACCCCACAGGCTGGAACGGAGAGGCTCTTCTGTGCCCCGTGCTGCTTCCGTGGGGAAAATGCGGATAAATAAGCCGGTTTTTCATGCTCTCGGGGCGCCATGCAGGGGAGAGGAGGCCGGCCACAGAGGGAAGACGTGAGCTGGGTGGAAATAACCACGCGTGTGTGGCATGCCAGCGGAGCCGCGTGTGCCCCCATGGAAGGCAGTCACATGACGAGAGCGGCAGACAGTGCTGCAGGGGGTGTGGGGGTGGGGGGGTCCAGGCTGGGAAGGGACGTGAAGGCGGCATGCACGCTGTAGGGACCAGGATCTCCGAGGAGGTGACTGCACGAGGCCGTGCAGCTCCGAGAGGGGAGCACAGTGTTGGATGGCTCCTGTCGTCCCGCTGTGATGAGCAAGGGAGACCAGCTCACATTCAGCTTTGTGGCCGATTTCGAAGTCTCTGCGGAACACAGATGCACTCCGGCCTCCCACTGCCCCCGCCCTGGGGTGCAGCTGGCGCCGGGTGCTGACGGCGCTGAAGCCTGCCATTGCTCCAGAAAGACGCACCTCCCCGTGGAGACCCGCAGACCGGAAGAGGCAGGTGCGAGGGAAAGAGCATGATACCTACGAGAAGCGGGCGGCGAAGCCCCGCCCAGACCCCCGGCTCTTCCCCACTGCTTGGCCGCCACGCTGGCCAGGTACTTTGTCCTGTGCCTCCCATCTGTACGACGAGCTCCCCCCAGCACGCTCCTCGTGGGACTGCTTCTGGAGACCGAAGGGCTTACTGTTGTAGAGAGCGCAGCGCGGTGCCTGGCACACGGCGGGCGCTCACATCCGTCAGCTATTAATTTTCGTTATTATCAGGCAGCCGCTGCAGAGGAGAGCTGCGTGCGCTAGCATAGACGAAGCTCTAAGACGCATTACTAGGTTCAAATTAAGACGCGGAACGACGCCGTTTACGTAAAAAGAAAGAAACAAACATAACCAGAAGCCCTGGGTAGAATCAGATTTGGCTGCAGATTCGTTTCCCTTTCCTTTAGCTATCCAGGACTGAAGCGGTGGCTCCGTGCCATCCCGAAGGACCTAGGTAGGGGCCATTTATCTTTCTGCACCGCCACCTCTAATGCAGGTAAGTGTTCACGCTCACGACTGCAATGTGGCTGCGACCCATCCAGCCATTGCATTTGAGTTCCAGGCAGAAAGAAACGAAGGGCAGAATGTCTGCGCGAGGTGAGCGTATAACTTAATATTTGCTTTTCTGTTGACTTTCCCTGAAGACTCTCCCAGCGAACTTCCACTCACGTGTTCTTGCCGATAATGGTTCATAATTATACAGCTGCACGGAAACCCGGGAAGACAGTTATTTTTAACTGGGACAGCGCTACCTCTGGCAAATTTAATATTCTGTAAGTGAGGAAGGAGGGGAGAATGGATACCGAGTGGGCAATTAGCGTTATCATCACACAATTGTCACACGAGTAGCATGGCATTATGTTCCAATACTTGTGTCGAAAATGATAACCGTATCAATGTCGATAAAAATGAGTAAATATCAATACGTGTAACAACCGTTAAAATAATGAGAACGACGGAATGAATCACAGCACTACTCAATATGTGCAGGCACGCGCGCGTGTGTGTGTGTCCGTGAGTCTGTGACATACGCGCATCGAGTCACCCAGGTGAGCCATCGCTGACCCTCCCCCAGAGTCGGGGGGACAGGGCGGGGACCCTGCATCGCTCACGGGCTCCCAGCTGATGCTGCTGCTGGTCAAGGCTTCCCACCTGCAGGAGCCGAGAACCCGCATGGAGAGGGCCGGACGTGGCTTCAGACGCCACGAAGCCCTGGCCGGCAGAGGGTGTCCGACTGCATGGGGACCTGCCCCGGCCCCCATTGGCGCACCCCGTTCACTGTCTTCCTCACTCCGCCCCCTCCCCCCAAAAAGGTATGTCGGCTTCTCCTACTGGACAGCAAAAACCACGAAGGAGACTTCATCTTCTCTGTCCCCGACGCCCAGGCCAGCTGAACCCCGGAGCGCTCACGAAGTGTTTGCGACGTGAGTGAGCGAATGGGCGAGCGAGCGGAGCAAACGGGCCAGCGCCCCGCGGCCCTTCCCGGGGCTGCCGCCTGTGAAGTCGGAGTCTGGGATGTGTTTGGGCACGTTTTCCTCAAGCGACACACGAAGCCAACACTCTATTGAAAAGTGGAAACAAGTTACTGCTTCAAACCCAGGGCGATGGACAGAAACAGCAGACTGCACAGGCGTGGACGCGGGGGGGGGGGGGGTAGGTAGGGGGGCGGGCGGGAAGTCGCCCCCTGGCGAGCCGGGGCTCCGCCTGCCGGGGGCATCAAACCTCCCCCCTGGGCGGCCCAAAGCAGCCTCCAGGCAGCAGTGACGAGGCCCCGGGGACGCCCTAGACGCGGCTGTCCCACCGGTAGCAAGCGCGTCACCCACAGAGAGGCTGGTTGGGGCCATGAGGGAGCCTCTGCAGCGAAAGCGTCTCAAACTGGACATACGGGGCCGCCATGGCCCTCGGACAGGCTTACTGCGCTGTGCAGCGTCTAAAAGAAAGAAAGACGCTGGGGCGGGGTGGGAGGGGGAAGAGGGGGAAGGGTGGCCAGTTCGCTGAAATCGGAGAGAGCACGTAGGCATTTAGATTCTTAGTTTCTTTTGAGAAATTGGAATTTGGGGCAATGCCAGACTGGCACTGATTGGCTATAGACGACTTTGTCACAAGAAAAAAATCTGCAACCCTGCCAGGCGATGTACGTTATGGAGATCGGTTTGCAAATAGATACACATGTCCAGTCATTACATTGTTCGCCTGACAGATACACTGTACGCCCGCTGTATCTCTGTAAAGAGAAAAGGTTGCTAGGCCGTCACTAGGGACAGGAGGCAGGTAACGAACTCTTACCGAGCCCACCTTTGGTGCCACCACAGCGGGGGTGGGGATGCCACAGGGGACCAAACAGTCACCTACTAAATGGGGCCTAATGAAGTGAGCCTGAAAGTCCCTAGGCATGTGTGGAAAAAAATCAGAGCTGAATGAGATGGATTCACAGAAAGAAAGACCCCCCCCACACACACACACACACACTGGCTCTGACTTCGCGAGCCCCGGGGGACCCTGTGCTGGGACTCGGGACACAGGAACATGGGGGCAGACCCTCGGTCGCCTCCCTCGGAATCACAGAGACAGGCGCCTGGCCTTTGACACGAGCCCCCCTCTCGTCCCGGACTGGGGTCCCGAGAAGCTTGCGACCCTGTCACTTGGTTGAGAAGGAACAGGGCGGTCCCACCTGACGTGTCGTTGAGACCAGGTCGCTGCGGAAGGCGGGCCAGACCCCAGCGTGTGCTGCCCTGCACCCCACACTGTCTTCTGGGGGGCAGCGGGCCCTGCTCCCCTGTGCCCCTCGACCTGGGCCTGTGCCCAGCCACCCGAGACCAAGCGCGCGATTCCACCAAGTCAGAAGTCGCCCTCCACGCGGCTCCCTCCACCTACAGAGGAGAAGCCAGACGTCCGTCCGTCTCTCTGCTAACGATTTAGGTCCCTCACTGGGTTCTCCCCTCGTCCCCTTGTTCAGAACCTGACTGTCTCCTTTTGTCTTGCAGCGTTCTGAAAAAATGTCTTCTTTCTTTTTGAAAAGAATTTTTAAACTGTGCTGCTTAGCTACCCGGCCCTCCCCCGTCGGTATTGGCGATCGGTCAGAATGTCAGCAAAGCAGGGGGCGGTGCTCTCAGTAGCTTAAAAGCATAGTTTCTCAGATAATCCATCAACATCCCAATTTTGAGGTATTCCTCAGTTAAAAAAGAGCAGGTACGATTTCGGGGCTCCTCAGGGCTCTTCGCGAGCTGCCGGGAAGGCACGGGGCTCAGCCCTTCGGCCCCCAGCCTCTCATCCCTCTCCGCGTGAGCCGAGTCTTCATGGGGAAGTACTCACCTGGAGAAATTCATTCAAGTGACCTCTCAACTCACCAAGGGTCCCCTGCCCCGCAGAGACGAGGACAGGGGAGGGGACCGATAGAAGTCCCCTGAGGCTGGAGAGAGGAGTTTAGGGACGGAAGGATGAGGAGGACGGGGACCTCTGTGTCATTAACCTGACGCGCCTGTCTTGTCCTGGGTCCAGGGCTCCCCGGGCCTGAGCACCCGGAGCAACAGTGGAGGCAGCCAGCTCCAAGGACGGTGACGTGAGCCCCACGAATGGTGACGCAGGCCTCGCTGAGAACATCTCAAGGGCCCCAACTGCGTTTCAACGCTGTGATGGCTTCGCCGCTCATGAACGTGGATGAAGGCAGAAAATGCAGCCACGCCATGGCCCACTGCTCAGTTTCTGCCCTAAAGAAACATACACACACACACACACACACACACACACTCACTCACTCGTGCTTGCACACACACTTACATCCACGCGAATATGCACACAAACGGGCGCCCGCAGATACGTATCCACAGATGCACGCGGACGTACATGCAGAGGCACACGTACCCACGGGCACCGAGAGTGAGGCAGGAAGCTCGCTCTCCTATGTGTTTTAGCAGAAAATTAGAAACGAGATAAGCACCTACCTAGCAACAGAATACATTTTTTTTCTTTTGCTGTAGAGCAGTTAAAAGGAAGGATCTGGGAAGGAGCCTGGCGGCCGGCTGGCAATTATTCAAGCTGGAGGGCGAATACGTGGAAATTCACACGCCGGCCTCTTTTTCGTGCTCTTTGAAATCTTTGCATAATAAAACATTAAAAAGTAATAAAAAGAGTGATCTCGGCCTGCGCTCACTGCCCCACACGGCGGCCACCAGCCACACGTGGCTGCTGAGATCTACACGGACTGAAATGAGGTGACATTAAAAACTCAGCTCCTCGGTCCCTCTCCCCGCGGTCGGAGCGCCCGGCCCCGTCTGTAACTGGCCCCACAGGTAAGACAGCGACCTCGAGTTTAAGGAACAAGGCGAACGGTGCAGGCGAGACCACGGCGTTGCGTTTTTCACGCCCAGAAGCCAACGCCGCGTTTCCCCAGGGGCACACGCGTGTGTGTGTGTGAGCAGCGTGAAGGGGTCAGGGCAAAGGACAAGGTCAGAACAGCGGGTCCTCTGCACACGGAGAGGAACAGGCGCTTAGCCCACGCTTTACTGCGTTGACGCGTCATTACACAGAGGGAGGAAAAAAGACCACCCACCCCCCCCCCAGGGAGGCGTGCTGAGGGCGTCTTCCCCAGGACGTGGACGAGACAGGAAGGTGGGGGAAGCGGCCCCCAGGGGATGGGTCACCCCCACGCACCATCCTCGAAGGGAGGGCAGCGCCCCCGCCTCTCACGTGCGGGATGGACCCTCCGCCACGTAGGAGGAGCGGGGAGGGGTCCCGGCCGCTTCGCTCCCTCCCACCGCCGCTGAAGTCTGCGTGCTGTCGCCGACACGATTTCAAGCCGACAGATCCCCCCGCCCCCAGAGCTGCCCTCTGTCCTCATATGAAGTCCTCTCCGGCCTCCCAGCTGGGAAGCCTCCCCCTCCCATCTGAGGCGCCCGCCGGGGAGGACAGCAGGACCCCAGGGGGACAGGGGACCCCAGAAGTTAGTCCCTGGGGGACTGAGAGCGGAGAGCCTTCCCTTCTCACGCCCGCGGGTGCTCACACCGCGGCCACGCTAAGCCCCTTCATAAGGGCAGCCGCGACGCCCCAGCCGCTGCTCCGCGGGCCGAGGGCGGCGGCCTCGGCACCTGCGTCCAGTGGCCGGCGCTTCGCTGCTGAGTCACCTCCGGGCAAGGCGCTCGGACAAGCGGGACAGGGTCAGGCCCTGACAGGGCCGTGCCGCGCGCCGGTCGCCGAGCGCCCGGCGTGTCTGCGGCCTCCATGTCCGCGAGCCCCGCACGCGCCAGGGTCACCGTGCGGTCCGACCAGTGCCAGTGGCGCTCTGGCGGCCACTGGGGACCACGTGGAGTGCGGAAGGGTCGGGGCGGCCACGCGCATGCTTGCGCCCTAGGGCGGCCGCACGGCCCGCCACCGCGCGCGGACAGGTGCTCTATCCGCGGTCAAGTTCACCGGCTGCTGCGCCTCGCAGCGGGGCGGAGCTGTCCAGCGTGCTGAGCACGAGGCGCCGCGGCGAGTCTCACCGGGAGGACATGTGTGGCAGGCGAGCCGCGCGCACGCCTGAGTGACAGCGAGTTCAGGGTTACTGAGTCAACAGCACGCATCGAGTCGGCTGTCCTGAAACAGGAACACACTTAAAGTCAGGTTACGTATTGATCGGCGGATGAAAATATTGTGCCAGAGGCTCGCAGGAGCCGGCTCTGCATTTCCCTGGGAACGACGGCCTGGCGCTGACCAACACCGTGTTCACAGCGACTCTGGAGAACATAATTACTGTGAACATCGAGAATAATGAGACTCGGCTGTGTTTCTCACTAGTCTCTCCGCCTTGCAAAAGATGGGAAGTTCAAATAACACATGTTGCTACAAAGTTATTTAGAATCCCACGGCATGTTCCTTACTGCGGGCGAAGGGCGCCCGAGGCATCACGGATCCGGGGCACGAGGAGGCATCCTGGCCGCGGAGGAGAAGGGAAGTATGAGCTGAGGGAAGAGCTGCTTCGAGTCTTCACAGAGCCTCACTCCATGCACACAGACGTCTGCCGACGGGCCCCGAGGCGCCCACTGCACCAGGCACCGTTCTCGGCACGGAGGACGGGCGAGCGACTCCAAGAGGCCATGCTCCGCCTTCTGTCGGGAGAAGGCGCTGTTAGGAAACACGTAAGCACGGTCCACCGCGCGTCAGGGTTTCTTCAGCGCGGCTGGGTGAATGCGGGCGAGGAGCAGCGGGGCTGGGTGAGATGTCCACGTGGAATCAGGAGCCCCGCAGGGGGGGCAGTCAGGTGCAGGAAGGAGACCTTACAGACAGGGAAGCTGAGGCGTGGGGGCAGGAAGTGGCTTGCCCCCCCTGACGCGTCGGGGGGACGATTTGATGACGCCTTCCTCACTCCTGCCTGTCCGGACGGAACACCCCCAGTGCGAACACTGGCCAATCATTGCGGGCAGACGGCACTCTGACCCCACGAGAGCAGACCTCAGGTCTTAGGGGGCAGGATGGTGGCCCCTAAAAAGACGTGCCCACTTCCGGACCCCAGACCCTGCGGCCGTGACCTTATTTCCTTGGAAAGGAGGTCTTTGCAGATGGAACTAAGTCAAGCATCTTGAGATGAGATCATGCTGGATTCGGGGCGGGCCTGTAATCCAATGGCGTGTGGCCTTCTACGAGACAGCAGAGGAGAGACACAGAGCAGAGAGGCCACGTGAAGGCAGAGCAGCGACCGGGGTGACATGGCCACAGCCCAGAGCCGCCAGCCGCTGCCTGAGGCGGGACGGACCTCCCCCAATCCCCCCGCCCCGGCCCCGGGCCCCGGGGAGAAGGCGCCTTGCCCTTCCGGCCTCTAGAGCGGTTGGAGAAGACACTTCCGTTGTTCTAAGCCACCGGACAGTGGCCATCTGCTACAGCAGCCGTCGGAAACGAACACAGGCTGAGACAGCCAGTCGGAACCGCAAGCCAGAGCCAGGGGGGGCGAGGCGCAGAGGCAGCCGCTCGAGTGACTTGTGCAAATGTCACCAGGACGTCGATCTCCTCTCCTCCTCCTCGACATCCCACCCTCCGGCCCACACCTTCGTCTGACGGATAAGACCCCAACCGCAGTGACGCACAGCGCATGCTCGCTGTGAGACACACAGCTCCCACCAGCTGCCGGCCGCGGCCTCTCCACCCTCCCGCTGCCTGAGCGGAGGAGAATCGGCCGTCTGCGGTGCCTCTGTTTTTTAATTACATCTATTGGGGTGACATCGGTTAATAAAATCATGTAGGTTTCGAGCGTACAAGTCAGTGATCCGTCATCTGTACATTGCGTTGTGCGTTCCCCATCCCAAGGCAAGCCTCCCTCTGTCGCTGTGCTTGTGACCCCTTTACTCTCCTCTGCCCCCCTCCCCGCTCCCCCCTGGTCACCACTAAACCCTTGTCCGTCTCCATGAGTCTGCTTGTCACGTTCGCTTGTTGCTTTCAGTTTTACATCCCGCGTGTAAGTGAAGTCACCGGCTCTCACCTTTTTCTGGCTGACTCATCTTGCTTAGCGTGATTATCTCAAGGTCCATCTGTACCGTCGCAAACGGCAGGCTTCGCGTTGCTACGGCTGAGCAATATCCCACCGTAGGCACCCGCCGCCTCTTCTTTATCCGGTCATGTACTGACGGGCACTTAGGCTGCTTCCATCTCTTGCTTATTGTAAATAATGCTGCAGTAAACATCGGGGCACGTAGATCTTCACAGATAAATGTTTTCAAATTCTGGGGGTAGACGCCCAGAAGAGGGATTGCCGGGTCATGTGGTAATCCTGTCCTTAATTTTCGGAGGGACGTCCGCACTGTTGTCCATAGCGACGGCACCAATTTGCAGTCCCACCAGCAGTGGACGAGGGCCCCTCTTTCTCCACATCCTCTCTGACACTTGCTGTGACTTGTCCTGCGGATGACAGCCACGCTAACGGGTGCGGGTTGGGTTTGGGTTCCCCACTCCCCACCTGCTGAGCCTGGAGGAAGCAGCGCCGCCACGACAAGCCCCCGCACCAGCAGCGACCGCTGGCGGCCGCGCCGGAATAGCGCCCCCTGGCGCTTGGACGAGGGCGTGCTGGAAACCGCGTCCCCCGGTGGAAACCCGCCGGTGCCCTTAGATAGATTTGTCCTATGAAGGCTCCATCTCCTCGCTGGTACTTGATGCTTTAAAAACAAAGAGGCGGCATCTCCGCTGTGTTCTTAAACCTCCGAGTTGTGTCTGTAAATGGAAGCGGTGACGGCCGTCGGCCCTGGGAGGAAGGCCCAGGCGTCAGGCCCCGGGCACCCTCGCACGCCGAGCCCGGTTCTGCATCTCGCTCCAGCACGAATCGCTCGTTCACGGGAAGGGTGCGAGCAGAGAGGAAACTGAAGACAGAGCGTTGGAGACCCTGGACCTCAGCATCGCCCTCGCCAGGGCAGGAAGAGGCGCTGCTCCCGAGGACAGAACGCCTGAGGCCCAGGAAAGCCAGCGGATCTAAAACCACAAACCGATCACGTGTGAACCCAAACCATCAGACCCGAGGGCTCTCCCTGCTTCACGAATTCACCACGGGCAGATGGAAGGTGGGTGGAGGGCAGCGGTTTGCAAACGTCTTTGGGGGCGTCCGCGGTCTGGAACACTTGCTTCAAGGGTAGGGCGCACACAGATGCGCAGGTAAATTCATCTCGCCAAGACGAAAGCCTATTGCGCGGCATTCTGTGGTCTGTTCCACTCTGCCACATTCTGTTCCGCTCGGTCCCACTTCGTTCCAGCCTATTCTAATTTGTTGTTTAACTCCCCACTGAAATTATCCCGCCTCTTTCAAATGGGTCATCACTCACAATTTGAAAAACGCCATTTAACTATGCAATGGAATCACGTCTCACAAGGTAGGTAGGTTTTATTGTTAGCTCATGAGGCAAAAATATACAGTCGAGGCATCCTTGGGAAAAACTCCCAGGAAAGAAGCAAGTTCACGCATCTTTGTCCCTTAATTCTATAAGCCCCTGGCTTTCCCTTTCCTGGTGATCAATACCACACGATTCTCTTCATATTTAAAGCCAATGTTTTACCATAAAATACTTCTTTCCTGATCAAGATCTGAAGGGGAAAAAAATCAAAGAAATTTTATTGTGAGGCAAGTGGAAAAGTTTCAGATTCCTGTGAAAACATCCCAGAACACATTCTATCAGCAGTTTCAAAATGTGGACCCCGAGACCTCCATAAACGAGAAGGAAAAAAAGTCTCTTCTTCAGTGCACCTGGTTACTGAGCCCAGGAAATAATCAGGGCAGGCGACTGCCGTATTTCTTCGGTTCGTTTCCTTCTAAAAATCCTTAACTGGTGATTTCAAACATTCTCTTAGTGATTACAGCTTCCTGGTGATTAGCAGCTGCGGAGTCATCGCTCTCTCCTTAAGCCTTCTCCAAAGGGAGGGACGGGGAGCAGAACGCGGCCGGCGTGAGCAGCTGCTTCGAACCCTGGCGCTCTGCACGCACAGCGCTCAGGGTAAAACCCAACGCCTCGCGGCCTCTGAGGCCCGGCGCAGGACCTGGCCGCTGCCTGGTTCTCCAGACTCGCCTCGTACACCCCTCCGCTGGCTCCCTATGCTCCAGACGTGATGGCTGCCCCCGTCCGCAGGACGTCACAGACTGGCCCATGCCGCAACCCCATCACCTCTGCATCCATCGCCCTTCCTGGAATGCCACACCCGTGTGCACACACGCCCATGCACGCACACACGTGCACATGCACATTTCTTAAAGCGCCTCATTCCCCCCACTTCACTTGGTTGTCGGCTTACTCCTCACTGTCACCTCCTTAGGCATGTGACATATTGACCCCTATGAAAAGGCTTTTAGCAAATTCCAGGACGGAGTGGCTCCAGAGAAAAATTCGGCAACCAGTTCCATGAATGTCATGTTTTAGGAACGGAGCATGTTTCCCTCTCAGTTCTGATTGTCGGGAAGCCTGGAGCGGGGCCACCATCCGTCTTCGGTAATTGTGCGCGCGTCCTCATGTTAAACATTTTGTTTACTAAGCGTTTAGTCGCAGCTTCCTTCCCAGCCCACGCTTCCCCTTGGCTTCATTTTTCTTATTTTAATTTACTTAATCTTCCCGTCTTGTCAGCATCTTTGTAAGTCTTCTTTGACCAAGACAGAATATAGGAAATTAATAAATGGCCATTCAAATATTTATTGTGCAAAGGAGTAGGAAGCACATCGCACATTTAGCTAGGAATAATTACGCATATACATCATATGCAGCTTCTCGTCACTAGTGAACCCAACATTTTCTTCTCTCTTATATTAGTTTCACCTTGAGATCCCTCTCCTGTCCGTCTGTGTGTCTCTCTGTCCCTCCGGGGTATCATTCATAATTTGGATATGGAAGTCAAGGTGCCTCCTGTTACGTGAAACAAGAAAGTACGCTAGCTCAGAAATGCATGCATGCACACGCACCTGAGCACGCACGGGTGCGCACGAAATCAGTACTAAAATCACTGAATCATATACTTAAATGGGTGAGTTTTAAAAGATGTAAATTATACTTCAATAAGATTTTTGAACAAACAGAAAAAAGACGACAGCCATTGGGCGCTTCTTCGACATCCCCAGCGGAAAGGTCACGCCTCCCCCTCGAACAGCCAATGAACGCCCGGCGCGAGTCTCATGAGCTCTGATTGGTCTAAGCTGTGTGACAGGCTCCTCTCTGGACCAATCGCCTTGGCAGGGAGATGAGCGCTGCAGTTGGGCAGGCTTGGGCCGCACGTTGGTCCTGGAGCCCGGAGGAAGAACGTGACCTTGACAGAGAGTTGGGGCGGGACAGACCCCCAGGGAAAACCCGGGTGCAGCTAACAGAAAAATGACGGTAGAGCTCAAGCAGGCGACGATATCCACATACGCGCCCACTCCGTACGAACGGGGACGCGCCGGGCCCACGGCCCCCTCTGCACCCGCCCGGCTAATGTCACCCGAGCCTCCGGGGAAGACCGGGGATTGCTCTAGAGCCCAACACACAGATCGCACCCCCAGCTCTGCACGAGGACCACGCGATCCCCATCTCGAAGGGCTGCCGTGGGGACCGAGCTGTCCTCGGACCCGCGCCCGGGGCGCCGCAGGCCCCCGCCGAGCGGCGCGGGGCAGGTGCACTCCGGGAAGAGCCAGGTGTCTGTCGGTTCTCGCAGCCGGGCGGGGGACTCCTCGCTCGGCCTCTCCACGCCACCTCCGCCCCTCTGCGCCGCTCTCGGGGCCGTGGGGAGAGGCGTCACGGACGTGTCACCTGGACGTAGCAAGCGAGAAACCGGGGCGTGTGCGCAAGGGGCAGAAGCCCCGGCGTCCACACGCCTTCGAGGGGGCGCAGCTTCTGAACCCCGGCCGCCGCGGCCCCCAGAGGGGGTGCAAAGCTGCCCCTGAACCTGACACACGCCGGTGCCAGGGGCGAGACTCGGGACGAGAACCACGTGCCGGGGGGCCGCCCCCCACCTGGCTGAGAACCGTGGAGCCCGTGACCCCACGGAAGCCCCGTCCTGCCGGCAACAGTTACGGGCGCCAACGTCCCTCTGCCTGCTGCAGTGGCCAGGTAAACAAACGGCCCCCCGACTGTGAGAGGCGAAGGCCACCATGGCCCCGGGGCTCTGGGAGTCTGCGCCCTCTGCCCGGCATCGCAGGGCCAGGCGCTGCAGGTGCAACTCGCTCGGGCAGCCTGGCAGTGCGGGTGGCACTCGGGTGACTCCGAGCCATGTCACCGCCGGCAGGTGGCCTGCCCGGCAAGCCTCAGGGCTCCCCGCTGTGAACCGGGAGGCGGCGCAGAGCCTTCTGGGGCTTGTTCTGAGCATCGGCGAGAGCATCTGCGTGACGCCCCAGAAGCAGCACCTGGCGTGCAGGAAGTGGTCAGCAACAGGAGTCGCCATCCTCATCTCACGAGCTGCTTTGCCGCTGTCATTAGAATAACGTTTCCGGATAGACAAACGCCAGCGAAAACAACCGCCGGGCTCACGTCCCCCCCACGCGGGAGACCGAAATGCACCCACCAGCCTCAGAGAACAACGCTGGGGTATTGTCTCTAAGTCACGCCCCAATGGCACGATGCAGCCAGCTGTCCATGGTCTCAGGAAGGTCAGCCCCCAAACCCCGCACCCCCCCCACCCCTCACCTGTGGCATGCTTTCCTCCAACGGGTTGCATCGGCTTCGAGAGAGGACACCCTCCGTCCCCCCACGGGGGGACGGGCTGGCAACGCCTGCTTCAGACGTGAGATGATGAACCAACGGTCACCTGGAAAAGGTGTGCGGACACGTGGTCTATACTTCACAGGACCATTTCTGGGGAGACACAAGATACTTTCTGGCCAACGGACTGACGGTCCTGCAGAGCCGGACGTCTGAGTTTTTCCCGCCTCCTGCCTCCACCGCCACCTGCTGAGCTGACACTTGGCACTCGCGACCACGACGTCGGCAGCTGACATCTGCAGCGGGACCTGTGCCAAGCCCACGGGGCCCTGGGCTTGTCATTTGCTTTACAAGTGGGGGAAGGGACACTCGGAGAATTTAAGTCGGCAGGCTGCGTAGGACGAGCTGTCCGGTGCCCAGCGACTTGAGGCGTGCCCGCCCCAGAGACCGGAGACGGCAGCCGTAACGCCTCAGCCGCCTTGCTCCTAACGAGGCTCCCTGGCCCCTGAACAAAACATCGGTTCTGGCTACAGCAGACCACGGGGGACGAATTCACCTTGGGCGGCGACATATGGCTGTGTAGGTCGTGAACTGGGAGATGGGGGGCTTCCTGGGAGATGGGGGGCTTCTTGGGAGACGGGGCATTTCCTCCTCATGCACAGAAGCACCGGCTTCTCTCTGCCTCGTGTGGCCAGGTAGCCCTGTGAGCGGTGAGAGCCCCTCCAGCCGCGTCATGTGTGACACTACCTGCTCCGTGTCCCGAGTCCCACGGCAGTGCAGTCGGCATTGCCTGGGCCAGTGCTGTCTGATACGAACACAACGCGAGCCCCAAAAACGGGCCCAAAGGAGTAAACTTTCAGTAACCACAGCAAAAAAAAAAAAAAAAAAGTAAAAAGAAATCGGTGACATTAACTTAAATAGTATATTTTGTTTAATCTCATATATCCCAAACATTATCGTTTCAAAAAGTTATCACCATATGAATTATTTATGAGATTTTTTTTTACAGTCTTTTCTCATGGCAAGTCTTCAGAGGACGGTGTGAATTCCACTCGGGTGGTGCATCTCGATTTGGTGTGGACCCATTTCGAGGGCTGGGTGGCATGTGTGACGGCTGAGCTCGAGGGGGCAGGCTGAGAGTCGCCGGAGATGGCCACCTGAGGCCGCCTCGCTTCTAACCACCGAAGTTCCTGACTGCAGAATTCCAGGCAGCCGGAAGCCCCTGAAAGGATTCAAACTGGGCAGTGAGGGGCTCAGATCCGTGTTTTGGTAAAAACTCCAAGTTGGCAAAGTTATAACCCACAGCGTTGAGGGGGGAGGTGATTTTGAAGCAGAAAGGACGATTTCAAGAGGCTGCTGGGTATCGAATTAAATAAGAATTCGTGAAGCAATTCAGCAGATAATTAAATAAAGAGATGAATGAGGGAGAAGAGAAAGCACTTTCTTCCCGAAAACATAAAAAACCAGCGATAATTCTAGGGAAGGAAGGAAGGTAGAAGTTTGGAAAAAAATCACCATTTAGCAACTACCACAGTGATAATTATTCTAGGCAACGGCCGGTAATGGATGAGAAGGCCAGCAGGCCATGGTTGGAGGAATTACGAGACCTTTACGTAGGCTCCGAGTCACTTCCTCGCTAAATACTTATCGGCAGCAAAGAGGAACACAGTGACTCTGCAGTGGAAACCCTCCGGCAGGCAAGCGAGCATCGCGCCCGCAGGGAGGGGGACGCGGGGGACGCGTGGACCCCACACGCCTGATGAAGTGCGGCCCGGGGCACCCCTGCTGGGCGGCGCCCCAGCCCACACGGCCCAGTCCGCAGGAGTCGGGAGCGGGGCGCGAGCGAACCCCGGCGGAGGGACGCCCCGGGAGAGGGCGGCCTTCGGCTCGTCCCGCACGGCCAACTTGTGAAGCCACGGGAAGGCCAGGGACCTGCTCTGGATTAAAGGAGAATGAATGAAGGACCGTCGCGAGTCGGCCCGGCACGTCATCTGGCTCTCGAGGCCATTACTGGGACAGCCGGAGAAATGAGAACGAGTCTGCGAGCGATTACAACGTCACGCCCATGTTTATGTAGTGGCCGAGGGGCGGTATGGTTCCAGCACGCGCTCGGATGGTTCAGAGAAAGTGTGTGTGTGTGTGTGTGTGTGTGTGAGTGTGCGTGTCACAGGTGGGACCTACATACACCTATATACATACACATATGGAGAGAGGGGGAGAGAATCTTAAAACTCTTCTGTAAACCTGGAATTATGTCAAATAAGTTTGTTTGTTTTCGTAAGTAGATGCAGATACATTCCAGGCAGGAAACATGGAGGAGCTGAGCGGAGCCGTGGAACCAGGGAAAGAAGGGGTTCGAGAGGAAGCAGAGGGGTTGCTGGACTCGGCACCCAGCAAGGGGGAGAAGGGAGAGTGTGACTTGAAGGCGTCCGGCTCGGCTCACCGGTGACCGCCATCCTGCAGGGCAGGAGCAGTGGCCGCTGGGCGTCTGGGCTGCACCGGACGGCCCGGGACCAAGGCGGGCTGTGTCTGCTGGGGCCGCGTTCATTCACACATCAGCGTCATCTTCCAACCCCTGGGGCCCGGGAGGGGGGGACGAAGGAACTGCCACGTGGACTGAGCTGCCAGAGAGGAGCCGCCAGGGGAGCCGCGCTCCCCCCGAGGACGGCCATCTTGCACAATGAGCACAGTGCCGAGAGCTCGTGTATGCGCGATGATTGGGGGAAGCAAGACCCGAGGACGGCGCGGCTCCCGAGTCACCTGTCCCCGAACGAGGGCTCTCAGGAACCAGACCTCGGGGGCCTCTCCTTGCCCGCTCAGCCGCTGAGCCCCGGTCCCCCCGGCCACCGTTCCACGCGGCCCGCGGGTGTGTTCCCTCCGGCCTCGCTCCCGGGCACACCCTGCGCTCGCCATGCAGAGCGCCCTTCCCACGGGGGCGGCACGGTCTCGCTCCTGTGACTCGATGGTCGCCTCTGCGGAGCCCCTGGCTGGCGCCCCTGGGGCTCCCCGACACGTCGCCTGTCCGGCTTCCTCCCCCGCTTCTGATTCCCTAGTCCCCTGACCGCTGATGAACGTTCCTACTTTCTTCCTCTGTCCACGGAAACGTCACAGGGGACCCGGCCTCACGAGTTCCAGGCAGGCGCGCTCATTCCGGAACGAAGCACTTGGCACGTAGTAGGCGCTTCATAAAGGCATGCTGGCGAGGGAGCCACGCTGGGAGGAGTCTCAGCCACCTGACTCGTGGACAGAGAAGGAGGGGGGCCCTCAGGACGCCCTGCCACGGGCCCCGCTGCCTGTGGGGGGCTGGAGAAATTTCTACCACATGAGAGAACAGGAGAGCGACAATGGCTACTTCTAGTCCTACTTACCCAGAGGTCGGCCAGCCGGCGGACACCCGGCAAACCGTCAAAGAGCCCCGTGCCCCGGGGATGCGGGGAGCCCGTGCAGCTGGGAAGCTGGGGTGTCACTAAGGGTGACTGCATGTTCTGCTGACACACCGGGGCCTCTTTTTAAAGCCCCGTCCCGCAGGGTGGGAAGGGGAGTAGCCAGGTGAGCATCATGTACTTGTCCGCCTTGGAAAGTGGCACCACCTGCCTGCACCCCGCAGCGCCGTCCTCCCCAGCCTGGCATCGGGGACGGGGGTGCAGGGCCACGGAGCACAGCCAGGGGAAGCTCAGGAGACAGGTCAGGGGCCCCGGGGCTGCTCGGGGCACCGGGCCCAGACAATGAAGAGCGCCCTCTGCATCCTGCACCGGGGAGCGGGGTGGGGGGCGCGGGAGCCGGCGCCTCCGCCCGGAGCACACTCGGGGCGCTTTCCCAAACCCGGCCTGGCAAGCCAACAAAGCGGGCGATGTGTTTCATCTGCGCCCGGACCCAGCTGAGCCTACAGCAGTGGGTGGCTTCCAAACCTGACATTTGATCACTTCCTTTCACCGTGTGACAAGCCCTCGCGTATAAATCACAGCCTCCCCAGGGGGAGCCACCTCCAACCCCATCTGCACAAAGAGGCCCGGGGCTCTCCAAGGCCCCTTGTGAAAAGGAAACTCAGACACCATTTGGAGTCCAAGCATGGGCGTGGGGGCAGGGGAGGAAGGCTTCCTCGGACATTTGCGTTTTATTACGGTTTGAGACTTCAATAGAAATCGCGCTCACTGTTAGCGGAAAATGTGGGGGAGGGGGGTGTGGCACAGAGGGTTGTAGGTTTCAGACATCATACGCTTTTGGGATCTAAGAAAAGAGAAATGAGAGATGTGCACTTGGCTGGCAAAGATGTCAGGACAGTGACGATGACGGCCTTTAAGTTAGCGAAGCCGCTCGTCGGTAGCAAAGAGGTTGTGTTGGTCAATTAATGATCAATATCGCACAATAATGCATAACAGCACGGCAGTCGGGGTAGCAGTGACAGGTGACAGTCTCACTGAGTATTCACGTAAAGCCGGCCCTATCTTCAAATGCTGGAACACCACTATCTCCTTAATTTTTTTTTCCCAGCCTTATTGAGATGCGGGCTACACTGAGCATTGTGCAAGTTTCAAGATGTACAATGTAACGATTTGATTGTATATAGTGCAAAATACAGGCGCGATGAGGTTAGTTTTCACTTCCGCCACCTCGCACAAGTATCCTTCCTTTCTTTTGGCAACAATGTTTAAGATCTGCTCTCTTAGCCATTTCTACACACGATACAGGGACGGTGCTGGGCATGACGTGCCCAGACTTCACCCATCTCGGAGGGGAAGGTCCGTGCCCCCGCCCCTCGGGCTGGGCAGGTGCGTTCATGTTTTTGCAAATGGCAGGATATCCTTCTTTTGGTGGCTGGATAATACTCTATTGTGTCTAGATCCCACTCTTGCTTTTCCACTCACCCATCGATGGCCATTTAGGTTGCTGCCATGTTTTCGCTATTGTGAATTAATGCTATTATGAACGTGGGGTCCAGGCAGCTCTTCGAGATAGCGATTTCATTTCTTTCATTTCCTTCTGATAGATACTGCAGGAAATGAAACCTTCTGAATTCTTATGGCAACCCTACGTTGTGGGAACTGTGATTATCCCATTTTGGAGGTGGGAGACAGAGACATCGAACTCATCCATGACCAGACAGCGGCTGGGTGGACGCAGAACACACGGGTGCAACTCCACGTGGATCCCGCAGTCTTCACCTTAGAAACACCGCCTGGAACCATCTCCCTCGTTTTCAACTATCGAACCACTCCAGGGGCTCATCGTAATAGGAGAACCTGCCAGTCCTTCGACTCCATTGCCAACGACTGAAGCGGAGAGAAGGCTTCGACTGGGGTTTCCTTTTGAAAAGTGAAAGCTCCCGAAATAATCACATGTGACCTGCCTTTTCACAAAATGTAGGTTTTAATTACGACCGCAGACTCACTTTCAGAACAGAGCCTAAAATGTTACTTTCAGTGACAAAAAAAAAAAAAAAAACAAAACGGCACCGCGACTTATTCCTACCACGGCGGGCGATGGCGCACTGCGTTTCCGCTCGGGTCTGTCCTCGGCGGCTGGGTCACGACGGGTGTCTGTGCGCGTCCTCGGCCCGCATCCCGAAGCCCTCGCGAGCGCCTCGCTTGCTCTTTTTACTGCCTCTTCCTTCGCTGAGAGCCGGTCGGGCCCCAGCAGGTGCTCGCAGCCTTCGTTTTCCGTGGTTTTGCGCGTGGCCGGCGCAGCTCACCAGAAAAGGGAAAACGTACATCGTTTCCATGCGTTCCATCTTTTTTTTTTTGAAAATGTGCTTTGTAAACCATCGCAGTGCTTTTTATTGCATTACCTTGGCGGGTGGTTCCGAAACCCCAGATTAGAGAACGATCAAGAAGACATACGATCGTCAACTAGCTTTTCAACTAGTCACACCATCGATGAACCTTTTCCTCAGATGAAAAGTCAGCCTTTCAACACTGTCCCCTAACGAGCATCCAGATGGCGCCCCCGGGACCGCTGAGGGGCCCTGGAACCACTGGGGGGACTCGCGGGGATGGGGCTCCCCCCTGCACCCCGCCCGGCTCACGTCTCCTCTGTTTCTTGGCGTTTCAGGCCCCGTTTGCTCACGGTCTGACGTGAAAGGTCTGTGTATTTTCCCCTGGGCACGGAGTGTGGCTGGTTTTGAGCTGAGCCCGTAACTGCTGCTCGCCTACCCGGTCATCTCGCAAGTAAGCGAGCGCAGCGCGGGCAGGGACAGCAGCGTCACCGGGGCGGGACAGGCCTGTGGTGTCTTCCAGCTGATGTTCCTCTCCTGGGGAAGTCGGGACGGACAGAGCTCCATGCCCCCTGACCTGTGCATCCTTGGCCAGCGCTGCTGGCTTCTTCATCTGATGAACGAATTCCCCACGTCTTACACCTGCTGACCCCACACGGCCTCGGCGTCTCAAACCTTTCTGGGAAAAAAGCGGCTGCTCTGTCCTGAGGACACACGTGTGGAGGAGAGCGGCATCTCCAGGCGGTCCGCTGGCCCGGGGCGTGGCTGCGCAGCGCACGTCTTTGCCTGGGGGACAGTTCGGAGCGTGGCGTCCTCCAGAATCGGAAGCACGTGGCCCCGTCTCCTCCCACAGGCACCGACCGGGGCACAAAAACAGTTCAGAAGGAGGAGGAGTCCGGAGAAACGCGTCTGGGCGTTTGCGGAGCCGCGAAAGCTTGACAGCAGCTCGGGACGTTGCCCGTCAGGCTCACGCCACCCCGTGTGTCTTCCCCAGCGACCGAGGGCTCGAGACCGCCACCGAGACGTTCGCTCTGTGCGGGAGTCCGGACTTCAAAAGCTCTGTTCCTGCTGGGGGCGCGGTCACGCGGTGACGGCCAGGCCTGGGGGTCCCCTCTGGTCGCCCCGGTACCTGCTATCCGAGGGTTCCCCACACAGGTGCTCGGCCGTCGTTGGAACGTCTGGCCAGCACAGGGACCACCGTACACAGTCAGCCTCGGAACGTTTCAAGGAAACACGCAACGTTTCTCCCCTCCCGGTGCACGCCACGGAAGTTCGGTTACATCACCCCGCCTTCTGCCATGCGGCGACACTGATTTTAAGCCAGAGGGAAACCCTGGTCCCTTTGGCCAACGCTCTGGGCGACAGATGAGAAGACTCAGGCCACAGAGGCGAGGTGAGCTCCTCGGGAACAAGCAGGATCAAACCTGGCTTTTACAACATCCTCTCAGCCTTGACCTCGCACCTCGAGCTTCATAAACGCAAAGGCCTATTTCTGGGTCTCCAACATCTTGAGCAGTGAGTGCCTAGCACATAGTAGGTGCTCGCTTGATGTGTGTCGAATAAGGAAATGCCGTATGCGGTCATTGAGGGACCCCACGAGGCGCAGCCTTGTCTCACAAGTGAAGGAAGCATCGTTGGCTCCTGCGTGGACAGACAGAATGGGCTGGTGCACCCTCGGGGTTGGGTGGGGGACCCTGGGGAATTGGTGGGGAAGTCGCAGGAGCCAGCGCGGAAGCAGCCGGCATCTAAAGGCTTAACTCACGAGGAGCCTTTCACCCCTGAGCTCCTCAGGTCCGGAGCCTTGCTGAAGGCTGTCACTCCGGGACGAGGGCATCTGAACGATGTGTCTTCACCCTCCTTGCTGCCAGGTTCCTCCCTTTTCTGGTGGATCGAGCCTGAGATATGTGCCCTGCCTTGGGGTTCAGGGCGACGTCGATTTCACCTGATCGTGTGGAGCCATCGTGGGAGACGGGGGCTCCCTCGGGAAGACAAGGGGCCGTTCCCAGCAGGCACATGCGACTAGTCACATTTGAATGAAAGAAAATAAGGTAAAATGAAGAAGTCAGCTCCTCGGTGCCACTGGCCACATTTCAAGCGTTCGATGGCCCTGCTGAACAGCATGGACACGGGACATTCCCGTGTCACCGAATTTGGGGTCTTTCCCTTATTCTCTTTCATGTTACACTGGGTTTGGGGTGCGCGTGTGTGCGTGAATCTAAAACGGCTATTATGGATCTATCCGATTCCCACTCGATCCTTTTACTAGAGGTAAGATCACCCAGCGCAGGCAGAGCGTTGGTTTTCTATCTAGTGTTGAGAAAAATGTTAGCACAAAGCCTATAAACACCTGTCCAGCGAACACACGGGCGACGTTCAGGCACACCTCGGTGATTACCATTCTCCTTGCAATTCCACAGAAATTATTAAAAATCGAGACCGCCTTCGTCGCCAGTCCTCTCGGATTCTACGCTGACACGCTGCCCGTCTGCCGCGGTGAGACTCGCCCGCCTTCGCCGAGCTTCGTGTTCCTTCCGCCCTGCTCTGGAGGCGAGTCGGCACCACGCGGGTGCCTGTCACGTGGTGGCCGCGGGACGCGGCGCTCCGACGCGGCCTCGCGGACGGGACGCCCTGGCCTGGTGGCTGCAGGTCTGTGCTGTTCTCCCCAGAGGCCCCTCCCCCATTCCAACGCGTCCCGGTCGGGCGCGCGGACCACCACCAACCACGGCTCCATTCGAGGCGGGGGTCATCCCGCGATTCTGCAGTCGGCTCGCTGGGCGCCTCCGGGTAGTGCATGGAGGCCTTCGAGATGTGCGTGTGTGGTACACGTGTGCAGGGCAGGGAGAGAGAGAGAGACGGACAGACAGACAGACAGACAGAGAAGGGGGGAAGGGAGGGAGAGCGACTGCACGACTTTAAATATAAATGACGTTTCTATCTCCCACATTTGTCTTGAGCAAGTTGCAGGATCCATCTCCATTTTAAGTGAAATTAAGTACATTTTTTTTAATGGAAAAACATAAGCAGAAAGGTGTACCGCGGAGCCCACAAGACTCATTCCAAGGCCAGACGTGGCGTGGGGTCCCGGCGTGGGCGGAAGACTGTACCATTAACACACGGTTCATTACGGCCGAATTAGAGGCTGGGCACTCCGCGCTCCAGCAGTTAGGGACGGTCAGGGGCAACCTGATTTTCTCAGGAAGGCGGGAAGCATTCTGCTCAAGGCTGGGAAGCCACTAATTACCGAGTGGAAGCTACTTAAACGCAAGGCCCGCCTCCCGCCCTGGGGTTTAACGCTGCAGTGTCTGGGCGTGAGCATCCTCTGCTCTCCGGTGGGCTGTCCGTCAGAGAACCACTAATTACCTCCTCACAGAGCAAGTGAGGAAGTAAATGAGTTTTAACGCCGTGTTTTCGTAGGTGTGTATACGGGGGGTCACTGCACTTTGTTGATGAAGATGGAACTCTCTAGAAAAGAGAATAATGAGGGTTGCGGCTCCAGCCACCGTCCGGGGGGAGGCGGGGGGAGGGCCTGGGTTTTCTCCACTCACTGGGCCTCGAACCCCAGCTCCCTGCATCCTCAGCTCCCTGCTGTTTGAAGATGCCTCTTTCATGCGCCTTCATTCAACAGGGCCCTGAAATGCACGCTAAATATTCCCTCCCGTGAGCCATCTGAGAGAAAGCCATCAGCCCCACGAGGAGAGAGAAAAGCCGACTCCGCGCGGGGGACGGGCACCTGCGACCACAGTCTCACCTTGCCACTCACCCGGCCCCCGCGCCAGGCGCCCGCGGGGCGCCCAGGGCCACCCGTGGAGCAGGCAGAGGACAGGGGACGTGCCAAGGCCCTGAGGGACCAGCCGGCTGAGCGGGTGAGGACAGTGGAAGGACGCTGTGGGCGGGGCACAGGCCCGGTCTCGGGCGGTGGGGCCCCGGGTGGGGAGGGTCTAGCGGCCCGGACTTTGGGTCCCCGAGGCGCTCTGGGGTCCAGGGCGGCTGAGCGGGGGCACGTGCCGGAGCGGGGCCCGGCTCGCAGCTCCCGCCCCCGTCCGCGTGAGCGCGCGGCGGCCGTCGTGTCCGGCTCGGTGACCGCCCCCCAGGACCGCGGGAGCTCACGCCGCGTCCCACTACTGTGGCCTCCCCACGGCCAGAGGGACACCGCTCGGGCGCGATCGGGGGCGCTGAACCCTGCTGAAGACGGGTCCTCCCTGGGCGCCCCCCGCTCCCCATCCCGGGCCTCCCAGGACTGGCAGCCGCGCTCTCCGCCCAGGCCCAGGCTGCGCGGACGGCCGCGGACCCGCCGGCCCTGCCCGTCCCCCCCGGTCCCCGCGAGGCGCAGCCTTCTCCACTGCGGCCGGAGGCCGTTTCTTCTCCGGCTTCCCTGTGGCTTCACGGCGACTCTCCACGAGCGTTTTCTGCTGCTCTCACCGACGTCACCGTCAGGTGAGTCTATGCGCTGCGGGGGGCCGTCAGCGTAAGGAAAGGAATTCCCCCCAACGGCGTGGTTTAGCCACTGGATGGTTACCCACGGAGCCCAAGGGGCGCGAGCGGGGTCGCTCAGGCGGCAGAGTGCCCCTGTCGCCTGGCCTGGCCGTGGGGGCTGCAGCCTACCTGGGACGGTGTGTGAGGCCGGGGTGATGGGGTGTGGGGAGGCGAGGCTCGCGGAGCGGGAGCCGCAGCGGGATCTGCGCGGGTAGGACCGGCTCGCTCCACCCCTTCGCCACGGCTCCGCCCCCAGCCTGGGTGCCCCAGGGTTGCCCACGCCATGCTACAGCGGGTTTCCGGGTCCGAGCGAGGATGCCCCCCAGGTACAGCCAAGGTACAGCCGACGCAATTCCTGACAAAGATCGCCCGCAAAGGGCAGGCCGGGTCCCTTGCCTCCTAAACCCTGCAGGGCCGCCGCGTCTGTGTGGAGAGGCCATGGACTTGAGTTTAGATACTGTGTTGGGGGGAGGGGAGGAAGGAAGGAGGAGGGAGGGAGGATGGAGGGGGAGGAGGGAGAGGGAGGGAAAGCTGAGCCATCGTACACCTGCCTTTGCAGCCCCTACCTGAGCGGCAGGATGAGAAGGGACGGGGTCGTCAGATCACCCTCGCTCACGTTGGGCGCAGGCATTGAGGGGGCCGTGGGCGGAGCCAGCCCGTCCCTCCGTCCCTCTGTCTGTCTCCCTGGCTGAGCACGGAGTTTCCTTCATCCACATCAAACACGCACAGGGCCCGGGTCGCAGACAGAGGTTATTCGGAAGGGTTCCTTGGAGGCGAAGAGCCTGGAAGCCCCTCGCCCGGCCCCGTGGGCTGCCCCCTCTACCTGCTGACTGCCTGAACTTGCACAAAACCAACCCATCGGTACAGCCTCCGAGGGTTTAACTCCCTGATGTGGAAACGCCTCCACGCGGGTAGCTCAGAGCAACAAAGGGTTTGGAAAAAGGAGAAACAGCATGTCACAGCTTTCTTCTCCATTCTCACGCTGCCCTGCGGAGGTAAGGGATGTTCTGAGGACAAAAGGAAGGCCCAGGGAGCTGGGGCCACCCACCCGAGGTCATGCAGTGGGGTGGAGGCAGGACTCAGAGCCAGGCTGCCCGATGCCACGCTCTTCACCACCGCGGGGAAGCAAAGGGCGTCCTTCAGACGACGCCGTTCACGGGAAGCGCACACCCCAGCAGGAGCCCCCCAGGGCGGAGGGACTGAGCACGGGACGGACCTTTACACAAATGACTCTTTCTGAGCGGTCCTTTGCCGGCAGGCCTGGGCTTCTGTTAGAACGACACTTTGTGAAAGTCCTGGAGTGACAGTCCCCAGTGGCAGAACTGCGAGGAAGAGCAGATGCCTGGGCCCCCGGTGGCAGCTCGGTGAGCACCCCTGGTCTGTAAGAGGCTCCCGTGCCAAGCCTGGGTCCAGGAAACCTTTGCGGCCACCACCCTGAGGGCCTGCCTTGTATGGACGACGAGGATCGTGTGTCTAATCGCATTTCCCTTTTCACTTGGGCTGCCAGGAAACCTCTTAATAAAAGTGTTATTTAAAAAAGATTTGTGGACTAATTCAGTCATATCTTGGACCACAGACTAGGGTACAGGATAAGGGCGAATAGTTCTCCAACCTTTTGGAAAAGCTACTTGAAACGGTACAGAGTTACTTTTTGAGCATCAGAAAAAAGTAAGAAAGTAGCTCCTTCTCAAACCTCTACAGTAACTCCCAAGCTGCCCTGAACGTTCATTCTCTAGTCACCACCTGGCAGCATCTGCCACCCTACACTTCTGCTTGGCCACCTACATGTGAGCCCCGTGTGTGGCTCCCTCCTGCTACGCCCGGGGGTCCTGCTTCCCATGCGCTCCAAACACCCTCAGAACCTCCTCATCCTCAGAACCTCTGGTCACTGCGAAGAGTCCCCGCGCCGCCCCGTCCTCTCCGCACCTCGTGCATTCGCATCGTGGGGGCTAAATCAGGTTTTCTATGCACACGACAGGACAAAGAAAAACACCTCTCTGGCCACTGACAGGAAACAGCCCGGAGCATGGCGGGGTCCCCAGTCAGAGGGGGGTCGGCTCCATCTCTGCCGTGCCTGGGAAGGGTCCACGCCGGAGGCAGCGAAACCCCGCGGGGTCCAAGGAGGAGGCCTGGCCCGGGGGGCAGGGCGCGATCCCAGGCGAAGGCTGCTCAGCGCACGCCCGACGTCTAAGCTCCTGCAGACAGCAGAAAGGCAGGGGGGAGCGGCAGCCGGCGACCGAGCTCTCGAGGGACGAGCGACACCACAGCCGAGGGGGATGGCGGGGGGCGGCGCCTCGGCAGCCCCCTCCCGGGGCGGTCTGGGGAGTTTCACCGTCTGCCGTCAAGACGGCGCGGCGGCACTCTCCCACGCTTTCGCACGGTCGTAGTTAGAAGGCGTCCTGAGAAGGCGCGCAGCTCGGAAGGGTGCTCCCCTCCCCTTCTTCCTTCCCACTAAACAACCTCCAAGAAGCGCGGCTGGGCGCGGTGCTGGAATCGGAGACACACACGTGTGCGGGCACGCACACGCACGGAACATAATATATAAATACTGGTTAGGACAACTGGCGGGTTATACGGTGCATAGAAACTTGCTTCTTCCTCACTTAAAGCCCGAAGGAGGAAAGTCTTGGCAATCCCATAGCGTGAGAGACCCGCAAATCCACGTGCGATTTCTACCTCGTGGCCCAACATGGCCGCGCTAGTTCCGGCCATCGCGTCTGCATTCTAACCAGCAGCAGAATGAAAAAAGGCACGACGCCCGACCCCGGTCCTTTTAAAGATATTTCCTAAATGTCGCACACTCCGCGTCCACTTATGGCTGTTGTGTAGATTACTCAGCTCTACTAAGCTCCCAGGAAAACTGGGTAATGTCGTCTTTAAACTACCCGTTTTTGCCTGAGCCCAAATGTGTGCTTATCACTGAGCTTAAATATTTCAAAGTCCTTTGGAGTAAAATAAAACACCTGGAGGACAAATGGTCGGGAATGACGGCAGCACCCTTTCGAATCGACAGACACCGTTACGCCCCCTCACGCCTCCAAGTTAAAACACACACGGAGACCTGTCTCGCAGACAGGACCCGAGTGGTCGCCCTGCCTCTCCATGCTCCTCCTCGGGGGGCACGTGAAATCAGCCCGCAGGCCAGGCCGAGCCGTCACCAGCAGAGACCCGGGGAAAGGGTACAGGGGCCCGCGATCAGCTGCAGCTCGGTCCCCCAAACACCAGGCGCTCCGTCCAGCCCGCGCCGAACCCCGTTCAGTGAGGCTAACAGTGTGGCCCGTGGCAACGCCAGCGTCTCGCAGACTCGTCAGGGAGTCGCCGATTTACTGTTCACGTCCCTTGTTTGTTTTATCGACTAGGCGATCTCTCCTTATTGATTTGTAACAGCTCTTTACCTATTAAACATAACAGGCTCTTGTCATCTTGTTGACTTCAATATTAGCTTTAATAAAATAGCGGGTCTTTAAAAAAAAAAAAAAAGCTCAGAATGAGGGGCCACAGAGTCTCCGCGCTGGTGAACAGAACGAGGCAGGAAACTTTTGACTCGGAGGAACAAGAAGGGACGGTTTCCAGGCAGGACGAAGGTGAGGGGACCAAACGCGAGCTCCGTGCGGACGCCACGCGCTCCGGACCCGGGAGCCCCGCGCGTCCCCGTCCCCCCGTCCCCCTCCCCCCCCCTCCCGGCACGGAGCTTCTATGACGAAAAAGCGAGGGAGGTTAGCGCTGGCCACCGCGAGTCACCGCGAGGAGCTGCTGGTGCCCCCCGCAGGATGCGGGGGCGGTGGGGGGGGGGCGGGGGGCCGGACCGCGCTCGGAGCTCCCACGAGAGACCCGGATGGTATCGTCATTCCCCCTGCTTTCCGGCCGTCTGCACGAAGACTGGCGTCCGCGGCCGCGTTTGTCACCGCGACGGGACGAGGACACGGCCCGTGAGAGTCCTGTGTGGACGCGGTCCCGCCGAGGTTCCCGGCCCGCCCTGAGCCTGCCGCGGCGCTAGGGGTGGAGGCTTCGCGGCGCTCCCTCCTCCCTGGCTCGGCCTCTTCAGATGCCCGAGCTTCTTTGAAGTTGGGGTTTGGGACTAAGGCTGTGAAGGGAACTGGCGGTCCCTGGACTCAGCCGCCTTCACGGCCAGAGCAGCCCCCAGCGCCAGGACCACCCAAGCCCCCTCAGCACGGGCTGCCTTCCTTTCGTCCTAGGACTAGATGGGGTGTGGGGGGGCTCCCAGCTTGAACCAAACAGGACAGGTCCTCATGTGAACAGCAGGCTGCTCTGAACCAGGGTTACAGACATGCGAAAGAAATAAAACCAGAGATACCCAACCCCCCACCCGCACCCCGCATTGCCCCTGGCTCCTCAGGATAAACCAAGGGAGGCAAGAAGAGACAGAGACAGACCCCAGCGCGCTGGCCGGACATCCTGCCCCCACCCAACTTAAAAGAAGCCTCTGTAACCCGATCCCTTGGCCCCTGAGAGCTGGAAGCCTTTGGAGGTGCCTGGTGAGCGGCCCCCAGTGCAGACCAGGCCTGCAGGGGAGGCCGACCTCCAGGGCTTTGAAGGAGGGACCCCGGCCCCAACAGGCCACACACGCCAGCGGGGATCAGAAAATACGCAGAGGAAGAGGACTGGAAACCCTTTTACATTTGCCATCCAAATGTGAAGACCCAGGAGCCGGGGAGGGGCGCTCAGAGAGACGGGAGATCCATCCTTAAACGCACTGGCTAATCCTTTAAGCCAGCCATCCTCTTTCCAAAACCCAGGAATCACCCAAAGCCCCAGCGCGGGGTTCGCCTAAGCAGACTCAGCTCGCTCCTCCCCTGACATCGCCTGCAATGACTTGGGCAGCAGTTAATAAATCTTAAAACCTTAGGATGGATTTCATCTTCTGTGCAGGAAAAAAAAAAAAAAAAAAAAAAACAGAAAAAAATACCTCTCAGGAAGGAGCAGGATATGAGCTGCCGGCTCATGGGAAAGCTCCGATCCCCACCGAAAGGCCTCAGGAGGCCGGGAGGAGCATGCGAGCCTGTCTGCTTTGACCTTCCCTTTCCCTCACGACTCCTCGCACCCGTCCACTGGGTGACACTCACTGGAGGCCCTCTAGGCGCCAGGCACATGGGAGACGCCCGTGAGCCGACCGGACTCCGGCCCCCGAGGCCCTCGTCCCACCAGGGGCTGGGGAAAGATGGACAATCAACGCACTGAGCAAACGAGCACGTTTCACCAAATCGGGCCTGTCAGCTGCTGGGGAGACACCGGGGGGATCAGTCCGGGTGCACGCTGCGTTTCCGAACAGACTCAGCTTCTTGGGGCAGCTTTGGGAGTTCAGAAAAATTAGGTGGAAAGCACACAGAGGTCCCAAATATCTGGTCCTGCATCTCTACTCCCCCTCTTACACGCGCGCACACACACACACACACACACACACACACGCACGGTTTTCCCTGCCATTACTTATCATCACATTAGTGCAGTACACGAGTTCAGTAGATACACCAGCGTTGATACATTGTTACTGAAGCCCATTACTTTACATGGGGCTCATTCTTTGTGCTGCACATGCCATGGGTGTGTCAAACGCACGCTGCTGCATCACACGGAACGGTCCGGGTTCCCTGAACGTCCCCTCCACCTACTCACCCTTCCTTGCCTCCCGCCCAGCCCCCCGAAAACCACAGACCCCTTCTCGCCGTCCGAATCGTGCTGTCTTTCCTAGGAGGTCCTGTCAGAGGAATTGCAGCGTGTGGCCTTTTCAGGCGGCTTCTCTCGCTCAGTGGCAGGCATTTGAGGTCCCTCCAAGCCTGTTCAAGTCTTGATAGTGCCTTCCTTTCTAGCACTGAATAACATTGCGCTGTCTGGATGGATCGCAATTTGTTTATCCAGTCACCCACTGAGGGACGTCTTAGCTACTGCTACAGTCTTGGCGGTTGTGAATGAATGGATAAAGCCTCTGCAAACGTTTGCGCGTGAGTGTTCGCGGGGACACGGCTTTTGGCTCACGCGGGTCAATACCGAGGAGTGCGACGGCTGGATAAGGCGTGAGGCTCTGTCCCGCTTCGTGAGAAACCGCCGACCCGCCCCCCGGGGCGGCGGCCCGTTTTCCGTCGCCGCCGGCAGTGACGAGAAGCCCCTGACGGCGCCGCCGGCGTTCTGGATTTTAGCCCTTCTCATAGACGAACGGGCGTCGCGGGCTGCGGGCCTCATGACGGTGTCTGTGAAGGCGGCATTGAAGGCCCCGGGACGGGCGAGGAGGAGAGGCCCGTGAGGGCGTCCGGAAGCCTAATTCTGCTGATGGGTGACGCTCTTTGCCTCTGCAGTGTGATAAAATGGGGATGTCGCTTCTTCGGGAAGGACATGACCATCACACAAGACATAGGCGAACGTGCCCGGGATGTTGGGGCGCCATCCACACTCTAGGAGTGAGGGACAGCCTGGGCATGGGGGAGCCAGTGGGTCCCACCGCCACTCCGTCAGGTGGCCCCCACTCCCGTCAGGTCAAAAGCCGACTGCGTTTCTGTCCACCGGCTTCTGAGGACACACGTTACCTCCTGCCTTCCACGCGAGTGCCTCGAGCGAGTCCTGCGGTCACAGTGGACCACAGGGGACCAGGGCCGTCGCCATAAACTTCCTCCCTAAAGACCTTTACCTTTTACTTTCCTGGCCACACTCCACCCAGGACACGCTGACGGGAGCTCCAGGCCTCTGCGGGCTCCCCACACGCACAGCCCGCTCATCCCGGGGCCGGGAATCAACGCCCACCACCCGGAGCGGGTACGGAACCAGAACGGGGGCGAAACGAACGCGGAGGGGCCCGCGCCCCCAGAGTTGCCTTCAGAGCACGGTATTCCCCGGGCCGGATTTCCTAAGGAGACGCCGGGGCGAGGAGCCCACCCGTCTCCTCCAGCGGCTCTAGCCAGAGCGACCCTCGCGTTTTTGCAGGACGAGGTGGTTAAAACGGGCTAATCTGCTCAGGGCCACCTCCGGGCCACCCCAGGACACGGGCAGGGGCACCAAGTGTCACGGAGAGGGAGCTGGGGACGCGGACTATCACCGGGCCAGGTCACGCGAGGTCACGTCTTCAAGGACAAACAAACCCACCGCCCTGAACACGGATTAACGCGAGCGGAGGCTGGTTAAACGCACCGGCCAGCGGCACAGCGAGACCGGCCCCGGCCACGACCCGTGCCTCCGCGTGGCAGTGGGGTCGCCGCGCCGTGTGCGCGCAGCTGGCTCCTGCTCGGGGCCCCCACTCCAGGCGCCCCCGGGGACACCCCCCCCCCCCGCGCGGCGCAGCCTCTGCTGTGAGGACCCGCGAGGCCCCCTCGGGGCGACGCGCAGGTGCCGCGCGTGCACCCCGCTGCACACGCACCCCGCCGGCGCTGCCGCACCGGTCCGCCTATTAAAGACGGGGCTCCTGCCGGGCCCCCGAGAGCGGGTCCGAGGGCTCTGAGCCCCTCCGCGGGCGGCAGGGGAAAACCGACAGTGAAAAAGGCGGAGCGAGGCGCCGCGCTGGGGCGCGGGGGGCCTGAGGTTGGGGTACGTGGGCGCGAGGTCCGGATCAGCACGTGGCTGCCCGTTGGGGGGGCTTCGCTCCGCCGCTACGGCCCCCGGGTCTCCCGTATTTGCGAACCGGGATAAAATAAACGATTTACCAAAATCGAACTGTGAGTGAAGGCGCCCGTTCCCAGAGCCCCTCGAGGGAGGGAGGAGGGAGGGAGGGAGGAAGGAAACAGGGAAGGATCCAAAAGGAGGATGGAAAGTCTGGCGGAGGCTGTCGGAAGTGGGAGGAGGGGCGCCACGGGGTCTCCCCGAGAAAGAGGGAAGAGGGCGCAGGAAACGAACGAATGCGCGCGGCCCTGGGCCCCTCCCTCTGTTTGCTGCTGGACCGGGGTGCCAGACGCTCCCTGCACGGGCCGCCTTGGAGGCCATGAAGCCAGCGGTCCGAGCCTCGGGTGTTTGCTCTAAGGAAGGGCGTGTGGCTTCGAGTCGTTTGCGTCAGGGGCTGTCCCACCTGGGATACCAGGAAACATGGACACGCGACGGCCGGACGGCCTTGGACACACGCAGCTCCCTGCAGCCTCGGGTGGACTTAGCTCCTGCTGAGGCGTTGTCCGGGCAGCGCGGCCCAGGTCCCCACGAGGCTGGCTGTGAACGCCACACAGGTCTCTGGGCACAACCGGGAAACCTAATCGAGGCGTCAGACCCGGGAAATGAATATTGTCATCGCGCCATCCCCCGTTGAACACGGGAAGCCAGACACTATCATCTTCGGGCAGGATGTTGCAGAAACAGCCATAGCAATGAAAGAACAGGCCAAGGAGATCAGAGACCAGGAAGAGCGAAACGGGAAGAGGAAGGGGAGGAGAAAACACGGCGCGCCCCCGCCCCCGCCCCCGCCCCCGCCCCCGCCCCCAGCTCAGCCCTTTCTCCCTTCCGGCCGAGTTTCTCCGCGGCTCGTTCCCCTGTTCCCCGGGAGCCCGTGTCAAGGCGGACTGCTGTCTGAGTTCCACTGCTGTAGACGGAAGTCTGTCGCACCAACTTGGAAAGAGGCCAAACTGTAGATAAAATGGAAACTTCCAACTTGAAAGCAATGGCGTCTCGGCCCACACACCCGGAGGGGAGAGGAGCACACGGCTTGCTGGGCGCCCCCGCCTCCAGGAAGCCTCACTGGATTAAATGGAAATTGGACTGGGATATGCTCTCTCCAGATTCCTAGAAGGGGAGGGGGACAGATGCTGGCTGGCAGAGATGCGGGGTGCTAAAAAGCATCGACAATGAGCCGGGTCGCAATACGCGACATGCCACCTAGCCTCGATCTCCCGTGGCCAGGAGCAGAAATGCTGCCGCAGCTTAGGGACAGACGGGTGGCTGACCAAGACGGCTCCTCCTCGCGGGGTGGTTCTGTCCACCTTTTAGCACAGTAACCAGAGAAGGCTCTTTGGATAAACGGCCGCGTATGTAAGAAAAATGACGCATATTTGATATTTCGATTGTAGAGCCAAATAAAAGGAATGACTTAACCTTTCCAAAGAATGGTCTTGCTGGAATTAGTAACTGGGTTTTAAATATAGAGTCGCAGCTGGGATGTCTTCATCATGTAATTACCTAACTGGGGACTCGCCGTTATGAAAGCAGCTCACGGTGTCACCACAAACCCCCTTCCCTGAAACGACCGATTGTGCGGACAACATTCTATCCCTCGCGAAGCTCTGCGATGGCCGCGCACGCACATAGCGAGCATCTGTTTACACGAGCACGCAGTTAGATGCCGTCGCTGAGGCACACGCACATGATGTTTTTATGAGTTCGACCTCTTCCCCTCTAATGAACAAACTCAAAAAGAGTTCTATTTCATCCAGAGCAATGGTATGAGTAATAATTAACCCCAAATCACTTAAACATTTATTGTCCAATATTACGTAAGTGTTTTCACAATGAAGCTTGTCCTATCTATTTAAAACACATAATTATAACGGAAAATTACCCTGATCACTTAAATTCCAATACTGCAGAGGCAAAATAACACTTTTCCCCCCATTGATCTAATTTAATGAGCTTGGGGAAAGCGCCGTCGATAATTAAGGGTCAGGCCTAGAAGAATATCTGTGTTTCCGACAAAATAATTCTGGGAGAGACGGTTTAGAGTCACAGAAAGAACTCACGGGTTGGGGTGTGTGTTAGTTTCGGGTTGGGGGAAAGGGGTTCAGAGCCGCCAGTCTGCTTAGATTCGGATCCTACTTTCCCCGCACACCCCCTCACTAGCTGGCACCCTTGGGCAAGTAACCAACCTTCTCTGTGCCTTAATGTCCCCATCTACAGAACGGGATAGTGTAAGTACCCGCCCGGTGGGGCCGTCGTGAAGACTGACAAGTTCATCGTGGCTTCATCATTTAGTCGCCGAGTGGTGCTATTTTTACCTGTTCTGCTTCGATTCTCTCTTGGAAAATGAGGATACGTCCTATTGGCCCTTCTGTTCTGCGGGCTACGATCATAACGGAATGAGAGCATCTGAGCACGAGTGAGCCCATACACCGCGAGCAGTTAGCAACATGGGCCATTGCTGATTTTTCTTGACCTCATTCAGTATAATAATGGGAAGTGAGAACATATCGCTGATTCTAATCTTTCTCAGAACTCTCATTTTAAAAATCAAGTGCCACCGTGTAAAACATTCAAAAAGGAATTATGCCTTTACCATCTGAGTTCCAATTATTATAGAGGGGATTAAGAAGAAAGATGAGGATATGTCAACGGGTACACACAAACTTAAAATTCCTTCGCAAAAGTGAAAGAGTCAGACATTACCCCCAGTCGCGCAATTATCCCACCATCTCAACATTACCTCAGGGCCTGGCACTCGCGCACCGCCAGTGACAGGCGAGGCTCGCACGGTGTCTAGCTGAGAATACAGAACGGGGTGGGACTCACCGCAGAGTGTTATGTGAATCTGCCACGCGGATCTGAATTAAAAAAAAAAAAAGTTATGATTTGGTTCTATAACTTTAGCGACCATAAGGCATTCGAATAACTCAAGGTCAATGAAAAAAAAAATCAACACGGAAAGATGGAGCTATTTAGAAGTGGGCAGCCGAGCGCCGTGAGGATCAGCCAGAGTGGCACCAAAAGGAAAATTCATAGCCTTAGACGTGCGTGTTAGAAAACAGAAGAAAAATGTGGATAAACTAACCATGCTTAATTTTAAAAAAAAAAAAACTAAAACAGATTTTAAAAGTTCTTTTGCTAATGAAATATCCTCTAAAGGGAGTTGGATGTGTGTGTGGAACACGGGGGGTGGGGGGGGCTCCATTAGCCCCAACGGAAAGACCATGAAATACTTCACATCTGCCCAGCACGTGCACGAAGGAGATAGATACCCGCTGGCCCTGCCCGCTGAGCAGCTCGTCACGTGAATGCTGGGGACATGGCAGGGGTGGTGGTCCCAGGACAGAGGCTGGGCTGACGCCGCGGAGGGGGCTGGGGGCAGTGGCTTCCTTGATATTTTTGTGACTATGGCTACCTTTCGGGTTGTATCAGATGAATATGTGCACAGAGACTTAACGATGCTGCCAGCTTTTTGTGTAATCCAGAAGTCTCCACTTTCTGTTGATGTGAAACGAGGCAGAGGTGGCCATGGAAACCAGGGAGGGCAGGAATTTCCTTTCCCCACCTCCTGCTCCTCGCACACACAGACACATGCACACATACTGCACACACACAATGCGCACATGTGGACACGTGCACACACAATACACCATCACACACACAACTCACAAAACACACCGTCACACACATCGGTCACACTGCCACACACAACTCACATACACACTAATACAGCACACAGCACACACACACGACCCATACGCAGCACCCTGTCACACAGCCACACACACACACACCTGCACACAGACATAATGCATACAGAACACATATTGTCACACAGCCACACATAACTCACACACACGAACACACATGCACACAGCACACATGTGCACGCATGCACACACAGAGACATAACCCAGACACAACACACACCATCATGTACACACAGCCACACCGCACAACTCGCACACACACACTAATAGTACACAGCACACACACATGCGCCCACAGACATAACCCACACGTAACACATGCTGTCGGCCACACACTCATTTACACGTGGCACACTCACACATGCACGCGGAAGGAACACCCATTCGGCCACGCTCTAACATACAATGCACACACAACACACTGTCCCCACACGTGTACACATGACCCCACACTGTGCACACTCACACGTGCACACGCACCGCCCTGACACGCATGCCCACAGCACATTCTCACGTGAGGAGCACACACGTATACGCACACACTCATGCGCGTTCACACCACACACACACACACACACACACACACACACACACCCGCGAACCTGTGAACCGAGCTCCGTGGAGCGCAGCGCAGCGTGCCCGCCACACGGTGTTTTCGGCTGCGGGCCTCGCAGACCCGCGGCTTCTGTGGCAGCTTTTGTGCCGTCCAGAGGGTGGGTCACAAAGGGCCACCTGGCAGATCTCCAAGGTGCTGGGTCACTTGGCAGGCTCAGGCAACCACAGCTCCTCGTAGAACCAGCACCTCGGGAGGACTGGGAAATGCCAGCCCCGTCCTGGAGGACCCCGAGCGAAGACCCAGTGCAGGTCACACGCACTCGCTTCCTCTGGAGACGTGCCAGGGAGGGGACATGTCCACGGGGGCCTGAGTGTCCCCACGGTGCAGGACACAGAGCGTCCCGCCAGGCGTCACGCCGACAGGTGCACCGAGGCACCCTGTGGAGAAGGTTCTGTCCTTTTATTTTTAATCCTTCAAGAAAATCAGAGGTAGCGCCGGAGGGCTTTGGCTGAGAACCTTGACATGTGAGAATTACATGGTCTAGCACTTCTGGGGACGCCGGGGCAGCTTGCGGCAGACGGGGGTGGGGCGGGTCGGCCGGAGAGCTGTCAGCAACTTTGGAGCAGGAGGCAGCTAACTGATGTGGCTCTTAACAGCAATATTTCTGGACGGCAGTGCCAGCCGGGCGAGGAGGCAGCTTCTCCCACGCCAGAAAGAGGACAGCAGAGCGGCAGGGAGATGACCTTCCTCGAGCAAATCACCTCGCTCGCCCTTTGAGGAGCCTAAGGACCGCGTGGGGCTCAGACGTCGTGGCGACATCAAGAAAACATTGGAAATAATTTGCTTGAGAAGCTGGTCCCCACGTGCGGGCGCTGCCTGGGGCATCGCCAAGTGCCATCATGAAACACTGGGAACGTCTCACATGCCTGTCACCAAAGAACTGGTTGCAAGCGTGAGGCACCGTCACACAGCGGAGTAAAACTCAAGGGTCAAAACGCGAGAGCTGGGCCCGCAGGTGTCTTCAGGGCTGGCGCTTGAAGATATCACGCTGGGTAAACGACGCTAAGTGGAGAAAGATACACTGTATCCTTAGTTTTGAGACAATGTAAGAAACTTTGTTACCTACAGATGAGCCAATGTTACAAAAACGTCAAAGGCAGGGAGGTGGACATTAACACCAACTTCACGTTAGTGGTTGTTTCTGGAGAGATGGAGGGAGGGGTGGTGGGAAGGGGTGCAGAGGAGAGGATGGGGGTGGGGGACAAGGGAACTCACCCTCGGGGGGTGCGAATGGGATTTTGACTTTATCAGTAATGTTTGCTTTCTCTTTCTGATGGAAAAATAAAAAGATCTGAAACACACGCGATGAAAGTTTAACACTGGTAAATTTTATGATGGGTGTTTGCATAGCATTCTCTACCCGAGTCTATTTTTCTAATTTCCAGTTTAAAGGAGAAGGCTTTCTCTGTCTTTTTCTAACGGGCAAATGTTATCGGCGGAGCATACGGAAACTCAGTGCTTCTCACGGCTCCCTTTTCCACTCTTGCCTCCTAATTGGAAACTGAAAGATGACGTTTCCTGCCAAAACGAGATCTTCGCCAACTAGGGATTCGGAGCGGGGGCACGAGACGTAACCGAGGACAGGCAGGCAGGGGTGCCTGACGAGAGGAAACCGGTTTCTGGTTAAACGCAGTCAGGAAGTAACCTATAAAACGAAACCCTTCACATCGGTGCGTTAGAGAGAGATTTTTAAAAACCTTTGCATTCGAATCGTTTGTCGTGGCCATGGGCGTGGGAACAGAATCACGACGTGGGCATCCGGGCCTTTCCGGAGGGACTAGCTGGTGGCATCCATACCTCAGGTAAGTCACATACGTATGTGCCCGTGCGCCCATTGCTTGCACACCTGCAGAGACACCCCAGCCATGTGGTGGCTCTGACAAGTCAGGTGCTTTCTTTCCATAAGATAAAGTTGCAATCGGATAAAGCGAGTTTTCTTAGGGCGTGGGGCGTGGTGCAGGCGGGGTGAGGCTTCGCTCACCCCCTGGCCTGCCCAGACCCACTTCTGGCTGGTGACGTACAAAGGAGGCCATCGCGACAGGCAGACGGAGTGTCACACGCCACGGGGCCAGCGCGGAAAGGCGAGCGCACACGCACGCCTTGGCCACGGGGCCATCGGTAACTTAACCGGCTTCACATTCCACAAACTTCTCGGCATGGCGCGTCAAACCTCGGCACTTTGACTGAGGACGCCGTTAACGAAATATTTGGCTTTATGCATTTTGAGGAATGTTTTCTTCCTATTAACGTTTAGCAGCCCAGACATCGTGGGACCAGCTTAACAGCCTCCACATGCCTCCGCCGCGGGGTCCGGCTCTGCGTCGGCTCCACCCTCGGCACAGAGGCGGCTCCAGCCCAGGCCCAGCGGGGGGCTGCGAAAGCTTCCGCGTGGGGCCCTCAGGCCTCCGCCATCGCACGCCATCTGAAGATCAAGGGGCCTCCGTCTGCAGGGCGATAATTTAAACCATCTCCCTGTCTCCTAAACACAAAGGAGAAGAGAAAGGAGGGCCGGTCCTCCGTGGATCCGAGGCGGGGGTTGGGGGGAAGCCAGACTTCCTCCCGCTCCTTTCAGAAGTGATATTTTCACAAACCAATAAAAGTTAATCCGCCCGCCACAGAGCTTCGGGCCCCCTGCTTTCGGGGACAGACCCAGGTCCCCGAAGGCTTAGTCTCCGGCCTTCCCAACTGTTTCCCTTTCTTCCCACCTCCCGGATGGAATTTACTGAGATCAGGGGATTAAAAACAGTTTTTCAAACAGAAAGGGGAAGGAAAAAAAAATCCCACCATGTGAATACTAGAGTTTTCATCTCCAAAATAATCCCAAAGTTCGCCCAAACTGGGGTCTTTCAGAGTGAAATAACCGAATTCCTCAGATGGGACAAATAGAAATGCTCTCCACGACCCTAGGTGACCCAAACCTCCTCCTTGGCCGAGGATGCCCTCGCCGGGGCTGGCGCTCTCGCGGCTGAGCTGCCCCTCTGCTCGTGAAGGCCCGGTGCCCAAGGCAGACGACTCGAGAAAATAGCCATGGACGTTCCCATGGAAACCAGCAGTGAGGGAAACACACAGAGAAGCAAAGAGCGGACGGCTGGCGAGGGACGAGTTAGGACAGTTGCCCACGTCTCTCCCCAGAGGACGCGCGGGCGGCACGGGGGAGGGGGTCTGGGAGGCGGGGGAGGGCGGGCGGCACGGGGGAGGGGGTCTGGGAGGCGGGGGAGGGGGTCTGAGAGGCGGCAGTCTGAGCCAGCGGCCCGGCTGTTTGGTCCTCGGCTAAAATCGCGGGGCTACTTCCGAGCCCCGCCTCCCCCTCCCCACCCCTGGTCACCTGCCACTCGCCCCCTGGCCCCGACTTTGACGTGGGCTCGAGGGCAACATGGACTCCGTGGCACCGTCTCCGTCGCTGTGGTCACGGGCAGCCCGCAGTCCCAGTCCGGCCTTGCCCGTCCCTGGCCAGTATTTTTCACGTAATGATTCTTTTTCTCCAACAGCGCGTCGAAAAACTAGGCTTGTTTTCAGCAAGAACGCCTAGGACGTGAAAGCTTTGATGAGCCAGTTATTTCGAAAGGCCTCAGCTTAACAATCGTTTTGAGAACGGAGCTGCCCAATCTCCCTCTCCCTCACTCCGCGTGTGAGTTTCCCCACACCTGACGTTTCTTTGTTCCTTTCTTTGCTCATTCCTACCTGTCTCCCTCCCTGGGTAAGCCTGCCAGTGAGCCCTGCCAGGACCGAGAGTGTGGGCCCTTCGGTCACTCCAGAAGGGTCTGCTGGGTGAGGGAATGGATGGAGGGAGGGAGGGAGGGAGGGAGGGAGGGATGGATGGATAAATGGATGGATGGATGGACGGACGGCATGGTAAGACCCTGATTCAACTTGCCTAGTGATGTAATTTCCGACAAAGCTGCAGGGCTCGGGTGGGGGTGGGGGGAGATGGCCTAAAGAGAAAAAGGAAATCACTACAATTTCGATTTTAACTTTTACAGTTTCTCACATTTTTTTCCTCCTATGACATAGGTTATCTTGCGCCGCTTTCCTGAACTCCGCTTTTAGGAGTTTGAATTTACTTTCAGGCGTTGAGAGTGACTGACTCAAACAGGGATCGGTGACTGACGCCTCAGGCCGTTTATGGACCTTTCTGACAGTAAAATATTGGAAATAATTTAAAATGACCATCAACGTGATTGACTGTCGGACATAATCGTTAAGGTTTTGTTCTTAAGGATAATTTCCTGAAATGCTCTCAAGATGACATGGAATTAAAAAGAAATCTGTAAGACAAACTCGTAAGTGCCACGGGGTTTTGACCTTGCGAACAGAGGCGCACGCATGCGGACAGGGAGCGAGCGCGCGCACTAGATTTAGGGTTCACGGAAAGTGCATGAAATGATCATTGACGGTCGCCGTCACTGAGCGAGGGGGATTTTTACCGTATTCTTTACATCAAAACACCCCCGTCTCATCTGAACCTCTAAAATCCGCTGGGTGTTCCGTGTGCACGCACACTGGCCACGTCGGGGCGACGGGCCGAGGACAGGCGGGTGACAAGCACTGCGCTGGCACGAAGCGGGGGCCACGGAGACCCCCTGGGCCCGACCACGTGCTCGCAAACGAGTCTCCACGAGCATGGTCCGCCCGATGCAAAATTCAAACGCCAGCTCCAGGAGAATTTACCGAGGTGTCACCCGAGGGGACACCTCGGTAAACGCGCGTGTGACCTGCCAACTTCCACGTTTTAACCAGAGGCACTGCGGGCGAGTCCCCCGGGGCAGCTTGCGGCCCCTCCTTCCGGATGCGCACCCTTCTCCGCATGTGGCCGCCCCGCACACAGGGACCAAGGCTCCCGGGGCGACCCCGGGCCAGGGCGGCTGAGCCCGCGCCGTCGGGTGCTGCTCCCTCCACAGTGGCGGCGGCACAAGGGACTCGCGCTTCTTCCTGTGCTCGGCCACCCGCGGGTCCCAGACCCGCGCCGTTCCCGGGCCCCCTGGCAAACCCTGCAGGGTCCACGCAGAGCCTGAGGAGGCGGCAGAGGTGCGCCCGCCACAAAACTGATTCTCTCGGGACGCGGACTCGCCTCTTGCGATATCGACTTTTTATCTTAACAGTTAAGGACAGCCGCGCAGGAAGACGGGCACCCCCACTTCCCTCCCGGCCGGCCGTTGGTGCTTACTCTTCGGCTAAAAGTTCCTGCTTCGTCACGCCTGATGGTCTCGCCTTTGGGGCGGGGGGAGGGGGCTCCCCAAGTGCGGTGGCTCCGGGCCCATCAGCAGCTGACGGCCCTCACGCTCTGCCGTCCATGCCCCCAGCCCACCAGGCTCGGGATGCTTTGCTGATTTTCACTGATAGAATTCTTGCCTTCGTCCTGTTTTGCTTGTGCGGAACCGGGATCTCAATGGAAAAATTCTCCTGGAGCTGGCGTTTGAATTTTGCATTTTTCTCAAAGTTTCCTTCCCCGAGGCTCCCAATGCTTCACCAGAAAAGATGGATATCAGCTGGGCTGCGTGTCTGTCTGTTCGGCTCAGGCCCCCTCTGCCGAGCTATGAGACCCACAGGGGCAGGGACCCCGTCTGCCTTGTTTATGGCGGAATCCGCCGTCCTAAGCTGTGTAGCCTCTTGAAAAATGTATGCGGAATGAATGGCTGAGCCTTGCTTTACTTTGCATAATGACATGGCATATTTAACCTCCTCCGAGCCTGTCCTCACCCCCCCACCCGTCTTGCTTTCCTGGCCATCTCTCCTTCAATATGGAGGGAGCCGCGGGGCGACAGTCCACGCAGAAGGCAGGAAACCTTCCAGCAAACAGGGACGCTCCAGCCAGAGGTCATGGGATGCTTACGCGTGACGGGTGCACAGAATGGTAAATAAAGGAGCAAAAATCTCCCCCCTCGACGATGCGAAAGGGCCTCTGGGGGCCGTTTCTTGGTCCTGACTCCTCCTGAGGGCCGATGTCCCCCAAACTCCCCCGAGCCCCAGAAGCGAGGGCTCACGAGTGACAGGTGCGGGAAACCGTGGAACTGGCCCATGTCCCACGGCCGCCATATGCCGTTTTCCACTCTCCGGTGCCACCCTGACGGGGATGTTCCCGCTCCCCACAGCGAGCAGAGTTTGGGGAGAGGGCGGCCCGCTTGCTTAGCCCCACGTTCCAAACCATCCCCAGAACTTCTGGCTTCGAACACCAACATTCATGTCGCTGGCAGACCCGCGATTTGGGCAGAGGCCAGCTCCCCACGGCATCAGCCGGGGCGGCTCGGACCCTGGCAGCTGGAACCGCCCGAGGACGCGCTCCCCACAGCCGGAAGTCGCAGGTGGCCTCTCCGCGTGGCTGGAGCTAATGTGGCAGCTTCCCAGGCAAATCGTCCAAGAGAGACTGAGAGGCGGGCAGAAGCCACATCGCCTGTTACGAGCCGGTCTTGATGTCACAGAGCATTACCAGCATGTCCAGTTTGTCACACGAGTCACAAGCGCGTTTGGGCTCTGTGGGGAGGGAAGTGGTTCCCCGCTCTGACTGGGTAGTGCCAAGGAGCTGGGCTTGGAAGTACGGCCGTGGCCGTGGTGACAGGTCCTGCCGTGGCCGTGGTGACGGGTCCTACCACGTCGGATGAGTTGAGGCGCTGGCTTCCTGCAACCCCGGCTGCAGGCTTCCCGGTGGCTCTGCCGCTGCATGCTCCACTCGGTCCCGTTAGGGGCAGGCAGGGGGCCGGAGGGACACTCCCTCCTAGACTGTCATCTCAATAACGACAGATGAACACGCGACAAGAAATGATGCAGAGCGGTCCGTGGACTCCATTCCATCCCGAGAGTCCCCCCGTCACCCTTTTATGAGCCCCCTCCAAACTGTCCCCGACCCCCGGCAATCACCAATCTGCCCTCCATTTCTACAGTTCTGTCCTCTCAAAAACGGGACTCTGATGAAACGATGCAGTGTGCGGTACCTCGAGAAGGCTTTGTACCACTCGGCGTATTTTCTCGGGGGTCCATCTCAGTCGTTGCTGGCGTCCACAGCTCGTTCCTTTTCACTGCTGCGTAGTATTCCACGGTGAGGGCATGCCGCGGTTTGTTTAACCATCCCCCTACTGCAGAGCATCTTCCCCAAGATATTTTAACCATAAACAGTGACATGCGGGCCAAAGAAGTGATTGGCGCCCCGAACAGTAACCTTTACTGCAATGCACGACCGAAGTCCTCTCGATCTGCCGTGGTTTCTCTGACAGGCTGATGACAGGTTTTCTTTTGCTTAAATTCTCCCAAATCAGTTTCTGTTGCAGGCGACCAAAGAACCTCCCCCCCCCCACCGGACGCCCCGCTAATGCAAGGAATTCCCATCGATACCCGAGCAGTGGATATGGACGACGGCGGCCGGTTCCTCAGAACCCCATTTTAAAACCCTTGATCACTGAGCCGTGCTACCTTTACCCGTGTTACTGTCAACTGGACTTTAAACGACCGATGACAATCAGCAAAATCATAGAAGGAAAAGAGGTACCAGTCCCGAGAACAGTGGTGCAAACAATAATTCAAGCCACACTCTCGAATCGTCGAAAGTCAATAATTACAAGACCAGCCCGTACAAGTCCACAAAATGCAAAGTGCAAAAAAAAAAAGTTACAGACAGAATCTCACTCGATCTCATATTTCACTACAGCTTGACTAGTGAAATAAAATGAACTGATTTTACGACAAAGGCATAGAAAAATGCACTTCGATCAAACAGCCCATGAGAACGAAGGCAGAAGGATCTCCACCACTGACTTCTGCAGACTTGGGGTGCGTCTCATTAGACTCTTGGGTGAGATGATAAAAGGCTTTTTTTATCTCTTTTCTGGTGTCCTTGAGATCCACAGTCTTTATGCTGGCATCTCCCCCCCTTAAACGCTCCTGCCAGCGTTTTTAATCACTTGAGAATGTCCCAGATCTCACGCGGAGCAGGGCTTTTTCGCACGGAAATCAGACGCATCCTGTCCTTGCTCGAGAAGGCTTCGGATGGGAGAGGACGGCGAGGTGTGTGGGTTTGGGCTATTTCTTCCGACAGTCACCGCCCCTCCCCCACGGTGTGCGATTCGGCCGGACTGTCCAGCGAAGGGTTCTGTCCCCCCGTGGCCCGGACAGAGCCCGTGAGCCCCGCTCGCCCCGACGGCCTCTCTGGGGAACTCCTGGATCCTGAGTGGAGTGGAGCGTGGCACGGCAGAGCTGTCGGGGGCTGGCATCCCGCTGCCCACACGCTGGCAAGCTGCTGGGGGTGCTGTTAACGAGGCGCAGGGCCCCCGCGTCCAGCCCTCGCAACGGCCGACAGCCCCAGCGTCCTTCTCAGAACTCCCCCAGTCCCGCCCACAGGGTTTCTGTTGCCGACCGCCAAGGAAACCCCCTCGGCGAGGAGGAGCAGCCGCTGACTCGAGACGCTGAACGTCTCGTCGCAGGGCCGGGCCCGCGGCTTCCCTGCCTAACGCGGGCATCTCGCCCGAAGTCGCCGAGGCAGGACGCCTGGGTCCAAGCGTGTTTTTAACCCACCCGATTTTCACTCTTGGGTGGAGACACCTGAGCCCTGGAGGAGACCGTATGCTCTGCACCTTGGTGAGAAAGGGGCCCCTCAGGGCCGGGGCCCACGGCCCCCGACTCTCGTCCACGCTCTTCCTCCCGCCTCCCTGCCTGCCTCTCAGACCACAGCGAGTGACAGCCACTCGCGCGGCCGTCCTGAATTTCAGGTCGGCGTCACCAGGCTTAACCTTCGAAGGCCGCTGCACTAGACTGTAACTCGTCTCTCCATGATCGTGTAGAAACATTCCATCTATTGATAAGCCCGCCCCGCCCCAATTAAGTTTCTTCTGTCAGTTAATTAAGACTTAGACAAGTGAAATACCGGCTTTGGTTTAAAGTTTATTTCTTAAGAAAACGGTGTGCACTCAGCTGCCCACAGACGCGATGGCAGCGGGGCTCGCTTGTCCCGTGGCTGGCGGTTCCCCGATCCGGTAAAGAGCTGGAGTCGAGAGTGTAATTAACTCTCGAAGCTGCGCTGATCTCACGCTGCGGGAACGCACCATGTCCCTCGCTCTCAGACAAAGTCCTTTGCCAGGTCGGATCATTCCTCTAGAGGAGTGCGTTTGCACTTACCGCTTCGGCACACAAAATAATTTCAAACGGGCGCTTAGCCAGCAGGTTGGTAGCATTCGCGATGCCAGGGAAATGCAAGCGGCATACCCTTTCAAGTACCTGCCGGGAGCGAGACATTTGGGCGTGTTTTTATTACTTAGGAAGACCCGTTTGTGGTACGATGCGACATCAGAGGACATTCGAAAGAGGTCCTGTAGGACTCTATCTCCAAATGCAAGTCAAGTTCAAGGTCCCTCCCACACTTCTGATTCTGATTCATTCCTCAGTGAGGTTTTGGGCTGAGACCATGTCTGGTTCAGCCACCACGGTGTCCCACAAACCCGGCTCCAGTCAGCACCTTCTAGGTCCTCAGTACATAAATATCTCTTGCATATGGGGATGTACAAACGCCCCACATTGTAGCCTGTCTGAGCCCATAGAATAAGAATTAATCGCTTCTGAAATATCTACAATCCCCACTGATTTATAACCCTCATTCTCGTCCAGAGCAGCACTGTCCTTAAAGATCCATAAGGGAATTATGCAAAAAAAAAAAAAAAAAAAACCCGGAAGAGAAACAGAGTGTATCAAACTTTCTTCTGGGCTCACCGGCTTATCTTTTGTCGGTTAGTTTTTTTTTCTCCTCTCGATAGATGTGAGTTCGTCGCCCTGTCCCCTTTCACGTATTACCATCTGGTGTTTGAACGTCTTGCATCATGATCTGGAACCTTAGAACACAATAAATGTCTCTGGCTTGAAAAGACTAATTTGTTAGCAGTCGAGTTTAGCGAGCATCTGCCATTACTTTTTTTTTTTATTATACAACCAATCGCACGGCAACCCAGGTCACTCCTGGCTTTGTTCCTCAAAGAAACCAGTTTCTTTAAAGAAACCAGTTAAGAAAAGAGAAAGTTTTGCTTAGGAAAGAAGAAAGATGAGTGCTAACTGCATTTGGCGCTCATCAATAGAAAAGAGACAAGTTTACCCAGAAGACAGTGAAGAAATATTTGGTTTTGAACAATGAAAACTCCTACCCAAGAATTAAAGAAATGTCTGAAACAGATTTGGTTATTTGAGCAAACAGAAAAAAAATATCAAGCCTTCAGTTACTTACATAACTACGTTTTATGCTTAGGGGTGAGGGCTGCTCAGAAAGTTCGGGTTATGTTGACATATGCCGAGATCTCAGCTTTTGTTCCGGGTGATGAGTTCACAGCTGCTTATCACATTATTAAAATGTAACTAATTAAACAGCTACAAGCGAGTCACACACGCACACACGATGTCAAGAAGGGACTGTGCCGAGTCGGGAACAAGAGCTACGATCAAGCCCTTCTCCCCCATAGTTGCAACAAAATAATAATACAAGTGAAATGAACAAAAAAAAATTAAAGCAGGATGATGTAACATTTATGTTTTTTTTAAACAGCACAAACAAACCAAAAACTGCGTCAGAGGTTCGCGGGAAGGCCTCATTTCAACGTGCCTCGCGGTTTTTCCGCGTCTGCAGCACGCAACGCCGCAAAGCATGCTCCCCGGGTTTCCGCAGCCGCACCCCAAATGCCAGGCCCGGCTCGGTCCTTTATAAACACACCGCCCGCTGTCCCTCCTTCTCTGGGGCGGAGAAGGCCTGTCTCCAAAATCACGCTATCGTCCTCGGAGAAGTCTGCCGGGACGGGGCAGAGCCCCTGGCCCCTGGGGCTTTACCAGCGCAGCTGAGAGGGACCCAGGGCCACACGCGCTCGGAGCTGCCCTGACCACGGGCACCAGCAGGGGCCACGGTTCCCATGGGCCCTCACATGCGTGAGGCTGCCGTCCGGGTGTCCTGAGGGTGCCGTCACCACGCACCACACACCGCGAGGTGGAAGCCAGCCGTCCCGGATCGAGAGCGCCGTGTCCCCCCGGAAGGCTGCAGGGGAGGTGGCGTCCCAGCCTCGCCCCTTGGTGACCCTCGGCCTCCGGAAGCATCGCCGCAGCCCCTGCCTCTGTGGCCGGCCGCGTGGCCGCCTCCTCTGCGCACGCATCTCGGGGGCTTCTCCTCATCTTATGCGGAGCACCAGTCGCCGGATTCAGGGCCCACCCTTCTCAACGGTGACCTCGTTTTAACTTAACCGATTTCATCTGCAATATCCAAATAAAGCCACATTCTGGGTGGACACGATCTTTTGCGGGGTGGAGGTCTCCCTTCGACCCGCTCCATCATGGAACCTCCCCACGGCGGATGGCGCGTAGTAGGTCTTTCATCAGACACTGAGGAATCGATCAGTGAGGGGCTTTCTGCCAAGGCCACTGAACCCCCGCTTCGGACCGCAGCGCGCAGTCAGCCCGGAGGCCGGCTACGCGAGCATGCCTTCGCCAGTTCCAGAGAGGCTTTTTTTCTTGTAAAGCTCAGAAACCACCTGAAAACCAAACACTCTGATTTGCAAAAAAAGGAAAAAAAAAAAAAAAAGACCAAAATGGACAACATGTTTCTTCTTCTTCTCGCACTCCGGGGATATTTTTGGCTCCAGCGGTCAGTGATTGCAGTAACGGGCTTCTCCACCGAGTGAGATACAAGTCCTTCGATCGCCCAGAGACTCTGGTTTGCTCTCCGTGCCGAGAGCCATTGAGTAGATTCCAAGTTCAAGCGCCTCCCTGGCCATGCCTCGGGCCGCCCACCCTTTCTTCCCGGCTGTGAGTGACGGATTTAATCAGCTCCTCGAACAACTTGCAGAACGAAGAGACTGTCCAGCCTCAAACGAGGGGCAGTTTTTCTCTTTCTTTGTGGGAACTCGAAGCGCCTCTGAGGGGGAAATGATGTAATACAACCGATGACCCCCCCCCCCCCCCCCCGCGCGGCCCGATCCGCGACCTCTCGGCCGTGACTCCCCGACTCCTCGCCGGGTTGTCCGCTGTCACTCTGCCCCCGGCGCCTGTGCGATGGAGTCGTCGGGCGTGACACAAACGTCCCAAGGCCACTGTCGTGCGCCTCCTGTCCTCCTGCCTAGAGATTCCGACTTGACCAGGAACTCGCTCTCCTCTGCCGGCCCCTCCCACGTTCCCGGGGCTGGGTTCCCACGGCCAGCGCCGGCCACGGTGGGAGGACATCTTGGTCCTCAGGAACGTCACTGAGGAATCCGGGTGTCTGTCTGGCCATGCGGACTGTGCCCGGCTCGCTGTGGATAATGAAGGCGGGGGAAGGCCCGTCGTGAGGACCGGACGGGGACTCGGGGGCCGCTCCGTGGGTCCCCCATCTGCCTGAGGGTGCGTGGGGTCCCTGGCCGGGGGGCGGGGGGCCTGGCGCCCGTTCTGACGCTGTGTTTAACGCCGCCGCGTGGCCCTGGCTCGGTCACGCGGCTTCTCTGGGCTGTCCCCACGGGCGGTGACGGAGCGACGTCACGCCCCGCGCACAGTGGGGATGAAAGCATGCGCAGCCACGGCTCCCTCGCCGCCGGCCGGGACGCGGGAATCCTTCCGGAAGTGCCGTGGGCGAGTCGGAGTCGCCTCTGGCTAAACCCAATCGGCGTCCGGCGTCCGGTGGTGGCGGCTCCATCGCTATGGCAACGTGCTTTTCAAACTTTCACCTTTAAAAAACAAGAGCAGGGGAGGGAGCGGGGGGCGCGGGCCGCCGGCCTCCCGCCCGCGGCGTGGGTTTCGGCTGGGCCACCGCAGCCGCCCCGCCGAGCATGCTGCCTGGGGCGGCAGCTCGGCGCCGAGCTCGCTGAGCGGGTGACAGTTCGCAGTTCCGTGATCACGCCGAGCGACTGGGAGGACACCAGGGGAGGGAGCCAGCGGCGCGTGTGACCACCGCGCCCAGCCGGGCCGCGTTAGCAAGCGACCGCCGGACAGGGGTCCGGACCTCAGGACATCAGAGCGCTCGAGACCGTCGGTCGGAACGACGGCGAGATGTGGGGAGGTCCGGGGGTGAGCGGGCTCCCCGTGTGTGGGGCTCACCGAGGAGCTCTGCCGGCGGGTCTCGTGGTCGCTATGATAAACAGCATTCCTGTCACCCGGTTAGCACAGACGTACTGTAATCAGCAGGAACATAGATAGTTAATAGTAGTGTTTAAACTATAGCTCAGCAGCATCAATCAGAGGGCGTTTACCTAATTACGTAACTAACATCAGTCATTAGTAATAGTGTTTATCGTCATCGTCGTCAACACGCACTGGTTTGCAGGTGCTCGGAGCCGCCCACACACCCGTCGGCGGACGAGGGACACACAGGCCCCGAGGCGCACATGAGATGGGGGGCTGCCACGTAGACGAACCTCGAAAATGCTAGGCTCGGTACGAGGGACCGCGCGCAAACGTCACGCGTCGGGCTTTTCTCTTTACGTGGAAAACCCAGAAGCGGCAAATCCGCAGAGACGGAGAGCAGGTCGGGGTCCCGGGGGCCGGAGGGCAGCGGCAGGAAGTGACCGCCGAGGAGCGCGGGTGTCCTCCTGGGGGGGCAGAGCGTTTGGGAACGGAAGGGGGCGGCGGTTACACGGTGCCGCGGTGCATTCGAAGCCGCGGAGCCTTGAGAAAGGCGAAGGGCGCGTTGCCGAGGATTCCGCCTCGATTTGAAAAACGCGCGAGTTGGGTCTTGCTGTGCGGTCCGAGTTTCTCGTTCTCGAAGGAAGACCCCGGGGCCGCGTGAGGACGGCTGACTTGCCGAGCGCCACGGAGGGAAAAAGGAAAAGCGGACAGCAGGTCCTCCCGTCTTTCTGCCTTCTCGTCCTGGGCACGGCCCCCCAACACGAAACCTGCGACCCCGCTTCTCCTCCCGCCACCCGGCCAGCCGGGTCTCAGAAGGTGGGCAGCCGCGGGACGGGGGGTCGCCGAAAGCCGCCTTTCTTCGCCTGAGCGAGGACACTGACTCCCCGAATGTCTCCCTGGCCTTTCGTCATCTCGGTGACACCAAATGCCCCCAAAGACTCGCCTCGCCCCGACACGGAGATGGCAGTTACGCCGGTCGCATTAAAAAAAAAAAAAAAAAAAAAAAAAAAAAAAAAACCTCTCTGTGGGGACCGAGGGAGACCAGGTAACGGAATCCGAGAGCTAATTAGTTCCCGCGAAGGAAGAACCTCGCCCGCGGTGATGAGGCCGAAGGTTCGGCACCTCCCGTGGGTCTGCAGGGGGAGCCGCGGGGCGCGGCGGGGAGCGAGTCCCCCTCCCGGACACGGTGCTCTCTCCGCGCACCCTGGGCGGACCCGCGGCTCGTGCCCCGCGGGCTCAGGGGCGGCTGGGGAAGAGACGCCAGGCCCGTCCGAGGACACACGGAGGCTCGGGGCACGCACGCCCAGGCGCTCGCTCGGCGGAGCTGTCCCGGGGGCCGGCGACGCGCCCCGCCTCCCCCCCCCCCCCCCCCCCCCCCCCGTCGCTTGTGCCCACCGGTCCCCGAGCACCTTGGAGTCCCTTCCTCGGCAGAGTGAGACACCACTCGCTGACTCATGAGAGCAACCGAGCTCACTGCGGTTTAAGCACAAAAGAGCGCTTTTTGGGTTCCTACGCGTGAAAAGTGCGGGGGGCAAGGCCTCTGTCCGCGTGTGCCCGGACCTCAGAGCTCGGGGGCCACGAGAATCCCCGGCTGCCGCCATCTGTGTGGGCGCTGTCCTTGGTCACCACGGCCGCCAGGGGCTCCAGGGTCCTCAAGCCAGGTGAGGCGAAAATGGCCGTTTCAAATGGTCACGGCTGAACTCCCAGCACTGTCGCCCGCTGCCTCCGAACGGCCCCCCTCCGAAACGCGCCAACCCCGGAGCCTGTCGCCAAGCCCCCTGAAACCCAGGGCTCTCATGAGCTGGGCCCAGGTCACGTGGCCGCGTCTGGCGCCTGGAACCCGGGCACCGGGGGGCCCACGGCAGGTAGGGGCAGTTCCCCCAAAGAAAAGTGAGCCGATGGCTCGATGTAAGGACAGCGACGGCTCCTGGGTAAGCGAGAGGCGGGTCACGTGTGGGGCAGCAGGCCTCGCAGACCCACGGCAGGAAAGCCATGGACTGGAGAAACCGCGAGCTCTTTGGAATCCCGACGTCGCGGGCAACGCGCCAGGCACGCTTATTCCAAAGAGACACTGAGAAGTCCAAATGCCGTGAAGAGATAATACAGTTTTTGCTTTCCTTAATTATTAATAGACATGGAAGAATAATTTAGAGTTATATTAAAACTGGATGAAGGAATTCATAATACGTTTGGGTCACAGGAGATTATGGAAATATCTGGCCTCGTTTTCACGTCACCTGACAGAAATTCATCCTGCAAAACAATCGCGAAACGTGATAATGTGCACGGAAATTCGGGCCCGTGACAACTGCCTCTTTCTTCTTCAGATTCCGAGAGCTGGAGCTTACGGTTTTCTGTGCGGGAGATTCCGGGCGTCTTTATTCGAACACCCCTACATTTCCAAGCCACGTTTTGGGGCCCTGGTTGCGGTAAATGCTTCTACATTCTGACCACTCAGCACCCTTTGTCCCTCCCCCGACGGAATCCTGGCTTGGGTGACCGGCGAGGTTGCCCCTCCCCCACTCTGCCCGCAAAGTGCGTAGGGCCCCCAGAAGCGGCCTTCCTGTCACGGTGACCTGTATCCAGCGGTGGGCATGTGGCTAGCTGTGGTCATGTGGGTTCTAGCCAAAGACTTTGACTTAAGGATTCCGGAAAGAGGACGGTCATGCGTCCCAGCCAAAGGGGGCGGCTAGCGCCTTCCTCTGATTCCCATGATAATAATTCAGGGTTTCCCAGCATCTTCTCAGTGCTGGGGCATGGCCCGCGCCCTCTTGCTTACAAGTGCCACAGCTGTTTCTCTGAGGACACCCCGAGAGCCCGCACTCACAGCCCCCCGCCCCCCGGGGTTAACCACGCCGGAGCAGCCCAGCCGACATCCCCGACACTCCCGCCGGGAGACCCGCCTGGGCAGAGGAGAAACGCACAAGCACAAACCCGTCTCATGTTTCTGCTCAAATGGGACTTTTCGAGAACAGTTCGGGCTGCTATAATTTCCCCACAGTTCCAGGGCTGGAGGTCAGAGGTTGGGGTGCCAGCATGGGGGGCTGGGGGGTTCTGATGAGGCCCTCCTCCAGGGTGCACCCCGACCTCTGTGCTGAGTCCTCATGTCCTCACCTGGCAGGAGGGGTGGGGCTCACTGGGGTCTGTTTTATAAAGGGCACGAATGCCACTCACGGGGGCTCAGCCCATGTGACCGCCTCGCCTCCCAAAGGCCCCGCCTCCCAGCACCGTGGCCTTGGGGCTTAGGATTCAGCTTGGGGATTAGGATTCAGCGTTTGAATCTGGGGGGCACACATTCAGACCGCGGCGAGTCTCATCAATCCTTTCATTTTTTTCCTTTTCTCCTAAACCTCAGCCACGACCCATTTGATGGCTGGGGAAGCCGGGGTTCAGTGGGAGCTAACAAGGCCCCTTCCATCCGTATGCCCCGCCTGAAGGCTTCAGAAACCAGACCACTAAAAACAGCCACATACCTGCCACGGAAATCCTGCTGTCCCATAAACATGACACCTCGGACAGCCATCAGGCTCTCCATAGCCTTTCTAAAAATAACGTCACGAAATGAAAAGCATAAACCCCTGAACTGCATGATCGAATTTCCTCGTGGGGCAACAAGGTGTGTGTTCTGAACTGAAATCTTTGAAGTCCGTAGGACGGAACTTTTTCTTGGGATGAAAAATTTGCATCTGTGGCTGGAAAATGACCTGCTGTCGTTGGTGTGAAACATGACCCAGGCTCACACGGGCCTTGCTCCATGCGCCTGAGAGATTCTGAGTGCCTGGATTAAGTCTCAAGTGAACCCCGAAAATGGACTGCTGACTTCTTGAGATAATCTTTAAAATAAGCGTCACATTGTTCTGAACGTCACCAGGCTGCAGAGGCAAAAACCAAACCCTCAGGATCAAACTACAAAATGCTGCAGCCATCAGCCCGGTCTTCAAGGATCCAGGCGCAGACAAAGCTGGCGTCACGTTTTCCTCTGCGAGACGGAGGAATAGAGTCGGGGGGTCTTAAAAATAAGCGATTTGCAAATGGCTGCTCTTCAGGTCGCAATGGGGAGGTCTCGTTTTTAATCACCAGCCAATTCTTCCATTAGTGGGTAAGATAATGATGCTTAAATGTCATCCGATGCCCACTGTTCAACAGCTGCGGCTTCGTCATTCCAGACCGTTTAATTTTGAATGGGGGGAGAAAAGCCACAAAATCACCGCGCGAAACCGCAGAACCAGCTCGAGCTCAGGGGAGACTCAGTCTGCAGAACAGATCGAGTCGCCGGGCTCGACAGCGCCGTGGGCACTCGGGTTTTCTGGGGCAACGTGGGGGACAGAGCGTTAACTGCCAGATGGCAAAAACGCTACGTCTCTTTTCTTCTTACAAATGAGATCTGGAGACTGCGACTCATGTGCAGTTCTCCTAAGGAAACCTTGGCTGGAAGAACGAGAAGAGGGCCAGGCCCATCTGCCGCCGGCCATCGGTCCCCCTGACAGTCTGCTCGGCCACCGTCTACGGCCCTGCGACCTCCCCCCGCGACCTGTCTCCCCACCCACCTGCGCCGGCCACAGGGCCCCTCCCGCCCGCCGGGCCGACTCACCTGCCTCCGCCTGCAGCCTCCGAAGCCGTAAGGCCTTTGAGGAGAAACCGCCGGAAGTGACCGCGGAGGCGAGACTTCCGAATTCCGTGATAAAATTTCCCAAAGTTGGTTCACGTGTGCTGACACCTTCTCCTCAAATGGGTTCTATCCGGGGCTTCCGGAAGGGTGTGTTGAAGCTGCGCGCGCGCACACACACACACACACGCACACGCACACACGCTCTCGCACGCGGGCTGTCAGCAAACGGCGGCGCGGACGCCGGCGGAGGCTCGTCCATCCTCGGTGAAGACAGGAAGATACGGCGCATCCACAGGAGACAAAGTCAGAGGATGTGCTGACGGCCTCAGAAATATTTCCGGCCGTCTAGTCACCTGTCACTCAGGACCTGCAGCTCAAAGCCCGAGGGGCCGGGGGGTCGGAACACCAGATCGACCCCACGTCCTCTCGCCCGGGTTTAGGCTTCAGGCCGTCGGCTCTGCAGGTCAAGCGAGCAGACATCCTCTAACACACGCGAGCAAGACCAGGAGGCCTGAGCACAGGAAGGAAGGGGGCCGCGGGAGGGGCGGGCGAGAAGTCCCTCTTCCCAGAGGCTCCCGACTCGTCCTGCGCCGGACATGCCCTCGCAGCCCGAAGACGCCGTGGCGAGGCCCACACCCGCAGGAGATCGGAGGAGCCGCAGCGAGAGGGAGAGGCATGGACGACCAGATGCGGCCTGGAGAGCACGATGCTCAGAAGGGACTCACCACCGAGCCACGCGCTGGGCCGACCTCTGCTCACGGAGCGAGGCCGTGCCGGGCTTTTGTGTCTCTTCCGGTTGCTTCCTCCTCGAAGGAATCAAAAGGCGCGAGGCGGCAGGAGCCTGCGAGTTAGCGAAGGGCTGGGCTCCACCGGCGGGGAAGGAGGGGCCGGCTCCGCGGAGAAAGCCCGGGGCTCGGAGGCTCAGCGCGGCCGTCGCTTACTTTCCGTGGGACGCTGCGTCCCCGCGTCCTTGTCTGCAAAGTCGGCAGGGGGCGGCCTTGCGGTCAAGGCGGGTTGAGGCCGAGGTGGATCGTGCAGGTGGGAGTCCTTTGGGGACAGCGACACAAGATATTTATTTGGGGCTTATAGCGAATGCTGGTTCCTCAGGTCCCAGTCGAAGGTAGGGGAACTGAGGCGTTAGAATATCTGAAACGCGAGCTCACCGTTGGTCACAAACATCGGACGCTTTCCCGTGCTCGGGGCGGCCGCGAGCCACCTCCACAGCTGCGGGCAGCGTGCGCACCCTCTTCGAGGAGTCGGGGGGAGAACCGGCTGATGTCCGAGGCCGGGGCGATGCCCGGCTTCACGGTCTCACTGCCGTTGAGTGTCATTGGGTAGCTGCGGCACATTCAGATCAGAGAGACCGGCAGGTCCCCGGCTCGGCCAAAAGCATCCTGGGAAACGAGCCGGGTGCCGGCCCCCCCTCCGTCCCGTGACCGTGGGCTCCGGGCTGTTCCGGCGGGACGCCATGGTGCCGCTGGTGCGAGAGCGGGGTTCGAGAGAGATGCTGGGCTGGGAGCCCCTGAGGCACCTTGCGACATGGGCCTCAACCCTTCCTCTTCTCCTCGAGACGCTGTCTGCATTCCCGGAGGCCTGCGCCCGAAGCGGCCGCTGCTCAGCGAAACTCGAGATAAGTCGCCGCTGTCTGTCGTCCTGGTTCCCCAGGAGATCTGGTCATCTGATCTCCTTCCGGAATGTTCCGTGCCGAATGACATGTGAGTGAGGACGTTAATTATGAAAATTCACAATGCATAATTATAATAATTACTCTGATCGCATAAACACGATGCCACTATGAATAATTTAATGGGGATCTCGCTTTTCGAGAGAACGGCAATTAAAATGAGACCCGGGAGGTGACTCACTCTCGTTCGCTCCGAGGGGGGCCGAGTTGCCACGGGAATGCTCGGGGCCTGCGGTGGAGGCTCGCCCCGACCTCGGTGGGCGGGGAGACGGGAGACGGAGGGGCCTGAGCGTTTACGAGCGAGCTCCCCCTGCGGAAGGGGGAGCGGGGGGCTCAGGAACGCCATCCCCCCGTGACCTAAACCCGGGCAGCGTCGGACTTCACCCGCCGGAGAAGGACGGGCCGGCGGGAAGACGTGTGATGCGGACAGGTGGGGGCCCCCGAGGGCGCCGAGGGCTCCGGGCACCGGCGCGGGCTCGGGAAACAAGCACGAGGCGTCTGCCTCCCCCGCGACGCCGCCGAGGGCGGAAGCCGAGCCAGCCCACCCTTCGGGTTCCGCAGGCCTCTCTGGACCCAGCTTCCCACAGGACGGAGGGCTCTTCTGCCGGGCCGCAGAGCGCAGGGCGCGGCCCACAGCACGGCCGCCCGGGCCGGTTTCTGCTTCGAAACGGGGGCCGCGTCCAACCGAGGCGGCGACTCTGCAGCGCGAGCGGGGCGGGCCCGTGGGAACCCTGGGACCCGGCAGCGTCCGGAGCATTCGGGACTTCTCAGGGGGCGCGGAAGCGCTACCTGCACCCCATGTCGTCCCGTGAACCGCGGAGGGCGCCGGTCAAGCAGTCGTCGGTGTCCGCGGTTTGCAGATGGCAGAGGATTCTGCAGGGACGGTCCACGCCCCTGGGACGAGGAGCGGAGAAAGACCTCGGGCTGTCGTGTTGATCCGGGAAGAGGCTTTGCGTTTGCTTTGGACGGCGGCTCATGGAGGACAGCCGGGAATGTCCTACCCAGAACGATCCCCGCTCAGCTAAGGGGGCGGCTGGTCTGACCCCCCGGGGCCCTAACTCATCGCTCCGCACCCTCCACGCCCCTCATCGCACGCCCCCTCCGTCCTCGGCTGCACAGAAGGCTCCTTTCTCTGTCGTTAGATTCACTCTCTCCAGACTTGGGAGAATCCTTCTTCCGCCGGAAGCCCTGGTTCCAAGTGACAGACGGATGATACGATCAGGACAGTCACATCACAGAGGAAGAAGCCACAGGTATCAGACCTGCCCACCGCCCTCGGCCAGTGCGGAAGATGAGATAATTTTGGGGTAAAACACAGAAGGACTTTAAATATGCTATCAATTATGTATTTATTTTAATTATTTTTGGGGGGAATGCAATTAGCATGTAAAACGGTGACTTTTATGGAAAGCATGGCTCAGGGCAAAGCTCAGATAAAAAGGAAATTTTGCAATAGAAAAACAGTTATTAAGTAAATGGAAGGGTAGATAATGCTAATATACGGCAAAAATCATGGAGACTCAGGCAGGACAGACCGCAAATCAGAATCAGTCACAGGCGGCTTCCTGTCTTTGAAGATGGGAATGTAAATACATCTCTCAGGCACGTCCCCTTTCTTCAAGAAAAAGCCTCCAAAGTGAGTGTTATGAAGTGTGTGCGTGGGGGGGGGGCTGCGCCCCACAAACCAAGTACCCATGTTCTCGGAGAGAACCGTGAAGTCACCGTGAAGCTGACGGAGACGCCCTAGTCCTCCTGCAAATGGACGCCCTGGCGGGACGGTGGTCGCAGAGAGGGGCCTCGTCCCTCCTCCTGGAGGCGGGTTGAGAGTCCTTTGAGCCCCGACCCTGGCTCCGGCCCCGCAGCAGAAGCATGATGTCCACGGCGCCCCCTTCAGCTGCCACCTGTCGGGGGGGGCTGTGAAAACGGGCTAGCAGGGCAGGGGACGCACGTGCACCGGGCGTGTAGGCGTCAGGGACCAGGGCGGGGTGGGCCCGGGCGCGCGCGGGAATGACCGTGCCCAGCACGGACGTGGCTTCCTAGTCTCCGTCCCCTCGCCCTTCGGGAGGTCCTGTGAGAACCCGCAGCCCGGTCTCCGCTGGGCAGGGGGACTTGGAGGCCGGCGGGCACCCGCGGGGACCTCGGAGACACCGCGGTCACGCCGAACACCCCACCCTCCAGGCCCGTAACGTCCCCGTCCACAGGGGCCGGTCGGTTCAAACGGAAGCAGCTGCGCCTTGAGACCCAGCGGGGGCCGGCGACGGCCACCAAGGGACTGGCCTGTGCTCTGCGGAGCTACGACGGGCCAAAGCCACCGCCGGCAGACGGAGACACAGCTGCCAATCGACAGAGACGAAAGGTCCTCGAGGCCTAAGCACGGCGCGTGACCCCGAACCGGGCTTCGAACCAGGAGAAGCGCAGTTGTGCTTTGCTGCAAGTGACGTCGATGGGGCGAGCGGTGACGTCTGAAGGACGTGCGCAGGAGGGTGTGATCGCCTCGGCCTCGCGGCTCTGTAGAAGAAGGTCCTCGTGCCACAGAAACGCACCCCGAAGGGCGGTGTGATCGCCTCGGCCTCGCGGCTCTGTAGAAGAAGGTCCTCGTGCCACAGAAACGCATCCCGAAGGGCGGTGTGATCGCCTTGGCCTCGCGGCTCTGTAGAAGAAGGTCCTCGTGCCACAGAAACGCATCCCGAAGGGCGGTGTGATCGCCTTGGCCTTGCGGCTCTGTAGAAGAAGGTCCTCGTGCCACAGAAACGCACCCCAAAGGGCGGTGTGATCGCTTGGCCTCGCGGCTCTGTAGAAGAAGGTCCTCGTGCCACAGAAACGCACCCCGAAGGGCGGTGTGATCGCCTCGGCCTCGCGGCTCTGTAGAAGAAGGTCCTGGTGCCACAGAAACGCACCCCGAAGGGCGGTGTGATCGCCTCGGCCTCGCGGCTCTGTAGAAGAAGGTCCTCGTGCCACAGAAACGCACCCCGAAGGGCGGTGTGATCGCCTCGGCCTCGCGGCTCTGTAGAAGAAGGTCCTCGTGCCACAGAAACGCACCCCGAAGGGCGGTGTGATCGCCTTGGCCTCGCGGCTCTGTAGAAGAAGGTCCTCGTGCCACAGAAACGCATCCCGAAGGGCGGTGTGATCGCCTCGGCCTCGCGGCTCTGTAGAAGAAGGTCCTCGTGCCACAGAAACGCATCCCGAAGGGCGGTGTGATCGCCTTGGCCTCGCGGCTCTGTAGAAGAAGGTCCTCGTGCCACAGAAACGCATCCCGAAGGGCGGTGTGATCGCCTTGGCCTTGCGGCTCTGTAGAAGAAGGTCCTCGTGCCACAGAAACGCACCCCAAAGGGCGGTGTGATCGCTTGGCCTCGCGGCTCTGTAGAAGAAGGTCCTCGTGCCACAGAAACGCACCCCGAAGGGCGGTGTGATCGCCTCGGCCTCGCGGCTCTGTAGAAGAAGGTCCTCGTGCCACAGAAATGCACCCCAAAGGGCGGTGTGATCGCCTTGGCCTCGAAGCTCTGTAGAAGAAGGTCCTCGTGTCACAGAAACGCACCCCGAAGGGCGGTCACCAGAGCAAGTCACACACGCCGACTTCAGCAGAAATTACGGAGAGACACACAGACAGACAGAAAAGGAAGGATAAAGCACACGCGGTAAAACGTTCACTTAGGGGGTGAAACGCATGTGGGATTCTTTGTGCAATTCTTGCAACTTGAAGTCTAAGGTGACTTCCAAGTAAAAAGTTTTACAGTACATGATGACGAGGTACTTCGTACACAGCGGGTGTGATTTAAGCCAGCGTTTCTCAGTCAGGATGAGTTTGCCCCCAGGAGACATTTGGCAGAGTCTGGAGACATGTGTGGTTGTCCCTGCGGTGGGGGGTGGGGTGCCGCCGGCCTCTAGCCCTGCACAGGACACCCCCCAGCACACCCCCCAGCACGCCCCCCAGCAAAGAAGTCTCTGGCCTGGAATGTGAGTAGCGTTGAGATCTGGAAACCCTGACTTAAATACGTAAAGCAGCAGCAGTATTCTCCACGGACGGCCACACAGGACTGGAAACGCACCCGCGTCCGCCACGGCTACCGCCCCTCTCGGCCTCCTGTGTCTGTCGCCCGACACCTTGGCCCGCTCCGCCCCATCTCTGCCCCTGTTCCGGCGGGCGCACCGGTCGGCCTGACACCCCGTCTCTCCCCTCTCGTGGGAAGGGCTCTCGTGAGTCCAACAGCGTGGGTTGGACGGGAACCTCGGTATTTTTATGGACCTTGTTGCCACGGCCGACGTGACTGCGCCCCCAAATCGGGCCAGTTCTCGTGTCTCCCGCTTCCCAGCAAAGGTGAGTGGGCAAAGGCAGAGGCCACGGTCCAGGTCGTCTGTCCCACGGGGCAGCTAACATATTTTGCATTTGTTGCCAAAACTTGAAATTCAAAAATTTTCACACTTCAAAAAAACAATCCCAATTCTCTCGTTTACTTGAATCGTTAAGACGACTCCGGCGCTCCCAGTTGTAGTGATAAAAACCGTGGTCGTCCCCTGGGTCACTGTGGAGATCGCGGTGTAGCAAAGTAAGTAAGTAAACAAATGCAAGCGAGTATGTCTGTCGCACGGAGGACGGCTCTCCTGAAATACTACACACTCGTTTGCAGAAAACAAACAAACAAACAAAAACGGTGTTCAGATGCAGGAGAAGAATCCCGTCTCTTTTTCCAGGGACTGCAAATGCGAAACTTTAAATCGGGCGCATTCAGGACCTGCCGCCCTGGCACGCCGTGGTAACCACAGGTTCATGGCCGGGGACACCGAGGTGTCGTCACCCTCTTTCCTTCACCCTGTGGACGAGGAGCTTTTGAACCAGGACAGCTGGTCAGTGTGGTGTGGCCCGTCGCCATCTCTGGTCAGTGCTCGTCTGCCCCCCAAAGGAGGGGCACCTCGAAACAGGGAAGTCCCAGCACGCTCCTTCCGTGTGCAAGACAGACTTTTCCTAAGGCGATGACAGTGAAATTCGTGCCAACGAGAACACAACCCGGATGCTTCTTCCTTCAGAATAGCTCGGCGAGGCCACCAGGGAGAGCCCGGCCAGGAAGGCGATGGGCGCAGTGGCCTGGGGCTGGGTGTCAGAGGTCAGGGGCCTTGGAGGGCCGCCTGCAGCGGACTGCGGAGGAGGAGGCCCCGGAATGGCCTGGTGCGGACATGAGGAGGGGGCGGCAAATACAACGAGAATGAGAGACAGACAGACACACACAGAGACAGAGACAGAGACAGAGAGACAGACGGGGGGAGGGGGGAGCATGTGTGTACGACCGTTTCCCGGCCGGGCCCACCGAAAGGCCTCTGAGCACCGTGAGAGCCGCGAACACACCTGGAGCCCGGGGTTTGGTATCTGAACACCGCTCCCCACTGAAAGGAGCAGAGCCGATCCCAGGCCCGGGGCAGGGAGCTTGCAAGACAGGACTGGGAAATCTCATATCTGGAAAGCGAAAGCCTAAGGAATCACGACGACACGTCCGAAGGACATAGGAGCTGTGACAAAATGGCCGAATCTGGGATATTCCGAGCATTGGGATAAACAGCGACAGTGATGCCATAAAGAATAAACGAAACTCACGGCCCGTCCTGGTAGCAAATTCACAAGAGAAATACTGAAAGTCTGATGCGGGGCAGGGTGGTCGCTTGGTCTCTACGCATTTTTCACAAAACACTTGTTAACTTCAACGCCTCGCAGAGGAGCCTGGCGGACTCCGCCTTAACCTAGTGATCCACGCGAGCGTCACTCATCCCGTGACAGGTAAATCGCGAGTCCCCTGGCAGAATGCGACGGGAAGAAGAGCCCCCTCCAGAGGCCGGTGACCGCGACCTGATCAGGAGGACGCGGCGGACGAACCCAAAGCCAGGCCCGCGCCAGCCTCGCCAGCCCGTGGCCTTCAGAAGCGTCGAGGTTACGGATTCCGGGGAGGACGGAAGGGGAACGAAGACCCAGGCAGGAAGGCGGCCGCGGGGACCACAGAGGCCGAGGACCGGGGTGGCGGCAGCGCACGCCGAGCCTGTCTTCGTGACGGGACACGCGACTCCGTCTTCGGGGCGGTTCACACCTGTCCAGTCTGTCACTCGAGGCGGCTCGGGGCACAACGGTCCGAGGCACTTCCTCCTGAAACGCCTCTGTGTGTTTGCGCTTGTTTAACCGAAACCCACGCGCTTCCAGCTGTCCTCAGCTGCGGGCGGGGGTCTGACCTGCGCGGGTCGGTTTCTGGGGGAGAGTCCAGCTCGCTGGTCCCAGCGAGGGACCGTGCACAGAGAAGGTTGTGAAAACAAAGCCAGGGGCCTAAAGATAAAAAACCGGGGGGAAACTCATCCCCGGAGACGAGAGGCGGGGGGGCGGGGGCCTTGGACGGCCCCCCACGGGCGTCGGGGTGGGGCAGGGGCGCGGGGAGCAGGTGGGCAGCAAACGTGCCGGCCCCTGTCCCCGCTGCCCTCCGACCTCCCGCCGCGGCCCCCGCCGGCCAGCTCCAGACGGATCCTGCGGGCGCGGAGCAGGACGCAGAAGAGTGTGGGCTGGACCTGCGATGTGGGACCACGGGGCGGCGGAACCGAGACACACGGAACCATCCGGGCCCTTTCAGGACCCCGTGAGACAAGCTTCCCCAGACTCGCCGCCGAAAGCTGCAGCCCCGAGCGCCGTGTGGGAGCGGGGACCCGGCTCGGGCTGGCACGGGGCCGGCCCAGCCTCGCCCCCCCACAACGGGCCGGTGGGGCACAGCTGACGGGGGCTCCCCCAGGTCCCGCCCTCATCCCTCCAACCCGCCCTCGGCCCCTCCCCTGCCGCAGTCTGGTTCCCCCCGATCTTGGAGAGAGGGATGGGTTGACAGGCGAGTGATAAATGATGTTTGCTCATCCTTGGTTCAGGCAAGGACCACGCACACTCGATTAGGAAGACGCATCCTCCTGCGGGGTCCTGTTCGCACGCGCCAACTCAGGTAGCGCTCCGAGCGGGGGCGGGAGGCGGCTGCTTTGTTCGACTCTCTCTCTCTCACCTGCCCTGCTCCTTCCCCTGAATTTGGAGATGTAGGAGGATTCATCGTGGGCTTCTTTTTCTGGCTCCAGTCACTCATCCTTTTTCTTCTGATAGCACCCCAATTTTCCTCTGCACCTCACTTTTTGCCCTCACGAAGTCGCCCCACGGGTCCTGGCCGTAATAATTAAGAGCATGTCATCTTTTATAGGCCAGGTCGATTGGTTCAGAAAAGGAACGTGAGCCGAGAACAGAGCCCCAGGGGACACGGTGCGACCTTTCCTGGGTTTGTTGGGTCTTGGGTCAAGCGGAGTTGACCCTAAAAATGACGCCAACACTGTAGTAATAAGCAAAGAGGAGAACCGGAAAAAATAGCTCAATTCCCGGGTCATAATGGAACACACGGCTCAAGCCATAGCTTAGGATTCGTTCAGTATAATCTCATCCTCCCCGCGAAAGACCTCTCGCACCCACCTGCGGCCACTGCCCATCGCTTCTGTAACCCGCTCAGTGTTAAGAGAAGGTCCTAATCCTGGCTGCTTCCCGCTGCTCACAGGGAAATGCTGGTCTCTGTTCTAAGTCGACTCCCTTCTGAGGCCATTTTCGGGGCCCTGTTCACTGCAGAGCAGAAGGGGGTCCTCCCGCGTCTAAACGGGAAGCGGGAGGTGGGGGGCACAGAGAAGGGCAGGCCACACAGAAGCAGAGTCAGCGACCTGACAACGCGGCCTCTGGCCATGGCGTCTGGGCGCCTTATTATTCCGGGGGGTCTCACCTCACACCCCACAGGGGCGCCGGTCGATGGAGGGGAGGGATGGCGGCGGGCTCTGTTCCGATAGGGACCCTTTATAAAATGGTGGCCGTCCGCAGACGCCCAGCACGTGAAAGCTGCCTCCCCGCATTTCTGAGCTACATCAAGATCTGAGAAATGAGCCCAGGGCGAAAGACAGAGATGCGAGACACCGAAGACGGAGGTAAGATGTTTATCCGTCCGCCATTCGTTCAGGCGCCGAGCGCGTGCTGGGCTCCGGGGTCGAAGAGCAGGACGGACGTGGGCCACGGTGAACGACAGGGAGAGGGCCCCTTCTGTGCGCACGGGGGCGGCGCGGAAAGCGTCATGGTGGAGAGGAGCAGACGGCGCCGACCGGGCACCTCGGGGAGGACGGCCTCGGAGGCCTGCGGAGCCGCCCGGTGCCTCGTGGGCACACCCGGGGGCACCCGCCCGCGGCGGCGGGGGCCGGGTGCAGAGGGTGCGGGGGATGGCGGTGAGGTCAGAGGGCGCTAGGGGGTCAGGGTCCACGCAGCACCTCGCAGGCCACTGCGTGGGCTGTAGCTTCGGCTCTGACGGTGGTCGGAGCCTCCCGAGGGCCCCGAGCGGAGGGCAGCCTGGGCTGACTGTGCGGGCGGCGGGGGACAGAGGATGGCCAGCATCTCGGTCTTCCGCTCGGGTTACTAGAGCAAGAGCTGCCTCTACGGGATTGGTGGTCACTGAATAAGAAAACGACCGCACCAAATTCCTAGCAACGACATGTGTGGTGGAGACATTTAAAGGGAAAAATAATCCCCGGACCAAGGACACCTGGACCATTGATGCTGGGCCCGGGGCCGACGTTGGCAGACATCCTGCCTCTGTGAGTGGCAGGGTGAACCCCCAGAAGGCCGCCTCCCGGCTCAAGCCATCGCTGAGAGAGCCCCCCCCCAGCACTGATGGGGGGTGGGGGGCCATCTGCACAAGAGACGAAAATGCCGCGTTTGAAGGCAAATGCGAAAAGTCTGCTCTGAGTCAATGCATCGCTCACAATTAAAACAGGGACAATAAAGGGCCGACCTGAGGCCATGCACTGACCCGAAACGTTCACACAGGCAGAGAAGAGCCCGCCGCCACTCAGGGAGCGGGAAGGGCAGAACCCCGCCGGCGCGGGGCGCACCCCCGCGAGCCGAGGCCTCCCCTGGGATGCTGTCTTCTCGTAAATGAGGACGCCAGAGCCGGAAGCCGCTCAGGTCACCTTCCAGGGCTGAGGCATTAGCGTCTGACAACCCAGAGTCCTTTAGGGTCCTGGGGTGAGCACCCTGGGGAGCAGGGACGGCCTCCTGGTCTGCAGGGGGGTCGGGGGAGACGTCGGCACTGCCGCACTGCCCCATCCAGAGTCGCTGCAGGGGTGTGGGGTGGAGGAATGAACCAACGAATGAACGAATGAATGAGTGAATGCCAAAGCAAGCAGAAAACAAGAGAGGGCCACCCATAACTGGAGGGGCCTGGGAGGCGAAGAAGGCGGGGGCGTCCCTGCTTAGCTGTTTAGGCACCCCACAGAAGGAAGGGGATATCCCCAGGGGCTCCCCAAGCACTTAGCACCTGTGAGGAACAGCCCCCCAGCTGGCCGGGGGTTCCCTGTTGTTCCTCCTTGTGGCCGGGCGCAGAGGGTCGGGCCCGCCCTGGTCTGGCACAGCCTGCCTTGTCTTCGGGCACCTCGCTTTCTGCGCCCTGCGCTCCAGCAGGCTGGGCGACGATGACCTCAGTGTGTCCCGGACCCGCCCAGGCAGGAAATTCTGTCACAGTGACTGCCCCTCGTCACAGCGACTGGCCCAGGGCCGGCTCGGGGGCCCCGGTAAGCGCCGTGAGAGTCGCCCCAACCTTTTCTGTAATCTTTTGGGAAGTCGCTTTCTCTTTGCTGGGTGTGGGTAGAATGCAGGCCCGGAGCTGCTGGCAACAACCATGGCCGCCCCCAAATGCAGCCGCCGACGAGGAAAGAGGGGACCAGAGGGGGAGGGAAGCCTGCCGGCGACGCGGACCGGGCCCTGGACCCCGCGGGGCCCGAAGCCGCCCCGGACTCTTCGGCTTCCGGGCCCGGCACAGTCATTCCGCCGCCTTCTTGCTTTTTCTTTTCTTCAAATGTTGTGGCTTCGATACCATTTGCTTAAGCTGCTTTTCTCTGCATCTGCGATTAAAGGAGCCGTGACTGAGAAACCACGTGATCCGATGTGCACTCAAAGAACTTCTCCATCGGGCCGGTGGAGGATATGCCGTCTCGGGGCCCCACGCCCGACCTCGCTGTCTCCAACGGGGACAAAAATCATGCTTGTCATGTCACATCTGTCTATAGCCTGAGGTTTTTTTTCCTTTATTTTGGCCTAAAGTCATCACTAGGCCGGGCCGGCGGTAGGAGCAGAGCTAGCGATCTGCTCCGTGCGTGGGGACAGGAGCCGATCGCCTTCACGTCCCTGCGTTTATTTTGAGACAAGAGAATCCCTCATCGGCTCACAGAGCGACTAATCGACCGCCGGGTGCCGAGGCGGGGACTGTTCTACCCACACCGCCACGCGTCGGCGCCCGCAGGGACGGCGTGCAAACAAGCGGAAAGCGGACATTATAATTAAGGGGCCGGGGGGCGGAGAGAGAGCGAGATGAGAGAGTCAGCGGCAGAGCTGGGGGGGGCACTGACCTCGGGGAGGCGCGGGGGCGGCTCGGGGCAGAGCTGGGGGGTGGGGGGGGACATCAACCTCGGGGAGACGGGGGCGGCTCCGGGCGGCTCCGCGGCCCTGCGAAGCCCGAGGGCGAAGGGGGCTCCGGAGGCATCACGAGCATCGGGGAACGCAGCCAGGCGGGATGAGCTCTGAGCCGCACTTGAGCAGCGAGCGCGTCAAGGGACATCGCGGCGGGTAAACCGCCGGCTCCTGGTGCGGCTGATAACAATGGGCGCCCCACACTCGGCCAGATTTTCCTGTTCTCTGAGACTGTCAAATCCGCTCTGCTTTTTTCTTTTTCTTTCTTTCTTTTTTTACACTATTGTCAGTCATTTTTAAAATGTCACTGTGTGTTTTCCCTTAGTTATGGTCTGTGAGTCTTATTCTCCGTGGCTTTGATAATTAAACACATAATAATAGCCACGATTTATTAAACTTCTATGAGGTGCCAAACCATACCATGGGGAATGCGTTTAAAGGTGCCCAAAAGATATGTTCCCTTAGGGCCTATACTGTGACCATATTTGGAAAGGGGTCTTTTCAGATGTAACTAAGTTCAAGATATGAAGGTGAGATCCTCGGGGAATTAGGGTGGGCCCTAGATCGGTGAGTGATGAGCATCCTCGTAAGGCAGAAGGGGTCAGACACACGGAGGAGGAGGAGACAGATCGGAGGGACGCGGCCCCCCCAGTGAGGCAGCTCGCGGAGCGTTTGGAGCGGGCGCGGTGCGGCGGGCATTCGAGTTTGGGCGTCTGGGGCCAGAACCGCGGGCGAACGCATCTCTGTTACTGTGAGCTATGCCGTCTGGCGATTTGTGACAACCACCTCGGGGAGCTACTACACTGCGCTAAGCGCCTCATGCCCATTTTCTCGTTACATATTCTCCACAATCCTGCAATGTCGGTATTATCTCCATTTTATACAATGAAAAAGAAGAGCTGCCTCTGATTTTTGCTCCATGCGCACTAGAGGCCCGAGCCGGCGGGAGGGACATTTGCTGACCTCGTATCCAGCGTCCCTCCTGCCTTCTTTGGCGACATCCCTCCAGTTTTTCACTGGGAGGAACGAAGACCCCTCCCCCTTGAATGCAAAATGACAGCAAGGTGCTTCAGGCCCTCCCGCCCGCTTCTAGACGGAGACGGGCCCCGGCTACCCGTCCTCATCCCCAGCTACGGCTTAGAGCCACCTGAAAAGGTTTCACAAAGTAAAAATGATCAGCCCTGCCGCTGTGCCCGCCTCCACGCCACCATCACCAAAGATCCCGGCGCAGTCGGTCTGGGGGACGGCCCGGGGATTAGCACTTTTGGGGGAGGACGGCTTCCTGGAAGATTCTAAAGTTCAGCCAAGTTTAGATCCTCCCTGGGATCTAAAACAGGAGCCTAAAGACCAAGAACGAACGAACAAACAAACAAACAAATAACGGGAGCCCCTGTATCCCAAAGCGGCACAATGACAAGGCGGGGGGACATCAGTTATAACTACGGGGACCCCCGATAGGCAACTTCTGACTCTTGAGAAACTCGGTCCTTTAATGTAGCGGTCCCCAGACTTCTTAGCACTAGAGACCGGTGGTCCTATGAGACTCTAACGCCTGATGATTTGAGGTAGCGATGCTGGCGCTGGGGAGCGGCTGCAAATCTAGATGAAGCTTCGCTCACTCACCGCTCACCTCCTGCTGTGTGGCCCGGTTCCTGGCAGGACACAGACCTGTACGGGTCCATGATCCGGGGATCGAGAGGAGACTCGGGGGCGTGAGCTCCCCAGCCCTTATTCCTTGGGTGGCCCTGAAACTTCTCTGGGGCTGCCAGGCAGAGGCTTCTAACCGCTCATCCAGCAGGTGAACTTCCGCCTCCGCGCTAACGAGCTGCCCTAATTCAGCCACGAGTGAGAGCCCCACGTTGCTGACTACAGGAAGGGTACCGAGGAAGAGAGAGAGAGCGGGTCACATAGAAAAACACGGTCTTCTACAGCGAGCGAGCTGCCCTAGGATAACGGACATCCGCAGGTGTGGACTTAACAGTCACACACCGCTAAGAGCATCCTTCATCAGAAAGGAGAGGCGCCCTGCAGGGCAAGGTAGCGCCCGACTGGGAGAGTGTCTCCAACCACTGTCTCGGGAACTTTGCTAATTCGGACTCTGGTGGGGTTGGGTTTTACCTTTGTTCTCTCTTAAATCCCTAAGGTTTATAAACACTTTGTTCAGCTCAGCACACAGGTAAGAGAGAAAAAGTCCCACAGAAAAAAACAGCTTCGGGATACCAGAAGCACCCACTCGGAAACAACGCCAGCCAACCGAGCGTAATTTTTATCCTTCTTCAAAGTATATACAATAACCTCTAATTGGGAGTTCTCTTAGCCAGGCCTCAGGTATGAGTTGTATACATTTGAAAAGGATTATATGTAAAGGAAAAAGAATATTGGAAATAAACTGTTTTAACACAACATATGAAACAATATAACATAATATGAATGTGTGCTTTGATTAATTAAAGATGGATTTTGTAAACCTTAGGACAACGACTGAAATTTAAAGAGGTACAAATAACAAGCCAATGTGGAGATAAAATGGAATCATAAGAAATATATTTAACGTAAAAGCAGGCAGAAAAAGAAGAAAGAGTAAAAAACAGACAGAACATACAGATAACAACAAGTGAAATGGTAGGTTTTAATACAAACATATCAATAACTATACTAAATATAAGTGGTCTAAACACAGTGACTAAAAGACAGAGATTATCAGATTGGATAAATACGCAAAACCTAACTATATGCTCTCTATAAACAACCAACATTAAATGTAAAGAACAGGCTAAAAACAAAAAGACGGAAAAGATATTATAATGCAAACACCAGTCAGAAGAAAGCTGAAGCGGCTCTGTCAATAACAGGTGAACTAGACCTGGGAACAAGGGCTGCTTCCCAGAATGAGGAGGGATAGCATGTGACGAGAAAGAAGGCGTTTCCCCGAGAAGACGTAAAAGCCCTAAGCGTGCATGTACCAAAACCAGTGCTTCCGATACCCGAGGGAAAAGCTAACAGAACCAAAATGAAAACCAGACAAGCCCAAAGCTGAGCTGGAGATGTCGATATTCCTTTCCGTAACCGACGGCACAGAATGACTAAAAAAAAAAAAAATCGGCAGGACTGTGAAATTCTTGAACACCACTCTAGACTTTTGGAGAATCCTTGTGACTTTGGGTCTGGCAAAGATCTCTTAGATATGACCCCAAGGCGCAATTACGAAGAGGAAAGAAAATTAATATATTAAACTTCATTAAAATAAAAAACTTTTGCTCTTCCAAAGACACATACTGGGAGAAAAATATCTGTTAACACATATCTGATAGAAGACTTGCACCCATAACATAAAAAGTTTCCCTGATGATCAACGATAGGAAAATAACGACTAATAGAAAATGGGCAGAGATTTGAAAAAGACATTCCACCGAAGAAGATATAAGATGGCAAGTAGACACAAGAAAGAATGTTCACCACCATTATCATGAGGGCGAGAATCAAAACCTCAAAGAAATACACATAACAACTGGGAGTTTTACACCTCACTGGGGGGAATGCAAAATGTTACCATTTGAAAAGAGTCTGTGGTTTCTGATACAGTCACACGTTCCGTTAACATACCACCCAGCAGTTCCAGTCCTCGATATTTACCCCCCGAAAAAGAAAACGTACAGTCACACGAAAACCTGTGTGTGAATAGTTAAAGCGGCTATTCTCATCATCACTGAAAAGGGGAAGTAATCCAAATATCCTTCCGCCAAGGGTGCCGCGTCCATCCACTGGAGTATCGCGCGGTATTAAAGAGGAACAAACCGCTGATTATAGGAGAATGGTAAGTGCACTGTGCGGAGAAAGGCAGCAGGTTCGAAGCCGCGCACCGCACGATCTCATTTTTATGGAATTGTGAGAAAGGCGATACTATGAGGACGCCGAGTCAATGGTGGCCTGGGGGAGGGGTGGAGGTACGGGGGAATTTGGGGGGTGATGGAAATGCTTTGGACTTTTACTGTGGTGGTATCTACATAACCATGTGCATTTGTCAAAACTCATAACTCTGTACTCAAAAGAGTGAATTCTACTGTATGCAAATTAGACCTTAATAAACCTGACTTTTAAACAAAGTAGATGGCTGTAAAAATATTCTATCAGACATTCCATTTATTCCATTAATTCAGAGATACTCCTTTTCACTCCAATTAATATACCAAAGGCGCGTTTTTATTAACCTTGCTTCTCATGACTATGGATGTATAAAAGATCTAATACATCCAAAGGCTCCGTTTTAACCTCTGCTCACGGAAGTGCTAAGTACGAATATAATTGAGAGTCCCGAGCTCTTCTCTGCCTGGCTCTGCGCCCTTGCGATCAAGCGGGCAGCCAGATGAAGGGTGAGTGGGAGGGGCGGGCAGGGGGGGGACGGGCCAAATACCACCCGCCCCGGGGTGTGGGGGGGTCACGCACGCTCAGCTCTGGCTTGATGGAGAGAGAAGGGGCGTTCTCCCGAGGTTGGCAGAGCAGCCGCGCAGCCTTGCTCTTAAGGGAACTCATAAATCCTGATTTTTACATGTGAATTCTTCCACTTTGGGGAGCCTATTTATTTAAAAACAAAAAACAGTGTGGACAAAACAGCCCTTGTCTGCAGGGCGCGAGGTTCGCAAGCCGAGTCAAAGGCCGTAGCTATGAAGGGGACAACGGGGACTTGCCCGGAACCTGGTGGCCTTGTTAATACGACGGCTTCTCGGACCTGGGACCACTCCTGAGACGCCTCGACGGGGCGGCGTTTCCACTTGAGGGAGGGAAGAGACGGGTAGAAGGAACACACACGTGTGTGTGCTGAGTGTACCGAGTGTGTGCGCTGTAGGCGTAGGTGGCAGCCGGGGAGCCAGGAGAGGCCGCTTCGCCAGTGACCTCCTTACCCGGGAAACCTGCCACAGGCCCCAGGTCCCCCGTCGGAAATTCAAAATCCCCAAGCTCTGACAGTCCAGAGGTTCAGGTGTTTGTTTTTATTTCATTGGGGGGCCAGAGCTGATCTACAGTGAAATGAAGCTGTTTGGGGTCTTTATCCTTCTTTATGAGAATAGTCATGTTTCACGGAAAATTACAGTGTGTGCGATTAAAGCGTGCGACTCCGGACCGGCGTGGGCGTGGTATACTGTATATGCATGGACTATCTATCCACCCATTTATCTACATTACCTACCTTCCCACCTACCCATCTTGCCATTCAAAGATCTCAGTGATTCTGAATCCTGAAACACATCTAGCCCCATGGATTTTGGAAAAGAGATGGGTCCCCAATGACCTTCCCAGGGGTCCCCTATGTGGCTAACAGCCGTCGTTACACCTCTGCTGGCCTCTCAGCCCCCCTCCCCCACCACTTTATCTGGACCCGATTCCTCAGCCTCTGGCTCCAGGACACTTCGGCTCACCTACCTCAGCCCATCCAAACTCTCGGGAAGACTCCCTTCTTTCAGCATCCTGGCCTATTTATGGCACCTTCCAAGAATGAGGACTCTGTCCCAAAGCCCGATGGACTACAGACTCTCAATCCACAGTCGGAAACATACAATTGGTATTAAATGCTGATCAGTGGTTTCAAGGTTTCCAGCAATTAGCACTTAAATCCTTGGGCAGGAAGAGTCAGATGTGCCTGCCTGCCTTCCTTCCTTCCTTCCTTCCTTCCTTCCTTCCTTCCTCCGTTCCTTCCTTCCTTCCTTCCTCCCTTCCTTCCTTCCTTCCCTCTTTCCTTCCTTCCTTCCTTCCTATAGCACAAAGTTAAACAAGGGTCACAAAGCTTTCCTATGCACTCTCATGGAGCCAACATTTTCTCTGGGGTGGAATGGGGCATAGAAACGGCAGCTTTGGTCATGTGAAAAACAAAATAAAAAATATTTTGTTGAGGATGAGCTGCTGCAGACTTAGGTCCCCAAACTGCGTGGCCAAGCGAAAGCAGGCAGAGAAACCCTCACCAAATCGAGGTTGCACGAAGCCAGCAGGACAGGTGGCTGCGCAGCAGCCGGGTGGCATCTTGGTCCCCACAAGGTCACCTCCAACCCTCGCTGGGTAAATAGCATCCTCCGAAGAAAGTTCCCAGCTTCGCTCTCCCACCCAGGTGCTGCGCCTCCTCCCCTCTACACGGGTGTCTGCAGCGGACGCCCCTGGAGAGCAACCGTGAAACCTTGAGCGGGAACTAGAAAAGGAACGTGCGCTTTAATTAAGGGAAGTCCAAAACTTACTTTGAAATCACATATTCCAGGCAGAGTCCTCCCCTGAGGAAACCCTCTCCTGGACGAGGAACACACCTGAGCGAGCTCTCTCACCTGCCGCTCAACGCAAAATGGCAACGCCTCCTGCCAGAAATGCTTTCCAGCCACTAAGCCGCGTTATCATCACACAATCGCTGGAAAGTGTCTGCGAAGGGACTTTTTGTTGAAGGGCTGGTTTCTATGTGAGGCGTGGACGCGCCTGGACCCAGAGCTGACGGCGGGCGCAGTTTCTGGGTGTCTGCCCTTAGGAACGGAACAGAAAGGTGTTCCCCAGCCCTGTGCGCGCATGCACACGTGCACGCGCACAGACGCGCACGCGCTCCAGTTCGCTCTGGGGAGAAAGGGTCACCACTTAAAAGAACAACTTCGCCCGGCGGTGCGTGACGCCCGCGGCGCCCGGGGAGGTGGGTGCGTTTCTCCGGCACTCGGACGGCGCGCCGTGACTTCGGAGACGCAAACGCGACTTTTGAGCATCACCAGGCAACTTGCGTCCCCGGCGCGTCTCCGGCCCAGGCCGCGCGCTCACCGGCGGGGACGCGGCTGGACATGCACCGGCTCGGCCGCAGGGAGCCGGGTGGCCGCGCGGCGGCAGGAGGCGCTGACCCCCGGGTCTCGGCGCGCCCCTGCCCCGTCCCCGCGACGCGCGCCCCCCGCGGCCCCGCGGGAAGGGCGAGGAGCCTGCTCCGGCCCCGCACCTGCGCCCGCCGCTCCCGCCGCCGGCCGCACGCGGGGTCCTGGCCTCCGAAGACCACCCCGCGGCCTGCGGGGAGCCCCGCGCGCGCCGCGCCGTCGCTGATGGAACTCAGCGCGAGGCGCCGCCGGCACTCGCGCAGCGGGGGTGAGGTGACCGAGGGGGTCCCCGGCCCCCCCGCGCCCCGCCACCCGCCCAGACCCGGCGGGGGGCCGTCCCGCCAGGCCGAGGGCGTCGCCGCGCGTCCGTCTGGGGCCGAGCTGGGTTCCCGGCCCCGGCCGAGGAGGGGGCGCTGAGGGGCGCCGCGGGGCGACCGGGCCAGGAGGCAGCGGCCCGCGCCCGGGCCCCGGCTCCACGGCCCTCACGAAACTGGGGCTGGGGACAGACACCGCGACCCCCAGCCACGCCCCTCTCACCCCAGAGAAGCTCCGACCCCGGGGCGATTGGCCCCAAATTTAGGTCCGCGGCGGGGGCTGCGAACCGGGCCTCCCCGCGCCGGCGGGACCCGCGCCCCGGCCGAGGTCCCCAAGCAGCCCCGCCCCTCGGCTGCCCGGGCCCCGCGCGCGGCGCCGCCCGGCCTTACCTTTGCCCAGCAGCGCGCCCAGCACCAGGCTCAGCGCCCCGCACAGCGGCGCCGCCGGCCGGGGGGCAGCGCCCTCGGAGCGCATCCTGCGTCCCGCAGCTCAGGCCGCCGGCCGCCCGCCCGGGGCGCAGCGCCGGCCCGCGGCCCCCGCCGGCTGTCCCATGCCCCGGGGCGGCCCCCGGCAGCGAGTCGGCCGGCGCGGTGCGGCGCGGGTGGCTGCGCCCCGCCCGCTGCTCGCCGCGGTGGCTCCGGATCCCGCGGCAGCGCGCGCTCTGGCCGGGACAACTTTTCTCCAGCCGCCGCTGCAGCTGCGGTCGCCCCGCCCCCGGGCCCGCCCCGCGCGGGCCCCGCCCCGCAGGCCCCGCCCACGGCCCGCAGGCCCCGCCCCGGCCCCGCCCCGGGCCGCGGCGGCGCGGGGAAGGCTCCCACCCGGCTGGGGGAGCTGGCGCGCGGGAAACGAGACTGGAGGCCCGGCCGCACCCCCACTTGCAGCCGCCCGCCCTCGCTCCCTGCGGGAGAGTTGTGCGCGAGTACCCAAGATGGAGCTGCACCCTCCCCCCATCCCCTTCTGGGGGTCGCCGCGGCCCGGGGCGGGGGGCTCGTCACTCCCCGCTCCGCAACTTCAGGTCGCCCCCTGATTTGTTCGCCTTGCGAGCTGGGGACAGCCGGGATTAAGAGCCCCGTGCAGCTGATGCGGAAAGATCTCCAGGGTAGATAATTCAGTGGGAAAACAACGCGCAGAACGGTCTAAAGCGGAACCCGGATTTAGAGGGAGGCGCGTGCACATCTGTGCACATCTGGGTGTGAGAAGCGAAGGAGAACAGCGGCCTGTCTGGGAAGGGAATGGGACGCCGGGGCGAATGGAAGGTTTACTTTTCACCATTTGTCCTTTTATGTGGTTGGATGTCGCCCGCCCCCCGCCCCATGCGTTTTTATGACCTCTTCCAGGGGGAGCGCGCCCCTCCCCAGCCGGGCTGGCGCCTGCAGTGGCAATCGCTCTGCGGATTCGGACGGGGCAGATCGGCGCTGACCGCCCCGCTCGGGGCCCTGTGTGTTGCTCTCTGGGGCGCCAGGGCTTCCGCCCGCCCTCCTCTCGCGCGCATCCCAGCTGTTTGCCTGCAAGGCGAGCGATGCTCTGGGCTCACTGGCCACGCGGGGGTCTGAGCAATCCCAGGCTGGCCCCTGACTCCTTCTGTGTCTGTGAGTGAACAGTGATCCATCCGAGACCAGAAGCCCAGCCCTCCCCCCAGCATGCACTGCCCCAAACCCGGCAGCCTGCCAAGCCTGTCCCTTCCCTCTGCTGATGGGCTCCTGGGTTTGGGGCTCGTCCGCCCATCTCTCACCTGGGCTGGCTCATTCCAGTCTCGGGAAAGGAGCCCAAGTGCATCCTGGGTCACCATCATTCCCCATCACCAGAGCCAAGAATGAATTTTAAATAAAAGGGGGGAAAAAATCCTTGATGCATGAGAAGAAACAACAGTGAGAGAATGTGAGCGGTTGCAAATCCATTTTCTGTGCCCCGACCCAGTTGAAGGGGAGCCTTGGAGTGGGGGGAACAAGGGCTTCGAGGGCACCCCTACTTCCCACTGGGCGAGGCTGGGCAGTGGGAGGAATAGGACTGGGGACCAGCGGGCAGGCCTGACTGTAAAGGTGGGTTCCCCCAGGCCTGAGCAGCGGAGGCTTCATTTTTTTAGGTGGATTATGCTGACAATAGCCTAATTCTTCAGTTCGTCCAGCTAGTGCAGACCCAGCCATGGGAAGCAGTCATAAAGCAGCCGGCGCCGCTCAAACAAGGCAAGTTCCCTTCTCACTTTTATTTGTTGGCCTGAAAGTCATTGCAGAGTAGATATTTTTCACTGAAATGCTTCTAGCCTCCGTGAGAAATACAACATATCTATTCTTCCTGACTGGGGGGAGGGTGTCTGCTCCCTATGCTCCCTCTCCTATCAGATAAGGGGAGCAAAAATGCCCCAAATTATACCCTCATTCGCCTGCTGTTCTCCTTTGTAGGATCATAGTTTGCTCTCCCCCAAATCCCAAATCATTTTTTCCCTTTTGACACAGGGTACCACCCTCTCTACTGCAAAGCCAGAGGCCAGGACCGGGGTTCCAACCAGCGGAAAGAGGGAAATGGAACAAACCACAGCGAAATACATGACAAGTCAAACTGAGAAGAAGAAGGAGATGAGGAGGGGGGAGTGGGGGAGGGGGAGGAGAGGAGGATGAGGAGTCGTCAGGGAGACGCACTTCACGGTATCCAAAGGCACCTGCTCTCCTCAGTGTTCTCAGTTGCAAACGTCCCGTGAGACTGCCCAGTCCCCAGGTGTCACTTGTAAGGGGCTCCTTCCTGCTTCTCCCAGAATGCACAAAAGGAGGCCCAGGGAATGGGTGCTTCTCCTCTGCAAATTTCATTGTAGGATCCCCTTTAATCTACCACGTGACCTTCTAAAAATCAAACAAATTGGCACACAAAACCAAGAAGATAAAGAAAAGAGATGCTGTGGTCCATTTATCTTTTTCAGAAAAACCCTCAAAAGTAGAGGTGTGAGCTTAGAGGTTCATGGACTAACAGTTTCCTGTGTTTATTTTTGTAAAGGCATGTATTCTTCAACTCCCAAATCATTAATTCCTTAACTTAAATTACTTCCAGATGCTTTTCTGAATTTTATAACCAACATCAGAGACAACTAATCTCCTCAAAGGCTCTTGCAAAAATCCCCACGGGCTGTGGGCACATGGAGGCAATTAACATGATTTACGGGAGAGAAGGGTTTTTGGAAAGAGGAAACTCGCTGCTTCCACATGTGCCCGCAGTTCCCAAGTCAGAGGCAACTTCAGGTTTTTCTAGTTTATACTTAAATTCCTCATTATTCATATTGCATAATGTGAATTCAGTTTGTAAATTGTAGCTAAAGAACTCATGTGATCTGCCTCTAGACAGGGGACCTAGCAGTATATGTTACTAAGAATGAGAAACCAGGGCTATGCATTGGCCTCAGAAGGCAGCTATGGTCCTGCTGCAGATCTAATGTCAAATGCTGACTATGATGCTTGCTGGGATATGAAAGGAGGGAGGGAGGGAGGGAGGGAGAGGACGGTGTGCGTTTAGCACTCCGTGCCGGCATTTTTCTAAATGTCTGTAGACGTCGTCTCGCGTAATCCTCGCACGAACGCTAGCGGGCGTACTGCTATTGTTCTCTGATGCTTTATTGATCCATTCAATAAATTTTTGTCTATTGCTTGCCATTCGCCAGGCCCAGATAAGGGGTCTAGCAAGAACAAAACACTGGGCCTCACGTTCTAGGAGACAGACTCTAAAGAAATATACGAATAAATCCGTCCTATAAGAATAGAAATAAAATGGAATACGGGGACTGTCCACCTGAGGTGCATAACTTCAGTGGGTAAGCTGCCGGGTTTCTGGGAGACAAGCTCTGCAGGCTGAGAAACCCCAAAGTTCGGACAGAGGTCAGGAGGCGGGGAAGCAGACGACCTCCTTTTTTTCTTTCAGAAGGTTGGAGAACCAGGATGAAGGAGGCAGCAGGGGACACCTGGGGTCCAACCAGGAGCCCACCGCAGGGGCGTGGGAGGTCTGCGGCCGGGACTCCGGAGGTGGGAGCATCCTGCATCTTTGCCTACTGTCCGTCCCATGTCAGCCCCGCGGGGGATGGTGTCTGCCCTGCCCACCCCCACAGGCGCTGAGAAGATCGATGCTGGCCTGGCCAACAGCTCCTGCGAAGCCACAAATTACTCGCCCTGTTTGCCAACGAGGAGACAGAGATTCTCGCGTTGCACCTTGAGCTGACTGAGCCAGTAACAGTAACGATAATGGCAACGGTGGTGACAAGAATGACAGTAACACTTACTAGGTTCTTGCCGATTGCCCAGTGATCCTGGCAACCACCCCACGGACAGGTGCTGTTGGGATCCTATCTTTACAGAGAAGGAAACTGACGTCGGACACCGTAAGTGGCTTTGCCAAAGTTACCAAGCTAGGAGTGGCAGAACGGGGGCTGAATCCGGGCCGTCTGTAAGCATTCGGCACGCTGGCCTGCATCCAGGTGTGGGCCCAGGCCTGCCAGTCCACTGCGCCGGGGGCTCTGGTAACCTGCCTTAGGTCTCCCCTGCAGGCCGTCTCTTTTTGTCCGGTTTCATTCGCTAGACCTTTCTATTTCAAACAAACAGAAAAGTTACCCCATTGTGTCTTCCTGCTCACCTTGCAGGCAAACAAACTCCCCATGCGGCTCTGCCCTACTCCGCCTCCGTGCACATGAATTTCCCACCGCGAACACGGGCCCGGCTTCCCCAGGTGGCTGGTGGCCTGTGAGAACAGCTTTTAAGATCGATGCTCAAATGCCCACACTGACCCTCAGGCCATTTTTCTCTCAGTACCTGCCATATCCCCATATTCTCATTTCGGTAAAGATCTGCAGAATGGATCCAAGCTTTATGTACTGTATCACCATCACCATCAGCATCATCATCACCATCATCATCACCATTATCACCATCACCACCATCACCACCATCACCGTCACCACCATTACCATCACCACTATCTCGAACACTTACAGATCTTTTACCTGGTGCCAGGCACTATTTTAAGTACTTGATACACATATTAACTCATTTAATTCTCGCAACTCTGTGACTCACTGTTGTCATCGACCCCATTTACAAATGGAGTGAGGGAGATACCGAGCCTAAGTCACTTATCCAGTGTCACAGAGCTAGAGAACCCCTGCTCTGAGTGAGCGCTTCTCAGGTTTACTGTGCGAACCTCGCACGGTCCCCACGCCGGCTCTGCCTCAGTGGCTGGGCTGGGACAGGCCCTCGGCATCCCAGGGCGTCTGTGGGCTGTGCGTCCCCGTGCCGCCCCTCGGGCAGCCGCTGACTGAATCGTGACCAGGGGGCTCCCTATGTGATCACCCCGAGTCCTGTTGTCCAGACTCTACTTGTCTGGAGATGTCGCGAGAGTTAAGCTCGTCCTCGCTTGTCAGCACGAAGCGACCATGCGTGCACGCGGTGCATTTGTCACTGCGGAACCACGAGCCGAGGGACTTCGTGCTGCAGTCAGCTGTCAGCAGCAACTTAACACACACTTCTCGCCGAGCCCGGGATTCGGAGGGGCAGGCGCGGAATCTCTGGTCGAGGCCGCCCGCGTCCCTGAGTGGCCTCTGAGCAGAGTCCACTGCCCCCGGCATCGGACACAGACGCCACACGAGGGACGGACACCGGCCGCCCTCAGCCCCCGACACCTGGGGCTGTTCGCTGCCGCGCCTCGGCACAGCCCGTCCTCACCGAGACGCCGGCGCGCACGTCCGCCCTGCGGCTCGCCCGCCCCGCAGCGCCCCTGTCCCCCTGGGTGATCAGGCCTGGTGGCAGGGGCAAACACCCTCCACACATAGTTCTTCAATTCATTACACAGTCGTAGGGCGACGACCAAGCGAGGACTGGGCCAGGGGCCTGTCCACAGAGCGCGTCGCAGGGGAGAATCCGTGAGCACAAGCATCTTGACTCCGCGTCAGAAAACAGGTCCAGGCCGCCGTGACGGGCAGGTCGGGTGGTCCCGTTGCCCACCGATGCGCCATCTCCACCGCCCTCGCTCCTGTCCCTCGGGGGGGGGGGGCTCTCCTCATGCCTCCTGCGGACACTGCACCTGCCGAAGCTCCTTCACGATGCCCCCTGCTTTCACAGACCCCGTCAGCGAGGTCTGTCCTCCATGGCCACGGCCCCAGGCCCCGGGACAGAGCACTGTGGAATGAATTCTAAAGGATACCTTCGAGGAAGGGGTGTGTGATCGTGGACTTCGGGGCTGGGGGAGATTTACTGTGACGATGGGAAAGAAAGACAGGAGGGCGGGGTCTTTGCGGAAGACAAAATCCAAGACAGGGACACAGGACGCCCACATAAACGGCAGCAGAACCGTGCCCAGCCAGTCCCCGCAGACACCGGCCAGAAGAAACAGGCTCCACTAAGCGCACGGCCATTGGACTGAGCTGCCGTGGCTTCAGCCGTTATATCGATTTCATTCTCTCCACCCTCAAGTCTTGGGCCTTTTATTTTCTCAGTTGTATAGTCATTACTCATTAGGACCTAAACTTTTAATAGGAAATCATTAGACTGAAACTCATCCACTGCTGCGAGACGCAACAGCACTTAAGTTTCATATTCACCTGCCTTCTAAGTCCCGTCCTGGCCGGCCGTGACCAGCACCCTAGGGCACGGCGTTTCTTACAGGAAGGGACACGGGTAACTTACACGAGCACCTGTTTCAAACACCTTTCTCAGGCTCAGACAATCCCGGTCACAAGCACCGCATTGTTCTTGACTCGCCTTAAAGCTCTCTGATAGGAAGAAGGCCGAGCTTCCTCTGCAAAACCACCCAAAACGTGTTGTTCTGACCCCGGGAACCACGCAGTGCCCACACCCTGTGTGAGTGGGAAACCGCTCGCTGCCGGCCCACCGGGGCCTGCGAACGGTTCCAGGGCCAACAGTGACCCCTGGTGGCGCCGACTGGCATTTCCTGCGGGCGGAGGAAAAGTAAACGATTCCGATTTCACGGTCCAGGCCAAAGGCCCGTCAGGCAAGTGTCACTGACTCTAGCACGCTTCACGCTGATGAACGTCTTTCTTCTCAAGAGGCGACACGGTCACTACCGGTGCCTTCGCCTCTGCCTCTTGAGTCAAAGTCGTGACACTTCCTGGGGCGGGGCGGGGGGTGGGGGGCGACTTTGTGAGGGTTTCAGTAGACAGTGTTTCCTACTTGACTTTGTTGCCTTCCTGGAGCGCAGGAGCCTGCCCTTTGATCTTTCTGGAGAGCGCATAGGTTAAAGGTCAGGCCGCCGGGACTTGGAGCAAGGCCAGTCTCCTAGCCTGACCACCGCGGAAGGCATCGAGGGTACGCGGTCCGGGCTGCCCTTGCGCTTACGCGAATGCCGCTTAGTCAGGGCTCGGCCGGGGAAGCAGAACCACCACGCATCCGGGATTTACTCACGAACGAGAACTTGTGTGATCGTGGGAGATGGTAGAGCAATGAAACCCCAGAAGGGGGAGTTGGAGGATAAGCAAACACCCCCGGCGGGCTTTCCTGTGGCACTGAGGGGGACTCGGACACGCTGGCTTCGGGCGTGTCTCGAGGGGACAAGCGGCACCTCGCGGGAGGGGCTGCAGAGGCAGGACCCTGCAGAGGGAGCTGCCTGCAGAGGAAACCGAGTGCGGCCTCCGCCGGCCGGACCCGCCTTCACACGGGTGACAGCTGTGCACTCTGCGCGAAACACGAAGCAAAAGCAGAAGCGCGCATGGGCGAGCAAAGCGAACTGCCCGGGGCTCCGGGGGCCACGGCAGCGGGCGGGCTCCGGAAGGCGGGCGGCGTTTGGCAGAAGGAAAAGATCTGGAGAAAGTTCCCTGTTTTTGCGGCTTTTCCTCTAAAATGGGTCACGGTCACCGCTGCACGAGACAACGGATATTTGGACAGAAACCCACTGTTTCTGGTCTGAAGAAACAGAGCACAGAGTTCGGTGGATGGATCCCAGTCGCTGGCGAGTGGACGGCAGGAGTCCCAAGATGGGCAGAACCAGAAAGACGTAGACTTCGCCCGAGTCGTTGGAGGGCCCGTGAGCCAGGCGTGATGGAGAAGACGAAGCGGAAGGGCCGAGGACGGAAGGGCTGACCCGATCTGAGCTACGGCCCGGGAGATGTTCTTAAAAACCCAACCCAGTTGGCTACCGGCCAAAATAAAGACATCGACGCTTTTCCGAGGATCGTAGCGAAATCCAGAACTCCCGCCGCCTCACACGTGCCGTGTGCAGAGAAGAACCCGAAACCGTTTGACATTCGGAAGCCAGGGCCACGCGGCAGCAGAGCCTCAGCTCCCCTCCGGCCGCCTCCGAGGCGCTCCCGGGGCTCGCTCTCGCGGCGGGCAGCCGCACCCAGCTGTGTGTGTGTCGCACTTACGGTGTGCCGGGCTCTGCTTTGAGCGACGCATTGAGTCCCCCGACTCCCCCTCAGTAGCATCACGCCACATAAGAATAAGGTCGGCACTTTCCTAAACAGGGGGCTTTGTGTCTGCCCACTTTGCCGAGGATACTCTGATGCGGTGAGATGATTCAGCTGCCAGGGCAGTGAGACCGACCCAGGTCATCTAAGTGCTGCTTTGGGATTCTCGCTCCTGCCCCTGAGCGTTCCATATTCTTCCAGGCTCCACGGAACGTTGGCACGTGGGGCCAGCGGGAACTTTTTGGTTGAAGGACAGTAACCCAACTTAAACTTGATCCAAAGAGAGCCTTTCTTGGCTCCCACCATGGAATATTCAGGAGGCTGGCTGTGCATAACTGGCTGGATCCCGGAGCTCAGGCAGATACCAGAGCTCTCTCTCGCCTCCTCTCGCCGTTTCTGCATCCTCGGTTGGCCTTGCTCTCAGGTAGGCTGGTCCTAGGTGATGGACGTGCCAGCTCTACTCCCTGGCTGAGAAATAAAATATCTTCCCTGGTACTTAAACAAAAGTCCTGGGGTTGCATTTCATTGGCTGTGGCTTCGGTCACATGTTTATTCCTGACACAATCACCACGGCCCACTGGGAGCTGAGCTCTGATTGGTCGCTGCTGGCATTGGGACCCAGCCTCCGTAAACCAGGGAGCGAGAGGGGAGAATGAGAGGTTCCCCAAACAAAAATAGAGTGCTGCTTCCAGAAGGAGCTTAATACTGGATGAGCAAAACTGTCGTCCAAGTGTACGTTTTCCAGTGGGTGTGCCCAGAGTCCCGATATTGTATTTTGCAAACAGTCTATTTTGAATAGTCAGCAAATTATAAATTACAAGCCACTGTGATTATAATTTCATATATTAGAGGATTTTTTAAAATCCACAAAGGGCAGAGTGATGGAGTGAGGCACGTGCTTGCGGGGACATGGCAGGGGCGACACCGCATGGGCTTGTGCAAAGGCCCCGCGCTGTACTTATGTGTCCCACCTCTTTGTCCCAGTGGGACTTTTTGTCATGGAGCTGGGAGTTCGCACAGCAGTCAGCACCCGGGGTCCCCGGCAGGGAGGAAGGGCCCGTGGGTGTCTCCTCGCATCTCCAGGCACGTGGTGACATTGGTCACAGTGCCAGGGTGAGAGCACTCTGTTAACACGTTGGGCAGTCCCCTGTGATTTGCAGGATGAGATGAGGCCAGCCACTCACGCACCGTTGCGTCGTTGAGCCGCGAAACTGGTCACTAATCGTTCCTCCTCCTTTTGCATCTGTTGGGCACTTGGTGAAAATTGGCAGAAATGCACCAAAATGATAAACAAAATTATCCTGTTACCAAGTTTAGGAAGAGCAGTGAGGGGCTGGCGTTGGCCTCAGCTAGGACTGGAGACTCGGGTCCACTCAGGGTCCCCCTGCCCCCTTCCCTCTCCCTGTCCCCCCGTCTTACTCCACCTCCTGCGTCTCTTAGGCCCCCTGTTCTCCAGGAGCCTGGGACCCTCAGCTCCAGGAGCTCCTGAGCTTGCATCCTCTCATGGTGAACCTAAAACGTCCTGGGGAAGGAGTTTGGCGTTGGCCCTGCTGGTCATGGGCCCAGCTTCCCCCGATCGCTGTCACCAGAGGACAGTGACTTATGAGTGAAAGGTGGGAACACTTCAAGCCGCCGAGGAGGGCCGAGAGACGTCCGCGTGACCCACGACCGGGCGCTGGGAGTTGGGGATCTATCTGGGCGTCACACATGCTCTTCGTTTCGGTGTTTCCTTCTGCTCTGGTGGTACTTACTGTCCCCCGGGGGTGGGGGGCACTTGGAAGTCCCCGGGCACTTGTCCCAGTGGTAGAAGCATCACTACGCGTCATTCAGTGGGCCAGGGGTGGGGGGCCACCGTCGACAGCCTGTCCTGCCCAAATGTCACTAGTGCCTTGCCGAGAGGCGCGATTCTCCCCGAAGGGGACGGACACATGCCGGCCAAGGACGAAAGCCTCTTCTTGCGTTTGAGACCCCACGGCAGGTAGGTGCAGAACGACCTTCGTGAGGTTTCACTGTGCTCTGCAAATTAAATGCTGTCGAAAGCGATAAACTAAGGATTTAACACCACAACGTGAAACGGCTCAGGAGGCCTTACCCCAGAGAAGGAGATGGCCGTGGTGGCTTCAGATTAATGGGGCCTCTTACAGCTGTGGAAAGGACAAGAAGAGGCAGTTCTAAAGAAAAGAAAGTGCTGAATTCACATTTCGCACGGTTCTGCAGCCAGAGACAGTGTGAGGGGCACCGAGGCTGGCGAGTGAGGTGCAGCCCGGTCGCCACCCGCGTGCTGGGGGGTGGGGGGCTCTGCCTGCTCTAGACTGTGCCCAGCCCTCCTCCACCCTCTGAGCGGTTCATTAGAAGAAAGCCAGACACCGTGTCTTCTTGCTCCTGAAATGGCTCATTTACATTACAAATGTGGCTGAGCAGCGACTCCCAGGAGAAGTGCATTTATTCTCCTCGGCCCCCCAGCTTCCCAGCTGGCTGCCAACCCACGCTGGGCACCCACAGTCCCCGGGGACTTCCCATAGCTCACATGCCCCCGAGTCCGTGCAAAAGCGCACAGGGCAAAATGCGGCACTTGGAACGAGATGGAGCGTTCCGTGAAGACTTTTCAAACAGAAGCCTTCTTCATTTTCACGCGCCGGTAAATGTTTGCCAGTGTTTGGATGAGCTCGTCTGTTGTTGTGCAGGGGACACATGTCATCGTCACGGGGTGGGGACCTGCTGGCCCTTGGACCCCGTTTCCCCTCCCCAGAGGGTGGCGTCCCTCCACCTGACTCTTTCTGATGCGCTCGTTGTAGGCGTTTTGTTTGAGTTTGGCGTAGAGACTCTCTTCTATGTTGGCTTTTTCTTTTCCTTTGAGAGCCATGCTTCTCCGAACCCCGGGCCCTCTACTGACAACAGGTGCCCCACGAATAGAGGGAGGGGAAGGCTAGGGGAGGCTTCGGTCCCATTTCAAACCCGTCCACCTCGAGCGCCCATATTCTGCCCCTCTTTGACGTAACGATCCCAGGCGACTCCTCTTCCTGTGGGGGCAGCCGTGAGTGGAGGTGACGTCTTGAAGGATCTGCCTGAGGCCAAACTGGCCCCCTGGACTGCAGAGCCCGAGATGTCACCTGCATCCGTCACCCAGCCCTGGCTCGGATGCCGTTGTTAACAGGAGGACAAACTCCCGTGTCCCCTACACCTCGCCAGGCTTTCTGTGGCCGCGGCCACACAGGTGCTGGGGAGGATGCAGACTGTCACCCCGCCAGTCCTTCCTCGCTCTGCTGCCAACCAGCCAGTGACTTCAAGCATGTCACCGCCCTCTCTTAGCTGGCCTTTGTTCATCCGTGAGTGAGAGCCTCGCCTGAGACCACCCCAAGGGTCCTGTAATGTCCTGTGGTCCAGCTTATGTGACATCCAGTGATTGAAGCTCTAGGTGTCCCCAGGAGTCATGCTCTGTGGCAGACGGCTTGGACGGGCTGGGGCCTCATGCAACACGCTGCACTCAGCCCAGCAGGGTAGTCCTGCCCGAGATCAGGGCTTGTCTCGTTTAACGGACGACAAAACCGAGGCCCGGAGAGGTTGAGCCACTTGCCCGAGATCACACGGCGGAGCCGGACTTTGCGTCCCGGTCCGCCCAGATCCCCAGCATGTGACCTCGCTGTCTCCGGCGCTGTTTCGGGGAGACAGCCCATGGGGGACTTCTACACGCCGCGGACCTTTCCGGATTTCGCCAGTCGTTTCGTTTTTCCACATGGGGACATGACCATGAAACCGAGGCGCCTGGAGGGAACAGGGACGTGAGCCTGCGGACGCGTCCACGTGTGGCCGCCACCCCCCACGGCCGCCCCGAGCGTTCATCCCGCAGCGGGCCGACTGGGTCGCCCTGCGCCTGGCCAGGCCACTCGGCCATGGCGGGCGTCCTCCTCTGAGACCCGCCTCCGCCCCGCCATTTCTTCTCGGCTCTGACTCAATCAGGCCATTCGGCCGTCCAGTCGGTGACGCCAGACAAGGCCACTCGTGAGCCCCAGCGATGCGGCTCGCGCCGCCGTCAGCTGGACCGGGCGAGTGGAAGGCGTTCTGGGGGCGCCCCGGGGTGTCGGCTCCACGGCCTCGTCCTTTCATACTTAAAAACGCCGCTACAGCGTGCGCGCGCGCGCGCGCGCGCGGAGGTTCAGCCGCATTTTGGCTTCTCAACGTGCACTAATGATAATGACCAAGCCACCTCGCAACAAAATCCACCTGGGGATCGTCACAGTCACTCAGCCGGCTCGCCGTGCCCCCTCCCCCGGGGTCTTGCTCTGGGGCTCCCGGACATCCGGAAGCCTCTGTCAGCGTAGGCAAAGACTGACTCTCAGACCCTGATCGATGGGAGGCTGTTTTTCTAGTGCTTCGAGGAGGGGTGGGGGGACCAAAGGCTTTACAAGGCCGAGGTCCTGGGCTCTGTGAGAAACCAAAGGGCCCCGTTTCCTTAGAAACCCAAGGCGAACGTCCTTGCTCCAGGAGCAGGCAAGTGGGCCCCGCGAGGCCCGTGTGCCGAGGCTGCTGTATGAAACGTCAGATCAGGCGGCGTTTTAGGCGGCAAGTGGGGGGGGGCGGTGCGAGAGGATGGTGTCACGATGCAGACAAAACCGTCTCTCAACATCGCGAAAGGGTCGAGAAAATCCGGCGTCTCGAGAAGTCGTAATGGTGGAGGGCTCAGAGCAGCTTCGTTTACAGCAGCGCGACGGGCACGTCCTGCCTCCGGGCAGCGCTGCCTGTGGCCGTGAGCTGGGCCTCTCCACGGCCGGGGTGACGGCCGAAGCCCCAGGGTCGCCCTCCGGACCCTGCAATGTTCCGAGTCCCGTTTCTCAGCGAGGGGACCTTGTCCAGGGACTTCGCAGTGCACTTTCTCTCGCATCTCGGCGGGAACTGGGTCACGTGCCCGCTGCCGACCCCGTCGCTGGCACGCGCGGGTTCCGGATTTGCCCGTGGGCTGTGGCGATGGGGCGCCCGCTCCTGGGGGGCCGGACCTCGGGTGGGCAGCCAGCGCCCCGGGCCGCGCGCAGAACAGAGGGCCTGCACCTCGAGCCCCCTCGGCCTGTCCCCGTCTCCCGCTTTCAGCGTCCCCAGGACGCACGCGCTGCCGCTCGGGACTCCCCGCGGCCGGCGGGCCCGGGAAGCGCTGACCCTCGCGTCGGGCGTTTCAGCCCGACCGCGTCCGCCTGGGCCGGGGACGAGCGTGCCGCACGCCGCGCCCGCAAACGCGGCCGGGGAAGGGCTCCACGGGGACGCCGGGGTCGACCTCCGAGACGCGCCCGACGCGCGGCCGCGGCGCCTGCGCGGGGGTGTCCGCGCGGAAGCGCATCGGCGGCGCCGCAGGGCGGCGCTCGCATCGTCCTCTTGTCTGCCCTTTCGGCGGAGCAGGGCGCCTGCGCGCAGCCGCGGGAGGGGGGGAGGGGCGGGCGCGCGTCGGCCATGCGTCACTCACGCAGAGGCCACGCGGCGCTCACGCGTCACTCACGCGGCTATCACGCGGCGGTCACGCGACTATCACGCGGTGGTCACCTGTCACTCGCGCGGCGGCCACGCGGCGCTCACGCGGTGGTCACGCGCCACTCACGCGGGAGTCACGCGGCAGTCACGTGTCACTCACGCGGGAGTCACGCGGTGGTCACGTGTCACTCGCGCGGGAGTCACGCGGCGCTCACGCGGTGGTCACGTGCCACTCACGTGGCGGCCACGCAGTGGTCACGCGCCACTCACGCGGGAGTCACGCGGCAGTCACGTGCCACTCACGCGGGAATCACGCGGTGGTCACGTGTCACTCGCGCGGGAGTCACGCGGCGCTCACGCGGTGGTCACGTGCCACTCACGCGGCGGCCACGCGGCGCTCACGTGGTGGTCACGTGTCACTCGCGCGGGAGTCAGGCAGCGCTCACGTGTCGGTCACGCGGTGGCTACGCAGCAGTCACGTGACACTTACGCGGCGGTCACGCGGTGGCCACGCGGCGCTCACGCAGGGCTCACGCGGCGTCCACGCGTCCCCGCCCGTGCCGGAAGCTCTCCCGTCGCCACCGTGCGGGTTTCGAGAAGGCGGACCTGAGCTCGAGCGGCCGGGCGGAGGGAGGGCAGCCGTTTCCCGCCGCAGGCCTCCGGGCGGCGGCGCCGGCAGCAGGGCGGCAGCGAGCCGGGGCCACGCGCCCCTCGGGGACTGCGGCCTGCTCATACCGCTGAGCGGGGCCGTGGCTAATGAACTCAGGGGCGGGGACGGGGAGGGACGCGGGTCTGCAATCTCGAAGCGCCCTCGCCGCGCCCGCTCTGAGCCGGCGTCCCCACCCCGCCTCCGCTTCGTTCTGTTTTCCGCAACCGCTGCCCTCACTTGAGCAGCCCCCAGGCTGGGTGAGACCTGCGTGACTTCCGTCTACCCGTTGTCACCCACGGGTCTGAGGCGTCGCTGCAGCGGGGATGAGCCTCCGTGCAGCATGACAGTCACGCTTCAGCTGGACCCGAGTTTCAGAAGATCCTGCATCTCGCAGAGGGAGAATTAATCAGTTCGGTGCTGGGCTGGTCACATTCCGAAACAGACCAGCCCCGTTCTTTAAATGTCCCTGCTTCTCGTGCGTGGCCTTAGAGTTGCTTATGGGTCATGGGCCGTAAAGGTCTGGCGGAAGCCGCCTCCTTGCACGTGCGTTGAGATCATGAAAGGGCCGGAGTGGCCGGGCGTGAGGAGTCGGGAGCCGAGCGTCAGCTTTGCCTGGAGGAGGCCGCGGCCTCTTCCCACGAATCAAGGCGTGTTGGTGGGAAGAGGTTCGGGGCCAGTTCATTCGCATTTAGTCCGAAGGATGATTCCGCATAAAACAGCCCTGTTTAGAGGGAGGCCGGGTGCACATGCAGGCACATCCCCAGGGATCCCCTTCCTTCTGGCTCGAGGAAAAGCGGGGACGGGGGCCCCGGAAACTACGAGACCGGACTGACCCCGCCCCCGCCGCCTCCTGCCCGCTCGGCCCTCGCTCTGCCACCGCGCCTCGTCCTCCACAGCTCCCTCCTCCACCAGCGAGCCCCCAGCACCTCACATTGACCGTCACCAAGGCTGCTTCCACTGCAGACGTTCTGTGATCCCAACTTATAAATAAAAAAATTCGGCTCCTCACTACGTGCAGTTAAATGTATGTTTTATGATAATCCTCAGGCAGGCATGGTCAGAAAGGCCGGCAATGGCCTCGTCGCCAGATCGGAACCCCCAAATCTCTATTTTAGAATGTCCGGCCCCTGTCTCCTTCCTGACGCTTTATCACTGGGCTTAGGGGTAGCGACCAGGGGCTCACTCCAGGCCGCTGAGCACCGCGGGGTGGCTGGAACGGGGGCCGGGCTGGTGAATGTCCCTGACGGCCACATGCGAGTCCAGCCGGCACGGCAGAGTCGCCAGTCGGACGCTGGCCGGGGAAGGCAGTGCGGTGAGTCCCCACACCCCACGCAAACTCAAGTCGGGGAGGCCGCTGGCCACGTGCCGGCGCCGCTGGGGCCCGCCAAGTCCGCCGCCTGCAGCGGCACCACTGGGCAGTGGCTCTCTCTCCCCGAGTGGAACCCGAGGGGGCGATCTGGGTGTCTGCCGTCCTCCCTCCTTGCAGGGGTTGACCGAATCCTCCAAAAATGCACATCGCCCTGGAACCCTCAGAACGAGGCCTCATCTGGGAAAAGATGTGATTTTGTTAAGATGAGGTCACACCGGATGGAGGGTGGGGGGGCCCTAAGTCCTGACACACAGGAGAAGCCACACGGAGACGGAAGAAAGCTGTGGGAAGACAGACTTCGACACCCGGCAGAGGTCGTCAGACAAAACCAAACAAAAAGAGGCACACGTAAGAGGCGAAACGATGTCTGGGGTGAGCTTCGTCTGAGGAGGCCGCGTGTGTCAAACCCGAAGTGACAGTTTCTCACTGTTCGTCTCTTGCTTCACTGTGAGCACCTGACATCAATGTTTACAGATTGATCAGTTCAAAACAGCCGCGAGCCCGGCAGTCAGTGAACGTGTTGGAGTTGTCCTGTCTGTTAAAGGCCGGGGAGGGTGTGGGGGTTGAGGAAGCCGGGACAGGGACGTGTCTCTGTGGCGAGGCGTGCCGTGTCCAGCCGCTTGGCGCCGACACCCGGACGAGAACCCCCGACGCCGAGTGCAGACGTGCCGGCCGCGGACTCCCCGGGAAGCCACGCGGTCACTCCCCGCGGAGCCGTGTGGCGGCCGCTGGGGCCGCCCAGGGTGGTTCTGTTCACGTCTGCTCCCATGGCCCGCTGGTCGGCGGTGTCCTGGTTCTCAAATCTGTCCTGCTTTGGACACGAAGTGAAGCGATTGCCCTTTCTTAAGGCACCAGAAGGAACGCAATATCCCCACACCCTTGTCCTCGGGAGTTCTGATACGTGGTCTGGTTTTCCTGACAACACATTCCTTAGAGCCGGTGGCCCGGGTCCCCTGCTCCCGTGTTGGCCCCCTCCAGGGCCATCCAGCAAGACAGTGTGGACAGCCATCCTCAGAATGGTGCAGTGTGGGGTCAAGAAACAGTGTGCCTTCCCGTAAATGCCAACGTGGAGGGAGAGGTGGACGCAGGGGTAAGTCTCCCGCTCGGCAGGGGTCAGCCTCTTCAGACTAATTGCTGTCTGTCGATAAACGCCGGGATGCTTTAAAAACTCGGAGTCAGGGCCTGTGTCAGAGATGGGTCACTTAACATGCAGAGAGCGGCGCCCACGCAGGACGCTTGGGAGAACCTCTCACAAATTCTTCATCACAGTGGGCGCTCGCCAAGCAGGTGTGGGGAGGGGAGGGCCGCACATCCGCTGACGGGCAGCGGGTGACAATGACCCCCCTGGGCGAGGCGTGTCTGCGCCGCTGGTGTCTTAAAACAGACCTTTGCCAAAACTCCTGTGCCTGAGTGCACGTGCGCGTGTGCACACGCATGTGCGTGCGTGTGCGTGCACGCACACACGCTCATTCTTCTGTGTGTGTCTGTCATTCCATGCTAATGTTTTCTCCTGAAGGACATGTTTACAGGGTAAATATAGGAAGGATGCTGCTGGAAACAGAGCCCGCGTGGCGGGTTAGCGTCCCGTGACTACCTCCGGAGATTCCGTTCTAACCGCCAGATGCTCCTGGAAATTCAGAAGCGTTCACAAGTCTCCTGCACCTGTGCTGGATTTTGTCCCCTGCCTGGGATCCCTTATCCAGATTCTGGAAACAGCGCCTCGCTTTTCACTGAATCCACCCCCCGAATAGCAATGCCCCGCGCGGTGGGGGTCACGTGACAAGCCCGGACCCGGCAGTGTAGGCCCGCCCCCCGGCTCCTGGGATTGGCTGGGCGCGGTCACGTGACCCCCCAGGGCCTCCGCTTGCTGCGTCTGCTCAGGAGCGTTACGCATGTGCAGTGCAGCGTCTCAGTGGCCACACGCGGGCTTTGCAGGAGCCTCTTGCCGCGCAAAGTGCGGCCGCCCGCGCGCAGCAGGTGCCCAATCCGAGAGTCCGGTTGGCGCAGTCTCGCCAGCCTGGGGTCGCGGGAGGCGGGTGGCGACCGATTAGGCAGCTAACACTTTCATTCTGATCGCGTCCCTGCTCTGTGTCCTCCCGAAGTCCGGATCTGTCGCGCCCTGACTCCGAGCATTGATTTTCTCATCCAGTTGCAGTCGACTGTTTCTCCCCGCAGCCGAGCACGCCCGGGCAGGCACTGTCGTGGGTGGTCGCGCAGTGGAACTGTCTTCTGGGAAATTACCCGGACGCAGCGACGGCTGCAAACACGCTGCAGCACGCTCTTGCAGAGTTCATGAGTCAGGAAGGCTCGCAGACCAAATGAAGGCGCTCCAATGACCTGTGTTATTAAAAACCTTCAGCAAGAGGCGAGGAGGTTGCAACTACGGTGCACGAATGACCGGAGGAGGACTATTCATAAAACGAGGAGGTGACCTAGATGCACACTCGCCCATGGAGAAGCAGAGTGTGTTGTGGCCACGGATGGGACTTCACCTCATCTGGGGGTGTGTTTAATCTATGAAACTCTCCAGGCGAAGGGGACAATTTAATAGGCCCGTGTCACAGGCCACGAATAGAGTTTATATCTTTCCACTAATTTAGGCCTTTTAATATCTTCTCGGCAACATTTTTGGTTTCTTTACATTTTATTGTAAAAGTCTTCCATACCATCTATCCCTAGGTGTTGTGAAGTTAAGATTTTTACAGTAAATGACATTTTAAGAAAACATCTCGGTGTTCATTGCTAGTGCCCTGTGACACTGGGTTCCTGCTCCCAGGGCTGGGGCCTTACCCCTCACTCCCACCTGACTCGGGGCCAGGCTCCCCGGAGGTCCCTGCACAATTGCTGGAGTGTCAACCTGGGCGTGCCTGGCTCGGTCCCTCGCCTGGAACTGAGCTCGTGTCCTCCGCGGCCGTCCCCGACACGTCCACCCCCAGACCAGGGTCCAGCGTGAGCGGCAGCCGCCGCGGGGCGCAGGCAGCGTGTGTCTCAGGCACCGGGGTTTGGCAGGGTCTGAGCAGAGGCTTCGATAATGATCCAGATGTTGTTTCAGCCCTGAGAAGGGACTGCCTGGCCGGTCCCTGGGAAAGTGCCTGTGACTCCGAGCGTGTCGCGCGGGGCTTCGAGACTGTGGACACGTCGTCCACTGGACACGTGTTTTCAGGACACTGTGTGTCAGAGGCCAAGCGAGGGGCTCGCGCTATGGGGGTGAGCAGGCTCCACTCGGCTCCTGGCTGGTCCTGTGTGAAATCCAGGGAGAAAAACAACCCCTTTCGCGATTATTCTCACAGTTATATGGTGGGAACCGCCACCCGGCACCAGCACCTGTGGCCGGGGAACCCGCTCTGCCCACAGGTCTGTATGAGAGGGCGCGGGAGGGAGCTGCAGCCAGCAGGGCTTCAGCAGACGCAGAGATCAAAATCCTACAAATGAAGACAAAGGGGCGCATCGCTCAGAGCTGGTCGGCAGGGGAGTGGCTGTCATGTGCAGCTGGTGGAGAGGCAGAGGCGGGCAGAGGGGAGGGGACGCTGACTGGGTGTGGGGGGACAGGGCAGGCTCAGGTCTGCTGAGGTCGGAGGTGGCCGGCCCGGGGAGGCTGGGGACGGGTGACCAGGAAGCGGGTATTCAACGTGACGAATTTGGCCGCGTAACTGGCTTTTTCCGGTTGGCCCTGAGTCAGAGGCCAGGACACCAGGAAGGGCAGCGGGCCGTTGTCGACTGGCCTGGGCGCCGCAGGGGTCGTTGGTCAGCGTTCTGTCATCTGCGGCCAGACCACGTGCTCTGTATCTGTGCCGTCCATCTCTGAGTGCCCGGTTCGTAATGGCTGAACTTTCCAGACGCGGGGGCAGCGGGGCTGGGGTCGTTCAGCGCTCTGCATCGTCAGAACAGCGAGCGCCCACGTCGCCGTGACTGTCCTGGCTGTGAGGGTCCTTCCCGGTGGGCGGATGGGCCAGGCAGGGAGGACAGCCGCCCCCGCCGTACGCTTGGGAGCCTCCTGCAGGCGGACCGTGCACCTGCCCTGTTGCCAGGCCAGGTGCGACGTGTGTGCAGCCGACTCGGCAGCGGCTCCCTGGTCTCCTCGGCCCCCTCCTGAATGTCATTACGATGCGCGGGCAGAGGGTTTGCTGCCCGGTGCTCACTCACGTGCCGGCGGCATTGCTCCTGAGCCACGGGGCTGAGGCTGTGCTCAGCCGCTGCTCTACTGCCGCAGGGTGGTTACAAGTCAGGCCGGCTTTCTCCAGCGCGACCACTCTCTCCAGTAAGCCGATTTTCTGCATCATCCCAAGTGCTTTACAGCGAGTTTAAAACAAGTAATGCAGCTAATGTGCATTATATGCGTCTCATCGTGGCGGGGGAGGAGGGTTGGATTTTTGGTACAGTTCACACTCAGGGAACCCAGCAAGTAAGAAAAGACAGATCAGAAGATCATTCCGAAGATGCGACTTTGAAGATAACTCCAGGCAAAGCTGGAACTCCTGCGAGTTGGGTTTGAGTCTGTGAGGCCGGTGTTTGTTTATTTTTTTTTCATTTAACATTTGTTTTTCTTAAAGGATTAACATATCCTTAGAGGAATGTCAGGGGAAAAAACCAGAATGGATTACATCTGAAAATTAAAATGCTCATTGTGGCTTTATGCAGAGGGAAGAAGTGTCAGTTAGAAAACTTATTTTCATGACAGCGGCTCCTCAAACCACTCCCTAAAAAGGCCGCAGAGTCTCATCGGGATTTTATTAATCGAAGGTTCGTGAAATCGGCAGTATTTCAAAACTGTAAAACATAATGGCTCAGGCATCTGACATTTGCATATAAATAGAACTCAGATCCACACTAGTGGGGAGAAAAATGATTTTCTACATTTTTCATATAATTTTCACTAAATCAGCCTTTAAAAATATCCTTGTCATGTGGATTGATTTTTTTTTTTATTTCCTAGTTAAGGAAAATGAAATTTTTTTTTCCCCAAAGAAATGGCTGCTTGAGGCAGTTGGACTCAATGAAAACCTTCGTTACTAAACCGTAGATAAATAAAGAGAAACTTATGAAATGATGACTTTCCCTGCTCTGTGCTCATTGACTGGCTGTCCTCACGTCTGAGTCTAATCATCCAGCAGGGGGCGCAGGGCCCACTGTCCCCAGCTTCCTGCGGGGTGGCTCAGGGTCACAACGACATGTCCTGGTTGGTCACACGCTGTCTTGAGGGGTCGGGCTCTGGGTGCTACTTGTAAACCTTGGTTTGTTTTTCTATCTCTGCCATGAACACAGTGACCTACAGGATGTGCCTCTGATGTCTCAGGTCTGTGGGTCAGAAGTCAGCGGCCTCCCCTGTGTCCTCTGTCGCTGGCCTGTTTCTGGGCTCGTCCAGGCGTCACTGGCAGAATTTAGTTCCTGGGGGCTGGAGGGCTGGGTCCCCTTTTTCCTGGGCAGTGGGAGCCGCTCCTAGGTCACTGCGGCCAGGCACAGTTCTTGTCCGTTTATCTCTGAGCCAGTGACGCGTGCTCGGTCCCCCTCCGCGTCCAGCTGCGGAGAGTTCTCTGCAGTCAGGGCTCGTGGGGCGAGATCGGTCACACCTGGGTGACGGAAACTGCTCCCCATCTCAAGGCCCAAGGCTTCGCCGCATCTGTAAAGTCTGCCTAGCCGTGCGACGTTGCTAACCACAGATTCTGGGGGTTAGAGAAGGGACAAGTGTTTTTTTGGGGAGGGGGGAGGGTGAGCATTCTGGTTATCACACTCCCCAAATAGTGTAACACCCAAATAAACACCAAGCCCGATCCGCACTCCAGATGCCACACTTCTGATTCTGAATGGGGGGCCACTCTGGCTCAGCTCCCACGTCAGCGGGTGGCCAGACGTCCCGCGGGGGCGGCTGGGAGCGCTGTCATCCTGGGTCGTGGGGAAGGTGGCACCACCCAGCAGGGTCGGCGAGGCCCCCGCGGCTTGGTCGGTCACAGCTGCACCAGGCCAGGTCCCCGGGGTCTGCCCAGACAGTGGGAGGTGGGCAGCTGGGCAGAGGGGCCCGTCCTGCACCCTGGGGTTCGGGAGAAGAGCTGGGGGAGCCACAGCCCCCTCCCCCCAGGAAAGGCCCTACGCTTACGCCAGGCGTCCTTTCGAAGTCAAAGGCTCCCGGTCTACTTCTGAGGCAGAGTCAGTGACCAAAGGTACAACCCAGCCACTTCCTCAACAGGGGGTGCGAAAACTCTCCGTTCCTCCTCCTGCTTTTTGACACTCTCAACCCCGTCTGGGCCAGGTCTTTCAGAAGTGGTCCCAGCCCCAAGCTACACTGCAACCCTGGGAGCTGCTAGAACATCCCCCCCCACCCCCCCCCCACCCCCACCCCAGTGGTGGAGACTGCAGGGTGCCAGGCGGGGGTTACACAGTCGTCAGGCTTTGCCTAGTGATTCCAGGGCTGACTCCGCCTCCGGCAGGCCGCGCTGCTCCTGTCAAAGTGGGGGTTGTCGGGGTCGTGGCGCTAGGCCAGGGGCTTCGCACCGCGCCACCTGCCACGTGAGACTGCGTTCCACCCAGATCACAATCCGGGACCTGGGGACGTTCCTGGAACCTGACGCAGTTTCAGGAAACAACAGAAACTATGAGAGAACGTGGCTGGGGTGTGCTGTGCGCCCCGGAGGGCCGCTGTGTGATTTCCTTACAACGCACGGGAGGGCGAGCACACGGGAGCCGCCTTGTGGGTGCGGATGCCGGCGGTGGGGGAGGCGGGGAGGGAGGAAGCTGCCCCTGGGAGCTGCCCCCCCACCCCCGTCCCCCACAGAGGGCCTCAGTCCTGGCCCCCTGCTCACAAACCGTGCGGCCTTAGGTTGCATGACTCCCGAGCCTCTGTTTCTCCATCTGTAAAGTGGGTTTGATGGTCACGCCTTCACTGCTGTGCACGGCGGGGTCATCACCGTGTGCGTGCGTGCCCCCTCTCCGTCCGCCACCTTCCGGGAGCGTCGGGGTCCTCCCGAGCCTCGGCCGCCGCGGGCGACGCGGCGCTGAGCACACGCGGATGCCACAGAAAGCTCTCATTCTGCCGTTTCGCTGATGTCGCTTGTTAGAGCGCTAGGTGCGGAACCGGCTGAGGCACCCCGGGGGACCCGCTACAAAGCCCTTTATTACTGGAGGACAACGTCGCCGCCCCAGCTCATTCTCTGTCATCTCCGATGTCGCCAACGTCCAGCTTTGCTCGCGACTCATGGGTAACGGCTGGTTTCCAAGGAAATGAATCGAGACTTTGGTAACGAGAAAAATTCTATCGGAAGACCCGGAAAGGACCGAGGCGAAGCGCTGAACTGGGCCTTGCAGCCGCGCACAGGCCACGCCCACAGCCACGGCCACGCCCACCCGCGCAGCCACGCCCACAGCCAGCCTCGCGTCCACACGCCTCACCATCGCCTGGGAAGGGATCAACCAGATTCGTTTTCTTTGAGCCAGACGACTTCTGGCATGAATTATGCATCCTCCGTGTGAGCCATAAAGCCTAAAAGTACCAATAAGTAAATGTCACTTCCGCGTTTAACTCAAAGAGCACTCTGACCTTAAGTATACGATGGGCGTAAATATGCGACTGTTCTTTTAAATGTCAAAGAATGCAAGATGTGCTCCCCATACGTGCGAACCTCCCCCTGCCTCTGCAGAGTTCCTCTGATCTGGGCACGAGGGGCGCGTGCGGTCCGTTTTTCCATCCCGGGGGCTCCGGCCGAGGCTGGGCAGACAGATGGCATCCGACAGAATGAACGGATGAGCCTCCTCTCCATCATGTACGGACGTGTGACTTACACGATTTTATGCCACCTCTGCTTTTCACTGAAAAATCAGGGATGCTGGCATTGCTGTCTTCAGGTTTTAGTGAGGATCGATGGGCGCCGTAAACAGCGCGACTGGGACCTCGAAGCTGTTCATGACACGTGTCTGTGGCCCCGACCCCCAGTCTGAGGACCGTTTCCCGCCCTGCCTGCCATAAGGACACCGACAGTCTTGGGGGCGTTGGGCACCTCCTCCCACGCACCGGTTAGGATTCGTTTATGGTCAAACGAGAGAACGTGAATGGGCCGAAACCTTCCTGGTGGCGCGGCCACCGCACGGCGGCCGCAGCGGAGACGGCGGCTCAGCGCTGGGCGCAGCGCCCCTGCCGAGGACGCAGACGCGTTCCGCTCCCGTGAGGCCCGAAGTCCGGCACGAGGCGGCTCCTGGTGTCGAGGGCCTTTGTCTTGGAGCTTGCGGGTTTGGCGTGGAGCTGAGTAGGATGTTCAAAACGCTGCGTACCTGCCACAGCCTGGATCCCGCCCTCTCCGCTGTGTGGCAGCCGCGGAGCAGGAGGGCGGCCGTCCGCGGCAGGGAGAGCGCCGGGCGCCCTCATGCTTCTCGCCGTGGGCCCTCCCGCTTCTCGCCATGGCCCTTCCGTGCAGAGCCGCTGGGTACAAACCACAGCCCACAATCAAGCAAGTGCCTTGTAAAAAAAAACGCAAGCAGAAAAGGGTGACGGCAGGAGGTGTGACTTCCGTGAACACACAACGCGACATACAGATGACGTGTTCTAGAATCGTGCGCTTGAAACCTATACGATTTTAATAACATCACTCCAGTTGATTTAATAAAGTAATAAAAATGGATAAGCAAACAAGACTGGCGGCTTCGTGGACCCCGGAAGCAGGCCGCTCTGCACGGCTCTGCCAGGCCAGACGCGGCGGGGGCCCCCAGCCCGAGCGGTGGGCAGCCGGGGGTCTCCGCCCCGCCGGTCCCCTGTGTACGGCTGGCTCAGCCACCTCCTCCCACTGATTCAGCCCAACCGTGAGTCATCTCGTTGTTGGCGAGGCTGCTGCTGTCCCCAGAAGGTCCTGGATTTGGAAATCGTTTTCCCTGATTCTCACTTTAACCCCCTATTTTCCCCAAGAGCCATCGCGTGTGCCACCAACTTGGCCGAAGACTTCGGAGATGGGGAGTTGAACCTCTGGAGCCTCCGAGAACCCCAAACTGAGTATTTCACATCCCGATTTTAAGAGGATTTCATGGACGCTTCTGCACAGCGAGCGCTGGCCCCTCAGCTCAGCGAGCCCCCCGCACCCCGTTCACCTCTTTCGAGCCCACTCTGAGCCCCCACGTACCACCCCCCATAAAGTAGAATCCCGCCCCCTATTTCCCTCTGCGGAGAGGGCTGTTTTTTCCCCTTTGCTGTTCTGAAATTCAGCTCACGCCCTCGCCCCTCGCCCTGGCTGTCAGGATCCAAGTTTGGAAATTACTTCTTGCAAGTTCTGATTAAATTCCCAAGCAAAAAATGTTATTTTTCTCCGGTCTCTGCCCAGGGGTGGAAGAGAGGTGGTTGTCGTTTTATTTATTTATTTATTTCCTAGATGTATTTGTAAGAAACACAAAATGGACGTTTACATAGATGCCCGTCTCCTGACTCAGAGGTCGACCGGCTCGCGCTCATGCGAAGCCCGTCGCCTGATGGACCGTAAACGAGGTTCCGCGGCCCGGAGCGGGGCCACCTGGGGGCGTGTGCCGTGTGCGGCTGCCCCTTCGCCAGGGGCACAGAGTGCAGCGGCACCAGCAGAAACAGCTCGGCCAGAAAAGCTAGGGACTCTGCAGCCCCTTCCGGAGCGAGCCTGTCCGCTCCGCTCCACGCCGGGTCTCGGGGTCCCCTGGGCCGCTGACCCTGGAAGGCTCGGGCGGCGTAGCTCATGGAAAATGAGGGATTAATCTCCGGGCCGGAATCCACTCGTCGTCAGGGTGGATTGAGTGGCTCCATTCCAGCGTCAACGCTAAAGTTTCTTTGAGCTTCACGGATGCTGGATGTGACATCCGGGCCCGAGGTCAGCTGGGCACGTTATGTCCCAGAATCTCAGGACTTGATTTTGGAAGAGGATCTCCCGCCCCCGGTCCCATCCCTCCCCACAAGCTCACGAAGGTTCACGCCATCCACACTGATGGTTTTCAATTCACCGAATGGCTTAGCAAACAATGCTTTTTTTTTTTTTTTTTTTTTTTTTTTTTTTTTTTTTTTTTTTAGAGCGTCTCAGAATTGAATTCGGCTACCTCAGCTCTCGGCAGCACAGAGAAATGTGCATCTTTACTCACAAATGTGTCCGTAATGCTTTTAAATGATTACTGCGGCCTCGGCCTCGAACGCCACACTCTCGCATTGTCTCGCCCTATTTGCGATTGCCTGGGAAGATTTTTTTTTTAGAGGACTTGCACTTTTACTGGGCCAGAAGGAAAAAAAAAAGTCAGAACCGGGCATGACCTACATATCACCTATTGCCTGTCAGTTTCCGTTGCGAAGGCAGAATATTCGAGCGCTTTCAGATCGTGCCGAGTCGTGAAATCGGAAGCGATACGCAGCGGGAGTGTGGGCTTTTCTGCCCTGCTCGAGAAGATTCAGGGAAACCTGGCTAAATTTTATGATACAAAAGAGAAACTACCAGGGAACGAAGCAGGAACGTGTATCACTACACGGCACAGCAGGTGAGTGAGACGCAGGGTAGGAAAACAGGTAACCCAATCAGGGTCTCTTCCCGCTTGGCCGCTCGTGACACCGGGCAGGACAGTGGGAGGGGCTGAGTCTGGGGGCAGTAAGGCCCCCGCCAGGAATACCAGGTGACCTTGTCTTCAGGGGGGCTGGAGCAGGGACACGGTGCGGGGCGGGGGCGGGGGCAGTGTGGGGGCCGTGGCGTCTCCCAGGGGGCTCTGCAGAAATGGTGTCGGATCTCCGCTCTGACCCCTCTCAGCCTCGAGTGTGGAGGGGGCTTCTGGCTGTTGGCTGCGTTCCCCAACAGCAAGGAGCCGACACTGGCTTCGTCATGCCCTTCCTGGTAAATTCTCAGGAACCCAGGAGTAGGCGATGCGTCGAGCCTCACTCTTCCATTTGGGGAAGGTGAAGCCCACAGAGCTGTGAGGTCTCGCCTGATCACACCGTTCATGTGAGTTTGGGTCTGAATTTGGGGTCAGAAGAGAACTGGGGCGTCCGTGCCATGGAGGCTGATGTTCCACTGCCTGGGAGTCTGGGGTGCAGCGGGAGCGGGGACCTGGGGGTCAGTTAGACTCTCGTCTCTGCCTCTCACCAGCCGTGCGATCCGGGGCCAGTTGCATCCTGTGTCAACACGGACAGGGGACACTTGGTTCTGTAGGTGCGTGACACTAAACTTACGTGGGGCGACCTGCACGTCGGGCTGCTTGGCGGCGACCCCTCTTTCCTCTGTATGTGGGCTTATTGCACGCAAACCCCGGGGCTGGCGAGGCCGCCTGGGAGCGGCCAGCCCCGGTGGGCGCGGCTGGGACTCAGCAAGGCAGGCAGACCACGGAACATGCTGTCGGCGCCCAGATCCACGGAACTCAGCAGCCAGATCTGCCCCACCCCCTGCCCTTCACCTTGACCTTGAGCCAGTTTAAGTGGGTAGTTAGAAGTCACTCACCACATCCAACATTTCAAGGAAATGTTACTGAAAAAGAAAAAAAACAGACTGAAAAATGGAGATGTGTTTCAAAATACTTCTGCACAAAAGACTTCAGAATCTATTTACACTTGACAGGAACCATGCTGGTTATCCGGATTTTTTTTTTTTTTAGTTCACAGCAGCTGCCAGGCAGCAAATAAGAAGGAAACAATGTTAGAGTCTCAGGGAAATGTTGAGTAGTCAGCCTCAGGTGTTTAGCTGATGAGTGGCGGGTGGGGATTAGAACACGGGTCCTTCTGACTCCCGGCCCTTGGATCTTAGCGATTCCGCTCTGTGGAGGCATGGCTGCCGGTCACTCAGCCCTGGTCCTCACCAGCACGGCATGCTGTCCCGATGGACGGCCATCACGGATGCCAGATGGTGGTCGAGCCTCAGCAAGTGGCCCTCCCACCACCAGGCTCCTGTGGCACGTGCGGGTGGAGACCGTGGACCACGGCCAGACCCCTGACCCACGGGGAGGGGCGCCTCGGTGCCCGGCCTCGGTCCCTCGGGGGCGCGAGGACGTCCATCTTTGTATTGGAGGACCTCTGACCTCGAACCTGTGCACCTCCTCCTCCTGCCTCTCCGTCCTTCACCCGGGCTTTCGTTTGTCTGCAAAATGGGGGGAGGTTGCACCTACCTCACAGGGTTCTGTTTTTAGATTAAAGAGCTATTATTGCAGGTGGAATGATGACTGGCGTCGCGTCCAGCACAGCCACGAATAATTATATAATGTCTTCACGCAAATAGTCACATAAGCTCAGTGACCCCTCAGCAGAGCCCAGTCAGTCGTCAAGACAGGCTGGTTTTTGTTTTTGTTTTTTTATATCTTTTTGTGTCTGTGGTGGGAGGAATTGTTTGACTTGGAGATTGCCTTTGACTTCAAGGCTACTGATTTCTAGATTTACAAAATAAAGGAAAAGGACCAGCAAAATGTTCTCTTTCAAATACTTTTTGCACACAAATTATGTCCTATATTTTCTTTTTGTTTCAAATGCACTACACATATATTTTCTCTCACTGAGGGGGAAAACGCAGTCACTGTGTACTTCACGGCATTTGCACCTTGTGTTGCATGGAGCACTTCCTCTGAAAAGTTACAGACGAGCAAAATCTACTGTGGGTTCAAATCATGTTCGTTTCAGGCCAGAAATGGCAGTGGGCATCTGTACCTCCTCTTTGCTTCTTTGGAATTTTACAGTCCTCCCCTAATTAAGACGGGAGCTGTCCTGTGTGGATCTTTTAAAAATTTTTATTTATTTATTTGTTTGTTTGTTTGTTTAGTTGTTTGTTTATTGGTTTATTTGGTGAGGCAGCCCTCGATTGACCTCACAGATTGCAAGGAACTTGTCAGTTTACAATCCATTATTTTTTTTTTTAATTTTTTTATACCTTCAGCACCTGGTCTTCCTAGGTGGTCTCCCATCCAAGTACTAACCAGGCCTGACCCTGCTTAGCTGCCAAGGTCAGACGGGATCAGGCTTGTTCAGGGTGGCGTGGCCATGGACTCTGTGGATTCTTAAAGGCCGTAGCAGAGACTAGATCCTTGCACAGCCAACTGTCTCCCCGCCCGATGCTGCAGACAGACAAACGGTGGTGAGAGGTCCCTCCCCCCCGGCATCCGACCCCCAGACCCCAGCGTGCTCCCAAAGCAGCCCTCGGCTCATGAAACGTTGGTCTGGAACCTCCGTTCTCCAGGAATGCCTAAGAGACCCTTTGAAAACCATGCGTAATTAAATTCATCGAGGTGGCATTGGTCGGCGACGTTCTATGCTTCTGATTAGTTTCCTGAGCAGGGGGAGGCCGTCTCTTTCTTGACTGTTCAGGACGTCGCTGGAACCAGGGCAGCTCTTTATTTTACACCGAAATCGCGAGACAGAGTGTATCAGAGAACACGCAGACCGGCCGAGGACGCGGGACCCGAGGCGATGCCAGGAGCGCGCGCCCGGCGTCTGCTCCCTAAGTGCGGAGACGCGAACCCCAGCCCGGGCGCGCGCCGCCCCCGCCCCGCCACGTGAGCCCAGAGGCGGACGCTCCCCACGGCATCTGGGCGTGGCCCCGCAACGTTCCGTGGGACGTGTTTCATCTTCTTCACTTTCTGAACCACACAGATGGGAGCAACACAATGTATCATCTCTCGGGCCCAAATAAAACCCATCCAGGGAAATCCGTGCACGGAGACCGGCATCCTGAGAAAGATCAGACGATGGCCACAGAAGAGCCCCCGGAATGCTACCCACCCCCTGCACATGCCCCCCTCAGAGACGCACGCCCCTGGTTTCATAAATGAAAAAGGAGGCCACACAAGTGACAGTCTCGTTTGCTCAGGTTTCGAGGGTGACGATGTACGTGCCGAGGCTAGAGGCGTCCTCGGGCTGTTTCCACGGAGGGGACTGAAACATGCCCTGAGCCCTGCTTTCTGCTTGTCTTTCCGTTCTCAAGCAGAGACCCAGCTCTGAGTCCGGAGAGGGAGACGGGGGTGAGCGAGTCTCGCGGGCTCCGGTCGGAGGGATGAGGGCTGGACACCACAGGACACGAGCAGCCAACACTTGCGAAGCGCTGGGCACGGCTGTCGGCCCTTTATGCTCGCGAATTTGTCAAATCCTCACAGCAGCCATGTTAAGTCGTTGTATGGGAGCCAAGGAAGACCTCCAGTGAGGACAAACACGGCCTTTTATCCAGAGCTTTCTCCGCCAGCAGAGTCGCCACCATCGTTTGCACTGGGTAGAGACTCAGCGGTGGGCCGGCGAGATGGGAAGCTCGTAGCGGGGAAAGGAGCAGGCTCAGGGGTGCCCCAAAGGTGGCTGTCGGCTCGGGGAAGCAGGAAGCAGACTCACCGGAGCAGGGCATCCTATGTCCTTGCTTTGGGGAGCCTTTTGACTTTCTGTGGTTGGTCCCCAAAGTATCAACTGGGTAGTATGGATAAAACAGACAGTCACCAGCCAAGTCCCGACGACTCTGCGCTGACGGTCCGGCGTTCTGAGCGGGTGGCTGCGGGCTGGTGGCTCAGAGTCCTGTCGCCCTATGTGGTCTTACCGTTGTCCGTGTTTTAATTCGACCTCTCACTGACCTCGTGTTACAGAAGACAGACGGGGTGGAGATAAGGAGATGTACTCACGTCTGCGTAGCCACCAGCCACCGAGCTCCGATGCGGACGCGGGCGACCCTGGGCCTGACCCTAAGTTCTCGGCCGCTGCCTGCCCCTCGCCTGGCCAGCTGCCCGTCGTGTCTGAGGCCACCCCACAGCCCCCGCCCGTGATGGCACTGCAACCTGTCGTTCGTTTGCAGCTTCATACGTGAGACGCGCACCTGAAACAGCGCCGGTCGGGGTCGCCTGGCCCGTCGCGACAGCCAGTCTCGGACTGCCCCTGGTGGTTCGTCCTACAGAGGGGGGCGTGTCTGTGTGAACCGCGCTGGTCCTTGGCCCAGTCCAGAGACGAAGCGATTTCACAGTGGCCCTCGAAGCGTCCTGGCCGGGCCCACATTTCTCCGTTCTGAGAGCATTAGAGCAATTCAGTGCTTCTGCGAAATCAGCAGCTTCCGTCCTCACAGAACCCGATTTCTATACCTAACACTCCAGCGACAGCACGGACACGAGCCAGGGGGCTCTCGAAGGGAGGCTGCGGGCTTCGGTCCAGCTCAGCCACGTCTGGGGAGCGGTGCCTCCGATCGAGGACGGGCCATGCGAGTTGAGCCCCGTGCGCCCACGCCTGCCGACTTCCAGGGAGTTCTCGCGGTCATTCTCCACATCCGTCTCCTGTCCTTGTTTATTTTTTTCAGCCCCGTCCCTCCTGCCGCATCAGCAAACATAAAACCCCCCTTCGAGGCCACTTAATTACCAGCCGCACTAGCGGGAACGTCTGCTTCATCCGCGCAGAGGCCGCCTTCTCCGCGTGGCCGACAGGGTCCCCGGGAAGGACGCCAATTAGCATTCGGAGCCGACGCGGCGCGCGCCGCGATCTCGAGCCTTCTGAAGGGCCGCCTGTCATTGTGACTGGATTATCTTGGCGTGACACTGCTGTGCCCGCGGTCTGCCAATCCCCTAGCGAGACTGTGCTCGAAACGCGAGAGATAAGCAAACAAGGGACTGTCTGAGGCGCGTGAAGCAGGGAAATTGCGGAGGCCGCTAATCGTTCTGCCGACAGCCGGTTCGGCTTCGAGGTGACTTAGCCGGTGGCTTTGGTCACTTGGGAGTTGGGGGCTGGAGGAGCCAGAAGAGAGACAGGAAATCAAGGGAGTTTTCTGGCTCTGGGGTGGGGGGAGGATGGATCGGGAGAAAGTAGAACCCGAAGGATCGAAACGGAGACCTCGGCGTCACGGGAGGGTGAGTGGCGAATCGTTTTCCTTTGGCGTGTTTTTCAGCGCGTTAGCAGTCAGCACGGCACGCCTGGGCGCCGCGCTTGCCCTAGTCCGCGCCCTCCTGTGCGCCCGCCTGTCGCGCCTGCATGCCGCTGTGCCACCTTGCTGGCGACTGCCTATGGCCACCGGCGAGCAGAAGAGGCTCCAGGGAGCAGGGCCCGGTGTCACTGCCCCAGACGGGGCAAAGCGGACGTGAGCGGAGATCTTCCCGTTATCGGAGGCTTTCTCCCAAAGCCCCCTGGTGGTCCCCGTGACCGCCCTAGCCGCGGAGGGCGCCGGGAGCGGGGTCTGATGGGTGGGGGTCCGGGGGACGAGGGCTCGTGGCCGTGGTCAGACAGCAGCCAGCGCTGGCCCCGCCTTCACCATCCCCAACCCCCGTCCAGAGTCACAGACGACAGGCCCGAGCGGGCCCGGGGTCCCAGCACGCGGCTCCCCCCTGACCTGCTCCCGCCCCCGCCCGCCCTCTCCAGAGCGGGACGATTTTGCAGGACTGAGCCTGCAGGACGGAGGGAACAGTCCCCGACTCCGGATGGAGGGAACAGTCCCCGACTCTGGGGATGACCGACAGTGGCGGCCACGAGCACCCTGCTCCTGACGGGGGGAGCCGGGGACCCCGGGGCTGCAGCCCTGACAACTCCATGACCGTGGGCTCCTGGCTTTGGAACCGGGAGGGGACGGACGCCCGCGGCAGGCCAGCACTGTGACAGCCACTCTGGGCCACCAGCAGCCCCGCCACCGGCATTTCCCTCGTCACTCCAGCCTCGGCGAGACCCTTCCGTCCCCCTCCCCTTACCTCCCACTGCTGGGGTTCTCCGCACCTGTGGACACCTGCTCCAGCTGCACCTGAGCCCTCGTTTAAACGGCCCCCCAAGACCCAGGGAGATGAGCTTCTCCCCCAGGATCTGGGGAGATGAGCTGCTCCCCCAGGACCCGGGGAAATGAGCTGCTCCCCCAGGACCCGGGGAGATGAGCTGCTCCCCCAGGACCTGGGGAAATGAGCTGCTCCCCCAGGACCCGGGGAGATGAGCTGCTCCCCCGTCGGCATCCAGGGCCGCGGCTGTCAGATGTCAGCTAAAATGAATATGATACCTCACTTCCCGTGTGCCGCGTTCTCTAGAACCTTCAGCGGTCCGACCGTGTGCATTTCCTGCGGCTGCTGTAACGAGCGACCACCAGCCGAGCAACTTCAAACAGCACCTTTGCCCGCATCATCTGGAGGCCGAGCTGGCGGCCGCGCCCTCTGGCGGCCCAGGAGGGAGCCCTTCCTGGCCCCGTCGCGCTCCCGGGGCCCCCGCGCTCCTCGGCGTCCGTGGCGGCATCAGTCTGCTGCCTGCCTCCGTAGTCACGTGGCCTGCCTCCGTGTCCTTACAGGGGCACCCGCCCCTGCATCCGGGGCTCACCCTCGTTTTACTAATCACGTCCGCAAAGACCCCATTTCCGGGTCAGATCACGTTCCGGCATCGTTGGTGACGGGAGCTTTACGGGGACGCGACTCAGCTCCGGGCACTGATTACGTAACGCAGACTTGGGCGCGAACCCCAGGACAAGGCTATGGCAGAATTTCCGGCACAATCTCCCTGTTTTATGACTTTCAAACAAAAAGTATTGAAAGGGCTTTTATGAAATACCTATGAAGCAATGCAACTGGAAGTCATTTCGGTTTCCTGGCTGTCGCCCGTGTGTCTCCCTCAACTCCCCCCGTGTCGCTGTCTAATTTTAGCGGCGCCGATGAAAGGCAACGGGCTCCCTGTAATTACTGCTCCCTCGGAAAAGGCACTAAAACATCCCTTTCCCAGACCGTCCGGGGGATGCCCGCCCCTCCCTGCTTTCCTCCCAATGTGCTTGTTTGCTTCTTGGCTTTGTTTAAGCTTCCCAGAGACGGGCACCTTCGAAGCCAGACGGAGGGCCCCTCCTCACAGCCCGCACGTTCCCGTGCTCCGTTCCCTGCGCGGCGCACAAACAAACGAGCTTTGCAAGTTCCCATTTTGCTTCTTTGGAAGGGAAGCACGGAGCATCGTTTTCTACTTGTCAACGCTATTTTAAAGGTCTGGGTCGCTAGAGACTACATATCGCTGGGTATGAATGACTAATCACATCCTAAAGGAGAGCCTCCGCTAGGTGGCTGAATCGGTCTGAATTCTCGAAGCCCGGTGCCCCTCCATGTGAAGGTACATTTTGGGGGGTAAATAGGGAGTTGCTTTCTGTTTCCCTGCCCTCTCGTTTGACCTAGTCAAGCTCGTTGCTCAGAGGCTGGATCTTCATGGGGCGTGATTCATGCACCCGACTCTCCCTCCCCCGGCCCGGGTCTAGTTAGCGCTGCTACTCGTTTGAGGTCTGGTAAGAAGGATATTTTGATCTGCATGGCTTCTCAAAATAAATTAGAAACAGATTTACTCGAGGTGGAAAGACAGAGGGACGGGAAAAGGGCCAGTGACGAGCAGAAGTAGCAAGCCATTCGAGGAATCCGTGTTACGTGTTGTCTGGGGAGCGAAGCAGAATATTTCAAATGTGAAGTGTCGGATATAACATACGACTTTACGAATCATGCCTTCTTCTTGTATCCTCCTTTAAACAAGACCCAAGAAGAGTGGCTGGCCCTCTGCCAGTCTCTCAGACACGTGTCCCTTCCTAGTGCCGACTCTGAGCTCGGCCACGGGGACCCAGGACGGCCCCGGGGAGCGACTGGGTCTACGTCTCGGGGAGAATGAACACCAGGGTGAGTGTGGAGCAGAGAGCGAGGCTGCTTCAAATAAACAGGGGAAAAGCCGGGTTCCACAGAGGCTTTGTCCCTCGCGAAGCACCCCGACGCTTGGTGTGGGACGACCACTGTGCTCTCTGCCTGAGGTTTCCGCCGGCCAGGCAGCCAGACAGGTGGGGACCGTCCTGTCTACCCTGCGATGTGCGTGCAGGGCCTTGGCTGGGAGGAGTCAGGAGCCGGGGACTGGAATTGAATGAACCAGAGACCCCTTCATGGGTCAGGGAGCTGGCGTCACCAGCGGCTGGAGCCTCAAATAGAGAGGATCCCTGTGGCTGCATCTGGCCAGTGCCCACCGCCGACACCTCCTTCAGGCTGCCCAGCTCATCACCTGCCCTCTGAGGTCAGCCTGGAATACTTTGCCAGCCCGCCTCTCCTTGGGGGGCTCGCATGTGGGCGATGTCACTGGGGAAACTGAGCCACGTGAGCTTCGGCAAGGTGACATCCTCCTGACTCTTCTCCTGATTATATTTGGGACACATGGAGATTCCATGTCATGCTTGTCGTGGTGCAAAGTGTTTGCTATGCACACAGATATAAGCAAGATCGCTACTATGTGACATAAATATTGTACATGTTGCTATATACAATGTGTATTGCTACATATATAATGATACCTGTAATTATTGCTACATGTATATATTGGACAAAATGACTCTTACAAGGCACATGGAATATAATTGCTTAATAACAGAATAAATTGCAAGCCGCCGTATAATTGCGTTTGCAGAGCAAAAGTTGAGGCAGCGAGTGAACTAAATTTTTTTTTTTGAAATAAGATGTTTTCTCCAATAAAATTTGGGAACAATTAACAGACTTGTTAACAAGGTCCAACCAATTTAATACCCTTAGCAGCCGACAGCGTGGTTAGTTTTTATTCAGCTCATGGGAGAAAGTGTGAAATTGAGTGATCCTTACCGAACGCATCTCGGGATAAAAACAGCCAGCCTCTTAGTCCCACGTGAGGAACGACAGCTGAGCGCCAGGGCTTGTTATAAAGATTCGTATCTATTTTTGGTTTGGCTCAGAATGCGCGGTGACGGCAGACGGGTAGGTCTGATGGCCGGACAGGGAAATGACAAAGAAAGCGTGTCAGCCGGACCCGAGCCGCACAGCGGTCAGTGAAGACCCAGACGGCTCAGGCGGAAGGGCCCGCAGGAGGCGTCGGTCTGCTGGGGCGTCGCTGGCAGGGAATGCACGGGCCACACCAGGACCCCGCACGTCTAGGGGAGCCTGCTCGCCGCCCCGCTGACACCCCACAATCTGAGTCTGCGGTGCGGCCGGTCACTAGCCAGTTCCGGAATCGCAAGGACTCGGGTGTCCGGGAGCACAGTGTGAGCACGCACGGCCCCCGCCGGCCCCCGCCCCCGGGGCCGCCCGCTCTGAGCGGGGGGACCTGGTCACGACTAGCTAAGCTGGAGATTACAGTGCGTCCCCGAAGCACGGTCTGGTGGCGCCAGCGGGGTCAGTTCTAACAATTTCAAGAGGAAATTGGATTTTTATGTGAAAATGTCCAAATTTTAGGTTTTGGTGTCCAGTTCAAAACACTTTTGAAATAAAGGCAGTCAGCCAAGAAAACGCGGCTACGGGGGCTCCAGACCCTGACCGGCGACCCGTGCGCCCTTCCCCCTCTTTGTCCTTAAGGCTGGAGGCTGTGCCCGTAGTTGGGGTGGGAGAGGCCGGGGGCAGGGCTGGCACCGGGGTCCTCACTTCATACGCTCTGCTCCGATGGGGAAGGTGCAGCCCAGGGCCCTGTGTTTGCCTCATAAATTGTGGGTTCCCATCTCTGGGCAGACTGGGGCTCCTGGGTCCACGCCTGGCCTTGCGGCTGCCCTTCCCTGCCCCCTAAGTGGGCAGCACACAGAAAGGGGCGTGGGCAGAGGCGCCGGCCAGGGCCTCGGCCAGAAAGGTCAGACGAGCGCAGTGCGAAGACTGCGCGTGTCCAAAGGGACGGACGACAGCGAGGTGGTATCGGGAGAGTCTGGGGACCGCGCAGGACCCTGGAGCCGGCGTCGGAGCTGCCGAGGCCCGCTGAGGCCCCAAGGGGCAGGGGGAGCCACTGCGACTCAGTCGCGGGGGGCGGAGACCTTCACAGGAGCTGTCCCCTCTGCCACGCCGGGATGAGCTCGCTGGTCGTGCTCCGCCCTCCGTCCGGCCTCTGCCGGGGTCCCCGCGGCCGGAGCCCATCGGTGGCGTCCGTGAGGTCCCAGCCCGTGGGGAGGGCGGAGCGCATCACCCCAGAGGCTGCCTGGAGGGACAGAGGCCAGCTCGGAGCGCGGTCCTTCAGAGCACATGGTGTCACTCGCCTCGCTGGAGAGGGTGCCCGTGGCGGCTCCGGGCTCAAGCCGCTGTCTATCTGGAGAGGGGGGTTCGGGGGTTCACAGGGGCTGACGCCGTACTGGAGACACGTGCATGTCGCCCCGAGACTGTGCGGTCCAAAGGACGTGAAAGAGCAGAGCAAAGGCAGCGGCATTGTCCCCGTGACACCCGGACCACATCCGGTGTCCCCCAGGGGTCCCCAGTCCCCTCGGACGCTGGCCGCCCGCGCTGACCTGGGCTATGGACCGCTTTCTACCCTACATACAGCTCTCGTTATTTCACGGACTGGAAGGTTGTACCTCAGAAGAAAGATGTTTTACCCGAAAGCCATTCTGGGCTTCGGTTCTAAAAACGAACAAACAACAACAACAAAACCCAAACATGCATTCGTGCTTTTCAGAGAGTTCCGTTCCAGAGAAACAGGCTCCGTTCTACAAATATTTATCGATCTCTGTCTGCATTGTGCTTCGGGTTAAAGCTGTTACAATCCGTGAGTAGTCTGGGCATTTTGCATCGCTTCGTGGGGACGTGGCAGCTGCCCCTGGGACCGGCGCCTGCGAAGGGCTGGAAGGGCCCGGGGCTGGGCAGGGGCCGGTGCTGACCCCCGGGCTGGCCCAGCTCTGGCCCCGAGTGGCCAGCGAGGCCGAGATGCCCGGACGCCTCCTGGTGCCGGCTGCCCGGACGGGGGCAGCTCTGCGGCGGAGTCGTCCTCGCGGGGGTGACGACTGGTCACAGCTGGTGGCACTGCCACCCCGTCCTTCAGGGGCACCAGGGCGGCTCGTGGCAGGGCGGTGGTGGTGACGGCGGCGGCGCGTGGCCTGAGCGCAAAGCGGCCCCTGCACCCGCGAGGGCGGCGGGTGGGGAGGAGCCCCTTCCGCCCCCCGCCCAGGGGCCTCCCCGCCCGTCCCCGTCACCGTCACGCTCCGGTAAGCTCCCGCCGGCACCGGCCCGCTGCAGGAGGCCTAGCTCCGGTCTGCCCCGAGGCGTGTCTGAGCCGCGCTCGGCTTGGGCTCGGCTCGGGCTCGGCTCGGGCTGCGCAGAGGAGGCTTTCGGCCTCTGCAAGGCTTCAAGTGCCCCCATCCTCGGTCGTGGGGGGGCTCCAGTAACTACCGCCAACCCCGCCGGCGGCTTCAGCTCTAGCATGTGGGGGGACGGCCTCCAGGCGCCCGGGCGGAGTTGCTTGGCCAGGTCCCCTGTCCGTGGAGTTGTGTCCTTTGCCACCGCCACTTCCCCAGGGGCTCGAGAGGAGAGCTGGCGGGCGTGGGAAGAGGTCGGGCCTGGGCCGCAGCCTTGCCAGCCCGAACCCTGGCGCCCGCGCTGGGCGGGCTGTGCGTGACCCCGTCCCCACCACGTCTGCCTGACCTCGCCCGCAACAGGGCCCTCCCCGAGGTTCCCGGTCACTGGGAGAGCGTTCGGGGCGGGGTGCGCCCTGAACCACCGACCGGCAGACGAGAGGGCTCTCGGGGAGAAGGCAGCCATGCGAACGCAGGTCGGAGCAACGCGGCCACTCGCCGGGGACCGCTGGCCACGCCGAGAGCTAGGACGGACGCGGGGCAGACGGGACCGGCGCTGCCCACGCCCTGGTCTCGGACTTCGGCCTCCAGGGTCGTGAGAAGGAACCTCCCTGAGGTTCCCTTTTTCCACGAAGACTTTTCAGTCCGAACTTGAAAAGCGCTGAGCCCCTCGATGACACGCATTCTGCAAGTTGGTCGTCCCAATGACCGGGATCCGATGACAAGTAAAATCGGTGCCAACAACTCAGACGAGACAAAAACCACGGGTAAACAGGAAAGCCCGAGCTCTGGGCTCTGCCCAACGTAATTAAGAAAGAGCAGCATGTTCTCTCTGCAAAAATTGAAGCTACGCCGTAGTGCCTGCCCTGAGTTGTGGGGTTCAGACTCTCGAGCGGCCCCCTGACCTCCGAGTCCGTTTTCGGGGCTTTCCCACTGCGCCTGCACCCACATCGGCGAGCACGCCTCGGGGACCAGCCCGACGACAAGTTCTCAAGCGCGTTCTCGGCAGAAGCCCCCGCCACGCACACGGGAGCTTCTGGAAATGCACTGTCTACCACCGCGGGCCGACCCCGACGCCAGGGACCGTGTCGGGCGAGGGGAGGGGGCGCCAGGGGAGCCATCGCCCTCGCACGAGGGTGACGCTGTGTGTGACAGCGGCAGAGGGCGGCGGGGGGAGGCGCGAGGACCTGGGTCCCGACCGGGGGAGCGCGAGGCCTCGCCCGGGTACCGCGGCTCAGCAGAAGCGTCCCGGACAGCGGGGTCAGCGTGCCTGAGGCTCCGTGCCGGGAGGACCGGGAAGCGGGTCGACCGGGGCGAGGACAGCAGGCTCTGGCCGTGTGCTCCCAAACCTCGCCTCACGCCCCGAAGCGTGTGCTCTTCTCTCAGACAAGATACCGGCTTCACACGCCGCAGTCTGGACCCACCTGGAGAAGGACAGCGTGAACACCCCCCGCGTGTCATCTCCCCGTCCTGCGGAAGTCCAGGCGCCGGGCGGGCGGGGCCGGGTTCCCTGTCGAGAGTCTCACGAGGCCGAGGTCAAGGTGTCACCGGCCGGGACTCCTGTCTGGAGCCCTGGGGAGGAGTCTGCCGAGCCCTGCTGGAGTCACCTGCTCCGGTGAAGACCCCAGGAAAGGCTTCACACCCTAAAAGTAAACCGAGCTGACGGCCTCTGGGACACGCCGAGGGGCGCTCGCCATCGACTCCAGTTCCGTGTGTCGCGTTGGGCAACGCGTGTGTTTCGGGTGTCTCGTCCGTCTGGGACTCCGGCCCCCAGACGGCCTGCTTGCCCCCCCACCCCGCCCACCCCCTCCAAGTTTTGCCCTGGCAGGTGCTGGTCTTTGGGTCGTTGTCGCTGAATATATTTCAAGGGACGTGCTTTCTTTGCTTACGCATTCACTCTTGGTTTGTCCTAACCCGAAAGCGCCATGAATCGAGGCGTCCGTTATGCTGATGATAATTCACCCCAATGCACAGTTACAATAAAGCTACCCATGAAAATAGAAACATAGCTTAAAAGCCAACACGGCACGGTAGTGACAGCCCTCGGATCTTGGTGGCGGGTGTATGGGTGTTCCCTCTACCACGATTTCAACTCATTTTTTATTTGTTTGTTTTTTAATGTTTGCAGTAAAATGACGGAAAACAAAAACCACACGCTTAGGGGACAGACCCGTGGTTCCTGAGACGACCTCTGTTCGTCTGCGTGATGTGCATGGCACATTTTGTTGATTACTTTCGGTCTTCACGTTTTTTTTTTTTTTTTCTTAACATCCTTGAGTGCTATTCGTTAGTTGCTTAACATGTTACCTGAAGGCACATTTTAAACTCGAATGAATGTCTGGGTCTGAATTTCCAGGCTCCTCGGGGCCTCAGGGTCTGGTGTAAACACAATGACACCTGCTCCATGGGGGGGGGGGGGCGGAGACAGCACCTTTCTGCTTCAAAAGGACAGACTGCAGGTGGGAGCCAGGGCCCCGCGAGCTCGTGGGGATTTCTAGTTCTGGAGCCCCCGGAGCATTTTCTGATTCGTATTTTTTGAAGTCGCAGCTCATCTTTTTAATAGCTAGAATTGTAAAACAGTTTCACCTCAAGAACTGCAAGAATTGCCTCTCAACAGTAAAACAGCTACTTTTCATTTTTCAAAATTTAAATATTTTTTCTTAAATGTGACATGATTTATAAGTAAGTGCTTCTCGGCTTTTTAAATTTGGGTGACTCTGAGTTGCTCTATTGGAGGTTGAAAACTGTAATCAAAAAAAATAATAACTGCTTTTCTGTGCCTCTCAAATTATGAAAAATACCCACCTCTCACAGTTTTCCTTTACGTCAATCAGATCAAGGCCAACGTCTGCTCCTGTGGCTCCGTTCGAATCTGACCAGCGGGTTCCCCACTGCAGGTCACCCTTGTCTTTCACGCCAATGAAAAAGTCTGCACCTTAAACCAGAACATTCCGGAAGGACTCGTAGCTGTCGTTAGTTGAGGGAACGGAGCACTGAGTGGTAAACAGTTCGGGGTGCGGATCTCCCCCCCCATCCCCCTCACCCCCCACTCACACGCGCGCCTCGGTTTCGTTTTCCATCAGCGGTTTTTGTGAGGAAAATGATGCTTCTGGCAGGAAAAGTTTGCGCGACCTTCTTCCAAGATGTAGGTGCTTCGAGAAGTGGAGGGTTGAGCTGGGGCCGGGGCCGGGGCCGCGGGAAGAGGCAGACGTGGGCGGTCAGGCGACCCCGGGGCGCGGGCGGCCTGTCCTTCGCCCCGGTCGCGTGACCTCGCGCACGACGCCGGCTCCTCGGAGCCTCCGTTTCCCCACCCGTCAAGCGGAGGCGACGCCCATGAGCCCCCGGGCTCCTTGTGGAAGGAAACGCGGCACCCCGAGGGCCGCAGACGCGGGGAGCCTGGCCGCGCGGTGAACACGTGGGCGTCGTGCCGCCCCTCCCGCCCCCCGGGTCTGGGGAGGCCCGGTTGCCATGGCAGCCGCACGGTGGCTGCCCTGGGCTCCTGCGGACCTCACGCCGTCTCTCAGAACGGACGGTTTGGGGCCGAATCGTGAGCCCCCGCACCGCGGTTAGAGACGCGCCGCCGTGTGCATCGCACTTCCGAAGCCGCGAGCATCTTCCAGCTGCGGGAGCGCAGCCCGGTTGGGGGGGGGCGGTTCTCCCCGTGGCACGCGCGGACCCCGCCAGGACGCTGCAGGTGCGCTTCTCCCAGCGGCGCCCGGAGCGCAGGTGGCGGCGTCACGGGCGGGAAAGGGGCTTAGCCCACGGTAAGCGGAGCCCCGTCTGTCTGCGAAGCCGCGAGGAGACGGATGGGGGGGCCGGCAGGAGGGGGCGTCAGGACGGCGCCCGGGCTCGCGGGGAGACGAGGTTCTGGGGCCGGGCGTTCGGGCTTCACGTCCCAGCTCTGGCCAGCCAGCTGTGTGACCACTGCCAGCTCCTTACTCAATCCGGGCCCCGGAGCCCCTGCCGCCTGCGTGGGGCACAGCCCGGAGTCACATCGTCCACACAGAGTGCGGGGCGCAGCCCGGAGCCCCCCGCCGTCCGTGTGCGCTCTGCAGATGCAGCTCTGAGCTCGGCCGGCGCAGTGAGGTCCAGCGACCCCTAGGCGCGCCTGCTTCTCCTCATTCTTCCGGTCAGGGGACAGGCGAGGAGGCGGTGCCCAGCGACTGCAGAAAGGGCCGCGGTGGAGGAGGGGTCACCACTGCCTCTCGCGCTGTCGCGGTGCGGAGTAGGGGCAGCGGTGAGCACTCACGGATGAGGCCGTGTGTGCAGGGCACGGAGCCATGCTGAGTCCCGCTGGGGCCCGGATGGAAAGGCACGTGCTCCCCCTCGGGTGTGTATGACTCCGTTTTATCCCATTAGGGCTCACAGGGTCCTGTCCTCCCCTGGTCATCCTGGGTCACCTCTCCATCCCGGGCCCTGAGCACAGGCCAGCCAGGCCCACGACGCTCGCGCCTTCTCACCCTGCCGTGGGGACGTCTTGAATGACTGTGGTAACGTGGCATCCTCTGTGACCCCTACGGGCCCCCAAACGCGACGTGGGGGGCCAGGCCCACCTGGGGGGCACCGCGCCCGAGCCCCCGGTGCCGGGCCGGGTCGCGGGTGGCGGGAGGGCATCCGGAGCTCTGCCTCGCAAGCATCCCCAGCATCGCCCTCGTCCTCCAGGGCTTTGCGATGGAGGGAGATGGTCGCTGGCCCCGGCTCCCCATCAACGCCGGCTGAATGGACAGACGGGAAAATGAGTTTGTTCCGACGCATCTGAAGGAGGGGACGGGCCCTCCGCCCTTCCCCGGCCCGGCCCCAGACGTCCTGCTTATTCCGAGTGATACACACAATCGTTTGTTCCTTCAAGGACCGGGGCTCGGTGCTCCCTGCACCAGCCTCCACCCTGAGCGACCCAGGGTCCAGTGGGAAGCCACCACCATGGTAACTAGTTTGTCCTCTGTTTCTCGCCTGCACGATAGACCCAGCGCCTTTGCCCGCCCTTGGCAAGCAAGCGCAGACTTCGTGGCGTGGCTCGGGCTCCGCACGGTGGCCTCGCAGGTCGACGTCCTGCAAGCCGTTCCATGGCTGCTTTCAAAAACTGTTCAAGACATTTAATGAAGGCATTTTTTCCCCCCTCTATGTATTTCTCTTGGGGAAAAAACCAGCCAAAGAAAAACCGTAGCCAATAGCTTTTTCCTCCCAATTGCAAGTGGTTTCCTAAATCTCTCTTTTTTAATGGAAGAGAGATTTCTATCCCGGCTCCTGTTTATTTGCAAGATGTGAAGAGCATGTACCCAGCAGAACAAAAAGCGATTATGAAAGTACAGAAAGTCCCACTTACGACAAAAGCAAAGCCCGTTCTTTCTTTCTCCTCAGTTGACTCTGGAACCTTGTTTAAAAGGCAAAGAATGTGCACAAATAGCTCTTTAGAAGGAGAGGAGAAAAAAAAAGGTTTCCCAGATTTGGCAAGCAATCCTGAACCGTCTGAATGCGCCTCAGAATCGCACATGAAAAGCCGCAGCTGTCCAAGGTCGTCTCTAATTGCGTTTCTGAAGTCAGACTTAAAACAATTCGTCCCCATTATCTTTCTCTCAAGGTAGGCTCTGGACGGGTCTGGGAGTCAGTGTGAAAATTCAGCATAAACTTTTTCTTGCGGGAACTCTGGCGACGTGTCATTTAGCTGAATTTCACTCGTCAGATACTGAGGAAACACGACACAGGTTTGATATGCTCCGGGCTCCTTCTGCACAACTCATCAGAGCCAGTTTGCGAGGAGGCGTGGACCTGGACAGTGTGCCCCGTGCATCATCGGACACCCTGCCCTCCAATCTACCGCATGTCCCCAAATTGCAAAGGAAAAGCATTCGCCTTCCGTCAGTCGTCCCTTGGAGGTGGGAGGGCGGAGGCAAGGTGACTCTTTGTTGACACATGCGGACAAAGAGACATCTCTAAACATTAGGTGGAGGACACTTAGTTTGGCTTGGCAGAGGCCAGGGCACTCCAAGGAGGCTCCAGATCTGGAGACGGCTCGAAGGTCCAACGGCAGCAGGACCCGCCCCGTCCCCGCCGCCCGGAAAACAGCAGGCAGTCACTCATGCCGAGTCACACCGCGCCCTCGCGTCCTCGAAGCGGTCGAGAGCCTGCCTCGTAATGATAAAGCCTAATCAAGTCCGCACTGGCCAGCTTTGTAGGCAGTTTAACTTTTTCATTATCAAGGTAATATAGTCCGGATATATCAACATAGAAGGCGAAAACTAAGCCTGAGCAGGCGCGCCAAAATCTGCTCTTAAGGGAGAACCACTGCCGGTCGTTTCTAAGGGATTCCTCCAGAATGCTCTGCCCCGAACATCAAAACCTGTCTTTAAAATGTTTATTTTAAAACATGGGGCTATACTTAAAATATGTAGAGCTTTCGATAATATTTGCTGTCATATTTACTATGTATCTGATAGTAAATATTATCGAAAACTCTATTTTCAAGGGTAGCTATGTGTTTTAAGTATAGCTATATAGATACTATCGAAGATATGTATGTATTTATCACTCGGTTCCCCATTTCCAGCATGGCTGTCCCAAATGGCACGATTAAGTGTGTATTAGAAACAGCCCCTCCTTCCTCCAGACACTCCGCTGTCATCTGCAGGGAAACTGCTGTGATAAACGTAGAATTCTGAGGTGACCCCCGATCTGCCTGACGCCCCCCCTCCCCCGCACCCCCCCTCCCCCGGGGTCGCAGGACAACGCCCCGCTGGGCTGTAATGGGGGCCTCTGCGTACACAGCCACTCGCGCGCCACTGCCCCGGGGCGCGATGACGTGAGGGCAAACCCGGGCCTCGCGGGGGGGCGCAGGCCGGTCCCTCCTTTCCCGGGGGGCTTAGCCGGCGCTCAGACCGCCACGTGCGCCAGCAGCACGGGCCGCCGGCGTGGGCCCGGACACCGCCCCTCGGGGCTTCCCCGCCCGGGCCTCCATTTGGTGCTTATTTCGTCCGATCCACGCACGTGCGTTGAGGTCTGTCCTTCATGCGCTTAACGAGCGTCCGAGCGACGGCCGCGCCGCGTGCCGGCGCCGTGCGAGGCGGCCAAGGCGCGGACTCCGCCCTCCACCCGCCGCCTGCGTGTCCGCGGCGCCGTTTTAAAGTCGACGTGCGCCGCGCAGAGCCAGCTCCGAGTCAGTCTGAGATCAATCCACGTGTTTTGGTTCTGATCGCCTTTTCTCTGGGCTGAATGACCGACATGCGCCCCGAAGCTCATTTTGTTGAAAACGAGTGGTTGATTTTTTTAGCGCTGACAAAGATATGAAATACATAAAATACCTCCTTGAATACCTTGAATCTTGCATTACAAAGGTCCAATGCTTTACAAATTAGGGTTTGACTATGTGCACGCGACAGGAACAGTGCCACATCTTAGGTTCCCGTGAAAGAATCGAGACGAAATTTCCGCCCCCTCCGCGTTTCCACACCGCACGGCAGCTTCTCCGCCCTGCATTTGATCCTGGGACCTTTGTGTTTTGAAACCGGGTCAAGAATTGTATGTGGCTGTAAATGGACAGGAGCTTGAGACGACTGACCTCCCGAAGTGGGGAGTGGCAGTGATGTCTCAAAGCTGATGGGGCAGCTCCAAGGCCAAGGCCGAGGGCGCAGCCGCCGGCCAGCTGTGGGGGGCTCACGTCCATACGAACCTGAAAATCGTTCCAGCTTCATCTCCCCGTTTCGCTGCCATTGCTAAGAATCTGCTTGTACTCGCGAGACGGTGAGATGTTTTAAAAATCACGACATCCGATTCTGTGCGAAGTTATCCGCAAGCATTCAAAATCCACGTGCTCACCAGGACACGGTGACCGAGGGCAGCTGGCCGGCAAGGCCCTTCGTGCTGGTGCGGCTTTGGGCTCCGACCGCCGCGTCGATGCAGGGGGCCCCTGCCTTAGCCTCGAAGGACACCTCCCCGAGAGGACAGAGCAGGTGCATGTTCCTCGCTCACGCGCTGGTAATCGTGTGATGCCGCGTTTATTTGAGCCCGAGGAAAATCTTCGCCACCCTCCTTGGTCCCCGGCACCATCTCCCACGGTGTCTGAGTTGGATTCTCTACATAAAACCCCTTTGCTGCACGGACACCGCAGATGGGCTTTGTGGGAGAACAGGAGCCAAGAGCCCCACAAAATAGAGAAGTAGACCTAGAAGCTCTGGCGCCTTGTGGTTTCGGACCCCTGTTTGAAAGGACCGGTGGCCTGAGGGAGGCGGAGCAGAGGAGAGCGAATGCACAATGGTCTCCGCCTCATCTTAGCCCAGACTTTGAAGCGCAAACCCTGATGTCAAAATGCAGATCTACCTTACGATCCAGCAATCCCTCTCCAGGGTATTTACCCCAAAGACTTGAAAACTCATATTAGCAAAGATGTTTGCACACCGATGTTCACAGCGGCACTATTCACAGTGGCCAGGATGCGGAAGCAACCGGAGTGTCCTACGATAGATGACTGGCTAAAGAAGCTGTGGTGCATATATACAGTGGAATATTACTCAGCCGTAAGAAGAGATGAAATACTGCCATTTGCGACAACACGGATGGACCTCGAGATAATCATGCTAAGCGAAATAAACCGGACAGAAAAAGTTGAAAATCACGATATCACTTATACGTGGGATAAAAACCTAAGAGCAACAAATGAACAGGACCAACAAAAAGAGACTCATGGACATGGACTGTAGACTAGTGGTTACCAGAGGGGAGGGGGGAGGTAGACGGGGAAAAGGGGGTCAAATATGTGGTGACAGGAAGAAATCTAGCCATGGGAGGTGAGCACAGTGTAAACATACACATGCCTTACTGCGAAAATGCACAGCTGAAACGCACTGGGTTTCATGAACCAATGTCACCATAAAAAAATAATTAATTAAAAACAACAACGAATGTGTGTGAGTCATTACACCTTCCTTTGTGGGCCGGTCTCAGGTGAGTCCGTTTCCTGGAGGGAGCTGAGGCCGGAATAGAAAGGATTAGCAGGGCGGGAGGGATCCTGTGAGTCTCCCTGAGGCGTGACCTCTTACGGATAACCATTTAAGGGGAGAGGAACTGGGGGCCACGTGATGACGATGAGTCCGTGGCCGGGGACGGCGTTTCCGGGAAGGGCTTGTTCTCGTCACAGCGCCCAGAAGGAAGCGTGATATGTCCTCCGAACAGCTGACGTGGACGAGCCCAGGCGTGGCCAAGAACGCTGGCACCACAAGTACTTGGGAAGAATGTGAATTAAGCTGTTTCGTGAAATGTGAGTAAAAATGCACAAGATTGCGAATGTGTGACTCTAAAAGCGCATGCGACGCTAAATGAATTACGCGTGTGGGTTGACTCTTCTGTGTCCCTAAGGTTTTACATATTTAAGACTAGTCTCATAATTTGAGACCTGAGGCCAGCCACCTTCTGTTTGGGCGTGGCGTCTGGAGGGGCTATTGGAACGTCCCTTCCCGGTGTCCTCATCAGGGCTGTCAGGTGTGCTGGCCGCTGAGCGCCCCGAGCTGGGAGCCTCCCTGCAGGTCTCGGGCCGGCTGGCCTTCTCGTGGTTTCCCGCCGTCCCTGGACCCGCCTGCCCCGCGATGGAGGGTGAGCAGAGGGGGTTCCAGAGAGGCCGGCCTGCTGCCTAAGGGGAGGAGACCGCGGAGTCAGCCCCGCGCCAGACCGGGGGCCTGTGCTGCAGCTCCGACGCACATCCCCCGCGTCACGGCTCAGGCCCTCCTTCCCGACTTCCTCCCCGGTGCTGCTCTCGAGAGCTCTGCCCACCGAACCTGCACCTTAGGGTGTGATTGCAGTAAGCATGAGCGATTCCATGAGCACAGTCCCACACGGTCCCAGGCCGGGGACAAGCGTCTCAGCGCCGTGTCTGGGGGAGCTGACGGAGAGCATCCCTCTTGGTCACAGGCCGCAGCACAGGGCAGCAGGGCGGCCTGGCGTCCCGGTGAGACTCCTTCGATCTGCCTGGTGCTTTTTAGAGTTTGCGTCCATTGTGACCACATCACGTCTGTGTACACGGGGCGTGCAGGCTGCACAGCTGCCATCAGCCGGGGAGCGGGGGGCCCGTCCCTCTAGATGGGGACTGCTTTGCAGTGAGACAGTTTCATCGGCAACCCGTGTGGCCCCTGGAGGCATCTGTTTTGGGACTCGAGGTCTCGTCCGTGACTTCTGCTTATACTAGGAGGAAACGACTCTTTCGGGACCGGAGACCTGGTCCCGGTTCAGCTTTCCTCTTTGGCACCATGACCTTTAACCTGGGGAGTGGGTTCGGCCAGCGCTGCAGGCCTGAGTGCAGGGCGGGGAACCCATCCGTGCCCGGGGGCCGAAGATGTTCTTCAGGTGGTTAATTTGTTTTCTGCCTGTTTTTAAAATTTGGACGCCAGCCACTCTTCCGCGTAGAACACGCTCTCCCCGCTGTTCGCCGTCCGCCCGGGGCGGGTTTTTGGTGTTTTATTGATCTTATCTCCCTCCCTCGCCCACCCCCTTCAGTCCCTGAGCAGGTTTGCTGCGCGCCCTGATGCAGGATGCGCACGTCCTCGAGGTATGCGGCGTGTGCACATGAGAATGTGCCGCATGTGCTGTGGACACACTGTGTGTGCATGTGTGTGCTGCGTGTGAGTGTGCTGCGTGAACACGTGTGCCTGTGCATGCGCGTGTGTGTGCTGTGCGTGCACGCGTGCCTGTGTGTGGGTATACAGTGTATATGTGTGCGTGTGTGTGTGCGTGTACTGCCTGCACATACTTGGTATTTGCCCTCGACCTTTCTGTGACATTTTTTTCAGCCCATGTTTTTTAGATATATTTATGATGCATATGTCTACCTAGGGATAATTTTTTGGCTGTGTGAATATACTAGAACCTAAATGAAAGTTATAAATACCAAAAAAAAGTCCGTCATCCTAAGACAAGTCCCGAGCCCTCCGGAAGAGTCGGTCAGCCTCGGTGACCTTGGTCGTGAGGCGGGGCTGGGTTTTGACATTTGTCGGGAGGCGGGGCGGGGCGTGACGTGAGTCGGGAGGCAGGTCGGGGGCGTGGCGTCAGGTGAGGCGGGGCTGGGTTGTGACGTCAGTCACGGGGCGGGGCGGGGCGTGACGCAGGTCGGGAGGCGGGGTGGGGGCGTGGCGTCGGGTTGGGAGGCAGAGCTGGGTTTTGACATTTGTTGAGAGGCGGGGCTGGGTTGTGCCGTCGGTCGGGAGGCGGGGCAGGGGCGGCCCTTCTTGTCTGTTCGCGTCCAGGCCGCTCTGCTCGCTGCTGGCGGAGGATGCTCCTCTGCGGGGTGCTGTCTCGAAGGGCGGCTTCCCCCGTTTTCCGTCGAGTAAGGGCGGATTTCATCCCCTTCCCGGCAGGAGCATTTGTGAGGACCCAGCTCCGACCCCACGTCCTCCAGGTCTGGACGGCTGCGCGCCCCAGGAGAACCGAGCCCGCGCCCAGGGCTCGTCCCCCGCCTGCCCGGCTCTGCCCGTCGTGGTGCACGGCGGTCCCTTCGCGTGAGCGCCCTGAGGGCCCGGCCTGTGTTCCAGCTTCACCACCGCGTGTCTCCTGACACAGGGGTGAGCGGCCGGTGACCGGAGGACACGCAGGGGCAGCAGGTGCCGTTCGCATCCGACGGGGGCTGCCGTACAGCTGGCCCCTCCCACACGCGCCCCGTCTGTCTCACGGTCACGGATTCTCCTGTTAATCGGGGTGCGGCGCCGTGCAGACACACCTGCTCACGACACGCGTCGTTGGTCATTGAAAACTCGAGGCATGTCGCACTGAAATGGCTCTGAGATCAATGACATGGTGCTTTGTCTTCCCCCCACCCCGGACCTGTGTTTATCAAAGAAAGATGAAATAAGCCCGTGAGCACACCCTGAAAATAGCAACATAACTCAACCCCGCGTCCTCGACACAGTTTGACTTAACATTGAAAGAAGCGGTTCTGTCTGCCGTTAAGAATGTAGAACTAGGGCAAGCTCCAGGAGGTCGGTTTCAAATCATCCGAGGCTCTGGGGAAGATTTTTCCAGAGGCGCTTTTGGAAATGGGATGATGCGTGCTCCAGCCACGGCCTTTTAATAAAGAAACGATGCATTACACAAGCATTAACATTTAAACCAATTACGAGCCACTGAAGTTAATTCTTGTAAGGGTCTCGAATTGTTATGACCTTCTTTTTATGGACACGAGGCCTTTACTGGAATAAAACGAGGGGAGGGATATCTTATGCTGTTGGAGAGAAACAGCTTCCTGTTTCCCCTGTGTGGATGTGAATTCTCTTCCAGTGAACATGGCGGGTTCGACAGCAACCCACCCCGTGTTCCCCGCTCGGCACCAAGCTGGGGTGACCACGCCATCCCCATTTTACAGATGAAGAAACAAACATCAAAGCTCTGTTCTTCTAGATCAAGAGAGGCCCAGAACACACCCACCATTCTTCTTATTTAAAATGAATAATGCCAAAGCAAGATGGCCAAAAAAAGTGTTACATTAAATACTTATGGTTTTTTAAAAAAATCTTTAGAATGTTTACCTCTTGTGATAGTGAAACTTCATACCCATTCATCACTTATTCCTTGTTTCTTCCTCCCCTACCTACCCCCTGCCCCCTGCCCCCTGCCCCGCCACCACCCCGATACTTTGTGACTTTGTGTCTATGACTTACACTCCACTAGGGACCTGTTGCAAGTGGAATCGATAGTATTTGTCCTTCTGTGACTGGTCTAGTTAAGCCGAATGTCCTCAAAACTCATCTGTTTGTGATCTCGTTTACTTCGCAAAATGATCCCGAGAGATAGGTCTTCTTTACACATGTGCAAACAGGCTCAGGGATGCGTCCAAAATCACGTCACAGTATGAGACAGGGCGAGGATTCAGATCCCATTTTAAATTCTTCCTCAGCTCTTAACCGTCAGGCCAGGGCCCTCAAAACCAGGGTCTGCTGGGCGGTCGGTTCACGCCGCATTTCCGAGGCTGAGCCATTTTCTCCCAAGGTGTTCATGTTTTATTTCAGTGACAGCCTTCCCTCCTTGTATTTGGAGAAGGGTGGGGCTGGGGTGCAAACACCTAGTCAGGTCTCTGGTCTAATGATGCAAAACCTTCACCTGTCGGTGGGGATCCCCGCTGATAACTTTTCCACCCCCCCAAAAAAGGGGTCGATTGTGTCTATGTGGTCTTATGTCTGGGTTCTCTGTTCCCTTTTTATGGCTCTGTATTTTCACACATTCCTCTCTCATTTTCGAGAAAACGTTATTAAGAAAATGTGAGCCACCCTGATTCCAAAGTCTCTTCAACGTGGTAAAGCCCCCGACTCGAGATGGTTGAGAACCTGTTTGCTGCTGGCAGGCAAGGGGAAGAAACGCCAGAGGGAGCCAGCAGGGGCTCTGACCCCGTCTTCTCGTCACTTCCGAGGTTACCTGAGAGTCCCCGTTACTTGAGGACCCGCCTGCGTCGCCGTGGGCAGGTGCCGCGTCTTCTGCCCGCGGCACCGTGAGGCGCATCCATCGCGCGCACCTGTGTGCGTGCCCTGCCCTCGCCCGCACTGCCAGGCCCCACGTGGTTCTTCGGGCTCCCGTCCCCGTGGCCAGGGCGGCAGTGACGCCGGGCGAGCAACCACACGCGTGGACGCCCCGCGCGGAGGTGCAGCTGCGGCGGCCGCACACGCGACCCGGACCCCGCGGCCCCCTGACCCCGCCGACGCGCTCCCCGGACCGGCCACGCTGGCTGCGCCCTGCCCCAGGAGGACGCGATCCGTCCCGCCCCCTCTCGTGCCCCTGGTGGGGGTAACCGGGGACCTCGTGTTCCCTTCTCTGCGGTCCCGGTCGAGCCTTTGGTTCGGACACCGCCCCCCATTCAGAATTTTCCTTTTTTTTAAAGCGTGTCCTCGGGCCTGGGCATGTTCAGATTCGCCGAGGTGACTGCTTAAAAAGCAAGTGCGTCTTAGGGTCTCGCTTCTCCGCTGGCGCTGGTGGTGGTCGCTGTTTGGATCGGATCGGACGGACAAGTGCTGCTCTTACTGGTTCTCTGGCAGCTCTGCTCGCGCCGGGAGCGCCAGGCCCACCCTGCCAGTGGGGCGCACTGGGGAAGAGAGGGCAGTGTCTCGGTTCGGGGTTCTGTGCCGACCCGGCCTGCAGGAGCAAAGCCCCCCGGGGGGTCTGGGTGCCTGCTGGTACCCGGCCTGCTCGCTGTGGCCATGGCCGTGACCGGAAGGGGGGCCGCAGTGGTCTGGGGTTAGGGGCGGGCTCAGGGCGAGTGCTGCTGGGCCGGGAGGAGCCCTCGCTGTTTCTAGCGCCTTTGTCATGCTCGGCGCTTTTGGCGAAGGGAACCAGGAGCGAAACTCCCTTAGGCTCCAGCTGATTCTAGCCCAGGGCGTGGCCTGCAGTTCCGGGAAATGAATTAGACTGCGAAAGCGGTGAGCACAGTAAACCATACACAGGTGTGTAATTTAAGGAAAGCTTTCGCTCACCTTCTTGAACACCATTTTTTCCTACTACTGTTTGACCTTTCCTTGTGTGTATGATTTTCCTAGTTTATAAAAAAAAAATCTGTATTTATAGTGCAAAATTATTTGCACATTTCACATTTACTATTCTCTTTACAGTGTTCGACCTCTGGGAATTCTTAACACCTGTGCTTGAAATTCTCTAAGATCACTGACCCGCGTGCCCTTCTCATGGCCGCAGGGAAAAAAGTCTCTCTGACTCCAAGGGACAAAAGCTTGTCAGACAAACACTTCGCTTTGATGCCGAGCAGTCTTTTCTACAACGTCACTTTCTTTTTCCGAGAAGCAGACGATTACAACAGGAAGGGACAAAGAGGGCATGCCTGCTTTCGCTCTGGGAAGATGGGACTTTGTATCGATGAAAAATAAATGGCCCGTCACGCGGCCAGTGCCGGAAACTCATCTCTCATGCCGATCTTGCCACGCCGTATCGGTGTCGAAGATGAGGAAGGCTGAGAGTCTTCACGGTGCGTCTGATGCCTGATTTTAACAGAAGCGCGTCTGTAATTTGCAGGGTCAATAAAGAAAGTGTGATTTCTATCAGCGTAACTGTCCTTCTATGATTATTTCAGGAAGAAAACATTCCAGAAAATGAATACACTTTACTCATACTTATATTTCCCTACGATTTCCCGATTATAGCAAAATAAATAAAATATTCCTATTTCACCCTCATCCATTAAAATATAGGCCGAGGAGTAATGTAATGTAAATTTCACAGTCAGAAGGACATGATTGTCGCAAGTGCTTCCGAAGAATGTGGTTCATGACTTGTGGTATTATTTCATTTCCTTTTCTTCCGTGTGTACCTTAGAAAAAGTTATACTCCATAATTTATAGTAAAAAACACAGAACCTTTAATTTTTGTAGAGTAGTTTCAAGATACAGAGGACTGAATTTGGAGCATTTTTTCTTTCAATATCTTTTCTACATTTTTTAGCATGATAGGGTTGATAACGTGCACACACTTTTTAAGTTTTTGTTTTAGCAAAGTCTATTTCCCTGGTCATCTGTGTGCCTGCAGAAACTCTGAAATTAAACACTCATACATGCACGTGCAACTGAGATGTTTGATGCAATGTGCCTTGAATTACCGCAAAGTGAAAAGTGAACACACACACACACACACACACACACACACACACACACACAGACAACCACTGCCGAGGTCAAGGAATCGACCCGGAAGCCTCCACGTTGCCTCCTTCTAGCCACTGGCCACGTCTTCCCTGAAGACGACCATTATCCCACCTTCCCGATGATGCACATGCCAGTTTTGCTCACCCCACAGTTATGCAAACGTGGATCGTTAGGATGCATTCGTTGACAGGCGCGTTCCGACCCTGGCGACCCTGGCGGTTTTGTTCGGGAGAGCCGCCCGCGCGGGCGGGGGTGACGTGAGTCCGCTGGCCTGCGTGGCTGTACCGCGGACCACCCCGTGAGCGCGTCATCGTGTGTTTATCCGCGTGACCACTATGGGCACTCGCGTTGTTTCCAGCGTGGGGTCTTCCAAGTCCTCCTGCTGGGGGTGTCCTTCCACGTGCCTCTTGGTCGTTGGGTGCGTGCGGTTTTCCTGAGGTACATCCTAAAGGGGACGTCACTTGCTCATGTGGCCGGGATCGGCTCCACTTGAGTAGATGACGCTTCAGTAGTTTCTGGGGCGGTTAAAACACTTCTCGCCGTTGGTTCACGGGGGCTGCCGTGCTCAGCATCATCCGAAGATGGTCAAGCTCTTGAATGTCAGCCGCCGCGGTGGGTGTGGGGGGGCCATAATAGCTCCCCACGGTTTCCATTTTCACTGCCCTGGTGAGGAAGGAGGAGGAGCACATTTTTGATGTATTTTATAGGTATTTTGGATACCTTTTGTGTAGTGACAATTCACGTTTATTGCCTGTTTTTCTCTCGGGTTGCATGTCATTTTCTTATTGATTTTAGAGTTCTTTATATGTTCTGGAAATGAGCCATTTGATGAATATGTGCACTGAAAATAATTTCTCCCGCTCTCTGGCTCCCTCTTAGACTCGTTTAATACAGTCCAATTTGTAAACCTTTATGGTTACTGCTTTGGGATCCCATTTAAGACATATTTGCTTATACAAAGGTCATTCGGATAGTCTCCTGTTTTCTCCAGAAATTTTATTAGCTGAATGTTCACTTTAGATCTGCAATCCAGCTAGCATGAACTCTTGTGTATGGAATTAATTCTCCTCCCGCAACACCTCAGAAACCCCTTGCCATCTCCCCCACTTCTCTGTCGTGAATCGAGTGGCAGTCTACGCGAGGAGACCTCTGGACGCTGCTGGCTTTCGCTGGTTACCGTCAGCACTGCCTGAATCACGGTAACGCCAACCGCGTCCTCACATCTGGGACAGGACTTGTCATGACTTGTATTGCTTCTTCAAGATGCCTATTTTTTCCCCTGACTTTTACATTCCATATACATTTCTGAATCAATATGTACGTTTTGACCAAAACTATCAGTTGGGACTTTGGCTGGGTGTGAGCGTTGACTTGGAAAACTGACCCCTTTGCCATGTCACTTACTCTGAAACGTGAGCATCGTACACTCACTTATGTATTTTTAAAATTTCGCTTGGTAACATTTTGTCGTTTGATTGTGAAGGTCTGGCACAACTTTAGATTTGTTCCTGGGTGTTCCATTTTTAAATGGCATTTAAAAACCATGTTATAACACTGTTGCTGTGGTCCGTTATGGGCGTATAGCTATTCAATTGATTTTTAGGTATTGATTTGATAAGAGCAGCAACCTCGACAAATTTACTTTTTAATCCTAATGGTTGTCCAACAGAGTCTTGTAGATTTTTTTCATATATATATATGTAATTATAGAAAATATGAAAATAATGTGGGTTTTTTTACATTCCTTGTATCTTTTTAAAATTTTTAAAGTTTTTCTTGCCTGTGGACGGGCTAGACCCTCAGTTTTTTAGGCACGGTACTCGATGTGGGTTTTTGTAGACACCGTTTATCACAGAGGTCAGCAAACTCTTTTCCGTAAAGGGCCAGACGATCAATCCGTCAGCCATTGTGGGCCAGAAGCAGTTTCTGTCACGCCTTCCTCCCCCTCTCCTCCTTTTACTACCATTTAAAAATGTATGAACCACTCCGAGTTCGCAGAGGCCATTCGATCAAAGGAGCTAGCCTATAAACCCCTGCTTTCAAACCAGGAAGCCTCTCTACTATCCCCATTTTCCAAGTCTTTTAAAAACCACCCGCTATGCAGAATTGCAGATTTCCCGGTGGCTCTCGCAGCCTGCGATGCCGCGCACACAGCGGTGGGCATCGTCCGTGGCGTGCTGGGTGCCAGGCCTGGGCCAGAGGCTGCAGATGGGGCCACAGCTCACCTTTGTGGGAGCAACAGGGAGGGGACCTCGTTGCCTCATGTGTAAATAAGGAAGAAGGGGTCAGTGGGGCGAAGCCTTCGGGGCGCAGACAGCAAGGCCGGAGCCGAGCCGCAGCTTGCGGCTCGCGGAAGCCTGCCCGGGGTCCCGGGGCCGGCCTTTGGCTACAGTGTCATTCTAACCCAGATCCCGGCCCCCAGGCATGCTCGCGTTCTAGTTGTAGCAAAGTTCAGGGGGCAAAGTTCCCCGTCGGACTGAGAGTCCAGTGTGTGGGTGGCCGGCTGGCCCAGGTCCCGTCGTCTGTCCCCCGTCCTGTCCCCTCCGCCGTGTCTGCTGCAGGCAGTGCTGGGGGGCCCTGGGCGCAGCACCCGCAAAACGCACAGGGACGATTCACAGGGCCCAGATGGGCCAGAGACGCTCGGACCCGGGGCCAGCTCCCCTGCGGTCCTGCGAGCAGCTCTAGATATCCGGGGTCGCTCGTAGGCCCGGCGTTTGTCCGCCTGCGCGGACGCGGTTTTCCGTACGCACGAGAATCGCTCTGTCCGATCGCCAAGGCCGATGGCCCCAGGGGGGTGATTTACGGAGATTCAAAAAGAAACCGGACATCCGATAAGGTGTGAGCCACGTCCTCCTAACGCGTGTCTGACGACGTGCCATCAGATGCCCTCACTCAAAGGGTGGCCTCGTGCGTCCTTGAACGGAGCACTTTTATCTTGGCAGCTCAGTCGAAAGAGCAAACAGAGCGAAAACGCAGCTTCCGTGAAGCGGAGGCTAATGGGGCTGAGCGTGTGGGGCTCCCGGCCCCGCCGCGCGGCCTCCCTCAGCACGGAGAGGCGACAGCGGCTCCGCGCCCTTCCACGCGCTCGGTTTCGCTTTTCAGAGAGTCATCCGTGTTCAAGCGCCTGTCCGTCTCTCTCTCCTGAAGGACGCCCAACGGGCGAGCGGGAGGCTGTCGCCCAGAGGCAAGGTGGCCCCGGCCTTCTCTCCGGCCCTCTTGCCCGACCTGCGTGGCCCCTTCTCACGGGGCACCAGGGAGCATGTGACCGCGGCCGGGTCCCGGTGGCCGGGAGCCAGCCCTGTGGAACAGCAGAGTTCCGCAGAGGCGTTGCAGGATGCGGCCTTACTCCGCGCTCAGTAACAATCGTGGCGGAGCACTCGCCAGCGCCGCTAACAGCGATCATCACCGTTACCGAGTGTCGGCTTCGGATGCCTCCACGTGTGCGGCGTGAGCGACGGGGCAGAGAGGCTCCGTCTGGTCACGGGTGTGGGACACGCACGTGTGAGTTTCGTATGTTGGAACGATTTCTTTCACCGTATGAGCCTTACAGCTCACGCGAAACCGGGAGAGCACAGAACACACTAACTCAGGCGAGGCCCGAGCGGTCGCGAGCGCCCCCTCCGCGGGAACACCAGGCGCTGGCGATGCGCGGTGCTCAGGGCGCCCGCCCCGGCGCCGATGGAGGCCCGTGGCTGCCGCCGCCCGTCCAGGGCCGCGGGGCGGGCAGGGGCACGGGGCGCCCTGGTCTTCCCGGGGCACACAGTGTTGCCTCCAAGAGCTGATTTCCCCCGCTGTGGACTGAGCTGTGGGCTATCGCTTTATAAAGGAAAAGTAAAGAAACACATGAAGTAGGTAAGAATTTAAAGTATTTTTCACCAGTTGAGAATGTTTTGTTTCTGTGTGAATGTGTACACTCTCTCTCTCTCTCTCTCTCCCCCTCCCTCCCTCTCCCTCCCTCTCCTCCTCTATCTCCTTCTCTCCCTCCCTCTCCCTCCCTCCCTCCCCCCTGAGAGAGCCAGAAGCACCCCGAGCACAGAGCGGCGAGGCTGAGGGAGAGGCCAGCGCTGGTGGGGTGACCTCCTATCTTGAGAGCATTTTTGCTCATCAGCAAACAGCGTCTTGCTGTCCTTCGGGCGAAGGTCCTGACTTCGAAGGCCAAGGGTCGACCATTTCATTGCGGGAGGAATGGTGGGGACCACGGCTCCTTCCTGGAGGAGGGGGTGACACTCATCGGCAGAGGGACAGCAGGGACCAACTGCACAAAGATCGCCTTTTCCGGGGGAGCCTGTCTGGCGGGTTGGGGAGACGCTGCCGGGCAGGGGGGTGACTGGAGGAAGGAATAGAAACGAGCCTGCACATTCGATGACATTTCGGTGCTCAGGCTGAAATGGCGCAGAAGTGACACATTCTTTCTTGTGACATCTGCGCGTTCGAAGCACTTCTTTCAAGCCTGCCTCCTCCCCGCGCTCGCGAGTGGCGCCCGCGCACAGCCCGGTGTGGGCGACGTGGACGTCTCTGTAGCCACCGCCTCCGCGTCGTCCCCGAGCCTGATCTTACCGAGCGCGGACGCCGCATGTGCCAGCGAGGCCATCTGTCACGGGCCTCACTGCGCGATTCCTGTCCCGGACATCAGCCCACATGCTTCAGGCTTAGCCATCGTAAAGATGATTTTCCCACGGGACCCGCATGAGAACAAGCTCAGAGAGGATAAGGGGTTCGCTCGCGGTCGCGCGGCTTGAGAGTGATAACGGTAGGATTTGAACTCAGGCTTTAAGTTCTTCTCTTTGATGGTCTATCCTGACTGTCGAGCGGTATCTTTAAAAGCTAATCTCGGGTGGCTTTAGATGACTGGGTGGAACCGTTTCAGCGTCTTACGAGCCCGACTCTGGGGAATTACTGACGTCTTTGCCTGGCTTTCCCAGTCCCTTGGCGTCCGCCAGGACGCTGAGGACATGACGGACAGCTCCGCGCTGAGTCCGGCTTCCCCGCGCTTCCGTTCCATCGTCTGCGACGAGGGCGCAGTCACCCCTCGCCCGGGGGGCGGCCACTGGGACTGAGAAGGACTCGCGTCCTCTGCACCGACTGTAATGGACACCCCAGGTCACCTCCGTGCTTCGACAGAGACCCGTCGCCATACGATTCGATGTCGCGGACCTGTCGGCTCGTCTGTGACCGTGGGGTAACTGGTCCACCGTTTGGAGACCGTTGGGGCCAGAAGCACATCTAGGCGACTTGCAAAAAGAGGAATATCATACACCCGGTAAACATGCCAGCAATGACCACGGCCACTAAACTCCAACCGAAAGCAAACTGTGGGCAGCCACCGACTGCCGTGGCCTAAGCCCACCCTCGGCCTGACTGTGCATTGTGGAGGGTTCTTCCTGCCTCTCGCCCGGACTTCTCTTTCCTTAGGGCCTTACTTTAGAAGGTTTACGGTTATAGATTATAATCATCTGCTCCTTGGAGATGTAAATATGCTTAAAAGCCCCCTTTCCATCTTTCAGTGCAGGAATGTCTTTCTCCAGGACATGGGGGTCATCCCGTTGAAATGCGATTATCAAGGAAGATATTGACGGGGGGGCGGGGGGAGGGGGTGGTGAGGAGCAAGCTGTAAACCTCCCTCCTAACATGAAGACGTGGAAAAGTTCACCTTTTCTCGCATAAAGTCAACTGGTAAACACCGACGGCCTTCGGCCCCCACTCCCTGAAAACTTCCCTACCCTTCCTCTCTGCGGGGTAGAGCGCCGGGTGAGTCTGGTCTCTCTCCCCCGCTGTAGAAACTTGAATAAGGTCTTCAGTGCTGGTTAACTGGAGCAACTCTTTTATTTTGACGGTTCAAAACCCTGCACTGTAGGATATATTGGAATCAGGTACCGGAAACTCAGATGCACACGTGGACCGGGCCGGAAAGGCGAATTTGGCCAGACACAGGACAGAAGGGAGGAGGGGGCTATGTGATGCTGGAGACCCCATTGCGGTGGGTGGAATAGTGTCCCCCTAAACACACCCAGCTCCTCACCCCCGGTACCTGTAAAGTTTATTGGAAAATAGGGTCTGCGTAGGTGTAATTCCGTTAAGGATCCCAGAATGAGATCATCCTGGATTTACAGCGAGCCTGACACCCGACATTCGGGCTCCTTACGATGGGAGAGGGAGACTTGAGACCCAGATGCACGGAGTGGGGTCACCCCGAAAAGACAGAGGCAGAGACCGGCGTGACATCGCCACAAGTCAAGGGCCTCCCGGGGCTCCCGGGAGCTAGAAGGGGCCAGGGGACTCACCCCTAGAGCCTGCAGGGGGAGCAGGGCCCTGCTGACACTGTGACCTCAGATCTCTGGCCTCCGGGACCGTGAGAGAACACATTTCCGTCGTTTTAAGCTACCAAATGTTTAGTAATCGCTGTGGCAGCCTCCGGAAGCAAATACGCCACCCAACTAAAAACCCGCTGCTGGTCACTCTGAGGAGACGCGGTCCTGGGTCTCCCGGGTTCACCCAGACGTGTCACACATTGGAATGGACACCAGACGCCTCCGCTTTTAAATGCAGCAAACGACCCTCTCTGTCTCGGCGTCCTGCAGGTCGGCGCCGTGCGAGGCCGAGCAGACGAGGGGCGGGTGACTGGGGGCAGGTCAATCTGCGGGCGGCAGACCGAGACCTCCAGATCCGGGGGCCGGTCTCGGATTCGACGTGCACCGAATTGTCCCGGATGAGTCGCCCCAGCTCTGCTGAGTTCCGCCTGCCGGGGCCGGCAGGTGTTGGTTCTGAATAGTTTCCACGCTTCTCCCAACTCAGGTCCCGAGTGATCGTCTTCTGCTCTGTAAGGCGCAGACCCGTGTCTGTGCCGAGAGGCGTGGGATGAGCGACTGTCCCCACCACCGAAGACGTCACCAGTCTAAGAGGTGACTCTGCTTCCGCCCACCACGAGTGTTTGGCTTTGACTGCTGAGTTCAAGAGAGAAAAAAAAAAGCAGCAGAGAGATGTGATTACGACCCGCCCCCGTGACCAGAGCCCAGACCCCCGGCCACTGCGCGGGCTTCGCTCCCGTTTAGTTAATGAGCATTTTGGTCCCGACAAGCACAGTCTGGCCAAGTTTTAATATTTTCATGTGCTGTCTCAAAATCCTAAATCGACTCTCAGAAACGTGTTTTGCAATATAACAAAATGACAATCTAGTCTGACTTAAAGATACACCGGTTTTGTTTCTATCAGTAGAAATGAAGCGACCGATCGTTTCTTGTTAACCGCGTGTGTTACTGGTGCTTGTCGGTTCATTTAAATGCCGTCCCGTGTGGGGAAGAACGTGTTTTTCTTACGGAGGGGTCGAGCCAAGTTGACAGGTGGGGCCCTGGCCGAGGGCGGGAGGTGCGAATCGATACCCACGAGACCTGCCGGCAGAGGTCAGTGGGCTTTTATTGCGTTTGACGTGAGTCGCAGGCATTTCCTTCACGTCAGAATTCATCTTTTTTTTTTTTTCCTGTTTTGTTTGCTAATAAATCAGCCGTTAAGTTTTACACTCCACCAGGGCAGATACCATGCTTGTTTCAAGGGAAAAAAAAAAAGCGAGCCGCCCGTCACCGTTCCGACCGTGGGCCCACGGCCGGCGCTGACCCCCGGGCGGCGGTGTCGCAGCCGGGGAGTTCGTGCCCGTGGGGCTTTGGGAGTCTTTGCTCCGTCAGGGTTGGTACAGGCGACGAGACACACCGGGATGATCACGAAGTTAGAGAGCAGCGACGTGTGTCTTAGCTTTTCCTCCGCCGTAAACCGGGGCGAGCCACAGACCCCGCACGGGAGTACTTCTCACCTATAAATGAAATTGTCGGGCGAAGCCCAGGCTGCTACGACAGGGGCCTCGTGCTCTGGCGGGAACGAGAGGTCGCCGTAGGGGACACCGGTCCCGACACTAGGCATTATCGGGGCAGATTCCTACCGGCAATCTGCTGGAGCTTCCGGGACATGGAAGAGTAATCTCTTTGGTGACAGCAAGTTCTTTTTTTCAGCACTTTCTAACTTCCTGTTTAACAAATGGAGGCCCGGTCCGTGCCAGGATTTTGGCAGCGTGACCATACAGCTAGAATTTTATAAATTCGTTTATCTCGATTGTATCTATTTTCATGGCGAGACGTGGCAATTTTTCTGCATGGCAGCTCTTGCACGGAGTTCAATAAAAGGTTCCCTTTTTAAATAAATGAGTTTAAGTGCAACAGCTTCTCGATTTATAGAGAAACGCAGGAAACACAACAGGGAGGCCTCCAGGGAGGCGCGTTTGTGCAGAAAACACTGATGTTTGTGAGACTCTGCATCTTGGCCTCCCGGGGCTCTTCCTATCTTAAAACTGGATCAATCTGTCTAATATCTATTCACTCATCCTTCCTCCCTAAAAGTGGCCTGCTTTGGGGAAGGAAGGAAAATGTAAATAAACAAACAAACGACACATAATGTAAACAAACAAACAAACGACACCATGTGACTCGGGGTCGGCCAACAAGATGGACGTGGATGTCATAAGGTAGTTAGGTGGCAAGTCCACGGAAAACTAAGGTAAGAGGCTGACCCAAATCGCAGTCGTTCGTTTGCGTTCTCACTTTTCCCCTTTTTCTGGCTGGAATAACGAAGCGATGTCTGGTGTACAGAAGCCATTTTGTGATGTTGAGGTAATCCTACGAACGGAAGCCCGGACTAAAGGAGGCAGGAAAGAGAGAGATGGGCCGCGTTGTCGGTGGCAAGGACCTTCCCCTGTCCCCGCGTGACCGCACGCCTCCGGACCTCATGACGTGTGAGCAATTCGCGGGGTATCCGTGTTATCTGCAGCTGAGCAGAATTGCTCGCTGGCCAGTCCCCGGAGCCCCCAGCTGTCTTTGCTTCCCACGGGAATGGGAAGCATCCGTCACCGCGACCCCGTCACTCTCCCCGTTCGCGCCCTCAGCCCTCCAAATCCTCGTCTTTAGAGAGCAACGACTGCTTTCTCTTCGTTCCACACTTCGGCGTCTCTGAAAGTTCCCCTGGGTGACTCCAGTTCCTCACGCAAAGGGACTCGTGGTGTGGGAAGGGCCGGCAACTCCAGGCCTGTCCTTCCTCCCCGCCTGCAACCGGCGACAGCCTCCTCTCCCACGGAAACGGGGCTTCACGAGTCTCCGAGAGTCTAATAATGGAAATATTTTCTCTTGCCGGGGACGTGACCATATTAGAATGAAACCACACCAATCCTTAACTAAAACGAAGACAATTTTTAAGCCAGGTTTTGGTGAATGGCGTGCTTTGGTGTATTTAAGTCCCAGAGAAAAGCCCAAGAAACCGCAGAAATTGAAAGATGTCGCCTATCCAAACACATTTCACATCTTCCAGGTGGGGAAGGTTAATGGCGGCTGCCGGGGTTGTCTGCGGCTGGGATCGAAGGCACCGTGCTGCAGGGTAGCAAAGCCGGGGCTGGATTTTAAAGCCCGGATGTGGTTACAGACGCCTGGATGCCGATCAGCTTTCTCTAACGCCTTTCGAGAGGGCACATCAATCCTTTCTTTATTTCCACTGCTTTCATAAGTATGTTAAGGAGAAAAAAGTGTCACAAACAACCCTAAAAAAGCCCTCAGCATAATCAAATTCAGCTATTAAAAAAACAGAACCAGGCAACATTAATAATAATCATCTTCAGAATATTAAAATGATTAAAAGTCATAAGATCATCATTTTCATCCCGTTTAGATATTCAAGTGTGAAATAATCTCAGAGATAAATGTCCATCACGAAAACGATAGGCAAATGTAAATCAAGAATCTCCTCCCCGACACACACACACGCAATGATTCCTTCCTTCTCACTTTTCCCCGGAAGATCAAGTTCTCGCTCGCGCCTCCATCGAAGGCTGAGTTTGCCAGCCGCCAGTGCCTTGTCCCCTCTTACAAACGTCTTTGTGCCCCGAAAGGGGGCGTCACCATGTAGAATTGGGGTGGCGAAATCCCTCCGACAAGGCGACAAACAGGACTCGGATTTAAAATGGCTCATCCAGGTAGTGAATTAAAACGCCCTCAGGTGCCAAGAAACGGAGCGTCCGTGAGTGCCTCGGGCTTTACAGGGCCGTGGGCGCTGGGGGGGCTGGGGGGCTGGGGGCTGGGGGGGCTGGGGTGCTGCTCGGGAGGGGCACTCCGCCCGGCCTAACCTGGGGCAGCCAGGACCAGACCCCCCAGGTGTCGCGAGGTCTCCCGTTCGCGGAGAAGGATGATCAATGCCTCGCTTCCTTTTTAAACGCTGTCTGAACAACCACAGAAATCCCGCTCCCGCGACCCGTGTTCCAGCCGCGTGTCTGCGACATCTGGGGCCGCAGTCCCTCAGTCACTACTCGGGTTCAGGGGAGCGAGGGCCCCCGCGGGAGTGGGATGCTGGTCCCCTACGAGTAGGAAGACGACGGGATGGGGTCCCGTCTTCCGAGTCACCTCCCTTCTCGGAGGCCGGGGCAGCAGCCGGAATGGGGCCTGTGGTGCAAGCTGATGGAGAACGGGACGTGGTTACCCCATTGCGGGTCATCGCCCCGCACAGCGGTCTGCGCGCCGCCCTCCAGCCCAGCCTCGGACGCCCGCGGCTCCCGCTGTGGCCCAGGGCTCGCGGCCTGCGATCGCGGGGCTTGCCCCCTCGCCCGAGGGCCGGTGTTCTGGCCGCGGTGTCCAGGCAGGCACACCTGTTCTCGTGCCCGCCGGTGACGGTGACGAGCCCGGCCTGCGGTCGAGGGCGGGAGCGGAGAGAGGAGCCGGGGTCCTGGCGTCTGCTCCCTCCGCCTCCCCATCTCTTGAATTCGACCAGGTCCAGATCGCACTCTGTTCAGAACGGAGGGCGTTTCTAGGGATCTGAACGATTCTAGAAAACGTCTTCAGCCGCGGCTTGAGTAGGTGGAAGAAAGAAAGTGTTAACTCATTCTCTCTCCCCGACTCCCTGCCGGCGGGAGGTGCGTTGCCTCAGGGGTTGGGGCTCCAGGGCCTTTCCCGGTGCCCAGGGCTGGTCCAGCTGTTACAGCCGTAGAAGTCACAGAAACACGGGCTGCTTCCGTCCATGCGGCCCAGGAGGAATAAGCCAGGCAAAGGCTGTGGTCGGCTCCATTGATTTCTTCTAAAATACTTATGCACATTTAATTGATAGGCGAAGGACCCCGTTTCCCCTCGGCCCCTGGGTGTCCGTGAAAGCTGCCCTACTGCTACGGTGCCTAGGATTTCCAGCTGGAAGATTAGCTATTCCAGAAGTAAACGCGGCCACTTCCAAAGCCCCTCCCCCTGCCTGCCGCCCTCTCGGGGTTCGCGAGGGCCCCGCATGCGAATGTGCGGTCCCCTCAGCGACGGCGCCGTGCTCCGAGTAGGAGCACCGAGCCAGGGCGCGTCCTCCGCACCGGCGCCCGCGATCGCGTGCTGGGGACGCCTGGCGTTACCCCCCGAGCACGTCCGGAAAACACGCCCGCCGTAGGCGCCCGTCTCCACGCGGCCGGTCCAGCCGTCGGCGCTTTTCTGTTCTTCAAGTGCCGAGAGCAGCGCCGGGCACGTGCTCCCGGTCGCGGCGCCTCTGCGGGGGCGGGGCCGGAGGTGGGGGCGGGGCGGGGTGGGGCGGGGCGGGGCTGCCCGCGGGGGCGGGGCCGGAGGTGGGGGCGGGGCGGGGTGAGGCGGGGCGGGGCTGCCCGTGGGGGCGGGGGCGGGGCGGGGCTGCCCGCGGGGGCGGGGCGGGGCGGGGGCCGGGCTGCCCGCAGGCCGCGAGGGCCTCGGCGCGGGCAGCGATCGGTCACCTATGGGAATGTCTCCACCTCACGTGAAGGTTTTCGGAAGCTACAATCATCATGGAACCGGGTAAAAGCGAACGTTCGTAATAAGGGGAATCCGACGAGTACTGAGTTCGGAGGTTTAGGGGTCCTCGCAGGGCTAGGAAAACCTTTTGACCGATCTCTCCCTGCAGCCGACGGCGAAGGGTTTTAAATGCGCTTCGTGTGCTTTGTGGTTGGACAATGTTTAATCACATAGTAGCCAAAAACTCGCTTTATCTTAATGCTATGAATACTAGAAGAAATAGAAGAAAGCACAAATAATAAAACTGGCAATTCGCTTAGCTGTTTATCCCATGCACTATGCTCGATGCCTCTTTTATAGATGAGGAAATGGAGTTACAGAGAGGTGACATAAACTGTCCAAATTTAGGTAGATTTTAAGTAGTCCAGCTGGGGTTTGGACCCGGCCGGCTTCGACTTCGGAGTCTGCAATCGTAGCGGCCACGCTCTGACTCAGCCCCTAAACGCAAGGCTAGTCTTTGGTGAAGGAAAGGTCCCGTGTCCCCTGGTGACCCCATCAAAGGAAATCTAGCCAGCAAGGAAGAGAACTCACCTGGCTTGGCCGTGTGTACCCGGAGGCCTTCCCAGCGGGAAACGTGATGAACCTTCTGCGTCTGCTTTACGCTTACGATTAAATCACGAGTCTCTACAATGAGATTTCTTCTAGGAAAATATTCCGACTACTCGGCAGTTTTCAATAAAATGTGGGTCTGATTTAAATCGGATGCATTCTCGCAACTTCCCTGAATGACGGTTTTCCGGACGGAGGATGACAGCAAGGTTTAGGAACTTCGGCACACACGGTATTGTTCCCGGATGTCGGTGGCTGGCTTGCCGCGTGGAGTGAGTGACTCGTTGCAGCTCCCAGGCCAGAGAACGCAGGACGAGCGGGGAGACGGCCATCGGCAGACAGCGGTGGCGAAGGCTGGCCTTTTCCTCCCTCTTCCTTCATGAATGGATTCACTGGAAATATAGCTAACGGGAAGGCAGACTAAGGGCAGGCACACGGGGCTCACGGACCAGTCAGGGAAACGGCGATGGCCTCATGCGAACATTTACCCGTAACGTACATGCCTCCCCTCGAGGATCCCAGGGCCTCGTAGGAGGGGCCCAGGCGGCGTTTGTGGGCAGGAAGTGCCGTGCTGAGCACCAAAACCTCACTGTCTGTTTCTGGAAATTTCTTTCGTCTCTGAGAATGGCTTTCCCACGATGCCGCCTGGTCCCACGGGCCCAGCATTGCTCCCGAATTCTCGGAGCTACGGTTCGGACTGAATGTCGTAACTTCTTTCCTGTCCGTCGCCCCTGCCCCGGGCCTTTACTGAACACAGCCACGGAGCAGGCAGGGCCCAGAGAGCCGCGTCCCGTGTCTGTCCTCAGTGTGTCCCCTGTCCCCTGCCGCCTCTGCGGCCGGCGGTCACACGTCGGGCGGAGAGAGCCGGCGGCGACCGCTCTCTGAGGGGCGGACTTCGGTGGGGGGAGCAACGTGGACGCCGCGGGGTCTGGCGAAAACGGGGCACGAAGTGTCAAAAGTCTAACGTCTTCGAAACGCCACGAGAGACTGTTTTTTAGACGTGTCCGAGGAACAATGAGAAAATGAAAGAGGGTTTTTGTCAGCGTCTGCTCTGGGGTGGGGGGACGTTCTCCTTTTGTATTTGTGGCCCTGACTGCCTTGGAACGAGGGCTTTGTCCTTCATTTGCTTGGAATCCGTTCCGGAGAGCCCGCTTGGGCATCCGCCTGTCTCGCGGGGCCTCAGCCGCGGAGGCGGCCATGGCGGGCGGGCGTCCCGGCTCCTGGAGTGAGTTACTGTTTAGTGGGAGGAGACCGGCGCCGGAGAGCAGATGAAATAATCCTCGAAAGTGGTGAACTGCTGCGAAGAAACGAAACTCGTCAACGCGCGAGAAGATGCTCAGACCCTGAGGGCATTAGGGCGAAGTCAGAAAAAGGTCTCGGAAACAAACTCCGTCTTCGTTTTGCTCATTAGAGGCAGATCGGTGCCGGTTGTCCGCTAACTCGTGTGTCGCGCTGTGATTTTGAGGGGTCTCTCCCCGATATTTTGGCCATTTGTCTGAATTTCACTTTTTAATAATGTACAGTATTATATATGCGTGTAACTTTTCAATATCTACAGACGCTGTAGTGATAGTCCATGTGCGCTCTCATTGTTTGAGTTGGTTTATTCTCCCGGTTTCCGTTGGTCTTGCTGGACTCGGGTCAGGTTTATGAGTCTTAGTGAAACGCGCTCGGTGGCCTTTGCCGTGGGGCGTTTTCTTGCTATTTCACTTCTGCTCTCATTTTTATTTCTTCTCCTACATTTTCTAATTTCTCTTCTGGAATCCGTGGCTTTTAAGATGGAACATCAATGAAGCGACTGTTTAGCTTACTGTTTGTGTTTTTTCTCTGTCGTGTCCGTTCAAAGGTCCACGTGCCCTGTCTACAGGCTTCGCACGTCCATTCCTGGGCTGCCCCCTCGGAGCCGAGGGCTGCAGAGCTGGGCGGCTAGACTCCTCCCCGGTCCCTGGGCTTCGTCTGGCTGTAGACAGGGCCAGCAAGCCCACACTAGGAGGTCATACGGGCTGGAGTGGCCTGGGAGTCAGATGCTTTCCCACCGTGTCCTGGGTCTCGAGGGAGAGTCCTCTGCTTGACGGACTTTAGTACTTCCCCTGGGTCCGGCATGTCTCCCCTCAGAGGGGGGTTTAGGTGGAACCCCCCCTAAGTCCGTGCAGCTGTCTACTGGTCCTGTGTCCACAGAAACAGACATGGAAAAAACATACCAAGTGTCTGTACCCCCCATTCCCCACCTCGCACAGCAACCCCCAGACGCTCGGGATGTCGGTCTCCACCGCCCGGCTGCCTGGAAGGCCCGGCGGGGCGCTCTGCATTGCCTGGGAGGTCAGCGCTGCATCTGGGGAAGGCGGCGGCTGCTACGATTTTCCAGGGCTGTGGGGGGGGGTGGGAAGGAAGACGGCGTGGCCGGGAAAACTTAGCCTCGGGGTGCGGCCTGAGCACCAGGCTTTCTCGAGGGAGGCGGCACCCGGCTGTCCTACCTCTAAGCCAGGCGAGCAATACAATCTACAACGCCACTGACCTGAAAGCCGAACGGACTTTGAGCTCTGCCGCCGAAGAGTGACAGAAAGCAAAGGAGAAAGGACGTCAGAGCGAGAGCCGCCTCGGCTGGGAGGCGAAGCAGAGAAGGAGACGGGCGCACATCGTTCGGCCGTTTTCCTGCTGAAGGTTCCCATCGACGAATCACGGCCCCGTCCACGCCTTTTAAGCTAAAGTAGCTTTGCTCTGGCAGAAGCGTTAGGTCTGGAGGTGAGTGTGTGCGAATGTGTGGGTTCGCTCTCCCCACAGACGCTTCCGGAAGGGCCAACCGACCTCCGAGACGGCCTCTTGCGAGCCCCGCATGTCGACCTGCACCTCGCGACCTCGCCGAGCTCCTCCGTTAGTTCTCACGGCCTGGCGTTCGCGTTTCCGTGTGGGAAACGTTTTCATTTCCGTCGTGACTGCGCAGTCAGGTGGTAACGCCCTCGATTTTTTTTGAGGAACCTCTACATCCTTTTTTTCCCCAAAGCAACTACAGCTTGAGAGAAACAGGGCTTTGTTTAGGTGACCGCGAAATCCACGGTGTCCGGAACCCAGTGGGACCCACCGGATCGGTCCAGTGAAGCAATCGAGCAAGCGACCGTCACATCGGGGGCTTCTGAACGCCGCTCGTTATTGCCAACGTGTCCCCCCGCGTCTCCTGAGACGTTTAAGCCGGCACGGCACGGGGGGTTCTGCTCCTCGCCGTCCCAACGCTCCGGTTATCCCGAGACGGGAGCGGCGCCTTCCTCAGGGCACGCGCGTCCCGAGGCTGGAGCGCAGGTGAAGCCCGGGTGCGGAGACGGCGATGGCGGCGATGGGCGCAGGAGCCGCAGGGGCGCCGGCTCCCGGGACGGTTTCGTTCAGGTCGTGTTCGTTCGTCCGCGTCGCCGCGCTTCCCGACTCCGACCCCCAGCGACACGCCGGGGCGCCGGCGACCCCCGCGGGCTGGGGACGCAGGGGACCTCGCGTCCGTCGTGTCTGTCCCTCCGGCTCTCCTTGGCCGCGGGTCGAGCGGCCCCGGCGGCAGCATCGGCGCCCTCTGCCCCTGCTGACCGCGCACGGCCGCAGCGCGTCCTGACACCGTCTCCGCGGCCCCCCGGTCTGCTGCCCTCCAGCGCACGCCGCGCGGCTGGCGCCCGGGCCGGCCCCCCACCACGCGGCGGCCCGGCTCCCTCGCCCTCTGGCTCCGGGGCAGACGTTCTGATGGGGGCACCGGAATGCCGGGGCCAGGAGGAGAGCGGGGGCTGCTCTGCGGCCGCCGGGCTCCGTGGGCCTCGCTCTCCGCCTGCTCTGCCGCGGCCGCCGGCCTCTGTGCACCCCTCGCAGAAGCCGCAGCTCCCCCTGGACGGCTCCTTCCATGGTGCGGCTCCCGCTGCTCTGGAAACGTCCTCCTCTCGTCCCTTGGGTTGGGGTGGCGGTGGGGGCATCGGCGTGGCTTCCCGCCGGTGCTGCCGCCCGGGCGCAGGGCCGTCTTCCATTTACTGAGTCCTGCCCCGTCCATTTCCATGTTACCCGTACTAAGTCCTGTCCCACTTCGTGCTGAGTATTTCCTGCGAGGGTCCTGCAATGGGCCCTCCATCACCGTCATCACCGCCATCGCCATCATCGCCATCATCATCTCCACCATCATCACCATCATCACCATCATCACCATCATCACCATCATCATCACCATCATCATCACCATCATCACCACCATCATCCTCATCACCACCACCAGCATCACCACCAGCACCATCAGTAACCCTGACCTCGTGCTCATGACGCAGCAGGCCTGTCCTGGGCACCTCCCCACCTGCTGGCCCGCGTGGTCCTCACAGCGGCTTTGAGACTAACACCATCATTCCTATTTCATAGATGAAAATGCAGATGGACAGAGAGGAGAGTCGACTTGCCCAAGGTTACACGGCGAGTTAGCGGAGCCGGAGTTTAAACCTCGATGGCCCTGTTACGGGATTCGGGCCTCGGCTCCACGCTGGGTGGCTCGTCCATGCTGCCTCCCGGGCCCGGAATGGCAGCTCAGGCTGGCGGCTTTTCTGATCCCGCTTCTGTCCGTGAGACCTACGATGCTCTTTTTCCTTATTGCTATTAATCGAGAGAGTGCGCGTCCCATACCGCTAGCTGAGCTCCTGCAGCCCGCACAGCGAAACCTTCATTTAATCCACTCAAAAGCTCTTTGTGCCGTGACTGACGTGCGCTCATTAATGCGCGGTGACTGCCCCGACCCCGGCTTCTCCCAGACACCGGGGACCGAGGCGGGGCGGGGGTGGCCTGGGCCCCATCAGGGCGCATTGTGCCGGCTTGTCCCCGTGTTCACAGAAGCAACGAAAGGCTTCGCGGCCGTATTTGCACCCAAGCCGCCACGTGTCTCAGAACAGAGGCCGGGGAAGAAAGAAGTCGGTGTGGATAGGGCGTTTGTTATTTCACAAAGCCGTCTGCAGCCGCCTGCAGCTCTATTGGCTCTGGGGGAAAAGACCAAAGGAAGAAAAACATGGAAAGAGCCGCCGTCCCCAGGTGGGACTTTTGCTTTACAAATGTGATATTTATACCTTACATTGTGCAGCGAATCGGCTCGATCAAACAGCTTTTCTGGGCCGCCTGTGCTCACGCGTTTAGAGGTGATGTCTTTCTTCTTCGAAGGCATCGTTCTGTGCAAAGAACTGTTCTCACAGGGCGAATGTCCTAACTCGCCGCGCCCCGTGAGAACCTCGGCGGTTCTGCGCCCGGTCCCATCCCGCAGACAGGAAGACGGGCCTGAGGGGCCGTTTTGTGTGAGTGTGGCTGTGTGGCAGGAAGTCGAGCCCGGCCCAGGCCCAGTTCCTTTGTTGCCAGCTTTGTGAATAAAGTTTTATTGGAACCCAGCCGCGCTCACTGGTTTGCGGATGGCCTGTGGCTGTTTCCCTGCCAAAGAGGCAGAGTTCAGGAGCGGCGACTCTGGCCCTGTGGCTCGCAAAGCTGACTGTGTTCGGATCCGTGGCCCCATGGGCAGGGCTTGCTGGCCCCCACTCTGGGGACTGGCCTGAGACCTGCGTGGACGGGAACACACCGAGGCCTCCCCGCGGCTCAGGGCGGTGGGCGTCACGCTGCCGGCTCGCAGGCGGGCAGATGAAGGACACGAGGAGCGGACGGTCGTGGGATCGCAGAACTTCGTTGCCTCCCTAGCACCCGACCGGCTGGTGACCCCCAGTAATCAGCAGCCCGAGCACTGTGCTTCTTTATCTAGCGCTCGGGGACGGGGACCCATGGGCACGTGAAGCCGGCCGTCGCCGAGGGCGCGGTGCGTGCGCAGAGGCCCGCGGACGGGTGGGCGGGCTCGTGCCTGGCGAACCGCGCGCTGACGGCCTCCTTCCCTCGCGGGTGTTCCCCATCCCTGTGCACCTGGGGCGCCTCGGCACCAGCTCCCCGACGCCAGTGCGCAGCGAGGCGCGCCCAGGCCCCAGAGCCCCAGAGATTCGGCCTCATTAGCGAGCTGCCTTTCAGAGGCACGTTATGTGTTTCCAGTAATTGTAATCTGCATGGCAGAGAGATGCTTTTCGAACAGACTAAAGCTTCGTGGCTTCCCGGAGCCGTCACAGCCGGTCACGTGGGCCGCGGTGGCTGGGAGGGCGCTGGGGTCGACACCCTCGCTCCGTTACCCCGTGATGTTGAGGGAACTCCGTTAATCGCGCTGAGCCTCGGTTTGCCCATCTGGAGATCGACACAGCCGCGTTCTCATCAGACGGTGCCTGGAGCCCGTTAAGGATCCGTTGGCGGGAGTGGGGTGGCACTCGCCCCTGCACTGGCGGCGGCGTTTCCCGACTCCTCCAAGACACACCACACCGTCACCTTCTCGCGGTGTCTGGACGCTGCTGTCACGAGCATCCTGCGTGGCACTGTGGGGGGATGCGGCGAGGCACACGGCGCCGTCCTCCGAAGCCCGGGCAGCCGGTGCGGACGACGAGGCTCAGGCGGCCACTTCCTCGCGGTCACCCGCCGAGGCTCCCGTCATGGTGTTTGGCCATGACGCTGTCCAGGAAAACCCACAGGGGACAGTCCTCACTCCGGCCAGAGATTTGGGGCCGAATTCTTCGCAGGGCAGTGTAACTCGTCTCTGACAGCCAGGGATGGCTCTGACGGCCCCACGGGGAGCCCTGTCAGGGCCAGGTGACACCTGGCGAGGAGCTCTAATTGAATTCATTGATTCGATTTTAGTGTGACTGAGTTATTGACGTGGCTGTGAATTAACTTATTTGTCTGCAGCCAAAGGCCAGTAACAGAATTTGAAGAGCAATTATGCCTAGCTAACACTCGGCATGGGTGAGCGTCTGCGTAATTCAGAGACCAGCGCACGCAGGGAGACAGGGAGCCGGGCCTCCCCAGGCGTCGGTAAAAGCTCGCTGTGCATTAACCTCACCGACGATCGGCCTCCAAAGTGCCCTCTCTGCCAGGGCGGTGGTTAACCACAAGCCGGGCACGAAGAGGCTGCGAGGGCTTCTCACGGGGGTGCACTGGGGATCCAGGGCGAGGATGAGTTTGGTTCTAGCAATGAATTCGCGAAACATAAATTGAGAAATGATTAGATCGGATATTATAATGCTAAGTGAGATAAACCAGTCACAAAGGACAAGCACTGTATGACTCCACTTTTGTGAGGCTCCCAGAGGAGTCAAAATCATAGAGGCAGAAAGGGTGGCGGCTGTCAGGGGCTGGGGAGGGGCGTGGGGGGCTTGGTGCTCAGTGAGGACAGAGTTCCGTTTTGGGGGATGAGGACAGGCAGCGGGGGGCAGGGGTTGGTTGCACAAGGATGTGGAAGCGTCGAGCACGATCGAGTTGTAACTTACGGATGGTTAAGATGGTGAGACTTGTAGGCATCTTACCACGAGTAAAAAAAGAAAACTCTGCGGCTTCAAACAAAGGGAAAACATCCGGTCGATAAATCTGTGGCCATGAGAAGCTTCTAAGAAGAACCGTTTCGCACGGGGACTTAGGTTTACCCGACAACGGTGAGACCCGGGCACACAAAGCCAGGCTGGCTGTCGGCGGCGCCCGAGCGGCTGTTCTCAGGAAGCGGCGGGGAGACCGCCAGCAAAGCTTCGTCCTCGCCGCCCCTGGCGCCCGTGTGCGTCCCATGCCCCCCGCCGAGCACAGCGCCTGGGCCCTCCGCAGTCACAGGGCGCAGAAACCGCTCGGAGGCCAGCTGCGGGGGCGCCCACTGCCCGAGGGCTTGGCACGTGGAAACCCACGTAGCCCCGTGTGCTTTGGGTCACCACCCCGTCTGGAGGAAACGGCACGGGGTGGGCAGGAAAGGAAGCCGCGCAGGTGGCGGAGACAGTCCCCAGCCGCACGGGGGCCTCTCCCCGAGAAGTGGGGCGCCCGCGGGCCGCCCGGCGTTGCAGAGGCTGCCGAATGTCTGTGACCCAGGATGCCGACAGTCCCGGGGGTGGTCGGTGATCGGGGAGACGTTTCCTGGCCAACTGTCCAAAGCGCCCCTTTCTTTCGAGCGACCCCAGGGGTGGGGGAGGACTTGGGAGCAGGCTGGCTCCGGAAAGCGCCACTTGAAGTGAAAACGACAGTTAACTCTGACAACATTCCCGGCTGTGTGCGTAAGGCGTCCGATCTGAAAGGCGACTTTTGGGAAACAGGGCGTGAGCGGGGCTCTGAAGAAACAGGCAGTTACTTCGACCATGTCGATCAGATCGCACGTGAGAGGCGTCGCGGCTGACGCTGTGGCTGAGGGACACACGGCTGTGAGTGCACCTGCCACGGCCGCACCTGCCACGGCCGCACCTGCCACGGGACCCGCGAGCCGCCAACGGACGCACCGCGAAGGCGGCCGACTTCGGGCAGGTGTGTCGCCCTTGGCCAATGCCTCCCTATTTCTTTTCTTTCTTTTTTTTAATGGAAAGAGTGGCCAGAAAATTGTGGCCTTTTCAGACAGCGCTCCTCACCTCTCGCCGACATACCACGACCCCCACGCCGCGAGGCGCGCCGTTTGAGGGGTTTTCTTGCGGTGCGCCCCCCGTGGCAGCGTCCCCACCGCGGAGACGTCCGTCACTCCAAGGCGCCTGCGGCCACCCCGCGACCCGTCCTTCCCCCACCCCCACCCACACCCCCGCCCGCCACCGCGGCTCGGGCGGGTAACTCCAGATCATCTCGCGTTTTTCTGGAATGTCACGGAAGGGAACCAATGCAGTGCGTGCGGCTTTTGTGGTCTGAATTGTTTACTCGGCAGCTATTTCGACATTCCCCCACGACGAAGGGCGTTAACAATGTTTCCTCCCTTTTACCGCTGATAAGGATCCATCACGGATGTCTGGGTCGCTGCCAGTTTTCGTCTATCCCAGGTAAAACTGCAGGGAACATTCATGTACAGATTACGGATATATTCCCTCACTCATTTGGGGTAAATACCTAGGATTTGCAGTGCTGGCTCAGGTGGGAAATGGACGTGTAATGTTCTAAGAAGCCGTCGCAGTGCGTTTTGACGTGGTCGTAATATTTTGCAAACCCGCCAAGGAAGAGGCGGACTCCGATGCCGGCCGTTCGAGCGGGTGCGGAGTGGTGGCCCGTGGTTCCCGTTTTCGTCCTCCCGGTGCCTAGTGATGCTGAGTGTCTTTTCACATCCTCACCCTCCGCGTTTCTTCGCTGGGGGGGTGGGGAGGGGGCGTCTGCTCAGATCGCTGGCCCATGTCTGACTGGGCTGTTCATTTCCTCGCTGAGTCTCGAGAGTTCTCTACATCCCAGCGAGAAACGCTGCGTTGGATCTGCGGTTTGCGCACGTTTCCACCCGGTCCGCGGCTCATGCTCATCTTCGCCCAACGGCCTCTCATGAAAAAATGAAACGTCAAAATTTCAATGAGGTGCGATTTATCAATTGGTTTTTCACGGGTCACTGTTTACATGTTATCTGTACGAGCGTGGACTACTCTGAGACCGAGAAGGTTTTTAGCTTTATTCTAGTTTTAGATTCTTACACTCTACATCTAGGCCCGTGATCCATTTTCGGTTTTGCTATGAGGTGCGGATCAAAGTTTCATTTCTGTCGCCGTTTTTTTTTTCCCCCGGCGCCGTTTGTTGAAGAAACTATCATTTCTCCCCTGAATTGTCTTTGCCACTTGATGAAAATTCAAAGTGTGTTTTGAAATAGTTGTAATATGTTATACATCCAGGAACGATGCACAGTGGAGTTCTAGCTGTTTTTTTTTCCCTTTGTTTGTTTTGTTTTGTTGTGTTTTTTTAAGTCCTACAGCAATGGCAGCTCACGATTTTTGGAAAGTTGTCTTATTTTCATTCAGTTCAAAAATTCTTCCCACTCTCCCTTTGGATGTCCTCTTTGACCGTTAGGTTATTTAGAAGGAGTAATTTAATTATCGAACACTTGGGGATTTCCCAACGTCTTTCTGCCCTCGATTACTCATTTAGCTCCATTTGTTCATAGCACTCGCTTTGTGTCAGGGTAATACTTTTACGTCCGTGGAAATGTGTTTCTTGGCCTCCCGCGCGACACCCGAGGGGAACATGGCGGTGCCCATGGGAGGCCCTTGCGGAGCCAGGAAGCTCGCTGAGGGCCAGGTGGAAGCAGCAGTGAACCATGTCCCTGAAGTCGCTTCCTCAGGACACGCTCCTCCGAGCGAAAGGCGGATCCGCAGCGTAACTATATCTCCAAGGCTTCTGATGCAGCCGTTAATCGCCTCCCAAAACGTGCCAGCGTTCTTGTATACTCACCCCTGTGTGAAGTTTTTTTAGTGGTACAAGACATTAAAATATTAAAACTCAAATTTTTAAAATTACAGTGTATAAAGTTGAGTTTTGATCACTGAAGACTTTCTCTATAGGTGTTAGTCCCACACTGTCTATTAGTTCAATATTCGCTTACAGTTTAGACGAGACCCTGGCATTAGCTTTCAGATGGGGAAAGAGAGGAAAGGGAAGAAGGAAGGGAAGGGGAGAGGGAGGGGAGGGCGGGAGGGGGAGAGACAGAGAGAGAGGGAGAGGGAGAGAGAGAGAGAGAGGAGGAATGAACGAGATGGATTTTCTTCGGAGAAGACTGAACGTTCTCCTTGGACTGCGATGCCTCGGTTGCCCAGTCTCTCTGGTGGGACATCAATACCAGGCTTTACAATATGCCTCTCAAAGGTCCCAATAAAGTCATACAGAAGAAAATTAAAACCATAAAAGGACCACAACAGAAAAAGTCGAGGTGATTGCCTTGATGTCAGATTTACCACACAAAGAAAAGAAACAATCGATCTGTTATCAGGTTAGTAAACTCTCTAATCTTTCTCAATGTCCAAGCACCCTGCCCCCCCCCCGCCCCCGGCCCGTGCTTCCTGTGCTCTGGAATATCTCTGCTTGTCATGCCTGTGACCCCCGGGAGGGGTCCTCGAGCAGCCGTCTCGTCGCAGGGGCCTCTCTGTGCGCGGGCAAGGGGCAACAAGGAGTCCCTCTGACCCCGGTCCTCAGATGCACCTGGCAGTTGATAACTGGGGGGCCCCTCTGCTCCGGGGGCGGGAACATCTGGTCAGACGTCCAGGTGTGATGGACGAGGCCGTCAGCGCCTCGAGAGCCTGTTTCATCTCTGCCATCTCATTCCCTCCCTGTCTTTTCCCCTCAGTCTGACCTTGAAACTTCTGCACGGCCGCTGAATGTGCGTGCGTGCGTCTCCTGGTCTCCATAGCAACTGCGTCAGCCAATCGGGACAGAGAAGAGGGATTCCGTGCCCGTTTGCTTGCGATGCTGTCACTAGAGCAGTCTTGGTTCTGTTGACACTGCAGCCCCGACAACGCTTTGTTGCGGTGGCTGTCCTGTCCACTGCGGGACGGTCCGCACTGTCCCTGGCCCCTACCCGCCAGATGCTGGCAGTTCTCGCTAATCGTGACAACCCAAATTATCTCCACACACTGCCAAATGTCTCCTGGGGCAGTGGGAAGAAATCGCTCCCCCTGGAAAATGCCGAATGAGGCTGTGGCCTCCTGCAGCTGTCACGGGGTGCTGCGTAGACAAAGGGGCTGTCGTCCGAGCCACACGTCACCATCTTCCTAAAGACGACCGCGGTGCGATGGCCTCTGCCCCACCCCTCTGGCTGTGGAGTTAAACACAGAAAGCTTCGCGGACTCCAACCAGCTGCCAGCTCCTGGCCACCAACGCACGTGACCGTTGGCCCCGGGACCTGCTGATTCCGTTCTTGAAGCCCCCAGGTCCTCACTTGTCCACGGAAGCGGCAGCGCAAAGCGCTTCACTGCTTTTGGGGGGCTCGTGCAATGATGTGTATGGAACACTGAGTGCAGCACTCGACACAGCTGGGCACCCGGGAAGGGTCATTCCTTCTAGGGCCCCGAGGATCAGCGGATCGCCGGGAATTATGTGAACACCCCCGAGCAGGACACTCCTCGATTATGCCAAACCTCCAGATAAAATACTTTCGGGGATTAATAATAGGTTTGCGAAGACCTCGGAAGGACATAAAAAATGCTTATACTTCAGACCGGGTGAAGGGGTTGGGATCCGAATACACGTCAGAATGAACACGACACGACTAAACCGAGCGTGAGGATGAAGGCAGCGGATGAATCTCTCCCGTCAATGCGTTCGGTCGAGTATTTTCTTCTACTTTCTACTTTTACGGTAGCTTTAAATTTTTCTACAAGATTTATAGTAATAAAAGGGTTTCGTATTTTCAGAGAGACAGATGCCATCTTAAATTTCAATTGCTAATCTGTTTCTAGACTGGGAGAGAACACGGCCCCCTCTGGGAGGGCGTCCTGTCCTCACGTGCAGGCCCCGGGGGGGACCCACAAGTTCAAACGCCAGCAGGCCCGGCCAGGCGACCGGGTCTCCGCTGGGTGGTCACAGCGCGAGCTGCTTCTCTGGAGAGCCCGCGACAAAGCAGCCGCAGCTAAAACAACCGGGATTTCCACCCGAGAAACAGACGAGCTTGTCGACAAGGGGATCGGAGTCGAAATGAGCTACTGGGTCATCAGCGAGAGAATTATTTGCACATCCGCGTGGCGCAGAGCCTCGCACCTACGTCTGTTTAATGATCGCGTGCGAAGGTTTTTTTCCAATCAGGATTTCTCACTGCAGCAAACAGTCCATTCGGAAGCTTTGTGGGATTTAAACTTAAGTGGGAAAGGTTCGTTGCCACAGATTGGAGAGAAAACTCTGGGCCAGGTGTCTAACGACGGGTACGGTTTTGGGGAGGGGTCTTCGCGTGCCAGGGATGACGCGTAAAGGTGCTGACGGCTCTCCGTGGCCGCGCCAATGCCCGGCTGGACACCAACGAGAGCGGCGGTCAGGGCAGCATTCACCGCCCAAGAAAAACGGGACAAACAAAACGAGATGCGGGAAGAAGACGTGATCGGAAGTTTTTACAAGGGCCGAACAATACCCTCCGAGTTGTTCCTGTTCGGTTCGGTTGCGTATAAGCTGTAAATATTTCTTGCTGTATAATGAAAACACAGGGCTTCTTTACAAAAACAGGCCCGTAATACCGTTACCCTTCTCGAATGCAGTGAGGGTGTGTTTTAGTGTCGCACAGCACCTCGCCCGCGTGCAGCGCGCCCGCGTGCCCGCGCCCGAGCTACACCCCTCGCGCCGCGTGCGTAGAGACTGCCGCGTTTCCTTCTTAGCGAATCCCATAATTACACGCATGTCCACCTCACCTGCCACAGCCGCTCGCCGCGCCGTGACCGCGAGCTCAGCCTTCCGCAGGAGCCCAGCCGAACCGAGGGACCACGCTGTCGAGACGGCACCAGGCTGAGCTCGGTTTGAAAGTGAATTACGTTGCCAGCCTGGAGGAAAGTTCCAGCACCGACTCGTGGGGCATGAAATCAGCCTTTTGGAAGAGGACAGTGAACATTAAGCCTCCCGCACCAAGAGCAGAGGCGGGAGCCATTGGTGCAGGACAGAGCTCGCAGCGGCTCCGAGGAGACGGGCTCATCCGATCTCTCCCTCCCCCCTCAGGGGCTGCTAGACGAAGACGTGGATCCCGTGCCGGCTCGGGGTGGTTCCAGCTGTTTTCAGGGGCAGCTGTCAACAAAAGCTGGGCTGGAGAACGTTCTCGGCAGAGTAAACATCCTAGAAACGGCGATGCTGGTCCACCGTGGCTTCAGTCAACATTCTTCCACCCCTACCTTGATCCGAGCGTTAGAAATAAACATCGGAACATCCTTGCACGACATCTGTATTTTTTGACCGCTGTGAAATTTGAGCACCTTGAACCTGCGGTATGAACCATGCGGTTAGTTGCTGGGTGGCCAGGGGCTCGGCGTTCACACACTCAATCCGTTTCTGTTGCCAGAACAAGCCACGCTCGCTCCTGCCTCAGCCTTTGCCCCTCCTGCGTCCTCTGCCTGGGGCTCCTGCACCCAGCCGGGCTCCTTTGCATGCTTCCCGTGAGCTGGCATCGTCCTCCGCCACCCCCTGGAGGACCTTCCTGGACCTCACTGCCTATGGCAGCTCCGTCCAGGGAGCAGCTGGCCCGGCACAGCCAGAAGTCGGTGAACATTTGTCAGCGTCCCTAAACCTCCCCCCAGCGACTTCCACCCGGAGGAAGCTAGGCAGACGCCTTGGACCCACACGGAGAACGTCCTGCTTACGGTTAACCTGCCCGCGGCTTCCCACCACCCTGAGCACACCTGAAGCCTCCTCTCTTCTGTCGCAAACCTTCCCCACGCGCCTGCCCACCTTCGAGGCTCTGCCGAACTCAAAGGGTGGCGCCCGGGGCCCTCGCTACGGCGAACTCCGAACACGTCCCTGCTGGCTCTCGTCTGCGCGGTCTTCAGGTGTTGGCATCGTTTTACTCATATGATTGGGGGGGGGGTGAGTGGGAGGGAGGGAGCTGAGCATTTATTAGAAGGAAGAAAAGCACATTACCTCAGCTTCCCTTTATAAGCACCCTTTATCCGTCAGTGGATATGGATTTTCTTGAAGTCGAGGCATTAATCAAGTCATTTGTAATTAATCAATTGCCTTTCTTGTTTTATTATTGTAGCCATAGTTCATTTACTCTAGGAATTAAAACACGAATTTCTGGTTAATTGGAACCTAATATAAATGAATGCTTTCGCCATTTGTGAACCATGTCAGCGTCTTAGGGTCCTTTCCTCGAGTTTTCTAATCCCCCGGAGTTTCTGTAATTATCCGTTCGAACTAGACATACCCCTGAACCCAGCGGGACGTTATTATTGGTTTACACTGGAAAAGTCATTCAGCTCCACCCGCACGCTGACTCTACGTTGTTTTTGGTTCCTTCATCGTGATTTCCGTCGGTAATCCCATAAAAATCTAGTTTTCGTGTCAGCGCGGGTCCGTTAGCCATCACCTAGGTCGGTTTAGCCTCTTCTTGGTCGCCATGTTTTCCTCGGCGAGGCCAGGAGCCGGGCTCACGGTCCCGTCCTCTCGCCGTCCGGAGATGCCGTCCCCCACTGCCGCGTGACTCCCGTCGTTTCCCTCCGGGGTCGGCCCTCGCTCTGACCCCCTTCCTCCTCGTCCTCGAGTTTCGGCGGCTTTTCTCTCGCGTGTCTGTGTGCAGAGGGTCTGCACGGCGCCGGCCGCGCTGGGGGCGCCAGGGGCCTCGCGGTCCGCCTCGGCGCCATTCACCAGTTGTAACTCCCAGCACCCCCTCGCACCCGCCTCCCCTCTCCCGCTGACCCCCGGAGACAATTCTGCGGCCACTTTTCCGTGTTCCATGTAACTCCTGTGTTTCTCCCCCTTCCTTTTTTTTTTCCTCGCCATGCTTCAGTGTGTACATTTGCAACTGGCATGCCTTCTGAACCACGAATCCCTTCTCTAGCTGTGTCTGATAGGCTGTCAAATGTATCTAGTCTGCTCTTATTTTCTTAGTTCTAGAATTTTCACTTGATCGCGTTTTTTAAAATGTATCGCTGGTGGAAGTCGAAATTTTTATCGCCTCTGGTTGAATGTTTATCACAGTTTTAAAATATTTGAGTATACTCAACATATCACCTCAGGGTCTATACTGTCTAAATGTTTCTTTAGCTGGGTTTTTCCTCTTAATTGTGCCCCATATTCCAAGCTTAATGTCTCAAGTTTTATGATTGACGAGAGCTCTGCGAGTTCCTCGCTGTCTTAGGTGCTATTTTATGTGTTGCTTAAAATCGGTGACTGTCTCGAGGGGGACACAGTGGCCATCGAGTTCTTGCCATAGCCCAACTTTTGGCACATTCTTTTGATCAAGATAGTCCCAAAAGCCCACTCAGTTTCAAAGGGAGAAGAAAGAATTTTTTTTTTAATTTTGAGAAGAACCCGTTGTAGCCATTTTTGGAAAATTCAGTCTGCCACGTCAGTAGTGCCCGTGATCGTCGGGGCCGACGGGCAAGCGCACACGCCCGGGTCTTGCCAGTGTCACGTCGTTCGTCCGTCGCGGTGGCCGCACGAGGCAGAGCCTGTTATCGTCCCCATTTCACGGACGAAGGGGCGGAGCCGTTACATGGCAGCAAGCGGCAGAGCCGACGCCGGTCCCAGACACGTGCGGAAGAAATCATTCACGTCGAGAGTGAAGAGGAGAACAATACGACCCCGAGTGCCGTCTGCATTCGCGCTTAGATGGTTCTCGTTTTGTTCGGGAAAAGCCTCCCGGATTCCCGTCCTCACACAGCCGGGGAATTACACCCCTCATTTTCCCAAGGATTTTCTCCTCACTCGACCAGCAGACAGAGAAAAACACCACGTTCACCGACCCGGCGACCAGGTCAAGACTTAACATGGAGACGTAACAAACCATCTTTTCCTCTCCGGGTAATGGACCGGGCGGGTTTAACAGGCGAAGACGTTCAGAGGCCACAGGGTGACGTGTTTTAGTCCGCCATGTCTCCGAGCCCTGACTTTCAAGGACGTGAACCGGGGAGCGTGTCCGACAGTCACAGGACGCGGCGGGACGGATGGAGCCCCCACCTCCCGCCTCCCCGGGGTGCGCGGGCGGCGACCCTTCGTGCCGGCCATGCGTTCATGTCTGCTGTCCGATGCTCTGACACCCGGGGTCTGGCAGGTTAGGGAGAGACTGCTGCTCTCGAGGCGGCAAAGGGCTTCACGCCTTTACGTAAAGTAAGGAAACCAGGGCCACCCCTAGCCACCTCCTCTCTGGGTTCCCACCTTCCGGGCCCCTCCCTGCTGCACTAAGACCCCACGGCCTGGCACCAGGCGGCTAGAGCCGGCCGTGTGCCCAGCACCCTGATTATCCCAGCGAGCCGGGCCCACCCTCGAGGTGCTGTCCATGCCTCCCGCAGAGGCCACGGTTGGGGCCCCGGCCCCTCCCTCTGCCTCCTGGCGGACCCTAGTGCTCCCCAGGTGGCCCCGCATGGCACGGTGTGATCCCCTCTTGGGGACAAACTCTCTTCAGTGGCAGCCATGTTGACCTCAGCGTATCTGAACGCCGATAAAACCTACACTTGACAACACCCTTAGAACAGACCCCTGAGGTTGGTCGAGATGTTCCGGTAATGGTCTGCTTACTCTCTGCAGCGGGGAAGAAAAACAGAGCCGTTAAGGTCTGGACATAAAACTCAACACGATACTGAACGGTCATGTGATGTCTCAATTCCAAAAAAGAGTTATTGGCAAATGCAATCTGTCCGCTGACCTAATTATGCTCACTCTAGCAAGGAAGACTTATTTGTCTTAAAGAATTTCCACTAGGGAACATGCAACATAATCAACTGTGACAAATGTATTCTTCGTTCGTGGAGAAAATCAATTAAAATATCGGGTGCCAACCGCATGGCCAGAAGGAAGACGCATTTCTCCGTGTGAGCCATCGGGACAAATTGGTTCCCGGAAGAGACAGTAAATCCACACTGGTCTCTGAATTCCAAGATAGATATCAACACATTTCTTCAAAACGTGCATCTCCAGAATTCCATGATAAAATGGCTTTCGCTTCACCTGCCGGCCAGAAAATCACGGGTCTTGAGACAGCCCTTATCTCTGTAGCGATTTACAGGCACCACGTGCTGTTACTCACTCGCATCCTACAAACATTGATTAGTTTAGAATCGTATTTGTCCCAAGCACCCGTAAAATAGAAATATAATTAATCTGAGTGAACACGTGCCTAGTTATTCTCTGGAATAATTTCTTAGCAGCGCAATTTCGGAGTTGAAGATGTTGCACCATTTTTTCAAATTTGCCCGCATTCTGACCGCTCTTCCCGCAGAAGAGCTCGGGACTCTGGACAAATCCCTCCCTCTTCCGCCCCCAAAAAGTTTTCGCCCCACCACACCCGAGTTCAGCCGAGTGGAGCGTATAGTAATTCCCAGAGGCTAATTTGTTTATCACACGAGACGTGTGATAAGGAAGGAAGACCGTCGGCAAACAGAGCACGGGAGATCAGACGTCGCGGGCTCGCCGAGAGGGCAGAGAAGGAAGAAAGTTAGCGAGGCTGAGGAAGGGCGGGTCGCGGGGAGCCGAGGGCTCGACGCATGACCCCCCAGCGGCACTCTAAAGGGCGGTGCTCACGTAGCAGTGCTCCGCGCCACGGCCACCCGCCGGACGGGCCTTCGCGGCTGAGCAGGGCTGTGTGGCTGGTGCCTGTCTCAGGACGGGGCGCGGCCGGCCCCGACACTCCCCTCCTGTGCCCTTCCCCCGGCCACGGCGCCTGACCCCGGGGAGGCCGCGCCGCCTGCGACCGGCCGGGCCTCACGCGAATGGATTCACGCGGCGCGCACACGCCCGTGGGCCCGGCCCTGTCGCCCCCATCGGCCGTGCCTTCACGTGTGCCGTGTCTTCACGTGTGATTTCGGGTTGTTTATCCTCATCGTCGAATAGTGTATGTTACATAAACTCCATGTTATTTGATGTACTATACATTACAGTTTGTACAGTATTTATCTGTATGTTATGGAACTAGAAATGTACCACAATTTATCCTACTGGGCAAATCGGGTTAGTTTCTGGCCATTAAAAATATTGCCGTTTTGCGCATTCTAATACGTGAGTTTGGGCGAAAAAGTGCGGGCACTTCCCCCGGGCGCACGGGGGGCGGGGGGGGGGTGCTGGGTGTGCCTCGCTCAGCTCTGGCCGGAGCAGACGGTGCCGAACGATGTCACGAAGGGGTCGTATCAGTTTCGATTCATCTTTTTCATTTTCTTCTTTTTTTAATCATTTGCTCGAGTAAACTGATTGTCTATTAGATTTTATTCCTTTGTTTTGGGTATATAGATTTTACTGAAATATAATTTCATTCTGTCTTTCCTATTTTTTTTTTTTATCCCATCGGGCGCTGAACTCTGTTCGTAAGGGAAATGTACCATCCTTCCCGGTGCACCTGATGTGGGGCCAAGTTGCCTGGGTTCAGATCCTGCCTCCGACTCGGACGAGCTCCGTGACGTTGGACAAGTCGCTTAGCCTCTCTGTGCCAGAGCTTTGATCTCCGAAGATGAGATCACGATAGTTCTTATCTCATGAGTTGTCGTCATGATGGACTCAGTTCTTTTTCTTCTGGAATTAGTTCTCACATGCGATATTATCGGACGAGTCTATGGCATTGTGTAGCTTCGACGCGTTTGCTTCCATGACTTCTTCGAAAAGGACTCTGAATAGAAATCTTCCAGATAGCAAAGGCGATGAGACTTTTTATGGTAGAAAGAAGTAAAAGCGGACAGAAGACTTTTCTTTGCGTCTTACGGTGCACCGCGAACGTCCGCCCGGGCCGAGGAGCGGCCTCCGGTAGCCGACAGAACCCCCGTCCCCTGTGCCACCTCCCGGACGACCTGAGAGAGGCCACGCCCTGTCTCGTGTCTCCCTGGCTTCACCTGTCCCACGAAAACCATGCCAGGCCCCGGGGCACAGTGAGTGGGGTGCCGAGTGGGGTCTCTGCGTCCCCAGCTGGGCCTCGCCCTGGGCTGCGGGGACCGTCCAGTGCTGGGCCGAAAGCCCTGCCCCGTCTTCGTGGCTTCGGCCAGGATCTGGGAGGAGCCCCTCGGCCCATGCGGGGTGTCCCAGCCTCGCGCAGATGAATCCTGACCGGTTCCCGTGCTGCCTGCCCAGAGCTCTGGGGACAAACAGGACAACCCCCACAGCAAAGAGTGTACACGCCGTTTATGCTTGAGGGTCAGGCTGCATTTTAGGAGCTTCGCGCCGTTCAGACTTGGCTATTTCTAGTCGCCAAATAAAAAACAAATGCGTACGCGGACATTCGATGTGGGGTGGTGGTGCCCCGCCGTGCTGGGGACAGGGAGGGAAGGACGGGGGTGCTGTGTGGGCAGGTGTCTCGAGGGAGCCTGCGGCACAGGTGAGGGAATGGTGTCCCAGTTACCTGCGACGGCATCGGCCTCTGCATTCACATTCCCCGGGGGGTAGTCGGCATCAAAATTAAGTCTAGTGTCAAAGCCATGAGACCACTGAGCATTTTTAAGGCATAAACCGTGAGGAAGAGGGAGTTCGATTCTGTGGATCTTCGCAGCAGCTGCCGGACAGGAGGAGACGCAGACGGACGGGCCACCACGGCGTGCAGGGCGCTGTGTGTCCCCAGGAACAGGAAATGGTGTCTCAATCCGCTAATCGCCCTGTGAGTTATTCACACCGAGCTCTGGTCTGGGACGGCAAAGCGAGCTGCTGAGGAGACTCCGAGAGTTGGCGCGGGCGCTGTGGGCGTTTGCTCAGGGGCCCTCGCGGGTGGCCAGACGCAGGGTCCTGAATATTTATGGCACTATTAATCACTAAATATGTATGCGCTGCTGGTATTAGATGTGAAGGCCCCGGGCTGCAGTGGAGACTTTTTTAGCCACCACCACCGCACAGAAGAGTGTATTTTCTGTTGCCTTCCTGCGGTGAGAAGCACGATTCCAGGGAAGGCGGGAAATGCCTTCTGGACTCCGGACTCTGCCCACGGGATCGGCCCCTGGTTAAGTTTCTAGACAACTTCTGTGGCGGTGTGTGCGTATCTGATTTGATTTTTGCCCCCGGCCTGTCTTCCTGGGTCTTCCGGTGGGTGAACAGTCTGCTTCTGGGCTCCTCCCCAACTCCCGATGAGCCGCACGCCACGCCCCACTCCTGCCCGGCTCCAAACCCCAAACGCAGGATGCACAGTTACATCCAAAGTTCTGATGAACGACAGATAAAATTTTAGGATAAGGAGGTCTCAGATGTTTAATGGGGCCTCCTTATACTAAACATATATCAATATTATCTATGCGTAGTCTATATAGTCATATGTAATTATTTATAGTGTAATTATTCATAATTATGTAAGCTACAAATATCTACTAAATAGATATATCACATTCGGTATAGGTATACTATGTAGTTTAGTAAATTTATTAATTTAATAATTATTAGCTAATAATTATATTTATTGTATTATAAATTATATTGCATTATACTTAATTATATTAATAATTTAGCACGTAAACTAAATTTTGTATATATAAATATCCAATAAGCAAATATGAATTTTTAAAAATACATATCCTATGTAAAGGGGACCTACGTATGCTAAGATTTTAGAGTCTACTTAACCAACGCACTCCCGATTGCTTTGTTTGGCGCCCGAGGCCGCGTGCGGGAGGACCGGGTTTTGGAGCGGGCGGCCAGGCGGGCGGCGGGCAGGCTGGCGACAGGGAGGCTTGGCGAGGGAAGGACGTGCTGGGGGCTCTGCGTAGCTGGTGCCCGGGCACGCAGGGCGCTGAGCGGTGCCTGAGCCCGGCGGGTCCACGCTCCCCGCCCTCCCGGCTCCCTCTCCCGAGGGCCTGAGTTTGCTCGACCTCGCGGCGGCTGGAGGCAGCATTCCCAGTGACTCCGGACAGCTGCCCGGGCGCCGAGGGCGATGGCATCGTCAGGGCTGCAGACCACCGTCCTCTGCGGGGCCAGAGCAGGCGCTGTCTGAAACGCACGCGTCTTTCTTCTCGTGAAACGTGTGACTGAAACGTGGCGGTCTCTCGCCTCGCCTGTCTGCCTGTCCCCTCCCCTCCCGTCCCCCAGAGTTCCCGGCACCTCCCCCAGGGGAAACTGCCCCCCGCCCCCACCCCCGCCCGCACCTGGAGGGTGCCATTGCAGCTCTCTCAGACACGGCCCCACGGGGTCTCATTTCCGACGACGCTCTGCCCTCTGCGAGCCTCCCGCCCTGCAGGCCGCGTCTTCCTGACCCTGCGAAGTGGCCGCTCCGTTTTGCTCAGAGCCCTGGTGTCCTACAGGCTCGGGCTCCCGTCCCTCAAGCAAGCGACGACACAAGCTTTAATTTCAGGGGCGACCTCCTCCTTCGACGGAATGAAGAGGGTTTAGAAAAACCAGTAAACGACATCGAATAGCAAACAGTGCGTAGGACAGACATCAGGAGACATTCCGGAGTTAAAAACTGATGATCGACGCAGACGAAGGGCAGAGAAAAATGTTCGCGGGGCATGCGGGGTCATCTCTAGCTGCGACTCGGAGGCTCCCCGTCCACAGCCCCCTGCGATGTGGGCTTCCAAACCCACACGAAATCTGGAGGCGCAATGACGGAGGGATCATGGTGGTAGATCTCGAAAAAAAAAAATAAAAACAATACAAAAATTCCTATTGGAAATCATATACATGACACAGAGGGTTCAAGGCTACTCGTCCTCGAATCCCTGTGGGTCACCGCTGGCTGGAAAGGGGGAATGCCACGTCCCGGGGCGGTGAAGGGATGGGTTCCGCCCTGACTTTGAAATCCATTCCAGCCCTATGACCCGACTACAGAGTACCTTCTGGAAGGGTCAGGCTTCCCGTGGTTATGTAAACACAGCCCTTTGGGACACACGGGAGCCCCAGTGGCCCTGGGAATTACTCAGAAGCAAAATTAAACACAACCCGCGGTCAGGACACCGGAAACCAGCGTTACCGCTGAGATCGCGTCGATGGTGTGTGTCGGGGTTCGCGTGACTCGATCGTGCGTTGAGAACCATCGCGCCTTGACGTTGGGCCCTCTGTAACTGTTTCGGACACGAGCCCGGGCCGTAGCCGTCATCCCTGTTCAACACTGACATTCAGGCGAGAGCGAGCGTTCGTGGGCTGGTGGGCTGTCTGTCCCTACGTACGATATCGAAGCTCGCGCCAAATCCCCATGCGCTGTGCCTCTCAGTAACTAGAAAGCAATAGTGTTTCCTTCTTCTTTTTTGATGAGAGAGAGAGAGAGAGAAAAAAAAAGAAACTGCCTCAAAAGTATTCCTCTCACACTATATCATTTCCCCGCACCATTTATTAGAAATATCTGTTCCCATCATCAAGACCATTCCTGAAGTGTTTATGCTCCCACCTCAAATATTTATAGCTTTCGGGCTCGAGATGACTTATTTCTGTTTGCTTTTAATTTCCTCAGGCAAGGTTTCCGTGGCATTTCAAGTCGTCGTGAAGGGTTTAGAGTTAAATTATGGAGAGGTGCCACGTTGCTTCTGATTGCCGACGTTTGATGAGGTTATTAAAACTGCGGAAATATAAATTACCATAGCAACAAAAGCACAAATTCATAGCCCGTTTCGCGATCTCGGGTGCAGCTCTGGACGGCTCGGGCAGGGCGCAGCGTGAGTATTCGGCTGCTGCGTCACATGGGGGGCGGGAATCCATCCACGGGGACAAGCGTCGAACCCTGGGACCGTCAGGATGGACCGTCCTGGGATGTTGCCTGTTAGCGCCCTACCGCCCCGGGAAGCTTGAGCCACGCACGGGGAGGCCAGCCCCGTGGCACGCCCGTGCGTCCGCCACGAGCCAGCACCTGCCGAGGCTGGACCGGGTGGTCAGGAAGAGTCAATGCCAAATGCTGCGCGCCGTGAACATCTTCCGCCGCGCATCGATCAACTCCGACCCGGCCGCCCCACCTCCAGGTGCCCGTGCAAACGTGGCCGGAGGACAGAAGGCCGGCTCAGCTAGGTCACGAGGCAGCGAGGGGCCCGTCTTGACGTGAGGGCCTCGGCTGTGCGGAAGACCTCGCCCGCCCGGCGCAGGGTTACGCGGAGGTGCAGCAGCCACAGCCACGCAGGCGGCCCCCCTCAGGGCCTTCGCTCCCCAGCATGGGAGAGGCGTAGTGTCTTTGGCTTTAAAAGATCTGCATTTCTCTGCCCCTCGACCCCCCGGGAGCCTAGGAGACACTGCTGAATTGGGTCGTTGGCTTGGCAGGAAGTGTTTCACTTAGCACCAAGATGTAGCCTGAAATAGTTATTATTATTATTATTAATGTCATCTACTTCCAAGGAGGCGAGCGGGCCTGGGAACCGGGCTCGACTGGCTCTGGCATCTACCTGCGGGGCCGAGGGAGGAGGACCAGACGCCTGGCTGGAGGGAGACGCCGCCCCCACGCCCTGCGTCCCTGCCAGGCGGGGCCGTCGCAAATGCAGCGCGTTCGAACTGTGTTTGGAGTCAGCGCATTTTTTTCCTACTCAAGATATCACACGAACGAAGGGACGGGCCACACCTTCTCGGCTCCACTTCCCAGGACCGCCAGCCCCGCTGCCGGGCGACGGCCCGAGAGCAGACGGTCCTCTCCCTTTGCCATTGCTCTTCCACGACCGCGACAGGGCGGGCAAGGGAGGTCCTCGCGCCTGTGTGAGGAGTAAACACAAACGTACCCTGCGTGCTGCGGGCAACCCGAGAGCCGGCTGCCCGCGCCCTGAGAGGCAAGAATCGGAGGCTCGCTGCGGCCGCAGTGGCGGAAGTGTGCCTCCTGCTGCTCCCCCAGCCGCCGGACCCCTCAAAACGCACTGCACGACGGAGCTCAGGTCCGTGTCGCGTGAGGACATTGCTTCCCCCGTGGAACTGTAGCTGTTGCTGGCATTCAAGCTTTTGGTCTTCTTGGGCTGAACTTCACAAAAAGAGAAGATATATGTCTATCCATCCATCCATCCATCCATCATCCATCATCCATCATCCATCCATCCATCCATCCACCCACCCAGAGAGAGAGAAGGAGGAAGAGGAGGGAGGGAAGAGAAATTTATTTAAAACAAAAGAAGAAATTAGGAAAGAATCTTCCCTAAAGCAGCTGAATATCCCGATTTTCCTGTGCGACTCCGCTGTGCAGCTCGCGTGCAGGACACGGTGCGGGCGTCTTGCTAACGGCCGGGAGTCGAGCACTAAACCCCTAACGAGTGTGTCGCGGGGGCAGGGAAGCTAACGTGACGGGACGTGGTAAGTGCCGGGAAAACACACAGAGCAAAGGGCAGACCCTTAGGGCTGCCGCAGGTGGCGGGTCGGGCGTCTCGCGTTGAACACATCGGCCTTGGGTGCGCTGCGGAGCTGACGTTTGGAAAAAGGGTTTAAAGGAAGCGAAAGGGTGAGCCCGGATTCTGAGAGGGACTTCCAGGCAGGGACCCCGGCCTTTGCCACGGTCCCGTGTGGCTGTGGACTCCTCTGTCCGGAGCGCCTGTGCTGTTGGCCTTGGGTGAGGAGTGGGGTACGGCGGGGTGCCCACCACCCAGGTCGCATCACTGCCCGAGGCTGGGGGATGCGGGGGACGAGGCTCCGCCCTGGACCCCCACCCCGGACACGCACAGCCTCCCCCGTCTACACACCCCCCACTAGACGGGACGCTGTCACTCAGGTGAACCCAGGCGGACAGGCCAGGTCGTCACCACTCGGAGTCCGCAGGCCTGGGGCGCGGCCCCGCGGGAGGGGGCTCTCGGTGGCATTCGTTCTGTGGGTTTAGACAAACGTGCAGTGACCTGTCCATCTTCACAGTGTCGCACAGAATGCTGTCACCGCCCCGTAAACTGTGTTCCACCTGGTCACCCCCCCCCCCATTTCACACCTGTGAGCCGCTGACCTCGGCGCTGCCTCCCCCAGAAGGTCGCGTGGCCGGAACCGCCTTCTCAGACGGGCTCCTTCCGCTCAGGGACGCGCGTGTGCGGTCTCTCCACATGTCTTCGCGGCGCGACGGCTCACGCGCTCCGCCGTCTGGAGCGACCGCGGTTCATTAATCCACCCGCCCGCCTGCTGCAGGGCGTCTCGGCGGCGTCTTCCACGCCGGGCATTTACGAATGGAGCCGCCGTAAACACCCGCGCACAGGTTTCCGCGTGGACGCGAGCTTTCCGCTCCTTTGGGGACGTAACCGAGGAGCGCGATGGCCGCCTCGTGTTGCAAGAGTGTGTTTCGCTTCGTCAGACACCGGAGAACCGTCTTCTGAAGCGGCCGCGCTGCACCGCACTGCACCCCCGCAGGCGAGACATGAGCGCTTGGCGATGTCGGGGTTTCGGGGTTCGGCCGTGTACCGGGCGCGTCGTGGCCGCTCGTCGTCGTTTCAATCTGCGTCCCCCCGAGGACGTCCGATGCGGAGCACCCCTTCCTGAGCGCCTTTGCCATCCGCTTGTCTTCTCCGGGGTGACGCTCTTGCGTCTTAGGGGATCTTCACACATTCGGGGCAACGGGCCTTCATGTCCTTTCCTCCTAGTCCGCCGCTGGGCTTTTCCCCTTCTCGGCCGCGCCTCATACAGGGCAGCGTTGTTCAATTTCAGCGAAGTCTCGTCGATCAGTTCCTTCTTCCACGGGTCGTGCCTTTGTTGTATTTAAAATGTCGTTGCCACACCTGAGCTCACCTGGCGTTTCTCCTCCCAAAAGGGGTTCCCTGGTGCGCCCAGCTCAGCCGCCCCCAGCTCCTCAGCTGCCCCCTCGAAACGCATCCCGACCCTGAAGCCCCCCTTCCCGACCTCGGCTCTGCTGCCCTCGCCGCTCTTCCCGACAGCGCAAGGCGCCTCCGCGGAGCGCTGGTTAGTCGTGTCCCTGTCCCACGGAGGCTCCTCCCCCTGCTCGGAACCCAACCCGATGGGCTTCCCGCAGGACCCCAGGTGCTGCACGCCCACCCCCCGCCTCTCCACGCTCGCTTCCCCCCAAGCTTCCTCCACTGCACCCCGCCCGACTGCTGCCGTGTCCCTGGGCCACACCTGCTGTCCCCGTCTGCCCCCCACCTCAGCCTCGCGCTCGCCTCACCTCTGCCTGGACCGCTCTATCCCCCCATCCCCCCCCCGACTTCCCCCTCTCCCCCTGCTCCCCGTCCCCCCGACTTCCCCCTCTCCCCCTGCTCCCCATCCCCCCGACTTCCCCCTCTCCCCCTGCTCCCCGTCCCCCCGACTTCCTCCTCTCCCCCTGCTCCCCGTCCCCCCCCCCACATATCCTGCCTCCCGTTCTCCTGTTCCTCCCTGTTCCGCCTTTGAAGTAAACAAAGGAGCAAGGAGGGCGGGCGGCCGGCGGCCGGAGGACACCATTTGGCTGGACTCCCAGACCTTAATGCAGACAGGGAGGCGTCCGTGCCTTCGCGCCGTCTCTCTGAGGCTGGAGGAATCGGAACGTGGAGCCGGAATGTGGCTCAGAGCTGCCCCCTGTTAAACGAGAATTAACGAGGCGCTCCACCGGCCCGCAGGGGGACCTGGCAGGCCGGGCGCCTCCAGCGGCTCTCGCCGGGGTTGGTGCAGGGGACGCAGGGCGGGCGCGGGCAGGTCGGCACGTGGCCCTGCGGCGCGGCACGGAGCGCGCGGCCGAGTTAGGGCCTCGGCGGCGCCCCTCTGTGCGCCCCGGTCAGCACGCGGCACCGGCCCGCCGCACGCTCGGTCCGAGTCGCCGTTTGCTCCCTGCACGGTGGGTGGCTCAGTGACCGGGTCGGGGCGCCCCAGTGACCGGGTCAGGGCGGCGCGGTGACCGGGTCGGGGCGGCGCGGTGACCGGGAGAGACAATGATCGCAAACGCCTTTCCGCCCTGTCTGGCACATGGCGGCCTTAGGCAGATGATGATAACGAGGATCGTTACCACTGCGACGACTGCCTCGCCGACAGCGACCGTATGGCGAACGTACACCAAACCGGGGCTTTTAACTCAGATTTTGTTATTTTTAGCCCATGTTTTCTTTTCTTTTTTTCCCTGCCATATGGCTAAACCACCAAGCAAACAAGCACACTCGGAGCTCTTTCCATTTCTGATCATGCACTTGTAAACCGCCTTGTGGAGCTGGGAGCCAGAATCGAGAGCCGGCTGAATCCGGCAGCTCCCAAGAGAGCAGAACAGCCACCAAGTCCTGCCCTTGGCACGAAGCGCCCTGGATCCGTCGCTTGGGGGCGCGGGGTCGTTTCAGGGCCGCGGATGGGGTGGAGGTCTCCAGGAAGCGTAACCCCGTTAGAGTCTTTGAGAGCTGCGACACGTACGTGGGCCGATGTCCCAGGTTTGGGGTGCTCCCCTAGGTGGCGTCCCTCTGGGGAACCCGCGGTAACCACGTGGCCCCTCATGGACGCCCCCCCGTGAGCGGCGCTGACAGACGGGCCTGGGGCGAGGGCTTGGCTGGGGGAAGCCGCAGTGGGAGCCGACGGAGAAGGAACTTCTTCATCCAGGACGACGCCTGGGTCGTGGGAGTCGGGCCCGTGTGCCTGGGGGCGGATGAAGCTGACTGCTAGTCCTGCGGCCGGCCCTCCGGGAGGTTCCTGGGAAGGAGGGAGGAGGCAGCTCTTGTCCGAATGGGGCCAGGATAGCAACGGCACCAGGCACGTCCGTTTCCCGTTCACAGACCGCGGCTCCGCGTGCCTACCTACCCACAGCGCTCGACCCGGAGGGCCACAGAGAGGAGGCAGCTCGTGGTCCAAGCCCCGCTCCAGCCCCCGGCCCAGCGGGCCACCACGGTCGGGTGTGGAGCGGCTCACAGGCTGCCACGTTTTCAGCCCTCACACTGGTGCGTGCACGTGTGTGCGCGAGCGTGTGTGCGCACGTGGTGACAGACAACCCGACTCCCCCAGACGGATGCGCACGGGGCCTCAGACCCGCAAACAAACCCAGCCACCAGGGAAGTCCGCTCTGTGGCCGGGGTCCCCCCTCCCGCCCCCTTCTCTGCTCACCAGAGTGACGCAGGACGAGGAAGACAACGACCCCGGCCCATCGCGCTTGGCGGGGTGCGGCTGGACTGCGAGGGGGGTTCGCCCGACATCTCTCTCCTCCACGCCTGGGAAGGAAGCGGGGCGCTCGCCGGCGAGCGGATCCCTGCAGACTTCGATTTCGGGTGCTTTCCTGGCTGTTCAAGGAGTTCCCAGACCCGGATCCTTCCGCAAGTCCCCACAGCCTCGGAGAGAAGCGCGAGCCTCCCTCCCCGCTGAGCCAGCTCGGCGACGCTGACCCCGCGAGTCGTCCGCGTCTGTCCCCGGCTGCTGGCGTGGGCGGGGAGGGTCTTCCCAGAGGAGCTGGGGCGCTCGCCGTGGCCTCGTCTCCACGCGGGTCTCATCCGAGCCCGGGCCGCCCCCAGTGGCGGTGGGGAGACCTGGCCCGCGTGTTTCTGCGTGTGACTAGGTCCCGCTCCGCGGCGTTGCGGGTTCCTCCCGGCAAGGCTGCGGCTGACACATCGCGGCGACGGGCATGCGCTCGGCTCTCCCCAGCGAGCCGAGGGGTGCACGCGGGGGACCCAGCGTCATTCTGTGTGGAAAAGGGAGAGAAATCCCCTTTCATTCCAATGATGGATTTGGTCACTTACATCCGTGCCTGGGGCAAAATCCGAAAGGAACAAAATGCATTTCGTGACTCCACAGCTGGGAAACACGTTGCGGCAGTTGCTGACATAAATAATTCACTGGGAATCGGTTCCGGGGCCCCTCCTGGAACGGGCAAGCCCTGCTGCAAGGCAGGGCGGCTGCGGCGGTCGCTGGCAAAGGCATGGGTGTTTGCTCCGGAGCGGGTTACAGGGAAGAGGCCGCCCGGGCTCCTTTTGCTCCGTCTCGGGATCAGTGCGAGAAGGGCATCTGAAGGGGCCGCGTGCGCTGTGCCCCCCACCCCAGGTCAAGCCGAGGAAGCTGCAGCTTCCCTTCAGCAATGACTTCTTTCTTCGCGATTCTGTCATCATCGGAGGCTCCTGAGCATCTCCTTGGCCATCTTTGAGTTAAAATGATCAGAGGTGGTCCCTGCTGAAGAGCGGGCTCCTTAAAGGCTCACCTGCGTGCCCCCCAGCCTGCCCCCTGCTGCTGCTACCCAGCACAGATCCGGTCACGTGTGCCCATTACGGAGAAATGGTGATGGAGGCGCGGAGAACTGGCAGCCCCTGGCGGGTGCTGGACCCAGCAACATGCGCGATTCGAACTTCTCACACCTGCCTTGCTCCCCGTAAGCTGGTAGGCCTCTGAGCTCAGGGGAGGCTGCATAGTCATGGATTGCATCCAGTCATTATCTAGCAGATACTTGTAGAGTGCCTCCTACGTGCTGAGTGATGGAAAGAGAGAGTTGGAAATTAAAAAATAATAATAACATAAAAATATGCAAAACTTCTGCCCTTATGCAGCTCAGATTTTTTTTTTAAGGGAGAAAGACAGCAAACAATTAAATATTTGCAATTACCAGGTGAAGGCACAGGCTGAGAAGAAAAACAGAAGGAAGGAAGAAGCGAGCATGTGTCTTGAGGGCGGGAGGGGGACTGCAGCCTGACAGGGCGGTCACGGGAAAACTCAAATGACCCCGGCACTTGAGCAATGGCCCGAGGCAGGCGAGGGATTAAGCCCCGTGTGCGGCAGAACGAGCTCGCGCAGACGTCCTGCGGCCGGACGTGCCGGGCACCTGCCGGGCCACCAAGGCTGGGGCACGGGGCCCAGGGCCACGCAGACGGGGCGGGGCGGGTCCGAGCGACCAGGAGGGTGACGCGGGGCCCCGCGGGGCTCTGTGAAACCTTTGGCCGCTGGACGAGATTGGGCTGAAGACTCTGGGATCCGACGTGCTTCGCAGCAGGACTGTCGCCCTCCCGGGGCTTTGACGCCGACGGGGATGGGGCTCGTCCTTCGCGGCCCCACCTGCGTTCTTGACGTTATGGGTCTGGACCGATGTCCTTCAGTTATACCACCGGTGCGGGCCGTGCGCGCTCCAGTGTGGCAATTTCAGGACTCGCGTGAGAGGGGGGAGATGCTGGGGGCAAAGGTCTGGGAGGGAAGAGGGACACATTTCCTGGAGGTCACCAGCTTGGGAAGCTCTTCCCATCTATACACTTTTCCAGTTAGGGAGAAATTAGCTCTTGGTCAGAATTTCAATATTATAGCTTTAAAAGTAAATCTAAAACAACATAAAATAAAGGTTATGCGCAAAAGACAAGCACGTTTGCTTTTTGGGCCTTGAGCCATGGGGATTTCAACCCACAGGACGTCAGAGAAACAGGTAATGCTCCCACCATTCTTTAGAAATCTCCTGGCCTCGCCAGCGACACAAGGTAAAGGCCCGTTACCAGTGCTTTAGGGGGTGGAAGAAGCTAAACATCGGGTGGTCTTACCTCTGTCCTCCAGCGCTGACCTTGGCTTTGCGACCCTCTTCCATGCCTGTGCTTATTAAATTCCAGTAGGGCTGCAGCCTGCCGGCTCATCAGGAGCTTCCACTGAGCCTCCTGCATGTGCCGAGCACTGTGCCATGAGTCTATTTCCTGATAAGAAATAGGTGTCATTGGTGGGACTCACTCTAGTGGTCGGTATAGGCTGCTCGGTGGTGATGATCGTGACCCCCTCCGGCCTCCTTCCCTTCTGAAACTCTCACCTGAGGTTCACTTGATGTGAGCAGATTGACTATCTATTCCTGTATATGGTTCCCTGGTTTTTTAATTACTTGTTTTATCCCCGAGATGGACTGGAATGACCTCCTATTGGGCATGATCCACTCACACTGGTCATCTTCTGACTCAAACACGCCTGTTCATGTCTGCCTTGAAAATCCCTTAGACATGTGTGGGATGGTTTAAAGCAAAATAAATAGCTTTAAAAAAACCAGCTCTTGCATGCTTGCACATGCCTGGGAAAATGCACATCGATACGACAACATCGGCTCATTTAAGCTCAGGGCAGGCCGGTTCCAGTTCGCCCCCACGTGTTTGTTTTAAGCGCTGGAAGACCCAAGCCCAGAGCAGCTCAGTCTGTTCACTAGGACAGGGGGGCCCCCTGCGTTTAACGCTCACAGCAGCCACCTTCCCAGGTGGGGGCTAGGAACGTCGCATCTGGCAGACGTGCGCTGCCGAGGCTTAGAGACAGCAGGTTGTTTCCCTCCACGCCCCTCCCCCCTCGCCCCACTCGGCGTGTGGCGCTCGGTCTCAACGTCCTTCCATGACAGACGCCCCCAGGCAGGTGTTGTCGACTATCCATCTGAGCTTAGTTCAGGCATCGATGTTTGCCCAAAGCGTCCCAAGTGGCTCTAACACGTCGCCAGAGAGCTGAAAACGCAGGCCGCCTGCTTCCCCCAGCACCCCAGCTGTGCCCCCCACGGCCTGGGAAGTCAGGCGAGTAACTTCCCATCCCTGTGCCTCGGTCTCCCTGCCTGTCACAGAGGGATCACTCGTGCCCCTTCCTCATGGGGCAGGTCAGGGAGTTAAGCAAAGTGACAATTATAGAACTCTTAGCCGCGCTTTGTAAACAGTAAGCGCCACACGGGCTTAGCCGTTATAAGATCCTAATCTTTGAAAATGGAAGAAGGTGATATAGAGATTCAAATCATACAGGACCTGTGTTATTCATTTTAAGCACAGCGTTATTAAAGTTTAAAGCATCGTCACGGGGTCAGACAGCGCTTCCTCCCTTGGCTCTTTGGACATGATGTTCCCGCTGCCTTGACGAAATTGAAGTCCGTGGCATTCATTTTAATACAGACACGATTACCTTCTCATCCCCAATGTGAAACATGGATTTTAATTTAGTTCCGTGGGCTCCTGCAGGACTGAGGCAACATGCTGGAAAAGCGATCAATTAGCTTTGTTCCCAGGGAGAATCGCTGAGCTCCTGCAAATGGCTGGTTAGAAGGGATCCTGGCCGGCACCCCGCCCCGAGGACACGGGGCTCCGGGGGGGCTGGGCAGGGCACAGCCTTGCTCACAGCCACATGGCGCATGGTCTCCGGAAAAGCGTCCTGTAGGACGGGAGACGACGGTCTGAGGGGTCAGTAACTCTCCCCGATCTCGTCGGGTGCACTGCACACTGCGCCCCCTCGGATAGAAAATGCATCCTGCGTCTGTGGGAGACTCTGTTCTTTCTCCCCGCCCTCCTCCTGCACCCCGTCTGCATTCGCTTCCTGCTCGAGGGTCTTTCAGTTCACTTTCCTAAGCAGTATAAACGTAGATTTTTGTTGTTGTTGAAGTTTTGCCGGGATTCTAGAGAAAGCCAGGCCCGAGAAGGCTGGCGAATGTCGTTCCTGGAGGTGGTCCAGGTGGGCGCGCCCCTCTGCCTGTGTGGGCACGGGCCCCGGCGTGGGCACTGGCAAAGGCGGGTTTCTTGGTTTTAAGCACCAGAAGGGTCCTGATCGCTGGGCCGTAGCTTCTCGCAACTACAGCCCTGTCCACCCCCACCCCACCCCCCATATCCCTGGGCGTCGTCTCCACGTGGCTTTCTGGTTGCTGCAAGCTGATAAGCAAATGCCGGAGAACCTTTCCTCTGCACCCCTGGTGGGCACCCCAACTTTGTCGAACTTATTCTACCTTGATTTTAAAAAAAATCTCCAACTAGCACGCTGCTCCCTGAAAAGAAAGCTCCACTGTCCAAAAGAACGTAGGACGGCTTATGGGAAAAGATCCCGTCTCCAGAAAGCTAGCAATAGGAATGACCCAAGAGAATAACTTTTTGTCATGGCGAAGACCACTGGTGGGCTCGGAAAGAACATGAATCTGGAATCGACATGTGTCGAGCCTCAGGTCGCTTCCGTTACTCAGTGTCTTTCGAGTAACTTTCAGAATAAAGTCTCATTCTGGCGATGGCATTTGGTTAGGAAAGAAAGCTCATTTCACGTAGCACAATGTCCTTCCGGTCCATCCCTGTCGTCCCAGTGGTGGGAGGTGTTGTTTTAAAGGCCGGATAACATTCCATTGTGTGTCTATGGCAAAGGCCAAGATATGTAAGCAACCCAGGTGTCTGCGACAGACGGCCGTGCCGCTGAGACCCGTAGCCTCTGCGGGAACGGGGTGGCGGCAGCGACGTGGGGAGAGAGTAAGGCCTTCATCTGCAGGTAGACCTCGCTCTGCTCCCAGCCCTGGAGTCTCCGAGACGAGCTTCAAGCTTCCCCCATCATCATGCCCTGACCTTAACACGGGAATGATTGCAACCTATCGGCCGTGTCTGGGCGATTTAATGAGGTAATATACAGTTCCCAACACAGTACGTCGAGTAGGTGTTCAGTTTTTATAAACAGACATACACCAGCTTGAAATTATGCGTCTTATCGACGTCAGGGAAAGCGAGGCTGGAATTACAGCCAACTAAAGACGCGTCTTCCAAAGATACCCGGTCGCCAGGCAGATGTGGGTCCGGTGTGTCTCCTGGTGACCACCTTGACCCAAGGGAAGGCCTGTGGACCATTCAGCCAGCTCGTCATGTCGAGCGAGGGGCAGCTGGACCCTTTCACATTGAGACACTAACAAAGTGGTGTTTGTTTTTTTAAAACATCAGAAGCCAGTCGTTCATTTATTTCAGGAAAAAAAATGCATGTAGAAAATAGAGTAGCCAATTAGTTTAGCTTTTATTCAAAAACTTTCACAGTGATTGACACCCAAACATGCTTAGCTCACTATATATATATATATAGATCAGTAGATGGGAAAGAATTTTGCGAATGTTTCTATCAAGCTGACTATTAGGCAAGGTAGATGGCTGTCTTCAGAGAAAAGTGTAGTCAGTGGAAAATTTGGAGATGTAAACTCGGGTTCTTATTGGATTGAATAAGTAGATAGGCCGTTTGGTTTTAAGTAGTAAAAAAATAAAATCAACATCTATGTGCTAAAACCCATCATTGATCAGACATGTCCTAAAAGAAAATTCAATTTAAAAACATCCGCTAATCCCAAATTTAACTGCATTAACAAGCAGTGTTAAAAACAAAAAATGACATTTAAAATCCTTTCATCACATTAATAGGGCAATTACATTTAACATGTTTAATTTTCAAAAATTAAACCCAACTATCTCCACTTAACTAGGCATAATAATAGAATCAAGCTAATAAGGGTAATTTTCACAATTAAACGAGCATTTCTACAATTGCCTGTGGTTTATGTTAAGTGTTATGTAAGTGTAAGCTATTGGTATTACTAATGAATTATTTTAATTTTGTCATCAAGTTCAGGATCAAGTTGCTCTCAACCCTCGGTGAGTTGCTAACTGGGTGATTTCGAGCGGCTTGGCGGGGCGGACCCTCTTCCCCGGCGTCCGTAGAGATCCGTGTCCCTCATTTTCGCTGTGCGAATAGCATGCCCATTGCAAGGCCGACATTGAAGCCACGGAAAAGGAAAAGCCCAGAAATGGCTCCCTCCTGTCTGCACGGCCAGAAAGACGTCAGTGACGCGCATCTTCCTCCCGACAGCGTTTTCATCAAGGGAGATCAAGAGGAAAAATGGGAGAAGCACACGCCACACGCAGAGTGCCAAACAGACGAGCAAGCAGGCGTTATTTAATTTTGACTGTAAACAGATCGGATTGGATTTCTTTTTTACTAAAAAATAAGGTAAATGAACGTTTCTGAAGTCGTATACAGTGTTTGCGGGGACAGTAATTCCATTGTTTTTAAACGCTTTACTGAGCTATAATGCACGCGCCGTACAATTCGCCGAACTGAAGAACACAGTTCCGTGTTCTCGGGGTATTTATAAAGTTGTGCCACCAAGACTACGGTCTAATTTTAGAACATCTCCTCACCCCGAAGGAGGACCTCACACCCATGAGCAGTCGCCCCCGAAGCCCTCCCGCCCCCGACAAACAGCCACCTACTCTCACCCTCTATGGATCTGCCGGTTCTGGACATTTTATGCAAACGGGTGCGTACAGCGTGTGGTCTTTTGTGACTTGGCATCTTCCACCGAGCTTGACGTTGGCAAGGCCAGCCCGTGTGGTAGGCTGTGCAGTGCTTTGGCCCTTCGGAGTGATGGATAATATTCCGTTGTCTGGACCTGTGACGTTTTGCTTCTTCATTCGTTGATGAACGTTTGAGTTCCCCCTTTTTGGCTATTATTAACGATGCTGTGAACGTTCCCGATTTTGTGCGTTTGTGTATTTTCATGTATCTTGTTTGGTGCTTTTTTTTCTCCTTTGATGATTGGAATAATTATGTTTATTATTATCGGTTAGGTTTTCTTACCTTTAAGCTTTAGTCTTTTAATGTTTTTAATTGATTGCCAATAATAAATTTCTACGGATTATAATAAATTGAATGAAAAGTGGACGAATTGTTTCCAAAACCGCATCAATAGGTGAATTTCAATTTTATCTCCGTGGCACTTTTTAATGTTGAAAATGGAAGATATTGTTAGACATAATTGAAATCCCTGCCCGTTTGTGTCTCTAAATAATGAAAATCCTCTCAAGTGTCTCTTCCTGGTAATATTTAATTAAAAATATTGTGATGATTCATTCATTCGATTTAGTGCCTTCTAATTATCCTCAAACGTTGCAACAAAAGGGTGAATTTTCCATGAACACGAGGCCTCAAACTCAATAAAGAGAAATAATGGAGCCACAAATTATGAGGCTCTTCTTCAGCGAAATGAGAGATGGGACCTTTCCAATGGCAATAGGACGCCGCCCACATGGGCGAACGCAGGGAGCCCTTGACACAAGTCCCGCAGCCTGGGTGCCCCCACGCACGGCACCAAGATGCTGCAGGGAGGTGGTGGGCATGTCACAAAGGAGAGGTGGGGCCGGTCACACTGAGGTAGCTGCAAATTTGCCTTTCCAGGCCAGCTAGGCGCTGACAGCCCAACCCCCATCTTGACATGTACACTTGGACAGGAAGCCGAGGGGCTGCCCGCTCACTCTGTCCTTCCCAGAGCTGTGTTCGTGATGGCAAATCCAGGGAGCTCTTTGTGGCTGGTGCCCCTCCTCATCAGCCAGGCTCGGTGCTACTGCTTATGGAGGGAGCTTTGGTCGAGGACTCCAGGGAGAAAAGTTAAGAAAATCTACACGGTGGTCACGAGAGCCTGGAGAGAGACAGCGCCGCCCAAGTCACATCTTTCTCCTCCATGGGCACCGGTCCTTGTCTCCCCGGCAACGCCGCATTCGGAGGGCAGGCAGTCGGTAAGCGCTGGGGTCTGTGCCCAGACCGAAAGCATCTAGTACCACAGGGTCCAGGGGGATGAGCTCCCCATGCACCCTGCAGGTTTTGGGGGCATGATGGGAGCAGGGGTGGTCCCCATAGGGTGCACGGGGCACACAGGGTGTGGCCACTTGGCATTTGGTGAGAGAGCGGCCTGCCCAGTGAGGGCCCGTGAGGGTGTCCACTGAAACCCCAGGCTGTTCCCCAGGGACCGAGGCCAGCGAGGCACGATGGGAAATCTGTCTGCACAGCCTGCTGGCTGGGAAATGCCTGCCCCGCGAGTCCCTTCTCTAAATCTTCACCTCCTGAGTTATTTTCCGTGGCTCCGAACACGGGCGACCTCTGCCCCTCGTTTGTTATCTGCCGGCTTGCAAGCGGCTTGCGGGTGGCTGTTTTTTTCCTCCAGCCCAATTAATTCAGCTTAAGGCTTTTTATATTTTAATTACAGTGGCGGTTTTCATAAACATTCATAAATATTCATCAAACACATGTAAGTTTCCGAGGGCAGCAGGCCGGGCGCCAGGAGAGACGCGGGTGCATCCCGCTCCCCGGCGCGCGCGCGTGCCCGCGGGGCAGCTCGGGGCGCGGGAGCCGCGCGCGCCTGCGCCGGCGCAGGTCGGAGTTGCCGAGGGCCCGGGGGGGGGGGGGGGGGGGGGGCGCGAGGTGTGCGGGTGGGACCCGGCGACACTGAGCGCGAGGCCTCTCCGCCCCCCCCCGCCCCGCCCCCGCACAGCTGCCCGCACCGCCGCCACGTGCCCGGGGCCCAGCTGCGCCTCCGTCTGGATCCGCGGCTCTGCCCATCTCAGCGTGTGGGCCCGAGGCCGACACACACGCACACGCACACCCGCGTGCAGGCAGAACACGCATGTGCGCGCATGCAGACGAGCTCCAGGGACACGCGGGCCGCTGCTGGCTGTGCCGGTTTGGATGGGAAGACCTTAAGGTGCTGGGCAGCTGTGGGGCTCTCCGGCTCTCCGCAACCAGCGCCAGAGGCGAAGACACGGGGCAGCCCCCCCCTGAGAAATCCCCCTGAGAAATCCCACTGCTGCGGCAAAGCCACTCCCGCAGCGGCCTTCCAGGGTTGGGGACGCGGAGCCGAAGAGCGCAGGCCGGAGACTGACTCCGGGAGCTCCGCAAAGGGACGCACGTTTCACACACAGATTTCGCGACCGTTTGATTTGACACGTCACCAGCATTTCCGTTAGGTGCTCAGGAGGCCGCCCGCCTTCCCTCACCTGGTCCTCGTGCGTCCAGCCAGGATCAGCAGAGGCCAGTGGTGTGAGCGTCGGAAGGCCGCGTCGTCGCGGGAAGGAGCGAGCCGGCCGGAGCCCGCGGCGAGCGAGATTCAGAAACGGCTGGGAAGGGAGAGCTCCGCACTTGGGCGTGGACCAGTCCTCACCACATAAACACTCGTTTGTTTCATAGTCCTCTGCTTCCATGATAGTACTAGAGACATTTATGTTGCACAATGTTTCTTCCTTCTCTGCCAGGCTTTACCCTAAGGACTAACACCGTTTCCCTCGTTTCCCTTGGTCTCTGACAGCCCAAGATTAAGCAGCCCCTTCTCACAGACTGGGGGAGTGGCGGGGCGCGGGGCAGATGATCGCAGAGGCGCACAGTGCCTCCCCTGCTCTCGGGCCCTGCGCGGTCTCCATCAGCCGCTGCCCCCCGAGTCCCTGCCGCCGCAAACACGTCCCGGGCTGTGGTCTCACGTACACGTTTTTATGACTCATTCACTCAGCTCGCTGCTGCTTTAAAGGTCGTAGTAAGGAAAACCGGGCTATAAGTTTAGGAAAATTTCCAGGAGGAAAACTTTTTACTGGAGCTTTTGCATCTTAGACTCCTTTTGTATTTGAACTCATTTCAGCATCAAGAACCAAAGAAGGGATTCTCATGCATCTTCCCAAGTTGCCGAAACTGTTTTTTAAGGTCGCGGGGTTCCGACTCCCACGGCAGCTGGCTCCTGGGCCACCACGCGGCCTACCCACGCCTCTCCCGTGCCCGATGACGTCACGTTGCAGCAAGAGATTACCTGCACGTTTCAGCAGTCCAGCTCGGCGTGGAGCTGTGGCCTTGTCCTCCAGCGGGTGGTCCAGTGAAGCCAGATGCATTTACTGATCTAAAATGATTAATCGATAATACGCACTGTGCGTGGGGTCTGAGGGGACGAAGGGACTCTCTAGAGCTGGCGGTAAAATCCCCAGAGCCGAGACATGTAGCTTGGTAATGCGTATTATACTCGGCGGTGGTAACAGTAACTGATTTTTTGCAAGAAAGTGTCTGGGGGGAACATGTATCAACGAGGTACAGAAATCTATGTTTTTCCTGTTCTTCCAGGATCATTAACCACGAGGGAGGCAAATGATGGTTCTCGTAAGTAAAAGGCAGACTAATTTAGCGCAGTCATCTTAGAGAAATAAAAAATGTTCCGCTCATCTGTTTATATATTTAAGGAGAAGAGATCTGCGTCTGTTCAGTACCGACGGCTAAATATTTCTGTTCTGCAGTTACGGTCGATTACGGACGTTAAGTGAGGACAGACGGAAGCAGCTTAAAGGAGGCGGACAGACTGATAGCCGGAGGGGGGAAGCCCGGATCCTCTGCCCGGGTTTCGTTTAGGCTCCAGGTCAAAGGGCAGGGTGGCTCACAGCAAAAACAACACAGGTGAGCATCAGCTGCGATTCACACGCGGCTTGAAATACAAAGGCATTTGCTCTGGCTTCAAATACCAGTGGCGGCGACTCCCTGGGCTGACCCGGCCCCTCCGGGGTGTCTCCAGGGACCCTGCCCCCTCCCCTCCTTTCATGCTGCCCCCCACATCCTGCCGCTCTCCCCCGACTCGGGTGCAGCAGCGTCCCACACACCCGCGTGCACAGGGGCCGTGTCTCTGCGCCGTGGGCGTCCAGATCGACACGCCGAGCCGGGCTTCCCCGCGGCGCGTTTGCAGCCGGCCGAGTGACCGGGCTCGGCGCAGGTGGCCGCACCGTCAGGTGCTTCTACGACAAACGCACCCTCGAATCCCAGGGGCGCGAGTCCTGTTTTCTGGACTTTCGAGGGAATAAGAAAACGGGATTGAACAAGTGACGGTCCCAGGGAGGCGCGGATCACCGTGGTGAGGCCCGCCAGCTCCTCCGTCCGCGTGACCGAGAGCAGAGGTGTGAGAGCTCGCGGCTCCAGGGGGCCCCCTTGCCCAGGTGGCTGCGGTCAGTCCTCCGTGCCAGCTGAGTTCCTCCGGGAAAGAGACGCCATGGCAGAGCAGCACACGACGTTGGGAGCGACAGCGATAGACAGGGGCAGAGCGGGACGGGAGAGCCCGCCGCTCACAGGACCGGCCCAAGGTTACCGGATGTGCGTGTGTCTTAGGGACGTGCCCCCCCCCACACACGCCCCAGCCGGGCCACGCCCTCCACGCCCGAGCTGAGCTACACCCGCCGAAGCCCTTCCAAAGCCCTCACAGTGCCTCGGCCCCATTTCTCAACCGTTTTTGGAACCTCTTACAGCCAAACCCCGCTCCGCGACTGAAATCAATAATCCATTAGTCGGCTGAATTCTTGGGCTCCTTGAAGAGTGAGCGGGGTCTGGCCGTGTCAGACAGTTCCAGCTGGGGACTTGTGCCCGCGGTTTCCGGCCAGTTACGGACGCCCAGCGGCTGCTCACGTACGTACCATGGGGTCCAGCTGGAGGATATTTTGGTCAGAGCCTGAACTAGGAAGACTGGCGTCTCTTTCCCCCCAAAGAAATTAATTCATCATGCATATAAAGTCCTTTTCCTTGGAAATGGATAAGCAGGTGGCTGCAATTTTTTATCAATTAAACTGTAAGCTGCAACTTGCATTTTTTTTCCTTAATGACATCTTTTTAACAAAAATGCTGATGTACAATAATTTTTGTTGCTTGGGTTTTTCATGTCCATCCTCTGTCGGGGGAAGTTTTAATGAGAAATGTGACTGCTGTCTCCCTATTTACAAGAAAACCGAAGAGCAAAAACGTGACCCTGGTTCACACACACACACACGCACATACGCCATGTGTGGAAATCACGGACAAAACAAAATGTTGCATTGGAGGCTTATGTCATTTTCTTCTGCGCATCTCTTTGCTGGCATTAGTAAGTTTCTTAATTGTTGGGCAAACATTACACGTTTCACACCAAACTGCCCATGGCAGGGCAGTCGATGTCCACAGAATTCTCTAGAGCTGAGGCGGCGAGTTGGGCTCCGCTCCCGTGCACACTCTCCCCCCGGGGGGGGTCGTCGGAGGTCACGCCTAATCAGAGCGTCACCACTGATTACCAGTGTCTGCTACGGACACAGGGGGGTCAGCGTGGTAGGTCACCACCCCAGAGTCACAGCCAGCTGAGGCAGTCGCGATGAAGCATCTTTACGGATGTTACAACGTTTGTACTGCAGGAAAACTCCATTTAACAGAATTTACGCAAAGCTGGTACTGAGGCTCCTTCAGCTATAGAATTCCCCCCACCCCGAGTCTAACCTGTGACACCTGGGCCACCGGTGTCACCAGACGGCGGAGCTGGCACCACCCGGAGGGCCGGCGGGGGTGTTAAATGTGGCGACGGCCTCTCTTTGTACGAATACCACTGAAGACGATGTTAAAAATGCAGAACGGCACATGTATCCAGAGATGCAAATCATGTTTCCAGAAAATAAATTTGGGAAATTAAACTCATCAGCTCAACCTGAGGCTAAAATTACGAGACGAATCCTTGCTTCGCGTTCCTTTAAGCGACGTGCGGTCTAGCGGAAATTCGCGTCTGGGGGGCTGCCGAGTGCCCCGCTTCGGGAAAGCGACACTCTGCGCTTGTACGTCGCGCCGTTCCTGCGCGGCAGCCGAGCGGTTTGGGCGCCTCCTCACAGGCGCTGGCGTGTCGTCTGCTTTCTTCCGTCTGACGGAGGCTGCTTTGGGGTCGCGTTCCAGCTAATGGCCCATCCGCGATCAGTACCGCGGATTTCAGATGTGGCGCGGTATTTAATTCCATTACACGGCGAGGTTTGCCACACACGTACAAATGAATTTGCTCCTAATTGCTGGCTTGGATACCCCTAACTTCATGCACCGTTCTCCGGCGGGGAAGCGTTGCCGTCCACGCCGTTAACAGGATCGGCCGATCGAAGACATCGCGGGGCGGCGAGCAGCGTTCAGAGAAATCGCTCCCGCCCGCCGGCCGCCCGGCAAGCTGCGGGGAGAATGCACGTGGCTCATTCCAGCGAGGAATAGATTCGACTGATTTCGGGGGGCGTGAGCCTCATGCAACTACGACGTTTGGCTGAACGCTGTATTTCGTGAATTCGGGGGAGTGAAGTGGAAAGTCTGCGTATATCATAGCAGACGTGTTTTGGTGCATCTTTGGGGTTCATGGGTCGTGGGGGCGTGTGGGAAATGCCTGCCCGGGGAGGTTCTACGGGACGGTTCGGTGCCCGCGGAAGTCGGGCTCGCTCTCCCACTAGGGGGCGCTGCAACCCTTCACCGCTCTGTGTAAATATCTATTTGGCTGTCACATCTGCTCGGAGGAAAATATTTGCTTAATCCTCAGAGACTGTCCCCAGCATTTCCTTTGTGAAACGCAAGCCAATGTCCTGAAGAAAACAGAGCGCAGACGGCTCAGATGTCGCGTTTGGAGAAACACCGCCTTTCAGTGACTGAGAGACGGGACGTGTTTTCTGCAACAACGCTCACTTTGGAAGTGCCTTTCACGCTTGGTTTTAAGACCCACCTGTGGGACTTGGGGGGTTAACACTCCCGGGAGTCAGATGTGGCCAGCAGGAAGAGGTTAAAGAACGGATTCGACTCACCTGCCGTCAGGCAAAACCCTAAGGCTCCTCCCGGGGTCCCACGCGGCGACCGGCACAGGCCGCCCTCCCCGGTGAGGCTTCCCCGCTGCTCCCCTGACTTCCGCCCTCCGAGCCACCTTCCGGGAGGACGCCCTGCTCCCCGAGGCCCCTCTCAGGCCCTGCCTTCCGGGGACCCTCCGGGGTGCAGGCGCTGAGGGCGGGGGAGGGGAGGGCAGCCCCGCCTTTTCTAGCTCAAACCACTCCTCCCCCCCCCCCCCGGGAACTCCCAGCGTCAGTTTCTTTAAAGGGACAAGAAATGAAAGAGGAACGTGAAGCTCTCTGAGGACAGACGCCCTCTGCCTTTTTATGGCGTTTAAAACCTTCTGGGCAGCAAGGCGTAGCTAACGCAGCCGGATCGCTGTCGAGCCGTTTGTCTTTATCCAGTGTTTCCAACGCCTGCGACTTGGTTTTCTAAGAAATGACAAGTCTCGTCCTTCTCGTACCTGTTCTTCCGATTCGCGCCCCACCTGGCCGTAGGTAAGCGACAAGCAGCGACCCCAAACCGTCTACTCCGTGGAGGAGGATCCACTGGGTGGTGAGGGGAGGGTGCCTGAGGGCAGGTGGCCGGTGCCGAAGGTCACTGGAGCAGGGAGGAGCCACCGTAACTGCCCGGGTTCCAGGCGGCGCGGAAGGAGGAGAGACAGGACCAGGTCCCGTTAGAATCCGGAGCGAGATCGGAGGAAGAGACACATGTGGTTTCCTGGTTATATCTAGGCATCGATTTTCAATTTTTAAAAACTTTTAAATTAGAGCCAGCATACGATACTCTCTTAGTTTCAGATGTGCAGCGTAGCGATTCGACCTTTATGTGACCAAGGAAGCGAAACCTGATAAATCTAGCGCCCGTCTGACGCCACACGTAGTTACTATGTTATTCTAATAACATTACGCTATATTCCCTGTGCTGTGCTTTACATCCCCGAGACTATTTTACATCTGCCGACTTGTTACCTCTGAGTTCCTTCCCCCTTGTCGCCCAGCCCCCGCCCCCTCCCCATCTGGCGGCCGTCAGTCTGTTCTCTGTATCTATGAATTTGTTTCTGTTTTGTTTATTCTGCTTTTTTTTTAGATTCCACATATAAGTGAGATCGTATAATATTTGTCTTTCTCTGTCTGACTTATTTCACTTTGCACAGTACCCTCTAGTTCCATCCACGCCGTCATGAATGGCAAGGTTCTATTCTATTTTATAGCTGCGTAATACTCCACTGTCTGTATGTACCACCTCTTCATTACCCAGTCGTCCGTCGATGGACATGCGGGCTGTTTCCATCTCTTGGCTATTATAAGTAATTCTGCTATGAACATAGGGGTGTATCTATCTTTCAGTTGGTGTTTTCGATTTTTTCGGATGCTCAGAGACGGAATTGCTAGGTCGAATGGTAAACATGCTGTTTTCGGAAGTGGTCGTGCTAATTCGCAGTCCCACCACCAGTGCACCAGGGGTCGGTCCCTCTTTTCCCACATCCTCCCCACACTTGCTGTTTGTCGATTTATTGACAATAGCCATTCTGACAGGTGCCAGACGCTACTCTCCGGGGCGGGCGAAGGGTCACGAGACCCCTGGGGAATGATCATGAGCTTAAAAGGCACTAACAGTTTAACTCCGAAGTAGGAGCATGCTGTGCACGTATTTATTTTTAAGTGAGAGATTAGGAATTTGGTTTCTTACCCAAGCAGGAAAGCGGATGCAGAGTTAACCTTCGGCCTTTATTGCGTAATCACGACCTACAGAATGCGATGGGGCCCTTTCCCCAGCTCACCTGCTCAGCTAAACGCACAGAGAAGCAGGTGGGTTCAAGCCCAGACGGCTCCCTGTGGTCCCCGGGGCCTTGTTTGTAGCACGGGATATTTATGTTGAACCTGTAATTTCTAAGAGAGTGAAAAACGGAGGCTTCATTCAGGTGTCAGTTGTTTGTTATTATTATTATTACATTTTAAACGATCGTCTTTTTCAATAAATGAAACCAATACCTCTCGCTCTTACTAGTGACCGCCTTAATCTGATGGGCTTCTGCTTTAGCTAATTCGTGAAGATAAACAACGACTGCAAATCAATGATAGAGGCGAATTATCGGCTTTCTTCCTCTGAATGAGCACAGTGGCGTCGGGCAGTGTTTGCAGGAAGACCGGAGCACAGGGCACAGGGACGCGCCCCTTGGGGACAGGGACTAAGCGGCCGAATGTCATTCCCTACAGTATACATTTAAAATGTGTTGGTTTTAATTTAATAAGCACAATTCTTGAGTGCCAGTTGGTTGTCTGGAATTGGGTTGGGTGTCTTAAGGAAATGTGTTCATCGAAATCCTCAAGGATTTCTCTCCCCACATAGTATTTAGCATGACCGTTTAATTTTATTGTTAACAATTACAGTTACCAAAAATATTATAAATCAGAAGCAAAATCAACTGCTTAATGCAAATGTTCTGTGTATTTCGAAACTGAATATAATTGCAACATTTCGTAACGTAGAAAAGCAATTCTGTACCCTAGGAAGGAAACTGGTAGACTAACTATATGTTTTAAAGCTTTGAAAAAATAAGGATCCTTTTGCATCTTTCTCTCTCTCACGCGTGCGCACGCACACACACACACACACATGCATGCACTGGGCGCATCTGTATTCCATAGGGTTGGGGAAGTCTGATGATCTGTTTATCTACGTGACTACACGCCGACGTTCATATTTATAGTTATTTACTCAGCAAATATTGACTGACCATTTTCTGGGAGCCGCGGAGAAGGCGGAGGCGCTTTAGGGAAAGTCGGGTTGCTCAGACGCAGGCTCCCTTCCGCTGAGAGAAACGCGAAGCTGTGTTTGCGGTTAACGGGCGCTATCCGCACCAGCTCGGCCCACTTCTCTCAGGTAACCAGCGTGTCCCATCGCTCTCCTGTGGGGACCTCGAGGCTCGTCGTGCCCCACCGGGGTCCTCCCTCCCCGAGCCGGCCGCACCCAGCATTTATCAGGACCGAAGTGGACCCCACGTGCCCTCGTGATCTTAAACCAGACCGAACATGGATCGGGGCAGCCGTCGCTTCCAAAGTAATTCAGCAATGAAAACGCGGTGCTACATAGTAACTACCCTGCCCTCAATATCAGCCATTAATTAAGTATTAATTCCCCTACCCTAATTAAAAATCACCGTTTCCCCGTCATCGCCCGCCGCGCTGGCCCGGGGACGCGGCCCGGCGGAGGGACCCCGCGAGCCGCCAATACGTCTTCGTCTCTTTCTTGCATTTCCTGCGATCTCTCCCACCCCCCCCCCCACTCACACCAGAACCGCGGGTCCCCTGCCGCTTCGCCTGTGGGGTGCGTTCACCCCGCCCGCGTAACCCTTCCCTTTTTTCTGCATGTTCTTGGCCTTCAGAGACGTCAGTCTACAACGACCGAGCTGCAAAGGGGAGATGTTTTCAACAACGGCCTCTCAGAACTGTCGTCTGTCACCTTTAATCTCAAAGAAAAATAAATGCGAAGCTTATGCGTGATCCGAACTGCCACGTGAACGCAGAGTCGAGGCGGTTCGCAAATGCCAGTTTTGGAAACTAGACTTTATAAGGAGGCGATGTTAACAGGCCAGTATTCCTGCGAAGGGCTTTTATGCTTTCGGATGTTTCGAGCAGACATCTCGGAGGCTGGAAAGTGGGGTGCTTCGGGGCACCGAGCAGCCGGAAACGCTCAGGGCTGCACCTCCCTCTCAGATAAAAGCTCCCGAGATGCTCACTGTATGTGTCCAGAGGCAAAGATTTTGGAGGTCTCTGGCGTAGCTTTTAGGAATTTCTGGAGACTGTAAAATTAAACTGAAGAAAACCATTAGAAAACAATATTTGAAACCGAGCCTTGCCTTCAGCAACGCACATTGCCGTCCTGAGGTATTTGGTGGCCGCTGTGGGTGACTTGGGTCTATTTTCCATAATACAATTAGTCCTTTGTGAGGGCCATTCTCCAGTAAACCCGGAGGGTGTAGCTTCCTCCTCGTGATGACAGGCCATTGTCCCCGGAAGAAGCGATGTGTGTGGGGCACAGAAGGAGGCCGCCAGCACCCGATTCGCAGAGGTACCCCGGCCCGCCACCAGACAGGCACCCCTGATGCAACGAGGGGCTCCGCGGATCCGGGGAGCTGAGTGGGCGCCAACAGCTGCCCCGAGGCCGGAGTGCGCACATGGAATTTCGGAAAGAAGGACGTGGCCAAGAGTCCGCCCGGGGCCGAAGTCGGTGAGGAGTCAGGCACTCGGAAGAGCCTCAGGGTTCCCGGCTTCTGGGTGGCCCGGGGCACCCCAGGGCACCCTAGGTGACACGCTTGACTGGGGCTGTCCCGGAGGTCCATCCACAGAGACTGGTCTAGGCGAACGGGGCCGGAAAGCACGAATGAGAATCCCCAAGCGAGCGAGACAGACGGCCGTCTCCCCGAGCACGGCACGTTCGGGTCACTCCCGACCACGCGGAGGGGCCGTTTTCCCTGTTCTAAGCTGCTTGAAAGAAGCCGCGGACCCGCTGAGTCTAGGCACTCACGTCCGTGCGTTTTGGATTCTAAAGATGCTTTTTCTCACCTCGTACTCATGGCGGTCGCGGTGGTCGTGCGTGACGCGGGGACCGACACCCGCCGAGCCCTTGTGCCGCGCGCCGGGTGATGAGCCCCTGCCCGCCCAAAGGACGAGCCGTCTGTTTTCCTAGGCGACAGCCGTACAAGTTGCGACTTTGCTGGCCTGGGACCCGTCAGAGGAGCAGCGCATGATAGAAAAAATGACCAGGAAAAAAGCTTTAAAAAAAAAAAAAGAAAAGACGTTTTTAAAGCTCATCAGTACTAGAAGTCATGCAAAAAGGGAACAAACAGGTTCAGAGAGCAGCTCCGTGGCTCCCCCGCGGTGCACAAAAACAATTTTAATAGAATAACCGGCGCTCCCCGTGACAGCTCAGTCACTCGCACACGGACAGTCACACATGTCCCCACTGAGCTCTGCTCCAGACACTAACACCACAGGTCGTTCTGGAAGGACAGCGTACGGAACGGGGAGCGAGAGCTGCGAGGCTCGGCGGGACGCGGCACCACGTTCGGTGCGCAGAAGAGCCGTCGCCGTCCACGGGAGGCCGCGCGCCTGTCTCGCCGACCCGCCCCCTGCTCGTCCACGTGCCCCAGCCTTCCACGCACGCCTGTCGTTGGCGGCTTGGTTTTTAACCCCGAAGTGACTCTCTTCCCCACCCACCCTGACCCACGGCCGCGGCGTGCAAGGACACCCAGCGGGACTCCCCGGGTCGTTCAAAGCCCGGCTGGAAAAATCAGAAATCGGGCTCGGCACGGGTGTGACAGGGTGTCTAACGAGGGAGTGGCGTTGAGTTCCGAGGGGAGGGATGGAGAGAAAAAGCTCCTTCTCAGCCCCCACACAAGCCAGGTGCTCTGGGCGCAAACCCGGCAGTTCCGGAAAACTCTAGGGCGGGTCGGCCCCAGCCGGTCTCAGCGCCCACCAGCCACGGCCTTGGTTCTGAGCTTCCCTGCCCCCTTCCTGCCAGCGGAGAAAGGCGTTCGGAAGGGTCCCCTCCCTCAGGCACAGGGCCGGGTCTGACTGCGTTTCAGAGCTCGCTTTCACTTCCAGAAGCCTAAGGGTTTCCGGGGACAGATTCCCAACGGACGAGAAAATGGGGCTTTGCTGAAAGCCCAGAAGTCACAGGCACTTGCTGTGGTTACGCATGAGAACTTTAGGAAAAGCGCTTGCAGCCTGCGGTGAGTCACGGACCAAAACCGAGATGTGGAGAAGAGCTTTGGAAGGACAAGGCCTGGGCGACCGTGCTGTGGCGAGAGGCGCTCCGCCGCGATTGCTGAAATACCGTCTCGTTTTCTGTATCGTCTCCTGCTGCTCTAAGATCCGGAAAAGGCAGCAGGGTCCCCAGGACACCCGTGGCGTGAGCGTCATACGAAGAGCGGGCATTTCGTCCGAACGAACGACCAGATGTTCGGGAAAAGGCGCCAGCCCCAGGGCGAGGCCGCTGGCGGGCACCCAGATGTTGGACCTTGGTGTCGCAGACACGGGTCCCTCCGGCGGGCCCCGCGTTCTGAGGCCTGCCTGTCTCACACTCGGCCTCCGCCACCCAGTCTGGGAACACCCGGCCTTCTTTCAGTGTGACTTTATTGACTCCTCATAGTCATCGTAGTTCTCTTAACTCCAAATGGGCAATCGCGGTAAAATTCCTCGTAAGATACAAAGGGCAATCCTCGGGGAAAAAAGCTAAGTTTAGGTTACAGCAGTAGGGAGGGAGTCGAGTCGGCCGAGTGAGCGAGACCAGGCGTGACTTCCGGAAGGTCGAATACGGAATGCAAAATCGAAGCCGTGCGCTACGGAAAACGCAGAGGCGATGCGGCCCGACGGTCGATCCTCCCGCTTCGCCTCCTGTCCTTTTTCTCCCGCTGCTAACCTCGTCGTAAAGCGACTGAGGAGTGTATTTTAAAAATGCGACGAAGAAATGTTTCTCGCAATGCTGTTCCTGATATCTTGTCAATAGAAAGAACATTCTCTCTTCTGTGGGATTCATTTAGCGTTAAGCTCTCAAATTACACCAGAATCCAACTGCCTCGCGGGGACGGTATCATTTTATGTGAACTGAGCGAAAGCTAATAGGAATATAATAAAATTGTAATAGAAATAGTGAGACACAGAACAAAGACAAAGGGAATTGCACTACACAGTCATCGTTTGAAATGTCGAGGTGAAGAGATGGTTCTTTGTTTGCCAAACAGCACGCCCAGTGATGACTTACGCCCCTGCTGAGCTGATTCTGCACAGAACATGCAAATTTTACCTATTTTGGGTCATCAGTCATCGCCAGATGCTAGCATCTGGAGACCCAGGGATTAATTACCGTCTGATCGGCCCCGAATCCCATCCAGTCAATTCACTTTCGGAAGGAGACATATGCATTTTAATCACGCTCTGATCTTTGCCTCTGCCCCCTGGGCCACGGGAGACGAAGCTATGGCGTTGCCTTACGATGCCCGGGCCAGGAAAGTGACAGAGTCACTGCCACCATGCCCCACGGGTCAAAGAGCAAGGCTCGGCCAAGACTTAAGACTAGGGGACGCCGACCCAGGGGGCGGGGCGAGGAGGAATTTGACACCACTTTTAATCAATCACATCAGTCACGGGGAACGAGGACTAACTCTCAGTCCCCACCTGCCCGCTCGCCTGCTCGTCCCCATGCCCCGGCCGTGCATGGCAGCCCCGCCGGGAGGCGTCCACAAGCGGTGCGCTGTCCTCCCGAGTGAGCCGTCGTCCTTTGCAGGTGGGTTCTCAGTGCCCGATCGGGAAGGGCAGCTGCTTCCTGCCGAACACACTTTCCCGAGCTCCCAACTGGCGAGATCTAGTTAGAGTCACTTAAGCAGTTTCCCAAATGTGCGACAGGAGAGTTCTCACCTGGCATGTGCCTCGGGTGCATCCAGGAAACCACTTCAGATCACGCCATCGAAGGGACCGGAGGCCACGATTAGGTCCCGGTGGCCGAGGACCCGCCCTGCTTCCCACCTGAGCAGACGCCAAGCTGAGGTGTGAATCGCCCACGGGAGACCCGGAAAGAAACATCCCTTCGGTGAAATGGCGCAGCTGGGACCGTCTTGAGAAGACTGGAGAAGGATGTGGCTGAATGAACGAAGAACCAGGCAAATTTAAATGGATTTCATTATATTATTATTATTATTATTATTATTATTATTGCAGGACTTTTTCAGAACCACAAATATTTCCTTGCGCATAGTTGGCACAGCCTCCCAGCCTCCCTGAGGAAGAGCGTTGGTTTTCACATCCGCGTAAATCAATCGTGTTTTAGTTTCTTTCATAGTCTTCGTCATCCTCTCTTCAAGGAACCAAACCAGGGACTTGGTGAGGTTAGCTGTCACTTGGAGACCACGACTCACAAGCAAGTCAGGACCGGGCTCTCGCCAGGTCCAGAGCAGGACACCGGCCTCCGAAAGCCGTTCTAGGAGCTGGCTCCCCTCCGGCCGCGGGATTGACCGGCTGCCTTTGTCTTCTGCTCATTTTTTATGCACAACTTTGCACTTGAAAGTAAAACAACCGTATTTTTGATGGCGCCGGGAGGCACTCTGGCATTTTTCCCAACCCGTAACTACTGTTTTGCCCGAGCCAAGGTCGAAGTTCACCTAATTGTCTCCTTTTGTGCTGGGATGATAGATAATGATCAGGAAATGAAATTTTTGCCTGGCGGCAGGAGGGAAAAGAGGCTTGCAAGACCCAAGAATAATAATTACAATTAGTGCACAAAGACTTATTCCAGGAGATCGCAGGGGGGAGGGGAAGGGAAGGGAAGGGAAGGGAAGGGAAGGGAAGGGAAGGGAAGGGAAGGGAAGGGAAGGGAAGGGAAGGGAAGGGAAGGGAAGGGGAAGGAGGTTCACGAAATAAATGAGAACCCAACACAGAGGCGCCTCTTATTTATTATCTCCATAATGGATGCCTTGGTTTTAAGAGCGGTACTTAATCATAAGCAATGACAAATGGTCAAGGAGGAGCCGATGGCTGTGGCCCTGGTGGCTGATAGTCTGCTGTGATTTGAGGCTGGCTAATTTATTAAACGTCCAGTCTCGCCGAAGAGAAATTGCTAGAAATGTAAAGAAACTAACTTCAGGGACGTTTTCGCCAGTGACGTGAAAAGCCAGGGACAATCCCAAACGGGGCGGATTTCACGAGTCCGAGGGGCTCCCCCTCCACACGGCCGTCTGTCTGTGCAGCTGGGCCGTGAGCCCCTGGCAGCCGGGACTCTCCCCTGAGTCCCCAGCACCAAACACAGAGCCGGGCACAGGGTGGGTGCTAAGCAACCATGTTCGTGCAATTATTTGAATCGACCTGAGCAAAATAGAATATAATTACATCGTATATAAATAACAGAAAGCCAATACCCTTCAATCCTGAGCAGATCCCGGACCCCCAGCTGATGGCGCACGCGCCTGTGGCCCGGACGCATCCGGGATGCTGAGGAGCCGGGCGCGTGCGACGCACACACAGCACGGGCGACTCGGACGACGCGTTCCCCCGAGGCTCCTGCTCCGGAATCGGGGTCGCACTCGGTTTCTGTGGCGCGGGACAGAGATCTGTCCGCGGGGCTGTCACGTCCCCTTAACCTCAGACGGTGGCATCCGGCAGGCCTGCTTAGCTGTTTGCGAGGTACGCGGAGATGGACAGAGAAGGTGGCGGGTTTGCCCAGCCTCCCCCGTCCATTCGGGGTCCATCATCTGTGCAGACTCTGCGAACGAGGAGTCTGATTTGGGATGAACAATGCCTTTGTCTCATCTAAAAGGTTTGGTGGGCCAGGAAATAAAAAGGATAGTAGAAACTTAAATTAAGATGGAAGCTTTTTTAAACAGTGTATTATCCGTATATTAATGATAATAGTAATAATAATATAATAATAACCATATGAAAGCAAGTGGGCTTGCTAATCCTCCTCCCCAAAGCATCATAGAGCGTCTTCTTGGTTATTATTATCAAGTTCTCGATGCAAGTTTAGAGTAGACGTTTAATGCGCAATGTACATTTTCCGTATGTTGCCTACAGCTTAGACCTTTCACTCATGAAATGGACCTTTTGATTCTACTGATCTAAATTTCATATTCAAAGCCCGGGTTCCTGCAGGAGGCTGCTCAGGGCGTTGGTTAAGTCATGGACCCTGGTTAAGTCATGGGCCCGGCCTCTGCCGCGGATGGGCGACCTGGAGCCATGTGCTCCGAGCCTCGAGCCTCGGTCGGTCCTTTTGTCACATGGTGGGGGGCGGGGGGCGGTAAGGCCCACCTCGCGTGCGCCGAGAGGACCAAGCGAGCCGCCATGACAGCGCCCAGAGTCACAGGTGACGCCGTGTCAGGACGAGCATCTCGTTTTTGTCACCCTGTTCCACAGAAGCGCTGTCAATGGCTGCGCTCCTGGTCCGTCAGCCGAAAGACACGTAACGTGGAATCTGCTCCTGGCCACGCGGGGGGCGGTGCGCTGGGGCCCGGGACCGTCGCCTGGCGCCGTCATGACGAGCCGGCGTAGACGCGGCAGCTCACAGACCACAGGCCCGTGACTGGCAGCCCTGGGGCCCGCGGGGCTCCGGGGAGGAGCCGTTTGTTCCCGGGCCTCCTCCAGCCTCCACGATGAGGCCGTCACGTGACCTCTGCTGCCACCACGTCTCTCTGGCTCTGACCTCTTGCCTCCTGCCCGCGTCTTATGATAATGACCTTTGGGCTTTCACTGGGCCAGCTGGACAAACCGGGGTAATCGCCTCGTCTCGAGATTCTTAATCTACCCACGTCCGCTAAATCCCATTTCTCACGCGAGGTCATGTTTGCAGGTTCTGGGGACCGGGGCGTGGCCATCTTTAAGGGGACAGCGTTCTGCCTGCCACGGAGACGTACGTCTCCAAGCCCTTGATTCCCCCCTTTTCTCCTAAACTCGCTCCCCTGCCCCTCCGTCCCCCCCCCCCCCACTGCATGAGCAGGTTACTAAAGGCATGCTCAATGACAGAAAATGGCCGTCGCTCTGACAAATTTCTCAAAGTCATAGCACCCTTGCTTGGCATTAAAAAAAAAAGTGCCTATTAAGCAAATGCACATCTACGAAAATAAATAAATAAATAAATAAAATAAGAGGAACAAACAGATGTCTCTCATTAACAAAAGGGGTTTCATTTTACCCAACTTCATTTTCTTCCTTAATGCTGATCCATCGATGTGATAAAAGAAAGCCAAATAACCCAGTTTTGCAGGTTTCCAGACATGAGGAACTCTGTGGAGTTGAGACAAAGGTCACCCCAGCCCGGCCGGATTCTGGACAAGGACGTGGCTGCCGGTTGGAACTTTTCTGGGATTATGTGACCTTCCGACACGGAATCCAAATAAAGCAGCTTCCCTGGAGGAGACTCGAGTCCTTCATCTGGGGTTGGAGGAGCAGAGCACTGAGCTCGACCCGACCTGCCTCTCAGGCTGGGACTGACTTCCAGGGCCGTGTGGACCCAGTCTGTCCACCTCATCTTTCTGGCGGTGAGCGCTCCGGGTTACCAGAACACGAGGCTTTGCATCTGACACCCACACAAACATTTCGTCAAAACCAGCGGCCCCCTGCCTTTGTGGCACCGGGGACCGGTGCTCCTCTGAGGTTCCGATACCCGACGACCCGAGGCGGAGCTGAGGCTGGGATGCGGGCGCTGGGGAGCGGCTGCAGACACAGGCTGGGGCGTCCGGTCCCCCGGCGTCCCCGGCTGCGCAGTGGCTCGGGCTCCCCTCCAGTCACGTGCGGCCCGAGCCCAGAGCGTTTAACTCGATCAGGGGAGTTATTGCTCTGAGCCCACGCGCCTGCATCTCATAGCCTCACCTTTGTGTCTTGGATGATACGAGCGTGACATTATTTTCGAACTCCGAGCGGCGCAATCCTCCGAGAACCATAAAAACGATGGGGGGAACGAGGGCCCCTCTGCGGAGCGCTCCCCGGACGCGCGCCTTCACTTCCCCGGCCGCCCCTCGGCAGCAAAGCGAATATTGCAGACTGGCGAGCGGCTCCGTAGCTAACCCCGCGAATGACGGGAATGCCTCGTCCTCCGCAGTTCTCGTCCAGAATGCGTTTCCTCTCCACGTGTTCGTCCCGGTCTTCGTGTCACGAGTCCGCCGCGGTACGAACCTGCAGAAACCTGAGATCCGCGAGGGTGCGGCCTCTGTTTACAGCACGGGGTTCCGAGCGGGGCCCTGCGCGCTCTCTGGGTCACTCGGACCCCGGTCGCGGCAGGTGTCCGCCGCGAGAGTCGCTAACGGACGTGTACAGCTGTCACAGCAAACTGGGAGATGGCGCTCGGGAAGCGCGGCCCGGTTCACCCCCCCGCATCACGCCAAGGGTCGCCTGACCCGGACGCCGGCCCTCGTCTTGAGAGGAGTGTTTCCTCTTGGCTAACGGCCTTCGAACCTGGATCCCGGCTACGTGAGGTGGCCGGCTCACGGCCCGTAGCACCAACGCATCAACTATGAGGTGATGCGTCCAGATCCTGTGACACTTACTCCATGAGGAGGTGCGGCGAGTCGCTCTGCACCATGAGAAGGTGTCCGGCTGTTTTTGACGTTAGAAGTCTGGAGGGAAATTTAGAATTGGTTTTGTCATCGAGGGCTTAGACGGATCCTCCATCCGAGATCTCTAAAACAAGGTTGCAGGGGACAGGGTCCCAGGGAGACGGTGCTTTCTTGCATTGTGATGATGATCAAGGCGAAGATATTTCCCAGAAGGTCCCAGGGGACACCTCCTAATGTCTGACTGGCCAGAACCGGGCCCCACGCCCCATCTCTGGCCCGGTCACCGGCAGGGGGATGGGATCACCTGCATCGGGCGAGGCCAGTCACGAGCCGGCCCCGGGGGGCGGGGGCAGAGCTGCCGGCGCCCACTGCCGTGGGCCCCCAGCCTGGCCAGCCACAGAGCCGGGGCACGGGCACGGTTCTGGGGTACAGGTGGTGCCACAGCGACATTCGGTAGCTCGCGGTGACCAAGCGGCTTCCCCTCCGGGACGCTTTGCGCTCTTGCTCCTACACCGTGGAGGAATCTGTTTGACAGTGTGTCTGTATAAATCCCTCTTGATATTCTGGAATCTCCCTTCCCCGTGCCAAGCGGGAGGACTCGGGCTCAAAGCCCGACGCTGGGAGCGGCCTCCAGGTCATGGCGTGTCGGGTCTCTGTCATTTATTTCCAGAGTCACCCGCTGTGCTTGACGAGTGACAGCAGGGTTCCGTTCATGGTGCTGCTGTGATGCTCCGTATTTAACCTTTCCCTCTAAAACACATTTATTTAAGTAAAATAAGGCTTTTAAAGTAAATATTCAGATGATAAATAGTACAAATATTATTGTAATTATGGGAAAATTGTCAGCATGTTTGGCGGAAGGCCGAAACTGGAAAACTTTTAAAGAATACGAGGAGAGAAATAGGCCTACGATGCAACTAGACCCATAAGGAAGCAGCCTCTAGGTTGGTTTCTAAGGCAAAAGCACGTACAGAAACAGCAGCTCCGCGTGAAGCCCTTTTCCTTCCCGCAGCAGCCGGGCGCCCCGCGGTAAACTCCGAACTGCGGATGAAGTATCGAAACGGTGGGTCGTTTCGGAGTTCGTCTGAGCCGACCGTGGCATTTGTTGGTTACGACTGCCGCGATTATTGTTTTTCGTTTGTTTGTTCCGTTTTTGTAAAAACAGTCGGATACATTTCAGGCCACTGTTAACCACGTACTGGCTTCTCGTTTCCACATTTGGAAAAAAATGACAGGATTCAAGAGCTCGCATGCGTGTGCGTGTGCATAAAATATACACATCCATCTGCACACACACACACATGCCGCGGTGTTTCATAGTGTTTTTTAATCTCTGGCGCATATGAACAACCCGTTTTGAAATCCCGCTGAGTGATATCAGCATCGCCCGCCCAGAAAAACCCACGCTGCCCTCTATAGTTTAACTGGCCTTGCAGACGCGAATGGATTCTGGACAGTACCTATCCTAATGATGCTTCCCGAAGAGCTGACTGCCCCACATTGAACAAGAGAAACTTATAATGAGAAATCTTACGCTTGCCAAAGCTGAAGCTGCCTGTGGGGAAGTCTGATGGGCGGCCTCTGCAAAGGTAATTTTCATTAACTAAAGAGACACCTGACTTGGTCCTGCTTTTTTTTTTTTTAACACCTACAGCACCTGGACTTGGGTGGTCTCCCATCCAAGTACCAAGCAGGCCCGACCCTGCTCAGCTTCCGAGATCAGACGGGACCGGGCGCGTTGAGGGGGGCGTGGCCGTGGACCTCGTCCCGCTTGTAAATACGGTTGCGTGAGGATGAGATCCCGGGGCGTCGGCCGGCATCTTGGAGCATCAGGTGACAAACACGGAGAAGAAGCCCGGGGAAGCCGGGGAGGAGTGTGGGGGGTCCCGGGTGTCCGAAGGGATTCGAGAGTCTCAACGGACTGCGCGATTGCTCGGCGTTAGACCTCACGTCGTGTGGGAAAAGTTTTTTTTTATAAACCCTTCTCCTGGAGTATCGGTTAGTGGCCACCGACACAAAGTGCCTGGCGGGGTCCCCGGCTTGCGTTTCTAATGCTAAAATTCCAGAAACGATAGCGCGTCGGTGAAGAACCTCTTCCGGATCCCCAGAGGTCTTCATGGGTTTTTTTTTTTCCCCAAGAACGACATTTCCTATCGTTTTTGCATAAAATGGACCTCAGCACGACCACCGCCCTCTCTTGGCCAGCTCAAATGCCATTCACTCTCCGTGCATACGTGAGTAGCGACTTATTGCAAAGCATAAACTCAGCAGGCTCCTTCTGTCTGCCCTTCAAGCTCTGACCTGGATGCGTGAGGCAGACACTGTCGATAAAGAAAGATTGCTAAACGCCGTCAACCCCGGGGGGACGTGAGATCGCATTATGCGGTCAGGGGCTTCCTTTTTCCTATTTCCAGTAAACGGTGTTAGTGCCTGATACCACGAGCCTTTGGAATGTCTCGTAAGAAATATATAAAAGTACATTTCCTTTTGTCAGCTTGATAAGCGACCTTCCAAAAATTCTCAACTCCCCTAGCAGGCTGAACACATAAACATTATTTTCCAGTTCAGATATGTTTATTCGTCCTAAAAGCAACAAACAACAACAGAACCCGGTAAGCTGAAGCCGAGCCCTTTCCAACAGTTCCCATGATTTGATAGAGTTTTATAAAAGTAATGATTTTATTAAACTGGAAGACCATGGCAGATGGAGAAACCATAATTTAGAGAGGTTAAATGAGCTGAATTTTATATGCCTCTAGCATTTAAGGCATTGAAAAATATCAAAATAATTGGAAAACGATGCACTGTAGACACCAGGCTAGTTCTCAGCCGAACAGCTAATAATCACTGGCCGCGAGGCTCCCGATGTGCGCTTCCTGTGATGTTAGGGAGTTAAAAATAACACCGCCAATTCTCCCCGCAGATGCCGATCGGCTGCCCTGGTGCTGCCGAGCACCCCGCGGGAGGCCGAGTCGTGGGGTGTCTTGATGCAGCTCGACAGTAAATGAGCCTGTTCGTCCCATTCTTCAAATGCCGTCTTAATCACTTCAGACTCGCTCCCAAGTTCTCCGACTCAGCTCCTGAGAACGCGCTCTCGTCCGCCGGCTTCCCGGGCCACGGCCGTGCTGCCGGCCCAGCGCTGACCCTGCTGGTGGTCGTGTGGCGGGGAGTCCCAGGACCTCGCCCCCCCCGTCGCCCGGTGCCTCTGTCCTCACGAGCCTCGCGGCCCTCTTTCCGACCGAGGGGAGCTGTCAGTGCACAGGGAGTTTTCCTACGGGTCTGAGGTGACGCTGGGAGGATGGACGGGGAAACGGCGAGCGTCTGGGTGCGTGTTCCGCCGGCTGCTTCGCACACTCACTTCCACGAACACCCACCGCGTCCGGGTCCCCGCGGGGCTCGGAGGGAGAGCGGGCTCCGTGTGGCGAGATTATGAGGACAGAGCAAGTGGTCCGAGCCCTGGATCTCCAGGGAGAGTTCCCTTTTCGTCCTGAAAGCAGAGTGGGGCGTTTCCCGGAGCGGCGGGGGTGATGCGCCAGGCCCGCGCGGCGGGTGCACGGCCGGCCGGCCGGTTCCGCGGGGCCCCGCAGGGCCCCCGGCAGAGGCCGCCCGCCCCGCAGCCGGGACAGCTGTGGAGGGCACAGAGGTCCAGCCGGGGCCGGGCCGCCCCGCTTCGTCCTTGGGTGGGCGGAGCTCTGCGTTCTCCGCGGCATCGGCACCCTGGGGCTCTCGGACCTAAGAAACCTGGGCCACCAACACACACATGCACGTGTGGACGCACACACACTGACCCGTGAACACCCGCACAAACACACGCACTGTGGACACACGCGGATACACGCGCACACACAGACACATAAACACCCACACAAACGCATACACATGCGCATACACGCCACACGCACCGCACACACATGTACACCTAAACCCCTACACACACGTGCACATATATGCACAAATACCCAAGTGCACACGTACACAGACATATACGCATACACATCATTCACGCCAAACACGCCGACACACATAAACACCCATGTGCATATGTACACAAATATGCAAACATACGAATACATGCAGAAACACATGCGCCGTGCATCCTGAACACACAACCGCACGTAAATACTGCACATGCACACGCTCCTAAACAAGCACGTGCATGCTCACATGTACATACACATGCTGCACACAGCTGCACTCACACACGCACACACACACACACATGCACACATGCACACAAACACACGCACACGCACACGCACGCACACGCACACGCGCACACGCCCAGGCCACTGACAAGCGCCGCTCAGAAGAGGAACGAAGACTCCGCGGGTGACCATGCCGGGCTGGGTCCCCCGCGTGTCAGGCCCCAGGCTGCCGTGTGACAGATTTGTCCCCCTGACCGTAGCACCGGGGTCATCCGTCTGCAAACAGCCTTTGTCTGGGCTGCGACAAGGATCAATGAAATCCTTCTTAGAGCCGAGATTTCCCAGGGCTTTCGAGACTTCCATGCTACGTTCACGTTTATCTCTCAGGTTTGCCGAAAAGCACCGACTTCTTTAGCGGGAAATGCTGTCACATCGCAGCGGGGTCGGCCCCGGCCCCCAGGCCAGCCAGCGGGACAGCTGGGCGCGCACGGTCATTTATTAGCCTCAGAAGCCCCCGCTCTCCAGTGGGGTCGCCCCTGTTGGCCTAGACCCTGGGGGAAACCGGGCGGGCCAGCGGCCTCGCAGAGAGACCCGGACTCGAGCGGGAGCCGGCGCACACAGACGGGTCGGGCGTTATTCTCTCGCGCGAGCGCGGCCACGGACCCGTCCTTACGGGTCGTGACTCGTCCCGGATGTGCTGTGAACGCCGACGCGGAAATGCTCAGGCACACGCGTGTGAAAGACGGAGATGGGCTGGAAGAACGTTCGAGTTGCTCCTCCCGCGCCGAAGGATGGCCCCGGGGCTGCGTTCTTGCTGGCGGTCATCTTTATGCTGGACAGTGACGCCATGGCGTTTCAGATATAAATCCAGGACGAGAAAACTCAGGAGGGAGGGAGGGGGAGAGAGGGAGAGACCAGGGTGCGCCTGGGCGCCACGACCCCCCAAACGCAGGCCAGGCTCTAAAACGCGGTGCGCTTCACCCCGTTCTCTCTGAAAGCCTTTTCTCCTTCAGGGCAGAGACTTCAGGGCGCGATAGCCGCGCCCTTGAAATCCACATTCCTGCTCCCACTTTTCCATGCGCTTGTCCCGGGAGACGCTCCACGTTTCCGCGATCTGTCTACACGTCGCGCCTGAGGCTCCGGGGTCGGCGTTTCAGCCTCGCTTTGCGCCGTTCCCTTCAGGGAGGACCCGCTGTGAGCCAGGGAAACGGCTGCGTGGACCAGTCGGGTGGCGTCCGCGTTTGGGAGGCGGCCCTTGAGTCCTGCAGGGGCTTCCGCCGCGTTTCCACAGAGCGCGAAGGGCGGGATTGCGGCTGCTGAGCGGAGGGGAAAGAAAGGGATCCACTGCTCTGGTGAAACGGGGCTTTGAAGTCACCAAACATTGTCCAAAATGCGGCAGGCTGCGGACGCGGCAGAGGGACGAAGGGCGTGCCTTTCCCCGGCTCCGAGGGCCCTGGCTCCGACGGCCTCTGCTCCGACGGCCTCGGCTCCGACGTCGGCTTCCCAGGCGCTCCAGCCAGGCTTACGCACGGTGCGTTCTGGGGACCGCGTGCCGCCTGCTTGCAAAGTGAGAGCTAGGCAACTGGTGTCACCCCCTCTCTGTGCGCCCCGTGATTTCTGGGGGTTGCCAGGTGCCGATCCCTCCCGAGGGAAACTCAGGGTCTCTTCTTGCTTTCCGCCAGCCCGGCCCGCCTGGGGGCCCGCGCCCCGTCCTCCCTGCGTGTGAGGACCACGAAGACGACACCTCCTGCTCCCGAGAGTTTCGCGTGGCCGGGCTGATGGTCCTCTGCACCTGAGAGGACCCACGAAACCGGGCGCGGGCGACTCCAGGGCCCGCGGGGGCTGAGCGAAGCCGCTGCGGGCCGGATCGGAGAGGGGGCCCTCCTTGAGCAGGCTGTGGGCGGAAGGGTCTTCTCAGACCGGCGGCTGGGGCGTCTCAGCCTCTAAACTCGTGCCCGGCGCAGGCCAGCGTCTGCTGTGTGGCCCCCGGGGAGCTTCGCTTCGGAACGTCGGTCCGCGTGTTTCGAGGTGCTCAGTCCCGGTGGACTGCCGGTGAGCTCGAGGACGCGGACACCAGCCCGGGCTGCGAAAGCGGGGCCTGGCGGTCATTAGTCTGTGGTAACGGGGCCAGGCGAGGCCACCCGTGAGGTGAGCAGGGGACGGTGTCCTCCCGGGGACCAGCCCCGACCGCCGTCACAGCCGCCCCTTCGCCCAGGGAACGGCCACCTTTGTCACGTGTTGAGAAACACTGCCCTGTGAACGGCAGGTTCCCGAATGCTGTGGGAGGCCGGGCTGGGGCCGGGGCAGCCCTCTCTTGCTCGGAGGTATGAGGTCACCTTGACCCCAAGAAGTGGGTCCGTCCTCGGGCTCAGGAGCAGGGATTCGGGTGGGGGTCTCTGACCGCAGCGTCCCCGACCCCCAGACCTTCGAGGACCCTGGCTCCATCCACGCGGCCACAGCCACTACGTTTCCTGTTGTCAGTGTGGGCTTTGACCCTACGGTGACCCAATCACAGGGGCCGTCTGGCTGGCAACATCTAAGATATTTTTTATCCGGCCCTCTATCGACTAAATATGCTAAAAACAAGCTCCGAGACCGAGCTGCTCGGGCTGAAGGCTCTGAGTACGGAGGGGGCTAAACCTAGGCGTCTCGAACTCTTACTCTGGAGAGTGGGCTCGGGGCATCACGGCGCCGTCTTCCACGGTGGCCGTGAGAACTGCCAGTCGACTCATTTGGGTGTCGTCTGAAGCAGTGTGACAGGGTCTCTGTTCCTCCCCACGCCACCAAGGGGTTAGCTCGACCCTCTGCAGACGCCGACCTGAGCGCCCCGCGAGTTTGGCTCGGTTCTGCTACGGGCCACCCGGAGGTAGCAAAGGGACTCGGTCCCACAAGACCGCCCCCGCTTCGGACGCCAGCCGTACGTCCAGGCTGTCCCCTGCGCTTCCGGCCAACCACCTGTGAATCGGAGGTTCCCACGACCCACCTGGCGTTCAGGTAATTTACAGGAGCGTCTCCCGGAAGTCAGGACACCCGATTACGACCGGGATTACTGGTTTGTGACAAAGGACAGTAAAGAGGCGAGTGAACAGCCAGAGGAAGACGGACGTGGGGCGCGTCCGGAGGGGTCTGGAGCTCGGGAGCTCCTGTCGCTGCGCACTGGGGCCTGGCGGGGGGCTGCCGGCCCAGGAGCTCCCCAAACCTCATCTTTTCGGGTCTTCCCGGAGGCCCCATTCCCTAGGCACAACCCATGAAATCACCTGACCCCCCATCGGTGACTGATTCCACCTGCAGCCCGTGACCCCCGCAGAGGTCGGGGGCCAGACCGGAAGTGCCAACCCTTCAGTCACGTGGTTGTTTCCCCTGGCCACGGGCCCCCACCCTCAGGGGCTCTCCCAAAAGCCCCCCATGAACGTCAGCCCAGTCACGGCGGGAGGGGGCTCGTTATGAACGACCAGGCGCCCACGTCCCCTCTGCGGCTCGGAACCGACGTCTGGCCCCGGGACAGAAGCCCGAAGGCCGCGGTGCGAGACGCGCCCGGGGGACGCAGGCGCCGGGGCGAAGGCCGGGGGCGCTGACGGCGAGGCGCGCGGCGTCCCCGGCACACGGCGTCGGCTCGCGAGGCGGCCCCGGCTGCCGCCGCCGCTTTGTCCCCCGCGCGCCCTCGATTTCCGTCCTCCCAGGGGCCGTCCGAAGCCCCGGCACTCAGCGGCGGCCTCACGGCCCTGTCGCCAAGCCGGGCTCCTTTTCAGCCTGCACGGCCGCCAGGCAGAGAATGGAGCGGCCATTAGCAGCGGACCCTGCCTCCCCCCCCCCCATAACAGCACCCCCGCGAGGGGCCACGAGGCCTTGTCGCGCCGGACGCCGTCCCCTCCACGGCACCCTCCATTTACACAACAGGACAAGCACTTTCGCCCTCATTTCAGCTTTTCTCCTGTCTCGGAAAATCAGATATTCAGCCCCAGGCCGTCATCGATCGGCTGTCTCATGACCCCCACATGCTGGGGCCCTCGTCGCCTCAAAAATGCTTGATTCCCTGAGCCGATGACTCTTTCTAGCGTCGGTTAAGGCAACAGCAGCAAAAGCCACTTACGTATGATGATATTCTTTTCCCCCAGGGTGTTTACACCGGGCGTCCCTTTAAACTCTGCAACACCCACTACAGAAGAGATCTTATACAAGCAAATTTTTGTCGCGCGGTTTGCATTGTGACGATGTCATCAAGGAAGGAGGCTGTAAGCACACGGCCCTAATCTGAGCCGCCTTGTTTCTCGACCAAATATTTGGATAAAGTGAGCGCAGTTTCTGAAAGGAGCTGCCCGGAGAACGAGCCCCGAAGGGTGGGGTCCTCTCGCCGCTCGCCCCTGCCACCCAGACATCCGGCCCGGGGCTCGGGTCTCCCGGTGTGTCAGCGGAGCCCAGCAAGGCAGGCTTACGCATCATCTAAAACTTGACTTCTGTGGCAAGAACAATTAACACGAGTTCTTCTCTCTTGACAAAATGTTCAGCATGCGACGCAGGGCCTCAGACGGTGGGTCCCGTGTGAAATTCGCTCGTCCCCGGTGACGACCCTCTGGGCCTCCTCATTGGTGCCCGCCCATCCCCCAACCCCCAGCGGCTGCCAGCCACCTGCCACTCTGTAATTCTATGGATTTGACTCTTTCAGACACTTCCCGCGAAGTCCGTTTGTGCACCGGGGCCCGCGATGCGGACGCCACCCCAGCGGCCCCTCAGTCAGCCTGCACTTACGGGAGACACCAGTCACTTCCCACACTGCAAAACCCACCCTCGCCCCAAATCCTCTGGGGACAAATCCTCCGCTGCCTGGGAGGCACCGCGCTCCTCCGCCCCGGTGCATGGAATGCCTCCCTGGAGCAGAGGACATCGAACTCGTTACTGAATCGTATTGTTTTTGTCCTTTGACGCCTCACATGAGTGGACTCGTACAGTATTTGTCCCCGGTGACTGGCTTCTTTCACTTAGGAAAATGTCCCCCAGGTCCATCCACGCTGTCCCACTCTAGCGACAGTTCCCGAGACTGCCACGGCTCTGCGTTACGAGACACCAAGGCAGCCGGACTCATGGAGCTTGGAGCTGACATGGCTTTTGTGTGATGATGACCGATAAGTGATGGTGAGTAAATCCCAGAGAAAGTACTGAGTCCTAATCGGTCGCGGACAGCAAAACCTTAAACCTCACTTAATGGAGTTAAATGACCGCGTGTGTGCATGCGTGTGCACACGTCTGTGCGTGCATGCACACGTATGTGCGTGTGTGTGTGCGTTCATTCCCTACCAGATGCACGGATCAAATAAACGACAAATGTCAGGTGCATCGAATGTTATGCTTGGGCCATTTTCGACAACACCTGAGTGCCGGCCATCTAGTAGCAAGAAATAAAGCAACGGGATCCTTTAAAAAATTAAAAAGCAAGGCTGCAAAACAGATTAAAATTCTACTGGGCAGAGTGCTCAACAAAGGCTTTGAAAAAAAAACGCAAGAGCTTTTTATTGCTTTAAACGGATTTTGCCAAGGATGGATGGCGTTTTCATTAGGGCCTTTGTCTGCGCTTCTGAGGGAGCCGCCTAATTAGCAGGTTGAGAACGAGATAAGTCACAGCCCCATGTTATTTCCCATCTTCCTATTGAGCAAATGAGACACTTCGTAGCTCTCTCTCCTAGACCTTCAGGACATGTGAGCACAGAGACGGAGACGCGTCAACGACGATAACTCCACGCGAGAAAGACGCCGAGTCCACGCCACGTCCTCCCCGGAATCCCCAGCGGAAGCGGGCCACGCCGTCTCGCTTTCCGTACGTGGAAACCAAGGCCAGCGACGTGACAGGGTTGGCTCGGGGTGACCCGGCTGCTTCCGCAGACGGCCTTGGGTTTGGGCTGTCACGGGGCTTCCCATGTGCACACACCTGCAGCTACTCCAGTCTCGAGGCTTCCAAACCGGATGAACAGCCAGGAGCGGTCTTGCCGCGTCTGCAGGTGGTTCCGCTTTTAATTTTTCGAGGGGCCCTCGCACTGTCTCCCATGGTGGCTACGCCGACTCCCTTTCCTCCGCACCCTCGCCGACACGTGTTGGTCGATCTCCTGAGGACGGCTGTTCTGACAGGCGCGAGGCGGTATCTCATCGTGGTTTTGATTTGCGTTTCTCTGATGGTCAGTGAACTCGAGCATCTTTTCATACGTCTTTTGGCCATCGATATGCCCTCTTTGGAGAAATGTGTATTCTGGTCTCCCCTGCTCTTTTTAAATTTGGTTGTTAGGGGGTTTTTTTTGGTATTGAGTTGCATGAGTTCTTTATACATTTTGGACAGTGACCCCTTATCGGGATGTATCATTGGTGAAGATCCTCTCCTTCCCAGTCGGCTGGTTGTCTTTTTCGCTTGCTAATGGTTCTCTCTGCTGTACGAAAGCTGTCTAGTTTGACGTAGATTATTAACAGACAAGAAAGGTTCAGTCTATTCACTAGAGTAAGAATCTTGGCAGTTTTGGTCGGTGGTCTGTCCCAGGTACAAAAAACATCGCCTGCACTTGATAAATATTTACTGGATACGCGTTTTAAGGACAGACACGGGACAAAATGATTTCTGGAGGCTGGAACAGCACAGAGCGCCAGTGAGCGAGGAGAAGCCGCGGGTGGCCCGGCGGACGCCCCCGTGACGCCTCTGCTGCACGCACGTTGGTGCCGATCAGTGCACGGAGGGCATCGAATCCCCACGACGCTTTTTGAGGGGAGCCCCACGCCCTGGGTGCACCGTCCCAACTACAAGCTGGCCTGACTAAACCTCTTACTCTCCATGCACCTCTTCCTACCTCCCTGGAGACTCTGATCTGCAGAAATGACAGGAAGACAAAAAACAGTCAAGGAACATTTAATAAAGAGAAAATAGAAAGCATTTTCAATAGCAATGAAGGGTAATCTCATTTCTATTAAAAAAAAAAACCATGCAAAGCCAACATGGTTGAGGTCCCATTTCTCACATTTGTGAAACGTGCCCGTTAATGGCCTCGCGTGGGTCAAGCAGATGTGTGCCGGAGCGGCAGGGAAACACGCCCACCCGCAGGAGGTCCCGGAAGCCACACGACTCACGTCGGCTTCCGAAGTGTTGACGCGTTTGCTTTCTGTGTGAATGCTCGTCCACAAGCCAAAATTCAATCTCTTTTAAGTGTTTGGTATTTAAATAGTGACCCCCAGATGCACACACACACACACACACATATACACAGATATACGTAAAAATAAATGTATTTGTTGTTCGTTTTAATGATGTATGTAATTATAGGGTCTTAGGATATGTATTACACATGTAATTATATATAAATACAGATAATTACAGGTTCTCAGGAACATCAGGTGAGGTGACTGCAGAGAGAGTTTAGCGCCCCTGTCGGCAGCCGGGACAGAGTGTGCGAGGGGCACAGGCCGCGTGTGGTCCTGCGTTCGTGGTCGTCTCTGTCCCGAAGCGTCCAATGCTGCTCGGTGTCGCAGACCGTCGGGGAGCGGCAGAGGTTGACGTCTCCAGCGACACGGTCCGCCCCGTCCGTCCCCGTTGCTGTTCCCGAAAGGACCAGCCGCATAAATCGCACCACACAGGAAAGTCCCCCTGACAGAGGCGCTGCCTGCGTTTAAGCGCGCGTCCGACGGGTTTAAACCCTCATCACCACGTCCGGAGTTGTAAAAGCTGCCATCACGGCACGAGTTTCTGTCAGAGCTGCAAACAGAACAGGTGACCGTCTCTCCGGGGTCCTCGGGGAGACCAGCCCCCCCCAGAAGTCTTTGCTCCAGGACGTGGGCTGGGAGGAGCCAAGCACATCCTGGGAACCGGTGGGCGCTGCGGCCCGTCGTAGGCAGGCTCGAGAGAATAAAGTCCCAATACGGCGGACAGGTCTACACAAACGAGGCATTGTCGTGCTGCAAGGACAGTGGATAAAGTGAGTTCAGAGGGAGAAGATGGGCGGCCGTGACATTGAACTTGGTGGGCGTGCCTGAGTGGTCTCGGGTGTCACATTAGAAGAGTCGTCTTGGGAGGCTGATGGCTTTCCTGCTAACGCCTGCTGTGACATCGCTCTATGCACCAAGGGACGCTTTGCGGGAAAGCGCCTCGCATCTGCGGACCCCCCGGAAGCGTCCATCGCTCTGTTTTCCATTGAGAAGGGGAGTCAGCACTGAGTCCGGGTGACCGAACCACCTGCCGAGGTGGCCGCTGTGTCCATCTGTCCGTCTCAGCGGATGGAAACGTGGCCGCGCGAGGCAATCCTTTCTCACGGCACTCCCGACCGAGAGGCTCGGAGCTGCCCACACGCACGCCAATGCACGGATCCGTGCAAAGATGGGCGAACGACCCTTCCATCAACCATTTTCATCAGAATCAAGTAGCTAACTGTCTTCGCAAAGTTCTGCAAAGGGATTTGCAAAGTAGGAGCCCAATGGCGGCTGGTACCCGGCTCCAAGTCGCAAGCCCACCGCCTCTCAGAAGAAGATGAGAAACTTATTTTTCTCTAGGGAAAAAGCAATTAACCAACACGGGTGACTTACCCTGACTGGCGGGTGGTTTCAGGGCGAACTGTGTGTGACCAGCGGTGCTGCTGACCCTTCACTCAAGGACCAGTTGCTGATGATAACGAGCATCCTGCCTGGCACAATTGTCCCTGGTCCCGGGGACGCCGAGCTGCCCTCCACCCGGGCGGTGCCCCCACCAGCGAGTCCGTCCACAAGACGCTCATCGACAAGGGGCACGTTTCCGCGCGAAAACGGCGCGCTTTCCTTCGACACGGTCCTCCCCGGAGGGCGTGCGGAAACGCTCCCCTCCCCTTCCGCGCGGTCCTCCCGTTCCGGGTCGACGGCACGGCCCGCTCTCTGAAGTCCAGTCACGCGACTGCAGAGGTTGGGAGCCGGGTGCTTTGAAGCAACTCTCTCGACGGTCCCCGGCTCGTGCTGTTTTTGCCGTGTGTCATTTTGCCGGACACCTCGTCTGCGCTGCCAGCAAGACGAGGGGCCACCCCGTGGCGGTGACAGCAACGTGGCCCACGCGGAAGGGTTCGCACTTCTGTCCTGGGGATCCGTTCAGCGTTTCCTGCATGTCCATCGTCGTGTGTGGAAGCTCCAGGCCAACAAAACACAGACGCTGGGGCTGGACGGGTGGGGACTCAGCCCGCCCCGGGCTTGTTTGGTACCCGAATGGTCCGGGCGTGTAAACTTCCAGGGCCTTCGTCGGCCACGGTGAGCTGGAGGTAACACAGCTCGTACTCTGCGGGACGCTGTGTTTGTCGCCCTCAGTCAGCAACGACGAGGGCTACAGGAGGGGCCCGGGCATCGAGGACCCCTCGGCAAGGCGAGCTCTCCACCCTCCTTGCCCTGGCTGCTGCGAAGATCGGACAAGCCAAAGACACTTGGCAAACATGTGAAAGGCCTCGCTTGCTGCCGTCGTCCATTTCACCTTAAGAACCTAGAAGCACGAGCGTTTGATGGTGGACCGACGGGTGAATGCGGCACTGTCGTGGTCGAGCAGCAGGCTCGCGTTTGTCTCTTCTGTTAAGAGGAAGAGGCGGAGGTCCTTGGAGGCCCGGCCGGGACCTCCCATGCATCTCGCCTCGGCAGCGGAGGCCCGAGCAGGCGCCCTGAAGGATCACACCCCACACGCACGCCCCCCGCCATCGCCGCCTTCCTGCAGAGTCGAGCAGCTAGGGCAGCTGGGAGCGAGGCCCTCCGGCTAGGACACGCAGCTGCTGCCCCGAAGCTGCCCACCTTCTCCAGAGGTGACACCAGGTTCTAGTCCGTGGCCCACTTCCCCCGCGTTTCTGAGCAAGCTGCAGGTGACTGTGGATTTCCTCGGCACATCCATCCATGCCTGACCTGTCACAGACCAGATTCGGGGGCAGGATGTTTCCCTCGGGCACCGAAGGCTTTAGACTGTTAGTGTCACTCCTGGGAGCATTTTAGCATCTCATTAGCGCCTGGTCCAGCTGATACTGGAAGCTGGAAACCTAATCATCACCGCAGAGTGTTATCTTGCAGAGCAGCCAGCTTTTTATCTGCTTCTCTCCAAGAATGAAAAACTCCGGGCCCCACTGACAACCGAAGCGCTTGGCTGAGCCGCGGGTGTTCTGTATTCCCTGGCAAATGATACAGTTACCAACAAAGTAACGACAGGTCGGTGCTCAGAAGTTACAATGTAATCACGCCCCGGAAATCCCATTCTTCTTCCTTTCCGAAAAGACTTGGAAGAAACTTAACAAAAAGGGAACAGGCCTTCTAGTGATGTGACTGAAAACAAAAATGTTTTGGAAATGCACGAAGATTTTATTCCAACTCGCTGGGCCCTTTGGTGGAAGAGCGGTAAGCAACAGCCGTGGCCAGAGCTGAGCCCAGCTCTGGCCCTTGAGATGTGGGAGGAGTCACATGGAATGCTTCGACCTTCCTCAAAGCAAACAATAATAGGGATAATAATAATAGGCGTGTAATTAGATCGTGACCACCGTGGACTAGCCCCTGCTGAAGCCATTGCCTGTGTAACAGACTTAGGACACAGCCGGAGGCGGAGAAGCCTTTACTCCTGACGCTTAGCTTTTCTTCCTCGCTGCCGGCACCCAGACGCGACGCCGGGTCTGCGGCAGCCGTCCTGGCACCACGAGGCAAGGCGCCTGCAGAAAAGACGAAGAGACGTCAGAGGCGCTGATCCCGACACCGCAGAAGCAGCGGGCGGGGCGGAGACTGCGCGCCTCCCCTCCCTGTGCCTTTCCGCTGCCGCGTTCCGCTCTTCTGTCGTTCGACAGACAAAAGCGTTTCTAATTGGCACAGGCTGACTGCGGACGAGGATGAAAAATTACATGAGCCATCCCTCCCAAAGGCTCCGCGCAGCCCAAGGCAGGGAGAGTACACAGAGACCAACGGGACATTAGCGCTCTGCGAAAAGCGTTGGGGGAAAGACAGGGAAAATAAAATAAAAATTAATCGACCAGAAAGAGTCATTCTGCGGTTCCATCTGTTGCAAAGGACGGGGCTGGAATTCGTTCCCTGCGGGGCACGGGGGCCGCTAGCATGGCGCAGACGCCGGGTCGCACAGCTTCCTCCTTGAGAGTCGAAAAAGACTCTCGTGTTTTCAAATTAAGCGTAGTTTCCTCGTGCAGATCCAGACGCACTTCCAGCAGCGGAGACTCCAGGTCGCTGCTGTTTTCTGAATGACCCTCGGCCTTCCTCACGCTCAGCACCGCGTGGCGTTACCTCTCGGCCGGGTCTTCGCCTCTTCTCTTCCTGCCCCCCGAACTTCTCTGCACCGTTCCGAACTTTAAAAAAATGCGCGCGAGAAGAGAAGAGTCTTTCTGCTTTAAGAGTTATCACTGCATCCAGCCTCGATGGATTCCTGAGCTTGAATCATGGTTCCCAGTCCGATTCTTTGCTCTTCATCGTGGTTGTTCTCGTTTCTGCTGCTAATTCTCAGAGGGACGGGGCTGGTCGCTTTCCATCCTCCTCTTCTCTAAATTTCGAAAGAAAAAGTTTCCGAAATGAAGGTGCACATTCCTCCTAATCTTTACCTGTGTGGGTCTCGAGCACCTGCAGGGAGATGTCACCTGGGCTGCACGTGCAGTGGCTGCCGCGCTGGCTTCTGTAAGTCACACGCGCAGGTGTGGGGTAGGTAAAGATCACGTAGGCGGACCGAGGCAGGATGCGTGTTGCACGTGGTAACCCGCGAGGGGGCCGCTCGCTGATCAGCACTGCGATTGCACGAGACGGAATGGGGCAGCCAGGCGCACCCCGTCCCTCTGTCAAGAAAGGGACGCACCTGGCGGGGGTTCTGGGACGTCCCCGTGGGATTTGCCACCGAGGCTCCGAGGGTGGCTGACGCTCACGCTCACGCTGCAGGGACACAGCGGGAGTGGGGGAGCTCTGGCTTCGGACCGGAAGGAGACACGGGGCTCGTCGCCCACCACTGCCCAGACACCGTCCCCCACAGTCACACATTCTCCCATACCCACGTCATCTTCGGAATACTTCTTGCCTGATATTTTTCTTTAAACCAACTCGGGCCTGACCCACAAGCGGACAGCCTCACATACGCAGTGAGCACTGTGGAATCCCCCAACCGCACACAACCACTGATCCGATTCCTGACCGTACAGATTTGGCTGCATTTTCTATAGTTTCATAGAAATGAAGTCATACATTTTCCACATGGCTTTTTAAATTTTTCATTCAAGTTACGTAGTTACTTCCAGATCTACCAGTATTAGAGCGTGGATCGATAGCGAAGTTCTTTCGAATGCGTGGTCGATGTCCCTCATTCGAAGGCAGGGTTTATCAGTTGTCCGATGGGCATCTGGGTTGTTTTCACTGCCGGGCTGGTGGGGACGGAGCCGCCGTGACTCCAGGAGCCCGTGCCCGTGTGGACGGACGCTTTCGTGCCTAGCACAGTGGCCGGACCATTCTACTCCCCCATCAGCGGAGAGTTCCGGTCCCTGCAAACCTCCCCAGGATCTGGGACGGCCAGTATGCTTTTAAGCTTCGACCATTCTCGGGGGTGCGTGATGGTGCCTCCTTGCAGTTTTGATTCCCATTTTCCCAATGACCGACAGCGTGGAGCATCTTTTGACGTGTGTGTGTCCACTTGCCGTCCATCCGTGTGGCTCTATGAGATGTTTGGCATCCGAGTTACGAACGACGCCCTTTGAACAGGAACTCGCGTCCAAATGACTGAGTGATGAGCCGTCCTGACAGCAGAGAGCAGGACGGATTGGCAGTAGGGCGAGAATGAGCCTTCTGGTGAAAAATGCTAGTGGCCTCCGTCCAAATGGCTCCCTAATTGTTAGTCACGTGACTAACGGGCTGCCCTGCCGCTGAAGACGGGGTGGGAGTCCTGCGGGTGACGATGGCAGTTGATAGCCCACGACGCTGAATGTGGCAAAGACCTCGGTCACTCTCCGCTCATTGGCGTTCGGTCCTGACTGGCTGAGTGACCACGGGCAAATTCTCTCTGAACCTTGGGAAGAGCGAGATAATGGCCTGGGACCCAGAAGTTAAAGCTGATTCGACCATCCCCATCCAAATCAGATACGGTCTGTGGACGCTCAGCTTCTTATTGTGACATTTGGGGGCGGGGCTAACACTCCGCCCTCCCGGAGAGACCGGGCAAATTCTTTAATCTGGCCTCAGCATCCACGCCTATGAACTTGGCAGTGGCCGCTGCTCACGAGATGCGCGAGAATGGCCATGGCCCCGGGGGGCACTGTTGACTGTCCTCAGAGGACAATGTGGCTCCAGTTTCACCAGATTTGGGGGGTTTCTTTCCAAGATAAGCTGGAAATCTTGACTTTAAGTAAAATTCCTAAATCCGAGTATTTAATGTACAGAAACGGAAGAACGTCTTGGGGACCAGAATGTTTCGTTTGTCCAGGTGGCAGATGCACTTCCGCGTGGACAGCGAGGCCAGCGTGTGGTGTGACCCGCTGCCAGCGGCCACGGCTCCTGCGCGTGTGCCCCATGCGGGCTGCTCTGCCCACCACCCCCACATCACGCTCCGAACACTGTCACCTCCACTTGGCAAATGGGGAAGCAGAGGCTCAGAGGTCGAGGGATTCGGCCAAGGTCACACCGCCAGGAAGTGACAATGCAGGGAGGGAAACCTTGTCCGGCCCACAGGGCCCTTGTCCCTTCCAGGACCCTGTCCACGGCACTGTGCTCTAGTCCCTGTCCTCCAGTCTCGCTCTGCCGTACGTACCTCTTCAACCCTCTTCCTGGGGACAGATGGTGGCCAAACTAACACGGGACCGGATGCCTCCATTGGGGACTGGCCAGCCTGATGTGGGGTTTGCAGAGATCACCCCAAGCAGGACGACCCGCACCCCACCTTGGCCTCCCTCTGCCTCCCAGTTTGGAAGCGGCCAGCGACGAAGCGCGTCGGGCCCAGGCAGCTCGTGCTGGGACCGCGTCTGCTTCAGAAGCCGCTGCTCCTCCTGCAGATGGGGCCGCCTTGGTTCATGCACGTCCATGTGCTGTGTTTAGAAATCCCATTCAGTGTGAACACTGCGGACTGGCTCAAAGCGTTCCTTCCCAGTGGCCACGAGGCTACAATGTTCCCCCTTTGTCAGCCTTCCCGCCGGGCACTGGCCACAGCAGAGTTTGCTCAGCCCGTTGGGGGCTTCTGGGTGTTCCAAGAATCAAGGGTTTGGTCATTGGACGCAGGGTCACGGACTGGACCAGATGAGGTGGAAAGAGCAGTTGGTCCACATGTGCCTTGGGCAGCCACAGACATGCTCTCATCGCCAGCGACGATGCCCAATCCTGGGGCCCTGTCAATGACAGGGTGTCCACGTAGGGCGCTGGGACGGCCACTGGCCAGCGGGAAAGCACGTGGGCTCACGGAGGCAGCAAGAGGCAGTGGAGGCACAGCGGACCTGGGCCCTGGAGGTTCCCGAGTTGAAATCGTGTTTCATTCCCAGTGCGGTCTGAAAAGTAGAGTATTGGGGCTTGGTTTCTTGATTTGATTTGCTCCGAAGGATTTATCCCATTATCATGTTGTGCCTCCTTGGGATTTTTTTTTTTTCAGTTTCGAGCCATTTAATAGATAATATATGCAGTAAATAAAAGCACTAATCAAAGACTGCTAACGAGCAAGAGTGCCAGAAACAAATCAGCCCCATGCTGGTGACGGTTCATTTCTTAACTCGGTGTTAATGAGGGAGGCTCATTACCTCCTTATCGTCTCCAACGCGCGGAGCTGTGTGTGAACGTGCGCGTGCGCGACGCGGCCGCCTGTGGATGTGCGCATAGGTGATGCGGCCGCCTGTGGGCGTGCGCGTGCGCGACGCAGCCGCCTGTGGGCGTGCGCATAGGTGATGCGGCCGCCTGTGGGCGTGCGCGTGCGCGACGCGGCCGCCTGTGGGCGTGCGCGTGCGCGACGCGGCCGCCTGTGGGCGTGCGCCTGCCCGACGCAGCCGCTGGTAGGCGTGCGCGTGCGCGACGCGGCCGCCTTGGACATGCGCGTGCGCGACGCGGCTACCTGTGGATGTGAGCACGCGCGACGCAGCCGCCAGTGAGCGTGCACATAGGTGATGTGGCCGCCTGTGAGCGTGCGCGTGCGCGACGCGGCCGCCTGTGGACGTGCGCGGGCGCGAACGCGAGCCGCCTGTGGATGTTGGCGCATAGGTGATGCGGCCGCCTGTGGGCGTGCGCGTGCGCGACGCGGCCGCCTGTGGGCGTGCGCGTGCGCGACGCGGCCGCCTGTGGGCGTGCGCATAGGTGATGCGGCCGCCTGTGGGCGTGCGCCTGCCCGACGCAGCCGCTGGTAGGCGTGCGCGTGCGCGACGCGGCCGCCTTGGACATGCGGGGGAGCGCTCGTACGCGGTACGCGGGGCCGCCTGTGGATGTGAGCACTTCTCGACGCGGCCGCCAGTGTGAGCGTGCGCATAGGGGTTATGTGTGCCCGCCTCTGGAGCGTTGCGCGTGCGCGTGCGCGACGCGGCCGCCTGTGGACGTGCGCGTGTGCGATGCAGTCATCTCGCCCCCTTCTCTGCAGCAGCCGCCTCACCTAGGCGCAGACGCGCACACGGATTTGCAGGACGCTGTCTGGCCGGGTCTGCGGGGCGGCTGAGTCAGGGCCAGACCGGAGTCAACAAGCAGCTCGCCGGGGCGGTGCACAGCCTCAGGTGGGGGCTCTGACTGGACGCGGAGTCACAGGGTGACTGTGCAGCTCCCAGGAAATCAGACCCCGTCCTGTCCGGCTGGGTCTCCCATGGCCTGGGCGGCTCGCGTGCTTACGGCTTCCCTCCGCCCGCCATGCTCCCCTGAGAGAGTGGGACCCCACGACCATCGTGCACGGTGACTGTGGGAGATTGGAAAAGGCTGCCACTCGGGGAAACGGGCAGTGAATGCCCGCGGACATGGGGTGCCTCGTTTGGCTGCACAACTACGTGAATATATGAAAACCATCGAACTGTGTACCTTCAAGGGGCAAGTTGCATGGTGTGTGAATTATATCTTAGGAAATCTACGTACGAGTATATATAAATTATATATAAATTGCATTTATATATAGAATTTATGACACTGTTTATCTGTCAGAGAGGTGTCGTAGGGAAAAAGAACTTAAACACAATTTAAAATATCACCTTGAGAGCAGGCAAAATAAAAACCATTGGAAGTGCTAGAATCAAGAATCCAGTGAACGCAAACTGTATGGCGGAGCCACTGTGTCGGTCTCCGAGGCGGGCGCGGGCACGCTGGAGCCCCAGCCTGTGACTGGTGGCCCCTCCGATGGGGCGGCGCTCATGGCATTCTCCTGTTAAACCTTCGGAATGTTCTTTCTTCTCTTAAATACTTCTCTCTCTGTGTTTTTAAAGCACACAGTCTTAATATAAAAGGAGTGTTTATTTTCAATCTCTGATCATGCCCTAAGCATTTTATTAGTTGTATAATTTTCATTTTCAAAAGATCCCGATGAGGCATTTCTGATAGAAATTCATTTACCCTCTTTTAGATAAAGATACGAAGTCCATAGGACACTAAAAGACTGTTCTAGGTCACATCGGTAATAGAGGAAGAGCTGGGATTTGAACTCCGGGAGTCTGAACTTATGTTCTTGAGCCTTTGATGCAGCTGAAGACTCAGCTCCACCTGTCACCTTTGTTTCCCAGCAGAGGCCGGGAGCAGGCGTGGGCATTTGCAAGCGGACGGCTCAGACTGGCGGAGGCGGAGGAAGCAGTTCTGGAGCAAGGACCTGCCCCTCCTGGACGGCTTGGTGTGCGTGATTCCAGGTGGTCACGTGTAGCCGGGTCACCTGTGGGCAGTGGAGGACCTTACGTCTTCCGGGCGAACGTGTCTGAGCACACAGCACCCCAACGATGTCACTCCCTGTGAGGAGGTATGACACGGGAGCCGAACACCTACCCGTCATCCCTCCCCTGGCCGCTCACCACCCACCACCTGCAGCGACAACACAGATCCCAGATCCCGTCCAGTCACCCGGCCCGGGGTGTGCGTGGCCACGGGGGCTGTTGTGAAATGGGTCACAGGTATTAGGGTCATTGGCAGAAGCTTTAAAGCCTGTCGCGCCCCATTTTTGCCACGGAAACGCAGCATCCCGTTACCCCCTGACCAGCAGCAGTTTCTCTCTGGACTCGTCGAGCTAAGTCTGTTTTTCGAATCCGCCTTAAGAAACGGCGCGTCCGGGACAGAGCACTGCCGGCCAGCTGAGCTCGCCACGTCTGCTGTCTATCCCCCTTCTCTTACGGTCCGCTGACTCCCGCCTGCTCTCTGCGCTCGAACCTCTTGGACGTGTGTATTTTCGAGTGTGTGCTGGAAATCACACGATGTACGAGCCTTGTCATGTGGCCGCCGTCATGGTGCGTTTTCGGAAAACGCCCACGGGCGCTTCTGGGCTGTGATAACGCTTCGCTGGGGGTAGGTACTGGCATCGGGCGTGCTGGGGGTGGGGCTGCCCACTTGGTGATGGCCGCAAACAGCTGGTTTTTCCCAGTGTGTTGCTCATTGTAGTCAATGTAACAACGTCATGTCAGGAGCTGAGTTTTTCCTCTGTGCGGTGTGCTCGGCAGTCGATTCTGCGTCCAGCGCGGCCTGGGGCCTCCGTGCGCCTGCAGGAGAGATGGACGAGAGGAGGGCTGGACCGATGGTCTCGCGCTGCCCCAGGGACGGCGGGGCCACGGGCCTGGAGAGCGAAGCAGGCCGGCTGCAGGCCAGGCCTCGTTGTCAGGGGCGCGGGCTCCACGTCGCAGTACCCATTCCGACATCGCCCGAGTGCCTTCGTCCGCTCAGGCTGCCGTACCAGAACGCCCCGGCTGGTGGCTTAAGCAGCAGAAACGTCCTCCTCACAGCTCGGCAGGCTGGAAGTCCAGGGCCAAGGTGCCGGCAGAGTCAGTGGCTGGCCTGCAGGTGGCTGCTTCTCACTGTGACCTCGGAGGAGGTGGCACTCGGGGATCTGTCCTCACAAGGGCACATTGCCATCAGGTTAGACCCCCACCCCGAGCGCCTTCCGATAGGGCTGATCAGCCTGGGACCCGAGGGGGCGGCGCTGACCCCTTTTTCATCCGCGTGACGTGTTGCGCTGTCCCACTCAAGGTCGGCTCAGAACCTGCGCGTCTCTCCCGATTTCCTCTTGAGGAGTCGCCCGCGTCTACACCAGGGTAAGCGTTTTATCCAGACTCCCCAGTCGGCGTAAATCTGTGACAGTGACTTACTGTCATGGTCACTTTAACGGGAAGCAAATTAAAAATCCAGGCTGCCCAGATGATCACATTTGGATTTTCACCCAGTTCTCCATAGCTGGTCAATATTAACTTAAGCTGAGGAAATTTAAGATCTGCACATAAATTTTGCCTCACAAAAGGAAAAAGAAATATGTTCAGGTTCTAGTAGAAAAATATAAGGATTTTACTGAGAACGATAAATCAGGTGAAGTAGAGTTCCTTATTTCAGCTAAATAATTTTTTTTAGAATTCTCTCTCAGAAGGCAAGAGGGTAGATTGAGCGAGAAAAGGAGAGTATGCATCAAGAGTCGGAATAATTGGCTCGGTTTTCTCCTGGCAAAATTTTTTTTCATTAGGGGATCATATTTGCATTTTAACACTTTTACAAGACACTCAGACACCCCTAAATGACAGAAGAATGTAAGTTGTTCTAAAAAGAAAGGTAGGGATTCAGGTTTGATTCAAAAAGTGAGCAATAATGAGCCCAGACCGTCAGGACGTGAGTGATCGTCTGTGTGGGGTGGAGAGGCTCTGGCTCTAAGGGAGCCCGCGTTAGTGGGAATCAGGGCGAGGCAAGTGGGCGGGTGTCCTTGTCTGAAATGTGCTCTGCAGATGCGTAGCTGGTAAGTCCTCGTTCACCAACAACTATAAATCTGGGTGAAGAGGAAGATTGAAGTTTATTATGCCCCATACAAATCATTTCCAAGTCCTAAGACGGTGCATGCAATTCGACTAGCTCTCAGACCCTTTCTCATCCTCTGGGCTACGTTCGTGAGAAAATCAGGCTTTCAACACGAGTGGGTCCTGGGTGGTGGGCGTTTCAAGTAGCACGCAGACCTGTATACTAAGCTGTCGATTTTTATAACTATTTTCAAACCTTTATCCTTTCCTTTTCTTACTTAAAAAAAAAAAGGGCTCGTGTGATCACGTTCTTTTTACTCCATTCTTATTACCACTCTTTCCAAATCTTAACTCAAAGGCATGATGGTCGAGAAAGAAGGTATTCAGGTGTACAGCATTTTTACCCATCTAAACATCAGAGCTAAGTCAATCTTCAGGCATTTTATACTCAAGATTTATGAAAGCAATATCGAATAAAGTTTAATTGATGATGCGAATGACACCATCATGCTTTGGAAACAGTTGACTCCAACCAGATGCTGGACACAGAGAAAAACATTTCTCTCCCCGTCGTCCGTAGCCGACTCCTCCTCTTCACTCCAGTTGCCACCCAGACGTTCATCGTTCTCAGTCACACCGGCCCCTGCACCGCCTCCCAAAGCCACAGCCCCCAGGTTGCCCCAGTCACATCGATCACCCGATTGCGTTTGCGTTTCCTCGTGTATACATTCAGCTACGACTGCTCGTCCCTGCTGGAACCTGAGCTCCCAGAAGTTAGGGGACTCGCCCGCCCGCACGCACCTCTGTTTGTCCAGGGCCCGGAACGTGGCACTCACTCACTGAACGAACAGCCCCACTCACCTCGCAGTGAGCAAGCTGCAGGAGAGGACGTCGCATAAGCTGTCGGAGCCCCGCGCGCGCCGGGGCCGGAACCGGGGCTGACGGTGGCCTCCGCTTTCCAGACGCCTCGCGAGGGGCCCCCCGGGTCCGCACATGAGGGGCCCCCCGGGTCCGCGCGTGAGGGGCCCCCCGGGTCCGCGCGTGAGGGGCCCCCGGGTCCGCGCATTCGACGGTGGACGTTAGACTCACGCCGACGTTTCGGGGAGCTGCAGACACCGGGACGGTGACGTTTTGTTGTTTCGCTCGCACGGTCGAGCCCGGTCACCCCGGAAAGCTGAGGACTGCGACCGAGCGGCCCCTGCAGACGGGCCTGTGAGGGGGGTGTCGGGGGCGTGCGTGTGCGGCCACGGGGACGAGATGAACACATCCGTGGACACGTCCCTTCTGGTTCTCTCCTCCAAAAGCTTTAGGCAGGTCGTGGCCTAAGGTTTTCCTTCTCAACAGAAAACGGCTGAGATTCCAGTGTCTCTGCCTGCGTGAGACCGGACCTTTCTCTTACTAATTTCCCTCTGAATTCACAGTCCTGGGCTTCCCTAGACGCAGCAATCGCCATTATGTACGAAGAAAATCGACTACATAAATCAGAAGTATGAAGTGCTCAGTTGGAAGATTATATATGTGTGTGTGTGTGTGTGTGTGTGTGTAATTTCATTGCATATATATATATATACATATATATATGCAATGAAACGAGAGCCTCATCTTTATAAAGGGGGAGGAACGGCGTGCCTACCCACCATGTGATAAACGCATCCCGTTGCCGTTTCTCACATGGTCACAGTGACGAGAGGACACAGCGCCTGCTCACCTGCAACACGAGTTCTCTTGTCACGGATGTCGGCCGATGACAAACACACACTTAAAAAACATGCGTTCACTAATGAAAGCCCGCTCGTGACCCAAGCAAGGTGCGCGTTAGCTCTTCCGGGTCGGGAGGGGATTGAGAGATTTGTCAGAGGGAACTTCACTTAACACAAGGTAATATTTCAGTTACTTTCTGCCATGCTCAACGTACAAGAGCTAAATTCTTACCTCTCAATCTCTAGGACAGGTGGAGCATGACACTCCCGAGATCAAGGTTCAGAATTTCCATCGCCACAGGGAGCGCTTAGCTTCGCAGAGGAAAAATGCAGTCCTGAAACATACGTTTCACTCCTAACCCTGGCTAGTTAGTCCGCTACCACGGGACATCGGTCTTAGGCCGAAGACAAGGTCACTGTGCAAAGCAACCAGCACCACCCTGGAAGGCCGGACCGAAGACCACGAGAGGCCGGTGGTCAGCCGTCCCGCCCTTCCGTGCAGAGAAGGACGGCTCGACGGCGTACTGGTGGCGATCAGGACACAGCGCTTCGTACACAGAATCGTCTTTCTCTATTTGGGACAGTTCCTGTGACCACGCGTTCAAGCTCGCGAGTGTCCAGTCCGCCCTGAACCCCATCGAGGGCACTTTCCATCTCCATCCTCGTAGTTCTCACCTTCGGAGGTTTGAGCTGAGATTTTTTTTTGTATCTTTCATGTCTTTAACTTTGAACGTAGGGAATGTGATTGTAACTGCTTTACTCTCGTCCGCTCATTCTCACATCCGTCGCTTTTTCCTCGTGTCGGGTTATACTGTCTTGCTTCTTGGCAAAGACACAATTTGCACATCCGGAAACTTTCCATTCGATTCCGGACATTGGCGATTTTGCCTTGCCGGGCGCTGGATGTTTTTATATTCCTACGAATATCATTGAGGTTGGTTTCGGGACAAGATTAAGTTGCTTGGTCCTTTTAGGTCTTGCTTTTGATTTGTTTGGCAGGCATGGAGCGGGGCTCGATCTGATTAGTAACCTGGGGCGAGACTCTTCTGTGCACAGTGCTGCATCTCCGCGATGATCGCGAGGTTGTCCGGGCCGCTGGTGGGGACCGGACCTGCTCCGGTCCTGCGTGATGGTCACCACTGCTGTGACTCACTAACCCTTTCTCCAGCCTCGGGTAGCTTTCCCACACATCTGTGTTGATAACGGCCCTTCTCGGTACTCAAGGGGCCCTTCGGCAGATCTCTGGAATTTTCCGTGTGCTTCTTTCCTGTCTCCCATGCTCTGAAAAATCTAGTTGCCTCGGTCCCTCTGGACCCCACGCTCCCCACTTCTCCCCAGGGCGTCCACCAGGCTCCTGGCTCCCCCTGCCCAGTGCTGTGCTCTCGAAACGCTCTCCGGGCAGCAGACCGGGGCCCCTGGAGGGCTCGCCTCGTGCATTCCTCTTTTCTCAGGGATCGCCACCACAAATGGACCGAGGTCCAGTGTTTTGAAGACTCTTATTCCATATATATTTTCTTCCTGAGGTTTCAGGTAGAGGGTAAATTCATTCCATATCAGTCTTGAAGGAGACATCTTATCACGATCATAATTAATTATCAGTGTCTTTAAGAACCGCTTTTGCTGCTAGAATTACATTGTTCTCAAGACAGGGACCAAACCTAGACCGCTCGGCAGTGTGCATTGCTGCTCAGCGGGGGCCTGGCGAACTCATAATGAATGAGAGAAAAAAATGATTGTCTATCTGTTTGGGAATTTAAAGTGACGGATTAAATAAACCGGTTTCTTGGATTTAACCTAACAGGACTAATTTAGGTGACGATTCAAGCGGCTGGACAAAAATGATAGTTTAAGCGAAACTGGTATTTGCTTTACTTTGTTCCGACAACAGCACAGTCATTCATCTATCGGAAAAGAAAACCTTCGTTTTTGCTGAATTTGCTGAACAGGTTATATGGGAGCCTGGGGCTTCTCAGGGCTCAACTTCCTGCTACAAGGAAAAATAATAAACCCAGAGAGATGAGCGATCAGAGAGCCTAGTGCTATAACTTCCGCCCTTTGATCCACGTGCACTTCTTGTCACGTGCGTTAACGAATTTCCCGTGTGCGCTAAGCCCGTTTCACTGGGGCGTCTGTCATCCGCAGTCTCCACCAGGAATTGATGAAGCTGGAGATGGCGAGGTAACATAGAAACGAATTCCGAAACATTTTGCCCACATGGCGAAGGGGAGAATGATTGAAGGGAAGGCGGAGATGATGTGGGCGTACCGGTTAGCGATTGCTGAGTAACAAATCACCCCGAACAGGCGCACAGACAGTAAGTCTCTGTTGCCATGCTCGCTGGCCCTCACGTCGGCTGCAGCAGCCCCTCAGACTGCAGGTGCGTCCACCCCTCTGCCAGGAGGCCCGGAGTGTCCAGGTCCCCACCAAGGACTCCGCCAGGTGACTTCCACGGCATGAGCTATTCGAACGCTTTAAAATCTGCTTACTTTTCTAACCTCTCCTCCTTTATAACCACGCGGCTTCTTCACATGCCCTCACGACGAGTACGCATCAAAATGCTTTAAATCGAGACTTTTCCTGCCCGCTTTCTAAGCCACTGCACCGGGGCTTTGCACTGAACAGCTTTTAAAATTCTTATCACAGTAGTTCAGGCAGTTTGTACGTTATAGTCTGTTAAGATGATTCTATCCGAGTTTGTCGCAGTTCAGAGATTACAGCTTCTGCGGGACGTTTTGTTAAGAACGCATTCATACAGTCACTGTTAACCGTCAAACACAACCCGCGAGCCGGCGTTTAACATCTCATTTGATAATAATCCAACAAAAAGGATTTTTTAAAAAGGCAATATTTATTAGTACTATGGAGTGGGCTTTACAGGGATGTCGTCAGGCCCGCGCTGTCTTCCCAAGGCAAACAGTTCCGCATCCGCAGCCCCGCGAGACAGACAGGAAGGGGGAGCTGACCGAGGAGGAAGGAGGCGCGAAATGCGAGGACTCCTCCTATTTGCGTAACTCTGGCTGCACACTCACTTTCTCTCACGCGGTCTTTTTTATGTCCTCTAAAGAGAATGCAAAATTTGTTCCCGCAAAAGTGACAAACACCATCTGTGTTGTTCCCCGAGTGTGGGAACATCACTTGATCAGATAGTTTACGCAAACACGCGCCCCGCGCAAAGCCCGCAGGCATGACTGTTGTGTACCCAGACGGCGTGCTCCGAGGGCGAGGGAAAGCACAGAGGTGCACGTGAGCGTGTGCACACGTGTGTGAGCGTGTGCACACGCTCACACACGTGTGCACACCTGTTCGCCGCCGTGCGTCAGCTGTTTAATAACGTGCAGGGCACGTGGTGCCAGCCCTGCAGCATCTGGAATCGCTGCATTTCGGGGTGCACGGCTGCAGCTGTCTGCGTTGCCAGATTGCTCCCCAACGTATCTGACCCAATTGGCAAGTCGCGCTGGAGGTTCAAAGGTTTCCTCACTTTCCAAAGTGAGGGCTTTCCAGAAGTTATTCTTGCAAGACTTATTTCGTGGCGACGTGCGTCGGGCTCGGGTTCATAAATCCGCGGTCGGAGTTTGGTTCTCCGGAGAAACGCTCACCTTTATGGCCCGCCATCTAATTTCTCTGCTGTCAGGAGGCAGAATTAAGTTCTTCCTCTTTTAAAAAGAATGGTCTAAGTGGGGAATAATGAATGCGGAATGCCGTAGTTAAACAGCTACAGATAAGCTGATGGATTGGCCGCCACTGACATTATGCTATAAACAGAAAGAAAGTTATATTTAATCATTTGCCAAAAAAAAAAAAAAAAAAGGCCGGCAGTGATGGATTTGGTGTGCTTTGACTCTGAGTGACTCACTACAGCAAATCGTTATTTTCCAGTTAATAGAGGAAATAAAAAGTGCAAAGCAGAGGAAATTATTGCTACCGAGAGCGCGCCGGGTCCCCGGAACTGTTTCGACGTGTGAACCATCACGCAGTTCAGCTCACGGGCCGGGTCGGGTCCTCCCACACGCCGCGTGGTGACCTCGGAGGCCCGGTGCCTCGGGAAGCGTCGTCGGTCGGAGACGGGGCCTCTAGAGGAGTAACTAGGTAAAATGAGGTGATGGGGAGGGCCCGAAGCCGAGCGTCCACTACGGCAGCCCGAGCGAGCTGGCCCAGGCGCTCAGGTGTCCCCAGCGAGGGCACCCACGCTGCGGCGGGGCCCCGGGGTGCGCGAGGGGTCATGGAAAGGGCCTGCGACACGGTGCCTGGCTCTCGGGCGGGTCTGAGGGCGGGAGACGGGGCGGCCGCCCGGTCACCCGCTGCCTCCTGCTCGTCCCTCCCCCTGTGCGTGTGGAGTGTGTGCCTGTGAGTGTGCATGTGTGTGCTTGTGTGTGCACACACATGTGAGTGTGCGCGCAAGCACCTCTGTGCAGGACGTGTGTGTTTGCACGAGGCAGACGCGTTATTGCCGCAGGGTCTGTGCCCTCGCCGTCCCCAGACTGGGACGCTGACCCTTGCCCTCCGCAGTCCCCTCAAAGGCTACTTCCTGGGACACGCTCCCTTTCTGGACTCCCGAGTTGCCCTGGCCCGGAAGAGGCACACACCCGTCTGGGACTTGCTGGTCACAGCCAGTCTCCGGCTCCGCCCACCACGAGTGGCCCCGGGGTGCCAGCCTCGCCTGACAGAAGGCCCGATGCTGGGGTCACAGACGAGCCCTGACGGCCCCACGTTCATTGCTAATAACTGTGGTTTATCTTTGTTTGCTCGTGACTGTCTCTCCGAGGAGTAAATAAACTTCAGGAGAACAGCAGCCTCGCGTGCTCACGACAGGGCTCACTACACAGTAACTGCTAAGTGTATAGTTACTTATGTAAATATTTACGTGTAATAGTGCATATATTTTTCAACGTGTTTATGGAACGTTTGAATGAGCTACACCCCAAACTTGAAGACCCATCAGGCTGCGCGTCTGTGACATTTTCTGGAGTTGGGGGCTCTCGGCCGGTCGTTTGCCGTCTCTGGTTCCCCTTTCTGCCTTTGTCGCGCGCTGCACTGGAGGTCGGGAGAGGGTCCTGGCTTGATTAGTCTCTGCCCGTAAGACGCTCGGACTCATCCGACCACGGGTCTCGGAGTCTAAGAAACTTCGGTTCTCAGACTCCCGGCAGCCCTCATTAGACGGAGGCCGCCAGCCACGATCAGAGAGAGAGACAGACGATCACCTTAGGACCCAACGGAAGTGCCAGAGACGCTGCCCTTGCGGGCACCGCCGGCCTCCCAGGTTCAAAGCCGAGGCCGGACTTCGGCTCCTTTTGGGCACGGCAACCCCCGGCGGGCCGCGCTCTGCTCCCGGCCCTCTCCGACTCTGCGGAGTGGCCGCGGGTGGGGGACGTGATAACGATGTCAAAGGTCGGTGTCTCAGAACGACCGTCACGCTGCCACGAGCCCCTCGTTAGCGCAAGGCGGGAAGAATCGAGCGGCCGGACCCGTTTTTTATTTTATCGTTTTGGGCCAATTAGTGGTGCTCGCCTTCCGGGGGGCTGACCTGGCGCCGACTCACACCCAGATGCCACGTTGTCTCCCTCCCTCAGATGCACCCATGGGCCTGTCTCCTTTAATGAGGGTTCCCAGTTCTGCTGTGAGCCGGGCCTCGGGCTAGGGCGCGGGCCCTGGGGTCTGAGTCCTGCACACACACTCCCTCCCTTCCCTAGAACCGGGACAAGCAGATGCTTCGGCAGAGGACCTCATGGTCACCTCCCTTCTCGAGCCACCTTGCTTTTGCTTTCTCCCATGGCACACGAGCAGGCTTGGCAAGACAAAAGAGAAACACACTCTGGTTTACTATTCCCTCATGCCTGAGTCTGGAAGATATTTGCTCAGCCAGACAAAATGACACAATTAATGCGTTATAGATACGATGGCCTTTCCATGGAAAGAATTTCAGGAAAACTTGCTTAGATGTAACAAGCAAAGAAGTCAGAGACAGAGGCATCACGTGCACACAATCCTTTAACTACGGTCGACTTAAGACCTAATTTCTCTAGAGCACTCCACCTGTAAGAAAGCTTTTGCTGAACACAGCGGGAGTGAAGAAGGGACGTTGGGTTTTAATTAACTGGATTCTGGGGGATGCAGGTGCCCCGAGAAGAGCTCTTACGTGAATTTCCACACTTTGGGATTTCAGGAGCCTGTTAAAATTTATCCCTTTGAATTCCTGTCAAACTGAGAAGCATTACAAACCACCAGACAAACTAATAACAACCGATTTCTTCCTAAAACGCATTTGGCATGTCACCACGGTCCTGGGATCTCCCCGCTCTGCTGTTTTCATTGTGGTAAAATTCACATAACAAAACTTACCGTCTTAACTGTTCTAGGTGTACAGTTCAGCGGTACTAAATGCATTTATAATGTGCAATTATCGTCTTCCTCCATCTTCATAACTATTTTCGTTTTGAAACTGAAACTCTATGTCTATTACATAACAGCACCCCACACACACACACACCAGGCAAACCACCATTCGAAGTATCTCATATAAGCGGAACCATACAGACCGTACAGTATTTGTCTTTTTGTGACTGGCTTATTTAACTCAGCATAATGGCCTCAGGGCTCAACCGTATTGGAACGAGGGTCAGAATCTCCTTTTTTCTGAAGCTGATAATATCGCACTGTGTGGATGGACCACATTTTGTCGAGCCATTCATCTGTCCTCATGGATACCTGGATCGCTTCCGTATTTTAGCAGTTGTGAATAGAACTGCTGTGAACGCGGGTGCACACATGTCTCTCTGAGACCCTTTGGGGTATAGAAGTTTACCGAATCACACAGTAATTCCATTTCTAATATTTCAAGGAACCTCCATCCCGTTTTCCATGCTAGCTGCCCCATTTTACATTCCCAGCAACAGCGCACGTGGATTCCAATTCCTCCACGCTGATTTTCCGTTTTCCGATGGCAGCCTTCCTAATCGGTGCGAGATGGTCTCTCGTTGCAGTTTTGACTTGCGTTTCCCTAACGACTAGCGATGCTGAGCATCTCTTCACGTGCTCACTGGCCATCTGTGTCTCTTCTTTGGAGAAATGCCTAATCGAGCCCTTGACCCATTTTTATTTTGGCTGTGTGTTTTTTGTTCTTGCGTTTTAGGGGTTCTCTATATATCCTGGGCTTCTCTGAACTGTTCCACTGTAACTCAAGATTTATGAAAATAGAGGTCCTTTTCGGGCTTGTCTTCAAATATCCGAACGTACCTTCACATCGTAGGTACTCCAGGAGTGTGTCCTGAACCACGTGAAGTCCACAGAGCATGTGTCATATTTCTCTTGGCGCACATTTCTTGCTCTCTCCTTCGATCTTATTTTTAAACGTGTATTTAGCTATCATGGTGTCGAAATGATTATTGACGTCGTAAGGTGTCACAAGCATTGGTGAGGGTGACTGACTCAAAGGCGGATGGTTTACCCTCTTGGGGCAGGTTGGTAATCCTTGCCATTTGTGATACTCCTCGAAAAAGTGATCTTTACTCCCTGTACGTGTTACTGAGTCCACTGTGACAACAGGTGCCTTCGAGACCTGGCGCTGGTGATTCCACCTCCGGTAAGGGTTGAGTAGCTTCTTACAGATCAGAACTTTCCCAAAGAGCAATCATACACACACACACACACACACACACACACACACACACACACACTGACAACCACCTAAAGGAAGTGGAGAGTTAACAGGAGATTGGAGTCAATGCTTGAAACTACAAAGCATCTAGAATAGAAAAAATATACAATTAGAAAAATGAAATAACAAAACGTGCAGAATCACACCACCTGATTTTAAGACTTAATATAAAACTACGTTAATTAAGACGGTGTGATAATAGCATAGTTATACAAAGTGATCAACAGAACAGAATCGAGTCTAGAAATGTACTCATACATACACGATCAACTGATTTTCAAACAGGTGACGAGCCGGAGATCGAGAGAAAATATACGTAAACTTACATCTGATAAAAAAGACAGGCATCCAGACTCTATGAAGAACACCTATAATCCAATGATAACAAAGTTAACAACTCTTTAAAAATGACAGAAACGTTGGAACAGGTATTATGACGAAGAAGGTACAGAAATAACTCATAAGCATTTGAGCAGATGATCAACGCAACGAGTCGGTTACGGCACCTAGTGAGAGACGAGTCCCCACACGCCCGACGGACAAGACCGGCAGCGCCCAGCGCCAGGTGGGATTTGGAGCGACTGGGTCTTTAAATATTGCTGGTGGGGACGCAAACTCCATGGCCTCCTGGGAAACAGTTCGCCAGCTTCCTGGGCAGTGAAACGTGCACTAATCACAGGACCCAGTAATCTCACTCGTCAACATTTGCCGAAGAGATAGAATACTATGCTCACACTAAGACTTGAACACAGACATTAGTGTGGATTTGTTCTTTACAGCCAGAAGCTAGAAACAGCCCCAACACCATTGAACCGATAAATGGATAAACACATGCATTCATGGATATAGGTCTCAAAAGGAATTTTTAATCGATGAAAGAATTTTTCATTGATGAAAGTGAATGGGTGAATCTCAGACAGGAATCACGCTAATTGGAAAAGCCAGATCAATGACTATACGTCGTATGATTTCATTTATATAAAATTCTTTTTTTTTTTTTTGACGAAGCAACCTTCAGTTGACTTCACAGATTACAAGGACCTCGGCATCTCACAATCTCTTATTTTTATTTTTTACAACCACAGCACCTGGTCTTCCTAGGCCGTCTCCCATCCGAGTGCTCACCAGGCCCAACCCTGCTTAGCTTCCGAGGTCAGGCTCGCTCAGGGTGGCGCGGCCGTCGACTGTATAACATTCTCGAAGCGGAAGAACTGGGAGAGAAGGCGTACCCAGGACCGCCAGGGTTGAGAGGCGCGGGGAGGGGACGGACCGCGACGGGCGGCGGGGCCTCTGGGAGGCGGCGGGGCCTCTGGGAGGCGGCGGGCGTGTCCCGAATGGGCGCCGGTGGTCACCGCAGGCCGTTCGCTCACGTTCGCGGACGTGCACTTAATACCAGTGAATCGTGCTCCACGGACATTAAAGCTCGTACGGCTGAGTAAAAAGAGTAACTCGCGATGTGGCCAACATAGTTGGCTCTGCACTGAGTGTGTGCGACGCTCGGCCTCCCCACCGGCTCTGCGCTCGGGCCCGAGGCACCCGGGGGTCCTGCGGAGCGGTGGGACCCGCCCCAGCCAGGTTTCCCTGTGCCCTGGTCACCGCGTCCCTGGTGGGAGGCCTGTCCTCGCTGGTCCCCACGGGGCCCGGGGCTGGTTCTGTCCTCGGTTCCCGCCAGAGCAGGCTGCTGTCAGGAGGACATCGTCCCCTTCAGGTCGGGAAGCAGACGCTCCACGGGCAGGACAGAGCGAACGGTGTGCACCGTGTGTGTGACGGGGAGACCGAGGGTCCCACGTGGCCGCGCGCGAGGACGCGGAGACCGTCCCTGGAGGGCCCACGAGGAGATGAGTCGCACCGGGCGTCGGCTGAGGGCTTGGTGGAAGGAAGACGTTTCTCTGTTTTCTCGTTTTATACGTTTTGGGTGTCAAATCCCGGGACTGTATTATTTTTATGTAAAGCGTGACTTTTTTATATATAAATAAAAATACAAATTCCCCGGCTCCATTCTCATACAAATATGCAGACCCATGAATATTTACCCCCAAATCTTTTCTCCAAAACCCTGGAGGAGAATTAACAAGTCTGAAAGCCTTTCACCGCGCACATTGCCCACAAATCTCATATTATTCCCTAAGTCACGCGGACCAGGTGACTACCTTAGGGACGACTCCAACTTAGGGAGATTTAAATAGAAATGGAGTCCCCAAGTCCTTTTACATAATAGGGATTTTTATAAAAGGCAATAATAGTAAGAAACAAAAGAAGAAAGATTTCTAAAAATTGCATTCAGGAAGTTAGCTTGAAAGAATATTTGAGTCATCATTTTCCGGAAGGGTTTGGGATGTTGTCAGACAGATAGAGGCAAATAAGAAAATAATGACAGCACTTGACTTAGCCATGCCTGGGCTTGGTCATGAGGACACTGATAAAACCAACTAAGCCGGGAAGCGAGTGTGAGTTGTTCGTGTGAGAAATAGTCGTGGGGTCGGCAGCCGAGGAGGCGGACGCACTCGAAGTATTTGCTCATTATCAAGATCTGTTGTTTCCGGCTCTGGAAAAATGTTGTCAAAGCAAAAATGTCACTTATACTCGTCTGCAAGGTAAATTTTACTTTAAAAAAGAAAGAAAGAAAAGAGGAGGAAGAAAATACAAGATTATTCTCCTGTGGTTGGAAAATAGGACAATGGATTGGATTACTTGCCAGGAGATAATTAAAGAGCCGGACAGGAAATTTCTCAGAGAGTTTATGCTAGAAACACGTATTTGAGGTTGAAATAACAACAGCAGAATCTGTCAAACACGAGAGACACGCCGATGTGAGCTTTCAGTCAAAATAACATGCCGGACGACAGAAAGGCAGAGAAAACAATACGCAAACCCTTTTGTCCACTGGCTTCGCCACTCTTAACATCTTGGCGCGCTGCCTCTGATGCCTTAAAAGAAAACAGTACAGACTACCCGGAAGCCTTTGTCTGCCCCTTTCTCCTTGACCGCGCTCTCTCACTCTTCGCCGAAGCAGTCATCATTCCCAGGTGCATTTTTATAGTTTTCTACTTAGATGTGGAGCTATAAATGCTACATCAAATTGTTCCATAAATTTTTAACGTTTTTACAAAAAAGTATCTAGCATGCTTGTCATCTATCTGTAACTTGCCCCCTCCCCTTATTCTTATGTTTTAAGATTAGCGATGAAACATATAGCTACGGTTAATGAATTTTAACTCACATGTGGTATTTATTTCGCACGGATATGCCACATTTTATTAAACCGTCCTCTAGCCAATGGACAATTCGATGGATTCCAATGTTTTGCTTGTACCTCTTACATGCGATGCTGCTGCGAATATCCTTGTGCGTGCTTCCTGGTGCAGATGTGCGGGAATGCCTCTCCTCCCACCCGCACCCCGCACACTCTCAGAAAAAGCCCTTGTGTGTAGGGCAAGTGTACCTTCGACTTTACAAGACGTGTCAAATTGTTCTCTGGAGGAGAGACACCAGTTTACATTCCCATCATCGTGCGTGAGTTTCCATTTCTTTATCTATTCTCCAAATGTCTGATGCGCTCAGAGTTTTACATTGTTTGCCAATATTTGGGATGTTGAATTGTATCTCATTATGTAGCTTAGATAGCACCGATTTCTAATAAATTCGAGCATCTTTCCGTATGTTTGATGGATATTCAAATTCCCTCTCCTGTGAATTACAGATTTCTGTATTTGAACCACTATTTCTTCAAATGATGATTCTTTCTCTACAATTTGGCTTGGAACCCCCATTGAAAAATAATTTTAGATATAGACTAGTATAGATGTAGACTTAGGTTAAATAGAGATATGCATTAGAGATATAGATTAGATGTATAGATTAGGTTAGCTATAGGTTAGCTGTACATGTAGATTAGATATATAGGTACAGAGACAGAGACAGAGACAGAGACAGAGACATATTTCTGACTCTCTGTTTGGTTCCAGAGATCTATGTATCTTCGTGTCATTTCAAGCTGTTTCAGCTACTCTAGGGCCTTGCCTTTCCATAGGAAGTTTAAAATCACCTTGTCAGTGTCTACAAAAAGCCCTTCTTTATTCGCTCCTGCTCTTTTATATTACATTCTTACAGTTTGGTTATTTAAAATCACTTCCTTTATTTTTAACTCAAATTTTAGGAGTTATCGCAATTTTAAAAACTTCATTTTGGGGGACAATCGCCGTCGGCGTGTCAGCAGATGTTAGGGGACACATGGATCCATTCCCTCCCCCGCCGCGCGGAAAGCTGTCCTGCATCAGCAGGTGCGTTTCCTGCCGCCCTGGCCCCGAAGTCCCCCAGGTACCGCGCAGCACGTGGCCACAGCCGCCGGCTCTGTCTCGTGGGCCGAAGCCATGCGCTTTGCAAAGGCTGCGGGGTGCGGTTCCCTCACGGTCGGCCGCTGCCCTTCCCACGCGTCTAGGGAGGTTCGGTCACCGCAGGTGATGGCGCAGCTCGCGGACACCGGTGAGCGCACCCCGCAAGCCTCACTGTGACGTTTCCCAGTGCGGGGGGGGGGCGGGGGGGGGCGGGCGCGGGACTCGGCTCAGGTCGGCCGAGCGGGACGGGCGCGCGGGAGACGCACTCGGGTGCCGGGCCGGACTTCGCTGGAGCCCCGGTTCGGGAGATGAAGGGGACACGCGGACCCCGCTGAGCGAGGCCGTGACAGGCGCTGGTGGCGTCGCCCGGAGACGCAGTGCGTGGGGTGCGGGGCGTCCCCGCGGCGGGCGCGACACGCCCGTGTCCCCAGTGTCCGGGTGCCGTGGGCGCCGCCGACGCGGGCGCGTCACTCCTGCTCGGCCCTGTCGGGCGACGAGCGACGCCGTCCGGGGCGGCCGCGTGGCGGTTCGTGCGTCCGTCACGGGGCCGGAGTCGGAGGCCGCGACCTCCCCGGGCGGTGGCCGTGCGCGCGGTGTGCGGTTCTCTCTACCCCCCGTTTCCCTCTGCCTTGACGCATATCCCCTTGCTTTTTTTGCGCCTGTCCCTTTGCCGACTTCCCCTTCCCCCCGCTCCTCCCTTCCCCCCCACCGCCCCCCCCCTCCTCCTGGTCCCCTACTCTCGTCGGCACAGGTTATACTCCTTTTTCCCCCTTTCTCCTCTTTCCTCTCCCTTCTTCTTTCTCCTTTCGTCTTCGTGGCGCCCACGCGGCCGGCCCGGAGCCTCGGGTCCCGTCCGCAGGGGGAGGGCGCCTGGCTCCCATGGGAATAACCTCGGCGAGGCCCGGGGGACAGAGCGAGGCCGGACACGCGCGGGGCTGTCACACCGCACGGCGCGGTGGCCGCTCGCCCGCTCGGCGGCCGCCGGTGCGCTTGGGGGGGCACAGCTAAGGACTGGGGTGCCAGACAGGGTGGCCGCTTACGACAGCCGCAGCGCGTGAGCAGCCGGCACGGCCCCTGTGCTGGCCCCGCGCCGCGGCCGGAGCCGCCACGCGCGCCTCCCTCTAAGCGGCCCTGGTCCCACGGACCCGAGACGGCGTTTCCCACGGGCTCCGTCCAGCTTCCTTTTCTGACAGAGGGACTCACGGCGACAGTCCCCGGGGTGCCACTAGATGGCGCTCACAGACCAGCTGTGGCCGCACTGGCCCCGTGCGCCCCTCCCCCAGAAGGCTCCCTGAACACCTGCCCTGGCGCAGCCGCTCCCCAGGTGACTGCTCATCAAGCGCTTTGCTCACCTGGGCTTCCCGGGTCCCCAGGTGTGAGAACTGGGGGCTCCCTCCTGAAGCCCCGCCCTGCGCTCCGCACAGCACCTGGCACCTGGCGGCCTGGAAAGGCATCGCCTCCCTGAACCAACACCACTGCGACCCCAAGGCCGGAGGCCAGACGCCTGTGTGTGGCTTCCTTTTCTTGAAAGGCTTTCTTGTTTTTATTTTAAACAAAACACATTCATTATAAAAATGTTAAACATAAGGAAAAAAGCCCAGATCCCAGCACCCCCAGGATGAAGGCCCATTTTGTTAGAGAATTGGTATCCCAGGTATTCTTCATCCACGAACCCACGGAGGTGAGAGGCTGGCTGGATAAAGAGACAGTGGACGGACGTCAGATAACAATAAAGTCCAATGAAACGAAGCCATATTTTATTTATGAAGCGCAATTCCTTTTGATTTATAATTAAGAGAAGACAAAGAATCCAAAATAGAGCTCTTATACTTTGGAAAGCAAACAAAGATTTGCTGACAACAAGAGATTTTGAATTTTTAAGTACCCTGATACGGTCGTGGGGGGAAAAGTTCGTATAAAAAACATATCAAGGATTGGAACAATTATATTATTCTTACTACGGTTAGGTCCTATTATACGTAACATCACCGATGGGTTCTTGGGACTGTGGCAAAATACTGTGTAATGAAGCCAGTTTTACCATAGGCGAATTGACGTAAGCCGGAGGCCAGTTCCTGCCGTATCCCGTCGACGATCTAGGCAACGACAGTGTGTGAGGACCTGCTGCGCCTCAAGCTGCTGGCCCTGCCTCCACCTGCGGCCCCTCCCCACACACCTGCGTTCGCTTCGTGACACGGTTTAGACAGCGAGATCGACTTCCTTCTCTGCAAGCAGAGGGACTCCGAGATTTCTTCCCACTTCTCGGCTGTGTGGATATTTGTTGGGTCAGGAATTCGTCCACCGCCGAAGTCTGCGACGGTGATAATCTCTCGCGGCGCCCAGTCCCCACCTCCTTTCCTGCTGACTGTGACCACGCGAAGCTCCCCTCGCTCGCCTCACTCGTCACCCACAGGCCACCTGCTTCTTGCCATCCTCAGAAACGGCAGGTGTCTTTTCTCCACCGATGGCCCATTCTCGTTATTCCCGTTGCGTTTTTCTTCATTTACCCTCATTTTAATGTGATCCAGAGGGTGAGATGAACCCGAGGGTCCGTCCACCATAATCCCGACACTCTTCTGAAAACACCGAAATGCTGTTTAGATCCCAGGGACAGGGCATCAGCCGTGCCTTCCGCACACCTGCTGGAGGTCCTGCCCCAGGCACCTGGCGGGAGCCGGGACACGGGGAGACTCAGTTCTCGGCATCGGTGACGTCGGCAAGGGCTCTCCATGCAGAAACGGAATTCTTTTGATTGAGGAGGAAGTATTCTATCCCTCGATTAAAGACCAGGAACATGGACGGCCCCAGGGGCAGAAACCGCGCCTTTCCTTACTTCCGACTCAGCCGCGGAAGCACAGCGAGGCTGCCCATGGCCCTGTCTCCGCGCGTCAGGCTGGCCCTGACCTCGCTGTTGCTCTGACCCGCCAGGAGGGGGCAAACGGGTTCAGAGCGTCGCCCCGTGAGCGGGCCGACTCTGCACGACAGCCCCTGCTCAGGGCGGGTGCGCCTCGGAGCCCTGCGGAACCTCTGCTGACTGGGGTGTCACGTCCAGGGGCAGCGCCATCAACGCGTAAACGGACAGAGACGCTCGGCAGGAGGCACGGCAGGCTGGCCAGGTCCTGCCGGCTCTGCGGGGTTCTCGGCTTGCGGATCGGGAGCCTCCCGAGGACAGACACCTGTTTGTCAAGCTCCCGCAGTGCCCGCGACGGGGCGGTCAGTACCACGGGCGAAGGGGCTCAAATCGGATTTCTCCAGGAACTGGGGGCACACGTGGATGAGTGACAGGGCGGGTGTGAGAGCAAAGAGGGTGTGACGGAGCCCGGTGACCAGGGGGCTTGTCCCCAGTCTAATTGGGGCGTCGCCACTCCGCCCCATTCCGCCATTTCCAGGGGGAGTTGGAGCCCACACAGCCAGATCGTCCGGATTGTCACAGCCGGCCAGGGATCTTAACATGAAAAATTTTCCCAGTTTTTAATTATTCTCAAAGTTTTTAAAGGTGGCAACGTGCGGTGTGGCGGGTGGTGCCTTCTCGGGGGGCAGGGACTCTGTCCGCCTTTTCGTGCTGTGTCCTCTACGGAGCCCGGCGTGGGGGACCAGGCAGGACTGTGCTCAGGGCCCCGTGGGGGGCTGGCGGTGAGGCACCGCAGCTGGAGCCTGGGCCGGGTGGGGGCGGGGAGGGCTGAGCGCCCGAAGCCAGTCGGGGTCTCCCTGCGGCTGGGCGATGCCTCCGCTCCACGGTCCGGGCGGAACACGTGACCGCGGTCGGACCGCCGGGGCCGGGCGGAACACGTGACCGCGGTCAGAACGCCGGGTCTGGCCGCTCTCCCGCTCGCTAACTCGCTCTCTAATCCTGGGCGGGCCGCTTAATTCTGGTGCATGTGTTTCTCATCTACAAAACGGGACCAGCGATGGGACCCACCATGCAAGTTGGTTGTGAGGATTATACAAGTCTATTTATATATATACAGTGTCTAAAATGTGGCCTGATGCACAGTGAACTCTCCGCATGTTAAACATTCGTCATCACCGCCATCATCCAGAGACCGGGTACTTTGAAAAGCAAAGAAAGGAATTGTTTGAAATTCACGAAATCACACCATAGTCAAATCATAAATCTATTTCTCAAATTTCTCGAGGAACCATCTTATCGTTCACCGGCGCTCAGCTTTTAAATGACAAGAAAAATCGAAAACCAACCGACGGACCATGTGAAAGGAGTTAATTAGCTCATGCACGTGAGTAAGCAAGGCCGTCGGCTGCAGGTCCTGGTGCCCGGAGGTCTCAGCAGGCTTTCTCTGTCTCGTGTCTCGTTGTGTACTTCATTCATTCTCTCCTTCGTTCATTCACATGCTCATACAACACGTGGATTTGCACACGTGAGCCAGGCAGACAGTATGTGAAGGACAGAGTCCAGAGAATGACACACAGGCCCTGGAGCGCCCTCCTGCTGAGCAGAAGGGACCTTTGTCCCTCCCATGGGCGGAGCTAGCTGCCACCAGCCTGCTGTGGAAAGCCCTGCCGCTTAGGGTGAGTGTCTTTAGGGCTGTTAATTTTTCTCCTTCTACAACCCTCCCACCCTCCCCTACAGAGAATCATGAACTTGAAATATTTGTAAGGAAATAAAATTCTGTAGTAGAGTGGCTCAAAAAAAAAAAAGAAAAAAACTTTACATTTTCGACCCCTTAACCAAGTTCTCCAGACCACAAAAGGGATCTGCCTTGGAAGAATATTAAAAAAGAAAGAATTCCTCGCCTGCCTTCAAGGAGGAGCAGAGAGGAGAGTCGGGTCCAGTCGTCGTGGCCGTTTTGAGCGGAGAGGTAAGTGAGGCGGTGTGTCAGAGAGACGGCAGACGGCGAGGCGCCGAAGCACCATGACGAGGGCACTGGGACCTGGCGTCAGGCCCGCTTGGGTTTGAACCCTGCCTCGCCGCTTCCGGGCTGCGTGACCTGTGGGAAGTCCCTGAACATCCCTGAGCCTCAATGTCTCCATCTGCTAACAGGGGATGATGAGAGGCTGACAAGAGGGTCAGCGGCAGTCTGGCTCAGAATCCGTGCTCGACCAGTCCCCCGACTCTCCAGCTCTCCGCTCCGCCCCCACCTGTCCCCCCACAACCACACCTGCTCCATCGTTTGCATATCCAGTTCTCGTTGACATTCGCATTTTCGTCCCTGTCTCAACCAGCTCTGTTTTTCAAGAACCGGATGGCAGCATTGGGGATTGTCTAACCAAGCTCGACCTCCAAGGGAAACTGAGGCATGGGAGTGACTTTTCTAGGTCATTTATTGTTCTTCTCCAGATTCAGAGAGAATGTGAGCATGAAACCCAGCCAGGCAGCGGCTGAACAGACCTAAAAACCCACATGTCCCTAGTCCCAGCTCTTCCCCGAGATAAAGGATAACCACGTGAAGGGTCACCTGTGAAGATGACCACGGCCTCTGTTAGGTGGTCGCCACTGATTTTAGTGGCATCACAGCTGGAGGTCACCATCCCAGGCAGGACACGCAGACTCTCATTAGCATTAGGCCAGCGAGTGCATCTCAAGCAATTAGCTGTTGGACAGTCGCTTGGACACGGGCCATTGTGTCACCAGAAGCTCCTTCTGCCTCCATTGATTACGCGTTTTGCTCCCAGTCCAGGAGCGATCACTCAGTGATTCCGATGTCAGTCCCGGTTCAGAGGGGACCATCTGTGAGTCTGGGAACCAGCCTTCGGGAGAGCGAAATTCCTGTTAATCAGCTCTCCCAGCAGCGTTTGCTTGGGGAAATCTAATTTGTAAGGGGCTCACTACGCTTTTGGTAATTCCAGGGTTCAGGAGGTCCTCCAAATCCCATCCTTCGTGTCAACAGACAGAGTTTTCCTGCCAGTCCCCCCGTCTGAGCGAATGGCACCCCCATCCTCCCGGTTGCTGGGAATACAAATCTAGGAGTCGTCATGTTGCTTCCCCATGTTTTAACGTCCGCATCCCGTCCATCAGCTCGTCGCCGTGACCCTGACCTCCGGACAGACCCCGAGCGCGGCCCCTTCCCCCGCTCTGCACCGCCGACTCTGCCCGACTCGCCGGCCCGGGCAGGGCGGGTCTGACAGGCATTCAGATGCAGCCACGTCGGGCAAAGCCGGGACCACTCAGCGGCATGTCACGGTCACTGAGCCAAAGTCGACGGTGTCTTAAGCCAAGAACGCGGTTCCGGAGGCGGCGTTGGCAAGGCGTGGTCATATGCTGGACCTGCGAAGGCAGATCCGGGGAGACCGGCTGACGGACTTCTTACGGGGTAGGAGAGAAGGAGGCCAGCGAGATTTTTATCTTGGAAATCTGAAAGGATAGATGACAACTTATTGAGGCCGAGAAGCTTGGAGAGAGAGGTTTTGGTGAGCGCGGAAGGAAAATTATTGCTGGCTGCAGTTGGCGAGCTAGCTATAACTTCAGGCCAATTTGGCCTGCTGCCTGTTTTTTTAAATAAAGTTTTATTGGAACACACCTGTGCCCATTTATCTGTGTATTATCTGTGGCTGTTTTTGAACTACAACAGCAGAATGGAGTCAATGTAACAGTGGGTGTGTGGCCGGCCATGCCTAAAATATTTACTGTCCATCCCAGTTAAGACCTCTGGCCTGTAGCACTGAATTATGATGGTTTAAGAACTAAGTGATTAAAAATAAAAATGAGTGTCTTTTATAAAATTCAGAAGCATATTACATGTAAAAATTAGAAATCATGTTGGACGTGCATTTTGAAAGTGTATTTTATAGGCGAAATTCACAGTCAGAGCTTGCTCTTCATGTGAGTTCTTCAGCAGGTGTGATCAGAGTCCAGTGTAGGATCTACAGCTGACCTTGTCAAGAGGACGAGTGTTTCCTCTGGTCTCTATCACACCCAGTTTCTCCACAAGAAAGCGGAGTAACCTTTCAATGTTCTCTCCGGGTCCTTGTAGTAATAGTTCCCACCACATCGCTTTCTCTATAAATATCCAGGCTCATTTACAACATCCGGTAAAGCAACCTGTATAATTGTCTTCTCAGGTGAAATGAGAAGAAAGGTAATGACCACAGTGCAGAGATGATGGCACGTCCCACTCAGGGCCCCCGAACTTCCGGTGACGATGCAGGCGAATGTGGGGTCCGGCCTGTGTTTGGCTCCTGAGCCACGCAGTGTCCTGGGTCCCTGAAGAGTGACCAGGCGCTTTCTCCGCAGAGGTGGCAAAACAGTACCCCTAGCCTGGGAAGCTGCTCTTGGCATGGCTCCATCGTCTGGAGCCGAGCCCCAGAGAGCCCTCGCAGGATGCGATCTCATTAGAGGGAGGTGAATATTAGGATGCAGGTAAGGAACTAAGGAAATGGCCGATCGATTATTTTGCAATTCGAGTTTGTTGTAAAAGTGGCAACTACACTTTCTTCAACGCAGAGAACTGATAGATGATGAGAAAGATTGAACTTTTCTCTAGAGGAAAAAAGAGTTTTCTTCGTGTGTGTGTGTGTGTGTGTGTGTGTGTGTGTGTGTGTGTGTTTCTCTAGCAAGATAAAGGTCAGTCCTGAGAAATAAGCCCGTTCTCATGCTCAGAGACTCAGGCAAAAAAGTGATGAAGTCGCATTTAATGCCGTACAGCTGCGGGGACAAAAAGATTTGTATCCAGCACTTTCTTTCATCTGATTCTTGCATCTGATTCTTGAAATGCTATTCATTAAGTGCTGGGGCAGCGCACGAGAATGTCTTGGGATTATAATAATTTAGCAAAGCGATCACTTTATGTATTAATCCTAATCGACGTGTGTTTGTTGGGAACGAGATGTGAATGACGTACCAAACGGACGGGCGCCCGCGGGGCGTGACGCTGCCTCCGCCTCTCCGCGCTGCCCTCTCGGCGCCGCCGTCTGTCTTTCCGCCTGCCCTTCTCGGCCTGGTGGCCGTGTCACGACCACCGTGCAGGCTCCAGGCCTTTCCTTCCCCGTCCGCTCCTCACTGCGGGTCCCTGACCCCGCGTCCGTCCTCAGGGCGTCGGGCAGCCGTCCTCGCTCGCTGCCTGTCCCGGTCTCTTTTCCGACTTCGTTTCAGCTCGCACGCTTATTCGTGTCTTTGTACCGATGTTCCCCCCCCCTCCCTTGTTTGCCTGTCATTCTGGCTCTGGGGTCCCCATCTCCACCCACCCATGGACCAGAGCTGCGGGAGAGAGGGGAGAGAGCCGGAGGCGCCAGCCGAGGCTCTCACTGCTCACTGCTGCCACCAGGGCACCTGCCGGTCGCAGGAAGAAACGCAGGGAAGGGTTTATTCACACTTAAATACGGTCATTACTGCAGCCTCGAGTTTCAACAGTTTCCCGTTCTTCCTCTAATCAGGTTTGGTTTGCACTGAGCGGCTGTCTCCTTGCTGGGTTTGTGGCAACTTGAAGCTTTATTAAATTTTCATTAGGCCTAAGATGGAAAAGAGGATTTATTTCCGACAACGGAGGAACCACTGAAATTAAGCCAGAGCTTTGCCGAAGTGGTAAAAGCAACGCAGAAGGTAGGAGTGAGAGAAAACGCGATGTAGTTATCACTGATTGTAAGTGTCGAGACGCGGAAATAAGTTGAGGCCACCGAGTCAAGAGAAGCCGAGGACACAGGAATCAGAGCGCGCGGACCAGGACGCAGTCTCCCGTCCTCTCCCTCCTCTCTGGCTTCTGTCTCCGTGACCATCTTTCCGTCTGTCCCGTCTCCAAGCCTCATTGTTCTCAGTCTTCCCAGATGTCTCCACGCCGCGCCTTCTCTTGCTGTCCAACTTGGCTTGAAAACATGTATCACAATCTCGCCTCAACAAAGCTGTTAGAAATAAAAATGTTTACATGCAGAAGCAGCGTGTTTCCGTCACGACCCACCTGGCTAGCTCTCCCCACTGCTCTCCTGCCGCCCTGTTGAAGGGCCTGTGTCCTCGGTCTTTCTCTGTCCCACACGGTCGAGTCCACCGCAACCGCCTCCCTGTCCACCCGCAACACGTTCCCATCAGCGAGAAACTGGGTTTTCCTTAGCCGCGATATTTTTATTCATTTGTTCAGTCCTGGCGTACAGGGGAGCAATTTGGGAATCACCAGCTCACATCTGTCGAGGAAGCGAATCTACTAGCTGGGTTTAATATACATAGAGATATATTTTTTGTCTTTCGGCTGAGGTTACAGAGTCAAAGTGACATGCTCTGTGTCACTGGGATCCCTAAAGGCCCGTGTGAGCGGCCGCGAGACCGGAACCGGCACTGTGGAACCGTGAGAACCGGAAATGACGCTCACGACCCGCCGGCCCGGAAGCCGGGGACTCTGTGAGAACCGGAACCAGCCAAGGAACCTTGAGAACCGGAGCCGGCTCCCCCAGCGAGGCCGGAACCGAAGCCGGGGTCGCTGTTGCTCTGTCGGCCGAGGCCCCTGCGCTGGGGCAGCTGCGCGTCCCCGAGGACGGAGGCCCGGCCACCTGCAGACGCCAGCCCGCCGCGGTGCTGGGCCCGGCGCGGCCCGGCCCCGCAGCGCCCGCCTGCACCGCGCCCGCCTGCAGACTCGGGCGGGGACTCGGAGGGGAGGTGGCCCTGCCCTCGCACTGCGTCTCCCGCCTGCCGGCCGCGGCGGGGGCCGTTTCCAAGGACGCCGCGGCGGGGGCCGTTTCCAAGGACGCCGCCTGACAGCGTCGTGTGGGGGCCCCGTGGGGACAGTGACCTGCCGGCCCGCGGAGGCCTCTCCGGGAAAGGTAGGACCCCGGCGCCCACGGGCAGGGCCCCGGCTTGCGAGACTGCCACCACGTTGGCCGCGGCCTGGCCGACCGCGTGTCCCTCCGCCTGTCCCTCCGCCGGTCCCCCCACCGGCCCCAGCCCCCGCGTGCGCCGCCGGCTCAGGCTTCGCCGGGGAGGCGGGCGCGGGAGTTGGAAGGAGGCGCAGAATTTGGCCGCCGCTGCAGACAGGTGGCAGCCCCCGTCCTTGGCGGACGGCGGGGTCGTTCGTTTCCGCGGCCCCCGTGGCGCCCGCCGGCGGCGTCATGGTGCCTGGCGCCGACGCGCACTGTCGCGGCCACCGTCCCGCCCGCCCTCCCGCGGCGTCCCCGCCCGGCTGAGCGGCTGGGCGTCCGGGCCCCTGCGCCACCGTCCAAGGCCGGTGAGGGCGCCGGCAGGACCGGCCAGGCCGCCCAGGGGCCAGGCGCGTTGCTTTGAAGTGCTAATTGCCTGCCTTTCCCAGAACCGCTGGACATCGTTTTCGAATATTGGCTTCACCGCTGTTGTGCTGTGTTGACAAGTCGCTCTTCCTTGTAAGTTTAGTGTCGGTCGGTGGAGGACACTCCACAAAGCGGGGGCGTCGCTAGTCACGTGCGGCATCGGCATCGCTGAGGTTAAGCGAAGCGCCCCGCGCCCCCCGTCCCCCGCCCCCGCCCCCGCCCCCCGCAGACCACCTCCGCAAGTCCCGCCGGGCCCCCACGTCGCATGTCGTGCTTCTCAGAGCATGTTCTTTAAACGATTCACTTTTTAAGATTCAGAAATCGGTTTTAGCCTCACTACCCAACAAGGAAATCATGAGTTTGCTCTGCTGTTTTTTTTTCTTAAAGCACTTTAAATTCAAAGGCTATTTTAAAATGTTCCTCCCTGTGCCACCTCGCTTGTGGGTCACCGTGGGGTACGGCCCACGGTGTGGGAAGCCCGGCCTTGGGGCATTTCTGCTGGGTCCCCCATTCTAATGAGCTGAATTTATGACCCCACAGTCAGCCAGGGACCAGCCCACGGTTGTTTCTTTTCTTTCTTTCTGTTTTTAAATGTTCTTTGCAGGGGTCTGTTGAAGTACCAGATTTAGAGTTTCTGCCTATTTTTTCGTAGCTGACTGGTTGGTCGTTTCCTTTTACAGCAGGGAAATGGATTTAGAACTCCAGAACCATCTTAACTCCTTTAAGTCGCTCAGAAAGCCCCCAGGTCCTGTTTATTCATTTGGAAAAATACGATAACTCCCCTCCTTCCTCACATTCCGTTGGCCACGGTCAGGAGGTTAAAGGAAACTCGGCCTCAGCCTTAGGAAGTTCATGGCGGACAGGAAGGCCGTGGGGTGTTGTATGGTAGAAAGGGTCAGGGAGGGAGGGCCGATTCGTTGTTTTAGACTAGAGTGTGATGGAGGCTTCGATGGAGGCTGCACCTTACACCAGAGAGGGTTTCAGTAAAGAGGCAACGAGGTTTCTGTGAAGCATATTTTAAAAAATAATAATCCAAAGGAAATCCCATTTTGGCACAGCCTGTTCCTGGCTTTAGCATGTTCGTTTTCTCTTGGGACAGAAGGTGGAGGCGCTTAAAACCTGTCCCTCCGGCCCCGCCCGGGGGCTCCCGGCAGTCCTCGTGGGCAAGTTTGATCAAACAAACCCGAGGTTTAAATATTCAGAGTTTGGAAAAACCTGAGCCAAACCATAGTCGATCATCTGCTCAGGAACGAAAATGGCTGATGATTCATTTTCCTTGGTCGCTTTTGACAAGGCGCATTAGTTATCGTTCCCATGTCATTGCCGAGGGGAGACAAGAATGAGGGTGTCCGCGGGGAGACGGCGTCTGTGCACCGACGCCATGGCCGGACCGCGGCTCAGCTCTGCAGTCCCGGAACCTCGCGCTTCCTCCCGGGAGCCTGGTGCACAGCCCCCAGGGTGGGGGCCCCACTCCCCTGTGGGGGGACGTCCCGGGGCAGAGGCAAGTCCAAGCCACTGGGGGGCTGGGCCCCTCTGCTGCGTTGCTCCCGGCTGTCTGTCCTCACAGCCCAACCGGGTAGAGCGACGCCCGTGGAGAACGGTGGTCAGGGGTCCCGTGGCTGCTCAGGTAGCCGCGCACAGGTGGGCTTGCTTCTGGATGAGTACGCCTGCTCTTCAGAGGACCATACTGCGTCCACAGGTCACCAAGCTGGGGGCTGCTTCATCACCTTTCTGGGCAATGCCGGATCATGGGGCCCTGTAATCGGAGGACTTAATTAGCCGTTCTGCATTTTTCATAGCCAGAGAGCCCACAGGAGCGATGAATCGTGCCACGGCCCCTAGGGGAATAGAGGGTTCCACGGAGCTGCGCTGTCCCTAGTGCTGACATGGGATGTCCCTGGGCCATTGGCAGCCCTTTAAACACTCAGCGCAGGAAACCCCCTGAGCTATGGGATTTCCCCTTCCCGGAAAGGGCGGAGCCGCTGGGCGGTCCCCAGGGGGTCTCCTGAGGACTGTGGAGCTTCTGTGGAGAGGAGAGTTCTACACACTGGGATTTAGCTAAGGGAGGAAAGTGTGAATTTGAGACAATTGTGTCAGAACTGGGATCAAGGATTTGGGGTGGGGGCATCGCGAGCAGTCGTGAGAGCCCAGATCCTGGGGGACAACGAAGTATTTCAGAGACTGGTACTGGAGCTAATCTGGCAGATGAGGAAGGAGGAATATAAAATCAGACTTTTATATTCTTAAAAGAAAGGTCTTCACTAGCAGAGACTTTGGGAGATGCAGCTTAATAGCAACTTCCGCGTAAACAGAGCCGTGGCGTTGGGCAGTGCAATCCGGCGGGTCAGCTGTCTGAAGAGGCTGCCCGGAGGCTGGCGTGGCCGCCGTTGGCTTTAGCCGGTCACGGTCCCGGCGCGCTGTTCACGCACACGCGGGCCGCCGGCCGGCCCGGCCCCGAGCGGGGGTGCATGCGCGTGTGCCGCACTTTCAAAACTGAATCAGCCGCCACCGTGGTGAAACTTGCCGATTTTACCTTGAAATCTGGATTTCCAGCTTGGCTTCAAAAGTTCTTGGCTGGGCCGCCGTGAGGCCACGTCCCCGTGCGGCGACACTGTCTGGGGCCGATGGGTGAGGGCGGCCTACGGGGGCGGGCCCTGCGCGCCCACTGCCGGCTCCCCGACGGGAGACCTCAGAGGGACGTGAGCCGGTCCCCAAACCCCGGGCTCTTAGTTCTGTCTCTGCGCATGAGAGCAACGCAGGAAATTGGACTGCGCTGTGTCCGAGACCGTCTGGGGGGTGGGGCCGAGGGCCCTCGAGATCAAATCGCAGGAGAAACGGCCGGCGGGGGTGTGAGCGTGTGGCCGGGGGCGGGCGAGGGGGGCACCGCGGCTCTTTTCAGTCTTTCAAGGCCCATCATGCGGAAGACACAGTAGATTTGGGCTTTTCAGATTTCCAGAGTGAAACTCAGAAAGGAACTATTTTAAGCTCACTTAAAAAGAAAGAACACAGGGTGGGCGGACGCCTTGATTGAGCTTTCAGACAGACACGTCGATTCCACCCCGGTGCCAGCTTCCTCTCCGTCTGACCTTGAGAGGATAGATAAGTGAGAGCGGGGAGAAGCGGGAAACAGCTCGAGTCTCTCCCTCTCTGTTGTGCTCTCCTCTCTCTCATCTCTCCTGACGGATGCATCATTAGCTGGAAACCGGTACTTACTCTGAGCACAAATAGTGGAATTCTCATTAAATGGTTAACATTCCGGTAGGGACTTTGGGGGAGGGGGAGATCAGATACCGTTTATAGAGGAGCCACGCAGCGCTCGGCCTCCATCATACCGGCGAACAGTGTGTTTCTGCCCCCGTATACACTGTATCCATGCCCACCTCTGTATGTGTATCTGTACAGCCTGACCTCCGTTTGCCGGAAGGACCCAGAGCCCAGGTGAGCCCCTTCGCGAATCGTGTGTCTCTAGTGTGAGTGCGATGCTCTTCAATGAGTATTTGCTGAACATGTGAATGCATAAATGATAGAGTGATTTAGAGATGGAGTAAACTGCTTCCGGGGCGGCCACCCAGCCTCTGTCAGACTCTCTCCAAGTGACTTGTCAGTGAACGTCTTCAGAGAGAGGGCCTTGGCGTTGGGCGGAGCCTCGGGCCCCAGTCCTCAGATCTGAGTCTTCTTTTGTTCACGCGCGAAGCTTTTGTTCCAGAAACACTTGCTGAACACACGCGGTGTCCGGGGATGTGTGCGAAGGGGTGTGGGAGACGCGGAGACGCGGAGGAGGTGGCCCCCGCTGCTCGGAGCCTGCTCCGCGGCCAGCAAATACTGGCGCCCGGTACTGATTGGGCACGTATCATGTGACGGGGACTTCGCAGTCAGAGCCTTACCGATGCTGCCCGTTCGGTCCTCACGGCAAGGCGGGTAGCACGACTAGTTGCACTCGGGCGTGTGGGGGGCGGGAGGTGCTGTGGGGTCTGCACCCTACCCGGGGCGCCCCACTACTGAGAGCGGCAGCCCCGTCCCCCGCGCGAGCCGGCAGGCATCCGAGTCCGCGGCCTCACCGTGGGCACTGCTCAGCCGACTTTTCTTGTAGCCGCTGGGGACCCGGCGAGGGGGCGGAGCGAGGCGCCACCCCCCAGCTCGCCACCGGCCAGGAGACCGGTTGGGGTGCAGTCTTTGCGACCTGTATGACGTCGTACCCTCAGGAAGGCACCTTTTGTTATTCTTTGTCAGGTTCCTTTGGAAGTCTTCACAGGGGGATGGAAAAGCTTGACCTGAGGGTGTGATTACATCGTGACCTGGAGCGTCTGGCTTTCCACTTAGCTCATGTTGGTGGGCTCACGAATCATTGTACTGTTTGTTAATGAACTGTGGTTCCCAGAACCCCAGAAGCCGCTCATGAGTCATCAGCAGGGCTGGGCTCTTTACTCCTGGAGAGAAATAAAAGTTCGGTCCGGCGGACCTCCGGGGTGGTGCCCTGTGCCTTACCCTCGTGATGACTCAGCTTCTCAGCCTCGGGGATTGTCTGGCCTGCCGTAATGGGCCGTCGTGGGGCGCTGGCTGCCGCCACCTTCCCGTCCCCGCAGGAGCGGGTTTCCACGCGGGGTCCGCCAGTGTGTAAGCAGGGTGTCTCTGACGGACGCGCGGCCAGAGAGATCTAAAGGTGCCCGGCTGCTGACATGGCAATGTGCGGTCACCAAACAGAGCCCCATGCCACCTCCGGAGAAAATATCAGCTTCGATGGATCAGCTGAATTTCCTGGGTTAATTTTCAGCAGCTACCAAAGGGCTTCGTGACTAAGTTTTCCTCCAGTTTGGATCTCGAGAGTTACGGTATCAGAGGAGTGCGTTCCTGGGACTCGGTGCTCTACGCAGACATGACCGAACCGCAGCCGCTGAGCCCAAGTTCATCAGTCCGCGGGACGGGGTGGCAGCCGGTGGGATCCGGCGGGCTTAACCTCATCCCACCATCAGTCCTATTTGGGCATTTGGTGGGTCTGTTTGCGAGCCGCATAAGTCCAAATCTCGCTTGGGCCACTGATGGAAACGTATCGGCTCCACGAGTGCGGACGCCATGGCCGCAAGCCCGATGGGGGCCGCAGTGCGGGATTCCGCTCCTCCGCGCTCCGAGAGCCTCGCCTGGTGTTTGTCCCCGGATGGGTTCTTTCCACAGCGCGGCCTCCAAGGGCTCGGAGGCTCACACCACTGCCCGCCCGGTCCAGGAGGTGCAACTTCTCTTTTCTAACGCTTCCAACAAGAGTCCGAGGTATAAATGGAACTGGGTCTAGAGTCCACCTGCCCTGGTCTTCCCTGGGCCACACGTCCGCCTCCGGGGCTGGAGGGGGATCAGTTCAAGCCGAACCGTGTGGTCCAGAGTGAGGGGCCAGGGAGTGAGGACGAGGGTGAATGTTCCTCCTCCGTATCTCAGGAACACGATCCCACCGGCTGTCACCCCGTCCCGCGGAATGATGAACTTGGGCTCAGGAACACGACCCCACACAGCTGAGGCCTCGCACCTCTCCGGCCCGCGCCACGCTGCCTCCTCGGCCTGGCCGCCTCCCTGCTGTGCGGCCCCCGCCTTCCTGCCCGTCCGCGCCCCACAGGGGTCCCCAGCTCCGTGCAGATACGCGCGTGTGTCCTGTGGGTGGTGACGTGCTTGCCCCTGAGGGCAGTGCCCGTGTCTTACTCATGGCCCTGTAAACCATGTTACATTAGAATTAAACCGCAGTCTGGTACGAGCGGTCAAGCCTGGCGCCTCCCTGCCTCGCCCTGCTGCCAGGCCCATGACCCGCCCCCGCCACTGCCCCCGGTCAGTGCGGGTGCCCCGGTGTTTCAGGGGCCCCTGCGGGCCGGCAGACAGTGCGGGCCTGCCGCGTGCGTGGCCCACGCGCAGCCGTCAGCCTGCCTTACTCCGCGCAGGCTCCTTCCACGTGGAGTGGTGTGAGGGGCGGCCCCGCACCTCGCTAGTGGCCGATTATCTCTGGGATCACCTCCCCCCACCCCTCGCTCAGCCACTCCTCTGTGAGGCCATCATCGTCATCGGGAGCGTGGCCTCCAGCCTGAGCCTCGCCCCACGCTAGGGAACGGGAAGGCGTTCTCTCGGGGGCAGCGTAGCATGGGACACTCGTGCTCCCGAGAACTTTGCTCCGAAAGGTGTAAAAACGTTGAGGTTTGCACGTTCGTTGGGGTCGTTCGCCTGACGCGCCGCGTGGTCCCTGGAGAGCGGCGTGGCCCGCGGTCACTGCCCTTTCGGCCGGGGCGGTGAGGGGGCCCCCCGGCCCGGCGCCCGGCGCGCATGGCCCGCGGTCACTGCCCTTTCGGCCGGGGCGGTGAGGGGGCCCCCCGGCTCCTGGCGACAGCTCCTCGTTGTAGCACGAGCGCACGTCGTCCCCCAGGCTGCCCTCCCGCCCTCACTCCCGGGGTGCGACCTGCGCAGGCGAGCTGCACGGGCCGCGACCTCCGCCGTAGGACGAGGGCAGCGAGGCTCCGAGCCGACCGCCTCGGGTCAGCGTCCGGGCGGGCCGGGTCTGCTCCCTGTCCCTTAGTCAGCTGCTCTCGCCCCGCCCTGTGCCACCCCCGTGCAGTTCCGACCCGACCCTAGAGTTCATGGCCAAGGACTGGTTTACTTGTCGTTCCGTCTTCGCTCTCTGACTAGCTCACCGCGCGTCTCGGTGGTGGACGTTGCGGAGGAGAAGGGCCCAGAGGACCGTGGCGTGTTCTTCTGGAAAGGACTGTGGGGTTTGGGGCTTTACGCCCACCGCCTCACCCTTGCACACGCTGTGCGGGATGAGACATCTAGCAGTGGGTTGCGACGGCCACATGAAGTTCGCAGCGCTGTGGCGAGGATCTGAATGCAATCAGAGACAAACCCCGCGATTTAAAAAACGTAATGTGTGTCACGAATCTATGCTGAATAGGAAATCTGTGAAGCGTGAGCTACAAATGGCCAAATAATGCATTATTTAAAGCTCAAATTCAATAGTAACTAATGAAATATAAATTAAAGCCAATTTATGTTAACCAGATTGCCAATAACTGTACAAAACGTAACCGTGCCTTTCATACCTTGCTGTTGGGAGTTCAAATTTCAGGAAAGAACCGTAGCAATCTGCACTTGAAAGTGAGCGTGCCTTCAACCAAGTAATCGCGCCCCTGTGGAATCCCACTAAGACGCTGGAGATGGGGTCGGCGCACGTGTGGAAAGGGGTTTTCGCTGCTTTCTCATAACCTCGTCACCCGAAAATTCGAAACAACATGTCTCAAAATAGAGGTGTACTCAAGTACTATATCTATGTACATCTATGTAATCACAAAAATAAAGATATGTCTATCAGATAGATGATAGATGATAGATAGATGATAGATAGATAGATAGATAGATAGATAGATAGATAGATAGATAGATAGATAGATAGGCAGGTAGGCAGGCAGTTAGGCAGGCAGGTAGGCAGGTAGGCAGGCAGGTAGGCAGGCTGGTAGGCAGGCAGGCGGGCAGGCAGGCAGGTAGGTAGGTAGGCAGGCAGGCAGGCAGGTAGGCAGGCAGGCAGGCAGGCAAGCAGGCAGGCAGGCAGGCAGGCAGGCAGGCCGGCAGGCAGGTAGGTAGGTAGGCAGGCAGGCAGGCAGGTAGGCAGGCAGGTAGGCAGGCAGGTAGGTAGGCAGGCAGGCAGGCAGGTAGGCAGGCAGGTAGGCAGGCAGGTAGGTAGGCAGGCAGGCAGGTAGACGACAGACAGATAGGAACCGAAGTCTGCTAGCTGAGCACGCTTCCCCCTCGCCAGGAACTTTCGCTTCGGCTGCAGAGGCGGGAAAGCGGATCGGAGTGGACGACTCGCGGGCTGGGCCAGACCCTTCCTCGGTTCCCCTGGGTGACCAACAATTTCATCACTGAAGAGATGAACTTTTTTGGGATGCTTTTAGGCTTCTGAGGAGTTGTGTTCAAGTCGACCATTTTGTTAATCAAATTACGTTCACAGATGCACAGAAAGCTTCACGGATAAGAATAGTTGGAGACACAGCTTTTCCTTCGGATTTCTCGGACTGGGTTTGGGAACTCACAGACGCACTTGCCGCAGCCCGCGCGAGGACTTGAGATCCTGCCGACGCTGTGCGTCTCCCGCAGCACGGAAGCACGTTTTGGGTTCCCGCGCTTACCTTGGCGGCAGAGTCTCCCGGCGAGGACGCTGCAGGTCGCTCCCCCCACGCCCCCTCCCCTCGCGGAGCCAGCAGCCTGAGAGAGGTCACGGGCGGGCGGGGCCTTTGGGCTGGCGCGGCTGAGAGCGAGTCTGACTCCGCCACACTCTCTCTCTCTGTCCCACCCATGGCCGGTTGTAAAAGAGGACGGGTCCTCGGGACGTAGCGGCGCCACAAGCAGGGGGTGCCCGGGCCCCCGAATGGGCCCGGGCCTGCGCAGCGGCGTTCTGCGCAGCGGCCCTGTGCCTGCCGTGCCCCGGACGCAAGACGTGCCCCTGGAACCGAGCGCTGACCCGTGGTTTCCGTGCCAAAACCGACGTTTTCATCCTGGATCCTCCTGGTGTCCATGCTCTCTTGAAGCAGAGGGTGCACATGGCAGTGGGCCTGGGCAGTGGGCTCTGGGCTCACAAAACGTAAAACAAATTGGAATAGTTGTCGACCATTTAAAATACAAAAGTTCACATAAAAATAGGCGACTGACGTCTCCCTGTGCAGGCCGCGGTTCGGCAACTCTGACCTTTGCCCCGCTGTCTCACCTGTGCCTATCTAAGCTTACGCAAGAACGAGCTCCCCGACGTCATTCAGGCTGCTCGCCGGTTGCCCTTACGGAAGGCAGTCGCCCTGGCCTCTCCGGTGGCCCAGGGCCAGCCCCGAGCCCGTCAGAGGGGCGCTGGCAGAGAGGGGGGTCTGAGCCGGGAAGAGGCTTCGCTGGGCGGCTGCTGGCGGACGGCGAGCAGGACACAGGTGCTGTGGGCATCTCGACCAGGCGGTGAAGCGGCCCAGCGGGCGCCAGGACCCGTGAGACCCACAGCCCGCCCTGGTGAGCCCACCAGGGCTTCTGTCCCGGGAGCTGGGGACGGCGAGCTGGGCATTTCAGCCCACCAGCTTGCAGGAAGTCGTCGGGCAGCAATAAAAGCTAACACGCCTGTGAAAAATCCCGCAGCCCTGGAGAACCCTCACTGGCTGCAGGCGGCGGTCCCGCCTCCAGTGAGTCGCAGGCCGCGGGTTTGGGCTGCCTCTGGCTGCGTGCACGGCCCAGGCTACCTGCCCGCCCTTCTGCCCACTGGCTCCAGAAACGGCAGGGACGAACAGGTAGTTCGGGGCTTCCCAGCGCCCCGTCTGGGAAATGACTTTGGCTTCCTCTTCTTTCAGCTAAGAGAAGGGGTGCGAAGTGCTTCCCAGGCACGCGCCCTTGGCCTACACGCTTCTCCACGTCCATACCCCCTCAAAGGCAGGGGGTGCCCAGGCGTCTCTAACAGGCTTTAATACAGACCCCGCTCCGTGGGGTCGCAAAGCATGGGTTTGGGGATCAGTGTCTCGGGAGGGTGTGTCCGCGCTGCGGTGACAAGCCTCTCCCGCCTGGAGCCCACGTGACACCCCACCGGGGTTCTCTGACGCGTGAAAAGCAATTCGTTCTTAATTGTCTTCAGAAATGGTTTTTCTGCTGTATCGGCTTAGAACACACTTGTTTATCAAAACCCACTGATCCAAATAAATTCACAGTCCAACGAAAATTACGTTCCGAAATAATAATGAGGCTTTTTTAAGGAGGAGACTCGGTCGGAAAACGCCCACGGCGTCGTGGTCCAGGCTCATAAACAGTGCATTCTGTTGCATGGGCGGGACTTCTTGGGGCAGAACAAGATTCTGGCGATTATCAAGCTGCCGCTAATATCCTTTCTGGTTCTTAGGTCGACTGTCAGTTAAAACCTACGTTTCACTTCTGTTAACGCTTCCTTCCTTTTTTTTTTCTTACCTCCTTCCTTCCCTTCCTTCTTCAGACATTTCATGGCAATGTTCTCTCAAATTCGAAAAGCCAGTGAGACCAAGACAAGGACGTGGCCCTGAATTTGTGGAAGAGATGACGTCGCTCTCTTCCCTTCGCAAGCGGGACGCGAAGTGGCGGCCAGGGGACTTCGCTGGGAAGAGCTGGACTGTTGGTTCCGTCCCACCTCACACGGGAAGTCTCGGGCGCCGGCCCACACCCCGGGTCTGGCGAGAGCGCCCCAGCAGGACGCGCCCCCCAGCGAGGCGGGCACGGCGGGCAGGTGCCCAGGACACCGGGAGAACACGGACATGGCCTGTGCCGGCACCACAGGGGGAGAGCGCGCCCCTCTGACCGCGAGACATCGTGTGAATCCTGGGCCCCGGTAGAGAGCTCGCTGGGACACGCTTCAGAGGAGGTCCTGCCCAGGGCCCGTGCCCGGCCGGAGGGCCCACGGCTTTCAGGCCAGAGCTGGCACAGGAAGGGCCTTGCCTTGTTCGACGTGATCTGGGTGGGTGGTCTGGCAATGAGTCATTGGAGAGTTCATGGAAGCCCCCGGTACTTGGGGATCACTCCCTGGTGCATGCAGATGTCGATTACAATGCCGCACACCTGGAACTTAGATGCTATAATATACCGCGTGTACCAGCTTCACCTCAGTGGAGAAGGAAGAGGCAGCAGCTGGCTTTGAGCACCTGCCCGGTCTAGGGGGACCCCTCCCGCTGCCCTGGGGACGCCAGGGCCGGCTCGCCGCTGACTCAGACTCCGTGTTCAGCGAGCCGGGCCGGGGGCATCGGCTTAGTGAGCACGTGCTCAGCGCGGCCGCAGAGGGATCTGGTCCGTCTCCAAGCTCACTCGCTCCCGAGCCTTTCAGGGCTCCACGGAGCACGGGGTTTCGCCATGGATGGCCTCGTCGCTGGCATTCGATTGGGCTCCCTAAGCGCGCATCCCTCTCTATCTACCTCCATTCCCTTTGTCCTTACACTTTTTGACCTAAAAGAAAAATAAAATTCATGCATTTGCCCCTTTTTTTTAAATTTTGAAAGTGAAAATCCCGATTCCTTAAATTTCTCACATCTTCGTTTGAATGATTGCGCTCGTACAGGTGACAACGGCATGAGCGGCATAAACGTCTAAGTAGAAATTCGGGTCACAGAGAGTTTAAGCCTCTCATTTTATTGAATTCTCTAGATCTTAGTGCCTGCTGATGAGTAGAAAGTGTTTTAAAAAAGAAAAGAAGAGAGAAGAAGAAGAAAGGAAACGTCAAGCCATGGCTAACCCGGCATACGGGAAGGCAGGCTTGGGGAGACGGAGCAGACCAGGAAGCTGGTACCAGAGCGCGTGGCCGCTCTGCCCGGGCTCGCAAGGCGGAGCCCGGGCCCCTCCCGTCTGGGCGGCCGGCGAGCAAGCCCGTCCCCATCAGGGCACTCGGGCGGCTTTGCTCCCTGGAGGCTGCTGAGCCTCGGAGGGAAGAGGCCACGGCCCATACTAACAGCATGTCCTACCTAAAGCTAAGTTTGCTGGGCGAATTTCTGTGCCAAATAATAATTAATCTCAAGGTCTCAACTTGCTAACACCTCATAGTGATGAATGGCCCTGCATCAAATGGCAAATACTTGAGTCGACTATGTGGATTCATCCTAACGGGAAAATAAGATCCCATTCCAATGTGTAACTTGTCCGAGGAATACACTATTCATTTTACTTTGAAAATTCTAATGGTTAATTTTCTCGGCATTAAAAAAATTATTTCATTGTTATTGCCCTATTAGTGTACTCAATTCATGAAAAATTGTGCATCCCCTTTAAGATGGTGGATTTTGGTATGATTTATATGTTTGTTGCTTCAATTTAAAGGATTATAGGCTTCTCATTGACAAGATCAAAAGCAGAACATTACAGGAGAGGTATATATCTTTTCCTTCTTCCCCTCTCTCTCCTTCTCCCCCCCCGCCCCCCCCAGTGAACACTTAGGCAGTTGTCTCTTTCCGCGAGAGAGTAAGAGTGGACAGACGGCCTAAGGAGCGTGGCACAGTCAGCTGACCCTTCCTTGCGCCTCATAACCTGGCCGTCACCTCTGATTTCTCCTTCACTGCTTGAATTTCAGGAAGTCGCCCATCCTCACTCCACCTTCCTTGCCTTCTGCCTGCAGGCATCTGAAACTTATTCTCGAAAGTCACCTTTCCCCTCCGTCGGGAGAACCAGAACTTGCGCTCGCTCCTGCAGTGACTGCTTTGCGTGACTCCAGGGGAACGCGGGACAGCGGGGAAGCTAATGACGCCTCACGGAAAGCGGCCGTCGCCGATCCGGCAGGCGCGGCCACATGCACCGTGCGCCGGCCCCGGGACACGGCGGGAGCTCGGCGGGGGTGGGTGGGGGGCCGCGGCATGGCGCCCCCGGGTTTTAAGTAGCCGCGCACCGGGCGTGGTCACTGCGGACCGGTCATCTGAGTGTCGGGCTGAAATCCACCGGTTTCCCGTGGTGCTTAGAGTGTCGCAGAGACAGACGGCAGCGCGGCCCACTTTCCGGCGTGGGGTGCAGCAGGAAATGTTTCAGACCAGCTAGGGACGCTGTTACACATCGCCGTGGCAGGCTTCTGTCCGCCCCGCGGCTTTGGCCCACCCCTGGCTGGACGTCTGTCCCTGAGTCACAATGCAGGGCCGGTTCTGCTCTCAGAAGCCAGTCCGGGGAACTTAACTCTCATCCGGGACATGCTTGGAAATGAGTTGCCAGCTCCTAGACCGCGCTTTCCACTCACGCGCCGCTCTGACACGCCCGCCACCTGCAGCGTCAGGGGGACGCAGTCACGCGCGTGCTCCGCGGGCCTCGGCAGGCGTGGTCCGCTGCTGCCGCCCCCGGCGGAGTCCGCGCGTGTGTCCGAGAGCGTGGGGCTGTGGCAGGTCAGATCTCCAGCCCGCGTCCCCTCAGCCCGGTCATCCCTGGTGCGGTGAGTCAGGGCATGCGGTCGTGCCAGGCCAGGGGCCACGCTGGGTGGGAACACGAAGTGCTCTGAGTAAAATAGCCGTCAACGTGGGAGCCGCGACGACAAAAAGAGCAAAAATGCTGTCAGGGGATGAGAAGTCTCGTTCGCGTTTCCAGCCACGTGGAAGTCGGTGATGCTATTTGTAACCGAAGTCTATGCGTTTAAATACGGAAACTTCATAACTGCCTGTTTTAATGGAGAATCACAGACGGAAAGGCGTTTCCCCTTGCAGCCTTCGCACGGGGGGCTCAGGCTGGCTTCCTTCCGGTGCCTGGCTTCGCGTCGCCCCGAGTGGCCGGCTGCTGCTGCGAGCCTTGTGGAACGCAGTGACTGTCCCTGGAGCTATCGGTCTAAACCAGCTCGTTGTGTCCCTTATCAGATAACCGAAAGGACAAGGTCTCTGAAATCTCCCTCTGACTAGTCCGCGGCTCCTACCACCCACTGTCTGCCGTCACCCCCCATCAGGCCCTGTACCTCCCAATTTGTTTCTTGTACAGCGCTTCTGCCCAGGAGACCGCACGGCCTGGACCGTGAGCTCCCAGGGGAAGAGTCTGCACCTTGCCCACCCAGCGCCTAGTTAGTGCCGAGCCGGGGCGCTCTTCGTTAGCCAGTAGCTGTTCGTTGAATACACACCCAAATGTGTTACGACAGTGTGTTCAGTAAGAGTAAGGTGCTCCTAGGGATTCAAAGCAATGTTCTCTGTTCAGAGTTCAAGGGTTTCAGGCACAAACTCAGTGGGCACACGAAGCGTTAACGATCACCTCTCCACTTGTGGCTCTTGTCACGGGAGGTGAGACATTGCGCGCCGTGGGCTCCGTGACTTTTGCACGGTTCTTCTCCACTTCCCGCGGGAAACTTTTTCCCGCTCTGTCTTCGCAGTTCTCTGCGAGTCTTTTGCGGCTCGGTTCAGGTGATCCCCAGACAACTGTCACGCTTTCCTCTGCGTCGTTCAGTAGTCAGAGTGACAGGAGTAGCATCACCGGAGACTCATGCTTTTTCTTCTACAAAACTTGACTTTAGTAGCCATTCTCATAATTATTTTTTAAAGTATCATCATCTTGTCGGCAGCTTGTTACATCAATTCAATTTTTTTTTAAATCAACAGAATGCTCTTACTTTCTCGCCAGCAATTGTCTGAGAGATTTGAAGCTGATAACAAGAGAACCCGCATTAGGACGGCATTGTACTCTCTTCAGAATGTCCGTCTCCAGCACAAATATTTTCTGCTAACAGTAAGGCCCTAGGGACATCGGGAAAGTTGCGGACTTGACCATTAGCGTCGAATCCGGCCAGTGGACAGAATCTGTGGGTCGACGTGTATTGCCACGTCCAGCTGGAAGTCTGAGCTGGGAAAAGCGGGTGTTACTTCATTCCGTAGGTTTTGGTTTTGGGGGGAGGGACCCAGGCCTGGGCATCGCTCGGTTTCCCAGAGCTGTTCCTGTACCCACTGGGGAGAGACTTCTCAGCAAGCCCCTGCGTAGGGTGGGCTGAGTAGCAAATACCAGAAGGGACAATCCGTGTGGGCCCTCTGTTCAGAAATGCCCCAGATTAAGACATTTACATTTATCTGCAAGTGGTTGTTGTGAAACAGACAAAACCGTACTGCAGGGCGGGAGAAAACTGGCCAGGGAGGATGCGAACCACGTGAGAAGCGCGCGGCCTTCTGCTGCGGACGGTCTGCGGCGTGTGCCAGGCCGCGTCCCCGAGAGCCGCCGTCGCCTTGGGAGCAGCGAACGTGCTTGCGACAAAAAACTCTTCACGTGTGAAAGGGATTATATTGTGAAATATGTAGATTTACAGTGTGCCAAATTTCTTAAACCCTAGATTGCCTTTTCTTCATTTAAAAATTAAAACATTTTATATCTTTATGTTAAAGAAAGTATTACTCCATGTGATGGCACGTTCAGAATGGGATTGTCTGGACCTCTCTAGACCCTGATACCCGAATCGGCTGCTGATGGTGTAGATTGTGGAGATGTCCCGCAAGGACGTCACCATGAGGAGGGGTGGAAACTAGTTGTCAGCAGCCACTCGGCAAGTCCACAGCAGCTGGGACGGGACTCCATTCCCCCACGCTCAGTCGCGAGCGAGCAGGGCGCGCCCCGCTCCAAGACCGCCATTAAGTACTGCCGTGCAGCCTGCGACCCCCATCAGACTCAGAGACGCCGCCGGACGCCACCCCTGGCACAGGAAGCCCCTCCTCGGTGTCCGCTCGCCCCATAGGGCATTTCTTATGGATCCTTGCAGTCTCTCTCAGTTGGAGATCAGTACGTGTCCTGAACTCAACTTGTCATCAGAAAGAAACGTGTCTGTTTTGGAAACGGTGACCATCTCTGATGGATACAGTATCGACCGCAGCAGCTTTTGAATGGAAACTCTTAGCCTGGCTGGGGATGAGCAGGTTGGAAAATTGACTGCCGAGTACCGCGCACACTCTTATTTCTTTACATTTTATTTCCAAGGCCTGAAGAATTAACTGGGAGTTTATCCTGTCACTTCCAAGCACGGGAAGCAGCACAGAAGTGTAGTGCTGTTTGAGGCGGGTGTCGTCGCCTTTTAAACCATTCTCTGCCAGTTTCCGTATAGCTCTCAATTACCAAATAGCAATGTTTCTGGAGAGAAAATACCCTAGCCATCAACATTTCATCCTCTAAGGAGGGTTGTTGGTTTTAGTGCCACATTTTTAACAAGGAAGAACTTGTTATAGTCTCCGAGGCTTAAATAAGTTATTTCCCTTGAGTTCACAAGACAGCCAAATATTTTTAAAGGTATTTTTCACAAATTTTCAAGGAGATTAAGTGCTCCAAGTACGATAACGTATGTGGGCTCTCTCAGCGTTGGACACATCCGATATCGCCACTCACTGAGCCTGTGCTCAGTAAATAACTTCTTGGGTTAGAAAGGAAGGACGAAGGCAATATACCCCATTTATTTCAAAGCTACGTCAGAAATTTATGGTGCTAAAAATTCCCAGAGCTTTCAATTTACCTATCCGAACTTCCGAAATAAATTTCAGTTTTTGACAAAGAAAAAAAAAAACTTATTCTAGGCCACATAGCACCAACAATCATAAAACTTAAACATCATTTTTGCTGAAATAGCAATGGGACTTTTTCTTCCTGTTACTCTGACATATCCCCCCCCACCCACACACACACACACACACTTATTTCCCCTAACGCATCTTTAAAAGAGTCTGGCAGTGCTCTGTCCTTGGAGAACACCAGCTTTGTTTTGTTTTTTGCCCTTTTTTTTTTCAGGGAAAGTATGTGTGTGTGTGTTCAGCAAACTTTGCCATTTTACAGAATCAAGTACCTGTCACATTTGAAGGAAATAGTAATTATGAATTATGAATCATTTGCAAGGAGCAATACAAAATTAGCTCCTGGGCCTGTTTCCAAAGTTGGAGTGAATTTATGACAAACTGGATATTGATGAATGATTTATAGAGTCTGTTCAATTTGTCAGCATAGCCTGCGAATGAGGGTTTGTTAGGTCAAATAAATTAAATTGCGATGAAATAGATTGTTTCTTTATGAAAAATTAAAATGCATGAGTTCTGGCCGTTGTAAGTCTACATTTGAAATCTCTCCTTTATGCATGCTTTTATTTCCAATAGTGAATGATGTGTCGAAGCTCTCATGCCGAGGAGCACACTGAACCCCGAAGGTAAAGGGCTTCAAAAATGACCGGCCCCAAGTTCAGGATGGGGAGCATCTCAAAAGCGGCGAAGCACACCCAAGCATCTCAAACGTATTTGTAAGCTTTTATCCCTAGAGTCACTGTGAAGTGCTGCGCACACTTCTTATAGAATATCATAAGGAGACTTTCAGGGTTCAGCAAAGCAATTAGAGGTAAGAACCCCCACTTTTCACGGCGAGATGCTAGGCCTCGGCCTCTGCAAACACTGAGGGTGCCTGGGGCCCAGGTAGGGTGGGACAGGAGGGGGTTACCTCGTCCTGAGCGGGTTTATCTCATCGCCTTGGAGTTCTTCCCTGGCCTGACAGCAGGGGGAGCACTTCCTTTTTACCTTAAACTGGGACTGAGATGGATTTTGCTTAACCTGGATTTCTCCAAAAATGAAGCCTTGTGACAAGTATTCAGATAGGAGCTGTGCGGGTGAGAGTCCCAGGAAACGTGGGTGGAGAGGGGAGCGAGGCGGGGAGGGAGAGAAGCCGGTGAAAGGTGCTTTCACCATCTCTTCTTTGAGAAAAAGGCAACATATCAAATCCTTTCCAAGCAGACAACTCAGTGTTGTCAGTACATTCATAAAACTGTGCCGCCGTCAGCACTAATTCCAGAATGTTTTCATCATCCCCCAAAAAAGACCCCCATTCCCTCCTCCCGCCACCGCTGGACACCAGGAATCGGCCTCCTGTGGCCACGCAGCGCGCATCCGGGCATTTCGCGTGCGCGGAACCGTGAGGTGGAACGTGGCGACCGGCGTCTTCCGCTTGGCGTAAGGCTTTCGAGGCTCTTCGTGACGTAACGCGGTTCACTGATTCGTTCATCGTGACCGCGCACAGCGGCGGCGACTTTGGCCGCAGGTCTCGCCACGCCGACCACGTCGGCCTAAGTCTAAGAGGACGTTGCGGGCCCGCGCATCCGGGAGGGGCGGGGAGGTCGGTCCCAACGCGGCTCGGCTCCCCGGTTCGGCAGCCGTCATCAGACGAGGTGGCCCCCAACGACAGGCTTCCGTCACCTTGGGAACCAAGCAGTCTCAGGGAAAAAAAAAAAAAAAGGCAGTGAAATCACCTCCGTTAGCGTCCAGATCCGCCATTGGAACGAGCCGACGGCGCTGTGAGGGTCACGTGCCCGCTCTGAGCCAACCACTGACTCGCGGCTGCGGGAAGGATCCGATTGGCCAGCCCGGGTCACGTGCTCGCTGCGTCACAGGAGCGAAGAGGATGGGCTCTGCGCCCTCGCTGCCTGGGTTCTAATCCTGACTCCGCCCCCCGCCGGCTGCGTAATTTTCATGAAGTCGCTAAATGCACTCAGCCTCAGTCTCCTCACCTGTTACGTGATCTCAGGAACGGCGACTCACCGTGTGGTGAAGAGTGAGCGACTTACTATTCGGAAAGCGCTGGACCGGCCTTTCGCACTGTCACGCGGAGCTGGCGGCAGCAGTAGCCGGCAGGGACGGACCCGGGGCAGCAGGGAGCGGCCGCGCTCACACGCTCCCGTCACCGTCACCGTGCAGCTGCAGCGCCGCAGAGGGCGGCGGCGACAACGCCCCCTCGCACGGAGCAAGAAGGCGAGGTCCTGCGCTCCGCCCAAGGCCCAAGCCGAGCTAGCCGCAGAGCGCGAAGCCAGTCGGTGCAGAAGCCCAGACCCGGGCTCCACTGATGCTGCGCACCCCTGGGGTGTCTGCACCCTGAGGCTTTCATCACAGGGCTTGTGACAGAGCCCCTGATTAAAGCAGCAGCTCAGTACATGACTCGAATATCAAAAAGCAAGGGCTCTCTTCCTCGAGAGATGCAGGTAATAAGGCCTCACCTGGGAGCAAAGGCGGACCCGTCCCTTCGCCCATCCCTGGACAGCTCGCCCTGCCAGTGTCACTGCGAGCGCAAGGTCTCTGTGGAAGGTTCAACCCTGAGACAACCAACCTTCCTTGAAAACAGAGCTAAATCAATAAAATTCCAGATGGCGGGTCCTTATTTTCTGCATGGTCCGGTTTCTCTCTAAGCCCTTACAGCAACGTGGCAGAGGAAGGGGAGCCAAAGACGCAGGAAAAGCCTGATGGACTGCGACGCAAATTAACATCTTAATTCTTAACATCTTAAAATTCAACCCTGGAGAATGCGTCAAACGTTCTTCACTCCGATACCCATATTCTCACACAGAGCTCATTTGATTACGGAACTAGTTATAACACGCAGCAAAACAGTCAGTTGTAGATCAAAATGGACTCAATTTATTAAAAACATATTTAGAACACTGTTCAAAATTGGCTTAATGTATCCAAACAGCGCAGTTCCCTTAGAATAAAATTTTAATTTAGCTCCTTCAAATTTTAGTTAAAGAAAACCTGAATTCCTGGATCTTGGTCTTTGTCGTAACAAAGCTATGGATTTGAGAATGGATTTCATACAAAGTACTGAAGGTAGAAATTGAGTACAATTATCTGGAAATTTTACTCAAAAAAATATCAACAACCGTGTCTCCAATTTGTATTTATATGGTCAAAATTTATATATATATATATATATATATATATATATATATATATATATATATATATACACACACACATACCTATAAGTGTATGTCCGTGTATGCATATAAGGTTAATAGTGGTTGTCTGAGAAAATATTCTATTTTACTTTGGGGTCAAGTGTTAAGAGCTAAATGTAAAGTCCAGATCTCAGGAAAATTAGCGGCATTCTGGGTATTCACTCTCGGTCTTTAATTTAGCCGTTTACTTGGCCCTGGAGCCAGACATTCATTACTGGGCTAGAAATGTTCTCTAGTTTCATTTTATGAAACGCCAGCAGAAGCATCTCCTTAAACAAAACCTCCGTGAGACAAAACGCCAATGTGAATAATCAGATCTCATCAGAAATCTCAGCTATATTAATGTCGCACACAATTCTTAGAACGCCACATCTCAGCTTGCATGGACGGCTCTCTGAAAAGGTGTAAAGATTGGTTTGGGGCAACTAAAGGCATTTTCTCCTTTAGGCCCTCCGCACGGACATACAAGGCCAACCACCTGGGCGTCTGCCAGTCTCAGCCATTCTCCAAAGCGTCCCTTGCTTGCTTAGAAAACAGTCATACCCCAGCCCAGAGCAGACCCACAGCCTAATTAGCAGCCTGAGCCGCCAAGACGGGGCAGGGCGCATGTCAGTGCCAAGCGGCAGTGGGAGTTTTTCTCGGCTTTCTGCTCGCAGAGAGGAGCTCATCATTATCCCCCTCTGGCAGAGGAAGGATGAGCTGCGTCCCAACTGGATGGGAACCAAATGTGTGTGTGGATGCAAGCGCGGTCCCCACCCAGGAACAAAGCGACCGCTTCATGGCGGGGAAGTCGAGCTGTCCGTGTGTCCTTGGACAAAGCAAAAATAGGTAACCTTGGTTCGCTCTACCTTTACCTTGTCACGAATGGCCCTTGGCCAGATGCTTCCAACACACAGGCGTCAGTTCTCTGATTGCCTGGAGTTACCGATAAAGCCGTCTGTCTGCACAGGAGGCGAGGAGAGGGGGAGCGAGCCGGCCGGGGCTCGTTAGCAGCGACGCTGCCCGACTCTCGGAGCCCTGCTCGCGGCGCGGGGGTTTCGAGCTTTCTTCGGTGCCGATGGATTCTCTCCCCACCTCCTGTATTAAACCCTTTGTCGGTTCGAATGAAATACTGGCTCGCACAGGAAATCTGCCTCCGTTAGCTTTCGAAACTCATCCCTACGCCCTGTCGCTGTGGTAGGGAAATCGGACGTCCAGGCCGGCTGTCGCCTCCACCTTGTCGTGTGTGCCTCTGACTGCGGGACGCTGCGGCTTCTGCCCAGCACGACGATGCCCGGCTCGCCTCCGGTGCGGGCCGGCGACCACGCCATCCGTGTCTGGGTCTCTGGGAACACCAGGCATTCTCTGAAAAATGGTCACACGAGAGTACTTTCTGTTTGCGGCTCATCAATCCCTGACAATTCAGATATTGTCATTATCTGAATGATGTAAGATGATGAACTGCCAGTCCTATTATAGCCGGTGGGAGAGCGGATGGAGGCAGAGGAGGAACAGTCCACGGCTTTTAAAGCTATGACTCAGGAGGCACAGCCTTGTTTTTGCACATCCCGCGGACCAGAATTTAATCACGCAGCTCCATCCACATAGCTGCGAGGTAGGCAGAAAGTGCACTGTTCATTCTTCGTGGCCAGCTACAATCGGGGATCTTAATAGTGAAAAGGAGAAAAAGAAGGATTTGTGTATGAGGTGTGGCAACTAACGGCCTATCGCAACTATACATCAATCTCAAAAGCAAAGGTGATTTCTGGGTAAAGATATGCTGAATGAGATCAATTATTATTAATATCGTTTCTCACTGAATCGATCGGGTGCTGGCAGACATTCTCTGATCTTAAACAAATAGGGCACATTTTTAAAACCACTCGCTAAGATTGCTTACGCCTGCTATATATCTACAGAAGTGAATTTCTTTGTACAGGAAGTGATTTTATACCTACTGAGAAAGCTACTGATTTCTAGAATATTTCTTTCAGTCACAGTCAGTGGTTGACAGAGATTAAACACAGTTTTCCAGATCATGGTTAGCAGAACTCAGGAAATTGAAACGCTGATACGAATTTCAGAACAAGCCATCGCCTGATTCCGGTCACGTGCTTCCAGCTCCACCTCCATCCCATTCAGAAAGCGATGGGATTTAGGGGTCCAGCTGAGTTCTTCTGAACCTCACGACTCGAAATGCCATTTTCAAACCACAAAATTGTAAGAAAGCATAAGCTAAACATGGAAGACGACGCGTAATCGAAACGGGCCAGATGTGAGCATCCTGAACTTATATTTAGAAATAAGACTTGTGTCAATGCCTCCACATTAAAAAGAGACAGGAAAAAAATCCGTGTTCTGTCAACGTTTATATGCTCCCATTCAACAGCCCTTTCTCCTTCCAGTATACATGCAAATTCTAATCTGTGTGCCGAATTAAAGTTTATTCTTTCTATAAATTTAAATAGTATTGTCGGAATGAAAAAAAAATACTTAAAACTTATTTAACATCACTTGACTGTAGAAATAAATTACCGCATAGGAGTTACTTCTCTGACAAACACGTGACCATATTTGAAATTTAAAAACCGAACCGACTGCTTTGCTTAGTCTCTTTGCTTCGCAGTTTAGCAGAGTAGTATTGGCCTGACTGGGCCCTCGGAGGGCCGGCTCAGTCCAGGTCACCTCCCCTGCCCTCCTCCTTAATGTAAGACCGCATTTAAGGCAAAGCCACTAAGCACAGTGCTGTTCATGTTGACAGAATCTTGAGGTTTTTATGTAATCATTACCTCCAGCGCCTGTCCTCGCAAAGGGTTGACTATAGGCTGACCCTGGGGAATGCGATGTGGCATGTGGGAGGACACAGCAGATGAGGCACACTGAGAGATCCGAAATTGGGGGACATGCAGCCTCGAGGAGTTCAAGGAAAATAAGTTCAGTCTGCCCAGCAAAAGCCAGATTTGACCCATGAAGTCTTTTGGTAACATGGGCAAAGGGAGTGAATGAACTGACGAATAAAGCAGGCCTACGTTTTTGAAGAAGGAACGGATCGGGGGTGCGCAGTGGGTCCGCAGTGCAGGCGGCCAGTGGTTTTCCAGCCCCTGGGTGACAGTGTCCGGCGTGAGTGTCAGTGCGGGAGAGGCAAGGACTGGGCGAGGACCGAGCGGGGTGAGCGGGCAGGGCCGGATGAGGGCATGGAGCGAGGGCACCTGCCCAGCCGCACGTGCAGTGGAGACAGCTCGCTGACCTTCGCTGAGCCGTCGGCGCCCGGCTGCTTGGTTTCCTGGACCCTGCGTCCTCTGTCACAAGCCCCCGAAGTCCCAGCCGGCACTGGATAGCTCATGAACTTTCACCTAGTAAAAAAAAATCATTCATCTTTGACAGGACGTCGTGGCGAACCCTTTAACTGACCGTGTGGGTTGGAAAATCATCGTTGCCAGCCTACTGACTGTCGCTGCATTCTCTTAAATTTAATAATGCAGCAGCTTCCGTAAATGGTTTAATGGGGACGTGAAGCCTGCGCATGTTTAGACATCAGGTTCTTCACTCCACAAGCTCATCGCTGTCTCGGCGGCTCTGTGCTTCCCGTTTTAATGCCCTGAAAGATGATGATCGCACCTGACAGCCAACCAATGAGCTTCCCAGGGTTAGTGCACGTTAAAGGGCCTGTCACCGAGAACAAGCGACAGTTGTCCAGGCTTCACCGTGGCGAGCTTAACGCAGGCCTGCTGTAAAGTCAGAGGTGTGTCCCCCTCCAGTGACGTTTGCGGACTGCTGTCCAGAACGCGCTGTGCATTCATTCATCAGAATTCACACCTGTCCCAGGCCACATACCTCGCGATCCCCGGCTGATCCACGGTGCACAGGACATGCACGGGACACGCTTAGACCGGAAACATGCTCGCTGTCTCTATCCGAAATTCAGACTTACGGGGCGTGCTACATCTGGCCGCCTCCGCCCTCGGGGAGGAGGGGGCTGAGCTGGATCCCGTCCAGTGCACGGACAGTGGTGACGCGGTGCGGGCAGCACTGTGGTGGCCGGCGGGGCGTCCAGGGACACCAGGGCACCGGCAGCAGAGCCGGGTGCGGGCTCCAGAGAAGTCTCGCCTCGGGCTACCGCGCAGACTGACCGGAACCGGCAGTGAGGGGTGGTCCGGGCGGAGGGGCTGCAGGGGGTCTTTGGGCAGAGGGCAGGCGGTACATCCGACCGGTCCATGGCCCCCCATCCCCGCCACTCCAGGACCTTTCTGCCCCCCCCTCCCCGGCCTGGACTTCAGCGCGCCTCTGTGCCCCGGGGACCCCTCCCCCCGCACCCGTGAGGCTGGGCGTGCTGAGGAACGAGCATCCTCCGCGCAGAAGCGCCCCTCCACCGGCGACTCTCACGGGGTGCAGGGCACGGCCCCCCGCCCCTCACGCCTCTGGTGGGACAGTCCCAGGGGCTGCGTGTCGCAGTTTTGCCCCAGATGTCACGACGCGGTTCAGCTCGTGACCTGTGGCAGCCGGCAGGGGACAGCGCCCTCCCGCGCCCGCCTCACTTCCCCGCCGCCCCGCAGAGTCCCCGAGCCGCCCCCGGAGCCCCGCGTGCGCGTGCGCGGTGCCGGGCGCCGCAGCGCAGGTGGCGAGGGCGGCCCAGCTGCGGGCCGGGAGCGGCCTCCGCGTCGCCCGCACAGGCGCCTGCCGCCTGCCCGGGCGTCTGCAGGAAAGACGGGCGCCGGGGCGGACGCCTCAGCGTCCCCCGTCTGCTCCGTGCTTGCCACTCAATCACCGTCGAGGCCTCGCTGCCAAGATCCACGGGCTGCTCAGGGCGCCGCAGCAGCGCCCGGGCCCCGGGCCATGCGCGCCGGCAGCTGCCAGCGGCCTCCCCCGGCCACCCGCGCGCGGCTTTGCAGAACAGCCAAACGGCGTCTTCCTCTCCACGTTCTGGTTTTTACCCGGAGTCGCTCAGAGTCGTCCATCAGCCATTAGTCTCTGAGTGCTCAGTTCGGGTTTGAGGCTTTATCTGATGAAGTGCCCGGAACGCGATGGCGTTTCCCTAAGTTAAAAGTGGCCGAGAGCAGTCACCTGGCAGAGGGCGCGAGGGGAATCGGGGGGTCCTTACAGATGTCAGGGAGCGGTTCCCCGGGGGCAGCAGGGCGCAGAGTGACGTGCAGGCGGGTCGCCCAGTTATCGCTGAGATGGAAGGAACAGTTTGTTATTCTGTTATGTAAAGGGCGGGGTTGGAAGCCTAGTGAACGCTTAAAAATGTAGATAAAGTAAACGACGCATGGCCGTTACACCCCGTGACATCCTCGGGCTTTGGAATTTCGGCAGACGCCGCCTGATGACCACTCCTGGCGACTGTCAGTCGGGTCGACGCACTGGTCTTGTGGCACTAGTTGCACAATGGCAGCTGCGTGGCTTCCCGTGCCTTGATGGACTCCGGGTCCCAGGAAGCCTGCCACGCTGAGGCCGCTCCTGCGGGCACTTCCGTCAGGTCCCTGCGTCGTGCGCAGGCCGGTCCTCCGACGTCGCCCTGTGGCTCCTCGCAGAGGCCGAGTGGTCAGCTCGCGCCCCTCCGAGCTCCGTGCCACACTCGGGCAGCCAGTCCCACGCCAGCGGCTGCCATCTCGGTCCCTCCGGCCCTGCGTGCCAAAGCTTCAGACTCACCTCTGCTCGTCTGTAGGGTTCAGTCTATAACACACGGTGTATTTTATACAATGTCATTTCCAATATGAAAGTACATTCAAATGAACAATGTAAATGTTTTTTAATAATGACGAGTAAACATGGGAGACGTGTGAACCAACGGCTTCCCCTGAGCTAATGAACCACCGTCTGCTCTCCCTGACACGGAGCTCTCCGGGGCAGCCCTGGCGGCCGACTCCGCCGCCCGAGACGTCCTTCTCAGACGGAGCCGCGGACCCGACAGCGGGCAGCACCCGGCCCTGAACCGTCCCGCCACTGCCATGCAGGGCCCGTGGGCAGCGGCAGCACGAATCCTGAGGTACAGAAAGCGTCAGCGGGCGCCGCTTTCCTGTGGCAGCCAGGTGACAGCCACCTGGAGAGACGCCTTCCCAGGAGAGCCGGCCCACCGCACCGCAGGGGCAGAGCACACCTTTCCCCCCGCCAGTCCTTCCCTTGGAGAGGAGCTGCCCTCCAGGGTGGCTTTAGAGAATCCCGTTCTGTCACCTGGACTCATGCCTGCCTTGCCCTGCTGACCGGTGCCGTGCAGCCGCCCTCTGCCACCGCGGTCACGCAGGGCCCCGGGCTGTGGGACGAGAAGGCGGGCACCGCAGGCTGTGGCCACCTTTCCCCCACCAGGAACTCTCAGGCTCTCCGAAGCCCGCTCGTGAAAGGGCGTACCCACGGCGTGCAGGGGAGTGGCGGGGCACAGGCGTGTGCCCGAGCGTCCCGGCGACTGCACAGTTAGAGAGGAAGGTCCTCCTCTGATCACTGTGGGCCCTGCGGAGGGTTTGCTACCTGAGCTGACGGATCGCTGGGCCGCAGTCACCCAGAAGCTAGGTGCCTGCATTGCCACGTGCCCGGGCTTTCGATGGACGGAAATGTTTTATCCTCAAGAGATGCAGACGGATGATAAATTCTCATTTGTGTTGCTGTGGTAATTTGTATTGTCACCATTTTAATAACCACATCAAACACAGGCAATTAAGTAGCAATATAACACCTCTAGATAATTGAACAGCATCCATTCCTAGCAACTTGTGGCAAAACTTGACATATTATATGAGAAAATTAAAAGTAAATAGAAATGAATCATCCCAAACATGAAACATGTAAATATCTGAGCTGAACCGTGGGCGTGACCACTGCATCAGAGAAAGCGGGCGCTAGGGAGGGCCCTTCTCACAAACGAGGGCGAATCGTGACGGTCGCACGATCACCTTTGAATCGGGACAAGTCTCTCTCTCTGTCTCTCTGTCTCTGTCTCCCTCTCTCTCTCCCCATTCCTCCCTCCTTCTCTCCTTCCCCCTCCCTCCCTCCTTCTCTCTCTCTCTCTCGAATAAAATAAGGGAAACACATCCTTGCAGGCCTCGTGATGCGTTCATACTCGTTGGGGAGCGGCCGTTGGCCTGACGTTGGCGTTCAGGGGTGTGATTGCTGCAGACCGAGGCCGTGTCGGACGTGTGTCCAGCGGGGGAACTAAATGAGCTCATTCTTCCTCCTTCACCAGAAACACGTTTGTGTCCTGCCCAACGAGGGGGCCGCCTACCTCTTCGCAGCCACCCTGCGGGAAGCGAAGTCAGCAGCTGGACGCGGGCCCGAAAGGTGGTTGGCAGAGCGGGCGAGCCAGCGGCGGGGGCGGGGGTGACAGGCGTCCGGGCGGGAGGGGCCCACACCCCCCTCGTTGGTCACCGCTCCAGCACCCCGCACGCGTTTGCTGTGGGCCGGGCCGCGTTTCCTGGACTCTGGAGGCGGGAGGGAGACGCGTCGTGGGACGCGCGTTCATGCGTCCGCGCCACGTCCGTGGCCGAGCGTGTCTGTCCTTCGCGGGCAGTGGACGAGGCTCTGGAGGAAGCGACGCAGACGGAGCGGGGGCGGGGCGGCAGCTCCGGACGCGCCCCGGGGAGGGGAGGCCGCCGGCCACCGTGGCGCAGACGCGCTGACATCCCGCCTTCCCGGGGCCGCACACGGGGACGTGAAAAACGTGCGGACCCGTAAAAATCCACGTCTCTGTAGCCTTAAAGGGAAGTTTACATTCGCATCCCCAGCAGGAATCCGTATTGTTCAGAGCAGAGCGTTGGCTTCTGGGAAGGGGCTCGGCGGCCCTGCCCAGAGAGTCAATGGCCCTGATGCTCATGCCGTCATTTCTGGCGCTCGGCAGAGCAACATGTCACCGCAGACGTGCGATGAGACTCCTCTCTTTCTCCTCTGTGGTTCATTGGACCGAGGTACAAACTTTGAGCAGAGCAGCCAGCAAAGCGTCCTGTTCCCAGCGTCCTGGTTCGCAGCCACCTGAAGGCAGACGCTCGGAAAGGTGGGACGGCCTTGAGCCTCCAGCCAAGCTCGCGGATCCCGGCAGCGTTCGCAGATGCTAACACAGGTCCCGGCCAGGAAAAGCAAGTTCTTGGGTTATAGGCGACTAAGATTTCACTGTTGTTATGTAGCATTATCATGACAATAGCTGCCTAATCCAGTGTAGCCAGGGCGAGGCGGTCAGTATGGCCGGGATGCTCCGCACATGCTTCGGAGACGGTCTGAGGGTGGAGCGCGCTTCTCAGAGTGCCCGGCGCAGCGCGTTCAGTGGGGACTCTGTTATGATTATTAACATAGTAGTTTGTTTCACCAGCATCTATTGTTGGGCTTCTAGATGCAGTTGCAGTGCTCAGTACTTTAAGTAACTCTGTTAGAACCTTTGGCTGGCTGTCTGCACGTGTGTGTATGTCTATCCGGAAATCAGCCCTGCGTTTGTTATGGGCTGATTGCCAAATAAGCTTCTCTTACCTCCAAGTACAGAAAAAATGGACTTTTGCTATGAAGTCATAACAGCAAAAATGACGACAAGTGCCGTATTTTAAATGAGCCTTTCTCATTATTGAGAAACTGACCCACGAAAGCTTCATCTCGAGTGACCGTCCAGGACCTAGGCCACGAGGAGCGGTGGGTGATGACGGTGGCCAGAAATATTACAAAACAAGCGACAGCAGACGGGTGGGGAAGCAGCCTTTTCCTCCTGCCCCGCGTAGGATCCTCCTTGCAACCTTGTCATCGGAAGCCGGGCGTTTCGGAACGCCGGACTCGTTTGGGACGTCATAGGCTGACCGGTCTTCCTCGGGATTGTTTCCAGCGCATTCGGTCAGTGTTTAGGCGTCTGCTGTCGCGTGCTACCTGCTGACAGGTGTGACGGTGGAAGCAGGGCTCCGCGGCGCCGGGGGCCCCCAGCTTCGCCCCGTGATTCCGTCTCTGCGCCACGAGGAGAGACCCCAGAACCCAGGGCCGGCCGTCGGGGGTGGGGACTTGGCGAGCGGGCACGGACGGCCTGTGCACGCAGATCGGGGGGCCCGTCGCCCTGGAGCCCCTGCGAGCGCTGCGCTTTCCCGCCTGATCGCTGGAGCGGACCGCGGGGCCTGAAACCCCGGGGCGCAGCGCACAGCCCCCCCCCCCCGCCCCCCAGGACCCGGGCCAGCAGCAGTGCGATGTGGGTGGAGCTGGAGCGAACCGCGTCCTGAGCCCCGCACTTAAACGAGCCCCAAGTCCCGGGCCGGCCTGGAGCCAGCGGCGCGCGCTCGGTGCGCCTGGTCACCTGCGCGAACACAACCGCCCTGCCGGGTAAACTGGGTCACGTCGAGGTTTCTGTCACCTGGGTCTGGAGAAAGTTCAAACCGCTGGGACATGGGCCACTCGCTCACAACGGCTGCCCCCTTCCCGCGCAGCCTCTTCCTCACGTGGGCCGCACCTGCTGCTCCGCTTGGGCCCCTGCGGCCCAGCCTGGGGCCCCCGCTCAGCTCTGTTCTGAACCAGCTGCCGACCCCGCTGGCCTCGCGCAGATGGAGAAGGTGCTGTGACTTGTCGCTGTGGCACGCAGATCAGCAGCACCTGGAATTCCCGCCCCCTCTGCCAACCCCGGGAGGATCCCAGCTGCCCGTGCAGATTCGCGAGCTGCGTTGGCGTGGCAGGGCGGCCAGCGTCCCCGTCCAGGGGGCCCGGGTTCCGGGCGCAGTTTGGACAGGGATGAGCTGAGAGAAGTAGGGCCTCGAGGGCCATTTCTTCACCGTAATGGACGGTGATTTAACGGCGTCAGCTTCCAAGATGGTCTTAACATTTCACAAGAGAACAGTGCGAATGCAGTGAGACTTTAATGGGCTGCAAAAAACGAGTAACCGGAGACAAAACGGAATGCATCCGACGGCTCATTAGGGGACCCCCCCCCCCCCCCGTCTCTCTCTGTCTCGCTCAGACGCTGCGGTAGTGAGCTCACGGCTCTGCGCGGACCCTGTCCCTGGGTTCCAGGGCAGCGAAGCTCCTTACCCGTCTGTCCCAGCTGGTGCTCTGCTCTTCGTGCCAATGCTCGCTCACCTGCAAATGCGCCCGTGAGTGTCGTGAGCATTTAAGAATCCACCAGGCATTTAAGCAGCATGAGCTTTCATGTTAGCCCCGCGCGGAGCTTTCGGGGTCTGGGGCGCACAGCGGGCGTAGCCGGGGCGTCTCAGCCCTGGGGGTTTCTCCGCCTGCAGGTTGCATCGGCCTCGTCTCTCGGTCGTGTCTGGAAAGATTCTCCCTAGACTCGGATCATATAGGCACGCACTCACAATTCCGTTTCCTGCTTATTTATTTTATTTAGTTCTGATCTATTCGGAAGTTCTTCTTGTGTGTGCCGTGAGGACTGAATCCAATTACACCTTTCGCGGAATGATTATTCACTTATTACAATACCATTTATTGTAAGACTATTTATCGCCCGCGTGTCAGGAGCTCTCCCGTTCCAGATGGTCATGGGCAGTTAGGTCTGTCCTGGACTTTACGTCTCATGCATCCAACTGGCTCTTCATGGACCGGCCCCTCATTGCTCCTTGTTTGAAAAAATGCCTGGTATATCTAATCCCCACTCAGACTTAGTTTTTGTTTTTTCCTGGCTGTTCTTATGTGTTTCTTTTCTGCATAAAAGTGAATATCATTTCGTGTCCCTCCAAGAAGAATTCATTTGAAATTTTATTGCAATGACCTTGAAGTGTACATTAGGACAGACAGTGTTAAAAAGTATTGAGGATATCGAAATGTCCTACATAGAGGAAGAAAGAAGGTATCAGCTCAAGTCTGCTTTTGTCTCTAGGAGAATTGCGTAGCTTTCTGCATATTGGCTATAAACATTTCTGCTTATGTTCATTCCAAAGTATGTATCTACCTTGTTGCTGTTACAAATGAGATTTGTGGATTCATTTTATCTTCTAGCCCGTTATTATACGTTTATATAAATGCCATTGATTTTCGTGTGTGAGTTTCGCGTCTTGCTGTCTTGCCGGACTCCTTTAGGGTTTGAATAGCTTTATCATTGATTCTCTGGGTGTGTGATTAAGTCCTCTGCAAATAGAAGTAGTTTTATTTTTTTCTTTCCAATTTTAATGCTCCTAATTTTTTCCCTTAGTCTCATTGCCTTGACTAGTATCTCAGGAACATTCTTAAATCCTACAGGAAGTGGAGGCCATTTCTGCCTGTTGGTGATCTCAGGGGCATCCTTCCAGGGTCCCCCACTGTGGAAACTCTTGCCTTGAACGTTGAGGTCTCTAGCCATCATTTTTATTTTCTCGATGTTTTGTATTAGGAACGTGTGTTGACTTGTGTTTATGTTTTTTAAGCGTCTATGGAAATTGCCATTCTTCACTCTCCCTTATCTCCCTTCTCCACCCCGACTCCCACCCAGAACGGGGGTGGGGGTGGGGGTCGGCAGGAGAATTCCTGGCTGGCGGAGCTGATGTGTCTGGCTGGGGTGAGAGTCTCCGGGCCAGAGAGCTCCACAGGGCAGAAGCGGCCTCTAAACTGTCTCATGCTGAGACATGCGCCGGTCAAAGCGTTGTCCGAATCGAGCTCACGTGTCCCACTGCTGTCCTGGACTCGGGGTCCTTGGTCAGCACAGACATCCCCTGTCACCTCCACCCCCTGCCTCTCTCATGTCCTCGAAACAGTCAAGAGGCTTTAAAAATTATTGAACGAGTCCTCAGATATTTCTGTGAAAATCTACACTCTGGCCTTAATTCGGAAGTCGCGGTGCTGCGGTCAGTGCGTCCGTTCTCGCGGGCTGAGCGTCCTCCACAGGCAGCCGTGCGGCCTCACGGGGCGGCTGTGCGCGGGGTTGGGACTCAGCCCTCGGCGAGGCATCGCTCTGAGCTCTCACGCCAGCCTCCCCACAAGGACATCCGTCCGCAGCTGCCGAGGGCCGAGAGGTTGAGCATCAGAATGCAGAGGAGTCGGTCTCGAGGCCGGCTGGAAAGCGTGGGGAGTCTCCGCCGTCCCTCGCTGACAGCCAAGGATTCCACAATCATCTTAAAAAATGGACGCATTTCAAATCAAATCTGAGCGACTCCCATCATTTGCAGGACAGCGTCATCACCGAGAACGGCCTCACGCGTACAACAAACCCTGAGTGCGGCACGCTTTAGAGACGTTTAAGAGGTCTCCAAGGGCCGTTTTCCCCAGGAGGTCTTTGGCTCGCGTTCTGGATTAGAAACCCGGCACCGGGTAAGACACGACCCATGGTGCCGGTGCGGGAAACACGTGATACGGGACCAGAGATGGGCAGAGCACCGTGCCTGCGCCCACGGCCCTCGCGCTGCCAGGGGCGCCGGGCGTCTCCCTAAGTTTATTCTCATAGCTCGCCCGAAGTGACTCCGTGGGGTTCATGCGTATGAAGCCATCGTGGCTGGAGGAAGCGGGAGGGGTGGAGGGAAGAGTCAGGTCGCACCCGGAGGCCAGGTAGGCCGTGGAGAGGTGTTCGAAGTTCATCATAAGCAAAAAACGAGAAGCCCATGCAGGGCTTCAAGCGAGGAAGGGCCACTCCCCGACGCGGGCTTTGACCAGGTGACTCCGGCTTCTCCTGGAGCGCGGACCGTGGACTAGAAGCGGTGGGCAGGCTGCTGCATCGAAAGCCTCAGGAGTCGTGTTCGACATGTGGCCTGAACTCCAGTCAAGACGTGCGCTTGCTCCCTCCGCTGCCGTCCAGCCCCTCCGCAGGCCGCCGACGGCAGAGGACGGCTGCGGCGGATGTGGCTTCAGTCACGAAGTCCCAGGGAACAGATGCTCGAATCGGCCCCGTAGGGCTGACGTTCCGGTCTCGAGGCAGCAGGGTCTGCACCGTGTACTTAGGCTGGGTCAGAAGCGACCGCAAGACGCCGAAGCTCGTGAACACCTGTGGCCACGGTTCGTCCCCCCGGGCTGTGGCTTCCCGACTCACGCCGCCCCGACGAATGCAGCGGGGTTCAGTGGGGTGACTCGGCCTGCACCACCCCGACTGCGCCCGTTATGCGCCCCGAGCGTCTCCCGCCTACGCATCGGCCCCCGTCGAGAGCCCGGGCCGCGTGTTGTTTCAGGAGCCGCGGTGCGGACGTTTCTCGCAGGCTCTGGCCTCCGTGTCCGGCAGAGCCTCCCGATGGCCTGGCCTGTGGAGAAGCCGTGCGCCGCAGGCCCCCTGAACGGAAGGCCCGCCACACCGCGACTCCTGGGCCCCCCGCCGTGTGAGGGCGGAGCAGCGCAGAGGATGTCGCTGGCACTCGCGGGGGACGCAGTCGCTCGCTGTGGCCGCGTCGTGGCCGTAGGGTCCCGAAGCCCAGCTGGGTCTCTGATGGAAGCGCCTTCCTTGTGAGCCGCAGCTCTTTGCACTCAGAGATGCTGGGGAGCGTGGATGATGAGAGGTGGGTGCCGCTGGTGGCGGGGTGCGGCACGGGGGTACCCCAGAGTGTCCTTACACCCGCTGCGTGCAGAGGAAGGTATTATGGGACAGCGTGTGGATCTTCTATTAATTTATATGTACTGTGATCGTTTTAAGTGCTGGGGACTCTTAAATAAATGATTAAAGTAGCCACCTCCCCAGGCGGCATCCTCTTGCCGACATAACCGGGGGAGGCCACCTCTGTCCCCATTTCTCACCGGGCAGCAGGCGGGGCGCCACACTGTGAGGAGAAGCACCTGCAGAACGGCGGGAGGACGCGGAGGCTCCCGCAGTCGTGCGGCAGGTGGGTTTACAGCAGCTTTGCCTCTGCCACACCTCATTCCCAACTGCGAGACTTCACGAAGATATAGCTTAGGGCCCGTGGTCCCCCTTCGTCTTCATAGAAGATGTCTATTGAGGAGCGTACGAAAAGCAACTATTGGCCTAAAGAAATATGCTAAAAATACTTTTCTTAGTGTTTCCATGAATAGATTGTTCAAAATAGAGTTAATGTTTTTTTAAAAGAGTTAAATTCAGAAGTTCTCCGACCTTGAGATATCTCTCCTGAAAGCTGTGGCTTTTTCCCCTCCTGAGACATTTAAATGTGTCCCTTTTATGCCAGTAATAGAGCGTTAATGGAGGCGCTCGGGGCGGCAGGGCCAGGGCGGACGGCGTGAGTGCTGGCCTTCTGCAGTGGGTGCCACTCTAAAATCCTGAATGTCAAGTCAACTAATACGTCAGGCCTGGGAGCATTCGGCTTACACCAGCTAAATAATTAAATGCTGCGATGGCTCAGCGCCGTGCTCGGGGCTAAACCATCAGGATTTACGTCCTTCTCACCCAGCGGCACGTTTCTCAACAGCTCTAAAACCTTCGTGATCGCTAGCATGTCCTTACCAGCCCTGTGCACATAATTTTCGAAGCATATCAGCTCATGGAAACAAATGTATTTAGCCAGAATAATATGTACATCACCCAGCGAAGATGAATCACCACTTAATGGACCTTGAAATGACTTCATCCCAAGCAGCGCGGCGGGGAGCTCCGAGTCGTCGGCCTGGCCTGTCCGTGGCTTGTGCCTCCAGCCCGACTTGCAGGAGGCGTCCGGGCTCAACACCGCGATCCATCTGCCGTGTGGCGTGCTGTTCAAAGGCCCCGGGTTTTAGTGTTTAATTTTTTTTTTTTCTTTGTAGTGTGTCCAAATAAAACATTATTTACGGAATTTCCTAGGGGTCACGGTCAGCAAAGAGGTGACATGAATGAATGAAGCAAGCGGACCACAGTGCACTGGACGACATGTGTGGACAGCATGCGGTGACTTGTGAATGTCACCTGGAGATACGAACGTGCCCATTTCACAGGGAGATAGACAGATGCTCCGGAAAGGGCGACTCCTGCTCTCAGGATACTGGACCCATCCATAATTCACACGTGTGGGTTAAAGCAGAGAGCACGTTTCACCGTACGACATAGTCACGGCACGCCGTGCCTACAGCTAACCAGACAGTGTCAGGGGCTTGCACCTCTGCTGCACACCTGTGACTCGCTTTCTGTCGGCAGGTGTGCAAACACCTGCCTGTGATTTGCTGTGCTGTACCTCAGTAAACAATGGGGCGAAGGCAAGCCTGCGTCCTCCAGGAGATTACTGCCCAGGGGAGGCGGAGTAGACGATTATGAGGTAAGGCAGTTGCTAAAAGTCTAGACGAAGTTGTCCAGGAGCACAGAGGAAGGGTGGGCTCTGCGTTAAGCGCGCATCTTCCATGAGAGAGACGTGGAAAAGAAAAAAATGCACAGGACTCTGAAAAGTGAAGGGGGCGAGGCCGCCCCGGGGGCAAGGAGCGGGAAGGGCGCCGAGCGTCTGCAGCCCCGGAGAGGTCGCCGTGAAAATGTCTCCGATCCGCTAATTGTCAGGCCACAACCAACTCACATAGAATAATGATTTTTATTAAGTATACAAAGGAAGACAATCGGTTCTTTTTAAAAATCAAATCATATGGACTGTTCTTTTGAGTATCCCATTCTAGCCCAGAATCTCTTTAATGAAATGTACTTCTGAGAGTTACGACACCTCTGAGTCTGATGTTATCATGTCCTGTTTACAGATGGAAAACAAAATACAAATAATGAAAAAAACAAACAAAAAACTCAGCGACAGACAGATTAAGAAACTTGCTCGAAGCTTCTCTTACTGTGGTCGCCGTGGAGCCCGGACTCGCGTGTCCTCGGCGCTGAGGTTCTCACCCATCTGTCACGCTCCCCATTACCTCGCGTGACCCGGCGTGACCTGCTCAGGAAAACAAACCTTCTCGTGACGCCTCGAAGTGATGCTGGGCATCGGAATAGAGCAACGTTCCGTTCCTCTGCCTGACCTACGGATTTTAATTGTCCTCCCTGTCAACGCTCCAGCAACGGCCACAGCTGAAAAGTATCTGCCCAGCTACCACCTGGCCGGCATGCGTCAGAAACAGCATCTGTGATGACCCGGGAACAGCAAAATGCGTGAGACGGAGGACTGGCCGATCTCGTTATTTATGGACTTTCTAAAACGAGCTTGGATTTCTAGTCACAATCGTCACTTGCCGTCATGGCCAAAACACGGTACTTGTGTTGGCACCGTCCAGTGATAAGTATGGAGCTTGTGGGGAACACTTCTGGATTGATTAATTCCCACTTGGTGGCGTATTAAAAAATATAATGATCAGAAAATAGATAGAAATGGCCGCTGAGCATCGCGATTAACTTTATGAGAAACCAAGACGTGCCGAACGAGAGCCACGTGTACCTTGTACTTGTGATTCTGCGAAGACCCTCACTCTCACCGGACACAGCCAGAAATAGGCGGATAAAGCAAGCAAAGGACGAATTGAAAAACACGGACAAAAACAAAACCAGAAACTTCCGTGAGTGCAGTAAAGAGTGGGACATTAACAATGAACTCCAGGCCAGGCTCCGGGGGGGCTCGGAGACCCCGGGAGGCGATGTCACATGGCGCGCCAGGCCCCCCTGCTCCCTGGAAGGCAATTCTGGAAAACACGGCAGAGCGTACCTTGTTTTCAGCCTTGCAGGACGAGGGGCAGGGGTGCTGTGTGCACACCCCGCGTTTCGTATGGGGACCCTGGGAGGCTGCACCCCGAGAGTGAGGGGGAGCCCGAAGCACAGCAGGCTGCCGTCCTGCCCCGGCCACACTCTCCTGCTCCCCGCCGCGCCCACCTTCCGGAAGGGGGCGGCCCCGCCGCTGCCTCTTCCCATCAAACTGTCGGCCGCGGTATTTATTACACTATTTAGTTTCATTAGTCTCCGTTAATTGTTTAGAGTGCTTTTGCAGAGTCATTAGCCAAGATCCTCCAGCTCACTCAGCGATACTTCCAATTAATGCACTAACGAGTAATCTGTATCACGACTAATGTGTGCTTGTTAATAGGCGATTAGGGACAGCATCCAATTTTCTCTTCTCCAGAAAATCCCACTAAGCAGGGACGCAGGTGATCTATACAGACTGCCCCCCAAGTCCCCTGTGCTCCCCCATTCACCCCCCTCCCCCGACCCCGGCAGCCACAGCTCTTCTCACCCTCTGCACAGGTTCACCTTCTCCAGGATGCCACGTAGTTGGTGGCCTTTCTCAGATGGGCTTCTTTCACTGGATAATAAGCACCTCAGTTTCTTCCTTGTCTTCTCGTGGCCCAACGGCGTGTTTCTAGCTCATGCTGCGGAACATCCCACGGTCGGGACGCACCACAACCGACTCATTCATTCATGCCGCTTCTCGGCCTGGAGCTTCCTGTTCTGACAGGTTAAACATTTCGATGCGATTTCTCTAATAGATAGAAGCCTATTCTGATTGTCTATTTCTTCTTGTTTGAGTTTTGGCAAATTGTGCCTTTCCAGGAATTGTTTCTTTTCGTCAAGTTATCAAATGTATCAGCATGGAGTTGCTTATAATACTTATTCCTTCGTTATCCTTTTAATGTCCACGGGATCTGTAGTGATGCCCTCTCGTTCATTTCCGATATTAGTTAATTGTATATTTTCTCTGGCTAGAGGCTTATCAGTTATGTCGACCTTTTCAAAGAACCGGCTTTCGGCTTTAATGCTTTTCTCTCCTGATTTCCTGTTTTCAGTTTCGTGGATTTCTGCTCTAATTCTCATTCTTTCTTTTCTTCTTCTTGCTTTAGATTCAGTTTCCCCTTCTCTTTCTAGCTTCCTAAGGTGAGAACTTAGATTACTGATTTTAGATATTGTCCTTCCTAACGTACGCATTCAATGCTATGAATTTCCCTCTAAGTACTGCTTTTGCTGCACCCCTCAAATTTGATAAACACGTTTGCATTTTCATTTAGTCCACAATATTTTTAAAAAATTTCTCCTGTGATTTCTTCCCCGACCCCTGTATTATTTAGAAGCGTGTGTTTACTCTCCACATATTTTGGGCTTTTCCAGTTATCTTTCTGTTGTTGATTTCCAGTCTAATTTCATTGCGGTCCGAGGCTAGACGTCGTATGATTTCTATCCTTTTAAATTTCTTAATATGTGTTTTATGGCCCATATCGTAGTCTGTCCGGGTGAATGTTGCATGTGAGCTTGAGAAGAACGTGTACGGGGCTAAGAGTGACGCCTGCCTCGCCGAGTTGCTGGAGTGACCATGTGTGGTCGTGGACGCTGGCTGCCCTCCGCGCCGGCTCGGCCGATCTGTGAGCGGACTTGCTCACGGGCTCAGGGCCTGTGCACCCTCTCCTGCATTCAGAGCCCTCCCGAGGCCCCTTCCTAATCCCGGCTGTCGCAGGTCTCTGTGCGTAGGAGCGGTTCGCAGCACCCGCAGCGACGCTGTGAGTCTGCTTACTGGTCACCGTCTGCGGGTCGCTGGAATGAACTTCCCTGAGCATAGCCAGGACATCGATCTCATTCATGTCAGCGTCTGAATTTTATTAACACAAAACAGGTTTTCGTTTTTGTTTTTTTCAAGGTGAGTGAATACATGGTCCCATTTGTGCTGTCATGAGACTGATCCGTAGGATGCCCACGAAGGTGGTGTCGGCAGGAGGAAATCGCACCGAAGGGGGCTGCTGGAGACTCTCCTTTTCTTTCCTCCCTGGAGCCGAGGGTGGGGGGCGGGGAATTCCTCCCGGGGCTTCCCACCTGGCGTGTGGGGCCTCCTCTCAGAGGCCCAGGGGGCAGGGGATGTTTACAACGTGGACTTCACGTCTGTTAAGGACGTTGTCTGAGGCCATGTGAGTCTTTCCAGCTCACACTACTGTCCCGGCGCCGTGGGGGACAGTGACCTCGGGCGGGCTCTCCAGCTGCGCCTGGGGGGGTGCCCACTGAGCTCCTGAGACTCACACGGGCAGACGGCCTCCTGGGGTGCTGGCTGCGCAGGGGCTGGCGGGGTTTCCATGCTGCATGTGCTGCTCATAAACCTAGGCGGACTCTCGGAAATGTGTTTTGCGATATAGCGGAATGACTATCAAGTTGGACTTAGAGATGAATTGATTTGTCTATACGCAGAAAGGAGACCATTTAGCGTTTCCGTAACCCAAGGTGCTGCGCTTCTCCGCCGGGTGGATGAAGCGAAGCCGTATTCAGACAGCGGCTGGCGCGCGGCTTCACCGCGGAGGGGCCGAGCTAGCCGCGGGCGGAGCCAGCGCCCCTGCGGGCACCGCGCGCGCTCGTCCGACGCCCCTGCTTTGCCGCGGAGTTGGGGTTTGTGGCTGTCGTTAACCTTCATCGGCCACGAAGGTTCGGGCTTCACGAGGGCGGGTCTCATGCCTGCTCGGCGGACTCACGGACGCCCTGTACCCGAGGGCCTGGCTGAAGCTCCAGCGCGCAGGACGCGCGTGGGCGGAGCGGGGGTGCTGTCGCGCGGCCCGCGGGCCACCCCCACATGGGCCACCCCCACACGGGCCGCCCCCGCGCGGCTCGCAGACCCGCAGCCACCTTCCTCCACTGGCCTCGCTCCTTCACAAAGAGGAGCCCGCCTGCATGGCCTTCTGCGTGTCCCCGGAGGACCTTTGCGCCCTCGCGAGGGGTTAGTGGGCAGGTTCTCCAGCAGCTTCTAAGTCCCCCACCGGTCCACCGCTCAGTGCGACGCGAAAAAACGGATTTTGTCTGGCCTGTCTCTTCTGCTTCTTGGGATAAACCTGTTTTCAGGAAACACATGGCCATCGGAGCATCCTGTCTCCGTTTTTAGAAATCAAGGCTTCGAGGGATCCGCACCGCCGGACGCGGCCCAATGTTTAAAGCGTTTCTTTCCTCCGGCCCGGTCTCGGTCGCTTCCCTCCTCTGCGCCGCCTCCTCCTGCCCAGGCCGCACCGAGACAGAAGCCGGTCCAGAGCCCAAATCCGCCGCTCTTTGCATAGCCTCGTTCTCCGCCAGCATTCGTGACATCCACGGCAGGCGCTGTGCGGGCTCCGTGGCGTCAGAGGCCGGAATCAGAATGAGCCGTGGCGGGGGAGCCGACTAAAAAGCCACGCAAGCCCACATCGCCCCGTGAGCAGCAGGGTCAGGCGCCCTCTTCCTCCCGACTTGAATCGACCCCCCATGCCCCTGCCCACCTCCCTCTGAGCTAATTGATAGTCTCCCAAGTTGCTAAGTGTTTCAAGCCCGTCCTTCCTGCCCCTGCGGCCCCGCCACCAGCCCCCCACGACCCCCATGTGAGCAGGTCCCGCAGGGTCATTGCCATCCCTCGGGTCTCAGAAACGTCAGCCTGCAGAGAGCGAAATGCCCAGGAATGACTTGCAATGACCTCCTTTCAGATTTGTCATCTGGCACCCTTATTCTCAAGGATTAAAAGGCCGAACAGAAAGAAAACGCATAACCCACAACCCAATGCAAACTCATTTTTCAAACGGGAACTTGTTTAGAAAACTATAATTTACTAGGAGACGGCGTTAAAAAATATGACACCCCAATGAATGATTTTACATTTGCCGGTTTTTGAAGTGAATTTCTTAGAGGGCCAGACAGACGATAATGTATTTTAGGGAACTGTGTGAGCCATAGCAACTGTTAGTAAGGTTCATTATCAAATAAAAATATACCGAGATACTCACTCTGCATTTTTAAAGGGACAAATGACTTCATGGAGGTCATGGGATCGTGACCATCTTCGACCCAGTAAAGCTCGAAGGAGATTTCGGAAATTAAAAAATTGAACAGAGTAAGTGATTATAATCAAATCGGATGGAAACACACGAAAGGCAAGCTTCTGTCCGAGAGGGGGGACTCTCATCACGTCTCATCGCCGCCTTCGAGGTGCAGATTCTCCCTCATCACACAAGGGACGCAAAAGGCAAATTCTCCAGGAAGTGGAAGGACTTGGAGAAAGAGCCGACCGCCCCTCGGAATGTGAGTGCACTTTGCTGTACGTAGAGGAGCTGCTGCACGGCGCGGGCAGGAGGAAGAGCCAGACCTTGGACGCGCTGCGGAAGGCATCTGCCGGCGTTCAGCCACATCTGGGCCGGTAAATCACCCGGACGCGGGAAGTGGCTGTGTCGACGTGGGGAGATTTAAAGGTGCGTACGCTGCGAGCCCGAGGGCCCTCGTGGGATCTGGGGGAGGACGCGGCGATTAAAGTCAAGCGGAGAAGGGAAGTATGTGAAGGGCGAGGAGCAGTCATGTTTTTCTGAAGGGTCTTTCCCGCGTTCTGGCCACCAGCAAAGGTCAAGTGCAGGCCCTGGAGAGAGACCTCCAAAGACACATCCCTACAGAGCCCTCTGGGACCACTTAGATGGAAAGGAGGCAGGAGCATCCCCCAGAAGGGGCAAGGATGCCGGAGTAAGTAGTAATAGTGACAGTCGTGCTAATAGTAATAGGATTTGTGGCGAGAAAACAGGCTTCCTAATGACATAACCAAGGACTGAGAGATGTTCCAAAAGCCCCTTGGAAGTCAGTGTAGACCCACTGAGTCGATGCGTTTCAAGCTCGTGGCCGGTGGACAAGGTCAGGCCGTTGGGGTTCTCGGAGCCATTAATCCTCACTTTGTGCACAATGGCAGCTGAGTTGGTGGTTCGCTCCGGAATGTGAGCTGAGCTCTCGGGGGACCCTAGTACGGGTCACGCTGCCAGGTGGGCAGGAGAAGAGAGAGCCTTCCCTCCGGGAGCTTTATCACAGAAAATAAGTTTTCCGAGACAAAGGTGGTTTACGGGGAGCAAATTTGCAAGCACGGCGTTTTCTATAAGAGAGCAGGCTGCGAGCACTGGCGAGCACGACCCAGGGCGGCGAGGTTGGGCGGCAACGCTGCAGAGCCAAAGAGAAGAATCCGGAACGCCCACTCGTCCAGAACCATGGACGAAGCAGCGGGCGGGACGAGAGAGGCCGCCGCCGCTTCCAGCGCCCGTACCGACCCGCTGCCGCGCGCAGGGGCCGGTCCCGGCGACCCCCACGGTCGCTCACGCGCACCCGGGCGCGGTGTCGCAGGCCCCCCCGCCCCTCAAAGGGCAGGGAAGCAGGACACGCCTCTCAGGGACGCCCCTGAAGATGGGGGAAATAAAGTTTGGTCGCTTAAAGAGCGTCCGAACCTTTGGGGCATCATCGAATCTCGTGCTTTTAGCAGCGATGGGTGCGCGGCTCGTCCTGTCTTTAATCCGACATCTGTTCCGCTCTCCCGGCCGCTGCGGGGGCACGTCACAGAAGAGGCGTCTGCTGCTGAACCGGACCCTCCGCCCTTCCCCTCACCGACTGGGTCAGTGACCGGGGTGTGCGAGGATGTGGAACCGGATGTACCAGTTCAGGGCCGAGCGACTTCGTTTTGAGGGTGGGTTTTACTGAACAAGGCTGTGACTTCCTGGTGGGGCTTCCCCGCCGCCACCCCAGGCCGTGGTAAGCCAGAAGTCGGTGCTCTGCTCTGTCCCCCAAGGCTGATGTCCCCAGGCTCGTCTAAGGCTGGGGGACATGCATTTGGGGCGATGGTACGAAGGGCCAGTGTCTTCCCAGAACACGGTTTTAGATGCGAACTGACTTCCGGTCACCAAGGGCTCATCTGCAGAATCGGATTCCCAAGAGAGGGTGCGTTGGAAATTTTATGAAGCGTCAGTGGTAGAGAGATGCCACTGGAATCTGCGGTTCCTAGAGAGAGTTCCCCTTTCGCCACCACAGATGACAAACTGCCACCTGATTTTCCGTGTCATTTCTTGCTGCTCCGAAAACCTAGAGGGCGAGCAGAGGTGGCACTTCCTCTATGAGACCCTGAAGGAGCCACACGGGCAGCCTGTGGCCAGCCCCAGCGTGAGGACACACAAGTGCCAGACGGTGACAGCTCGGTCGCTGTTGGCCTTGGCTTCGCCCGCATGCCGAGGACTGCTGTCCCCGTGCCCCGTCCTGGCCGTAGATGAAGGCAGTCTCCTGTGCGTGCGATTTCATCAGCCTCTGGTAATTCCTTTTCTTACGGAGAGGTACATAGCGAGATAGATCGTTGTAAAATTCAAACAAAGGTTTGACCTCCCAGTGAATTATAAAAGGCGACTCCTGAGGGGCCAAAAGGAAAGGAAGCGTTAGGGGAAAAGGGTAAAGTAACAGAGTGAAACAAAGGGAGGCTCCGAGCTTCAAATACCGAATGCGAAATTAAAGCGATGGTTGCTCTGTGATGCTCGAGAATTGATTAACTGCAGCTAATAGTATTATTTTTTTCCTTTGATCATTTCTTCTCTTTCTTAACGAAAAAATACTAGGGAGTATGTGAAGTAAGAGAGAGGAAGAAGGAACAAGAGGGAGGGAGGGAGGGACGGAGGGAGCGAGGGAGGGAGGGAGAGAGGGAGGGCAAACTCCCCCATAGCACCTCGCTTCCGATTTTGTCAACAGAAAGCATATAATTTTTAAATCATTTAATATGAGTCTTGCAAGTCATAATACAGTTTCTTTATCTCGTAGAGCGCGTATCATTTTCTTTGAAGTTAGTGACATCTAACAGGATGAAAGCAGCAGTGAAGAGAAGTCAGGTGGAGAGAGTCGAGGCACGCGGTAATTACTCTGCCGTGCACGCCGCGTGGCCCTCTGGCCGGCCTGGCCGAGCGAGCCAGCTCCCCGCAGCGGACTCGGGCTCCCCTGCCGGGCGCCCGCTCGCAGGAGGTGAGCCCTTCGCAAGCTCATCAGTTGTCGCGTCGTGCGAGCGCGTCGAGGCCCGGGGGCCACGTCCGGGCGTCATGGCTTGGCACAGAATCCGCGCGAGAAATGTATGTTTAGAGTGGAAAATGCACGTTATGAATCCATTCGGAATACGTTTCGACCTGTTGCCTCTGTTGCACGGGGCTTCAGGGAGCAAAGCTATGGAGGCGCCTCGATGGAAATGGGTTTGGGGGGGTCGGGGCGTTGGCGGGCGCAAGGAACGGGGCGCCGCACGGGCCGGGGCAGGGCGGGCAGAAGCGCATGCGCGCACGGGCCCGCCGGTCTCCCCTCCGTCTTCGTGAGAGCGCGGCGAACGAGCTGGACCTGCTGGAACAAAAAATGGATCTTACCGCCACGAACCCCCGGTGCTGAGTTTTTATGCATTTTATTGGCAATTGGGAAGCACTAAAAGCTGAGAATGCACCAGGTGGAATTATCAATAAATTGATAGTAATCGTAGGAGCAGAAAATAAGTTAAAAGCTTTCATTTTGGAACCCATTTTATATATGCGTGAAAATATATACATGTATATATCGTTGTCTACACAATATTAAATTATTCAGATAGAAATGTTTCATATTCAGCGAATCAACTTTCAGTAAAATGTGAAAGTTAATTGTTTTTTTCCCCACTCTTCACCGAATACCACTAAAGTACGTTTTCAGTTAGTGTGAATCCATGTGTCAGAGTCCCCAAGGCCACCAGCAGGTTCAGGACCTCACTGGGACTCGCCAGGCTCAGCGCAGAGTCAGCTCTTGGCTGTGGTTCATTACGGCAAAGAAGAGCAAGGCCGAATCAGCAAGTGGGAAGTGTGTGCCAAGCTGTTCGTGAGCCAACGGATATCTGTTTTTAGTTTGTTTGTCTGTTTTTTGTTTTTTTGTTTTGTTTTTTGTCTAATGCAATTTTATTTCACTCGCAAAAGGAAGATAATTTATCTCATTTAGCAAGGGCCATTTATTATTTATTGTGGGGTACTCTCTTCTTAGAAAACAGGAAGACACCCTGAAGGAGGGTTTGAAGGAAGAAAGGAAAGGAGGGAGGGAGGGAGGGAACGGAGGATGGGAAGGGTGGCGTGGATGAGGAGAGTGACATTTAAGCTTTAGGTGAACAGCCAATCTGAGAGACCAGGAGGGCTTAAAGGGAAGCCTGGAAATTCCCATGAAAATCTTCTTATTCTGCCCCAAAGGCCGCCACTCATTCGATAAAATGCACTATCACCTACACTGAAATATATTCAAATATATATATTTCAGATCTGAAAGTAAAACACCACCTTTGAAATATCATTGATATGCAAAAAGAAATTTTAATTGGATTGTGGGTTATACAAAGCAGTAGGTTTTGATAAAGAAGCTTGTTCTAGGCTGATACCCTAGGGAAATAATTGCTAAAAACAATAATGAATTAGATTTCATGCTTCGAGAGAACCCTTGACAGAGGCCTCACATTGGAAATGGGATCGTGGATATTTATAATCTTAATTCAAATTATTACCTATTCAGTAGACATTGGCCCTGGATTCCTTTTTCCTGTCTTGCCACAGAAGAGACAAAGAAGTGTTTCGGGCCTGGATTTCAGCAAAACTTCTTTTAGGAAAGAAAATCAAACAGTTCAGTCTCTTTTGTTGCCTTTGAACGAGCCAGTGCTCAGGAACGCAGATGCCGAAAGGAAACAGAGGAAGTTCCCTCGCTCCCAGACTGGAAAAATGTTCAGCAAAATAAAATTTTGCTGTCCAAGAATCATTCCCAGATTGCTGGCGTGGAAAAGCCTGAATGACCAGTTGTTTGCTGTCGGTCTGCGGCAAGTGTCACGCAGTCAAAAGAGAGAGAAGGTGACCTGGAATGCGCCAGAGTGGCCCCGTGGGTGGTGACAGGAGGTGCAGTGTGTCGGAGGACGCCGGCTGCCCCCCCGCCGGACGTTTCGCCAGCCCCACGATGCCACAGTTTCCGCAGAGACTAGAGAGCCGTATTTTGTTTGAATCTCTGGATTTAAAAACTTTTCTAACTAATGCAAAATCTTTATCGCACCGTGCCAACTGAAGAGAACGCCTTCGACGTGCAGCCTGCCGCTGGAGTGCGGTTTCTTTTAGGGCGTCCTGAATGAAAATGTCGCTTTGGACCCTGCACTCACGTGACATTGTTTGGCCATCGAGCACTGTCTGGTCTCACTGGATTGAGTCGGCAGGTGCGGGTTTCGGCTGGCATCATGGCGCAGCGGGGCAGCGGGGGTTTCTGCTCCACGCGGTCCTTCGGGGACCGAAGCTGCTTCTCTCTTATGGCTCTGTCATATCTTGCAGGAGGCTCCATCCTCCCAACCCATGGAGGGGAAAGAGAGAGGCTATGGACTGGCGTCAACTCATCATCCCCAAAGCGCCATAATTTGGTATCAAACTTTTATTTGCATTTCATCGATTACTAGTGGATTTAAATTTTTTAAATTAATTTTACTGGCCACGTACAGTTTGTCCTTTATGATTTGCTTACTTAGTGTACTTTGCAATTTTTATTCAGTTTTTCAAAGGTGGAGCAATTGGCATTTACTAGTTCGCGCTCCTTCAAATCCTCAGAAACTTCTGTGATTGTGGACATGTGTGACTATTCCTTTAAAACGAAGTCTGTTTTGAAACCTAGCTAGGAATTAAGAATCAGGAGTCCATTTTGAGGCACATTTGCATTAAATAAAATGGAAATGGATTCTTTGAGACAGTATTGCCCATCTCATGAGATAATACTTATACCCACACCAGATATAATGTGACCATAAGAAAATACCTTGAAATGTGGTTTCTTTTACCAGAGTTTGGTATACCATAGGCATTAAATAAATGTTTGATAAATTAATGAATGAAACATTATATATATATTATGCAGCATTATATATACTATTTTATATATATATAATGCTTCATTCATTAATACATATTCTCAACTATGCCAAATTTTTCTGTTTTTTAAAAGAGAAGTCATATATCAGGGTTTAGAGATGAAACCCTATAACTTTAAATGATAGCAATTATATTGTGTGGCTTAAGAAAAAACTTCTGCTGGTCAGACCAAATGAAACATCGGTATTAAAGCACATGTATTTGTGTTTATTTTCCTCAAAACAAAGGATTATTACATTTCAGCATTATGGGTTGCAGAGTAGAATCACTCTACTTACTTGAATCAGGAAAGGACATATTAAGGAACATTGGGAAGCAAGGGTAGAAGAGGTTCTTAGTCAAGCTTCCAGTGAAAACCGGCAGAGACGCTTCATAGAGCAAAGATGGCCAAGGGAGAATGAAGGTGGGAGGAGCCATGGGACGGGCGGGGCCGTGACATGAAAGGGCGGCGTGTGGGCGGGGCCACGGGGTGGGCGGGGCCACGAGGTGGGCGGGGCCTCGGGTGGGAGGGCCCAGGCTATGGGAGGAGCCGGGACATGAGGGAGCGTTATACTGGAGGGGCCTGGAATGGGGCGGAACCATAATGGCTGTGACTTGGGGAGCCGCCTCCACCACCACCCACCCAAGATGCACTGCGCATTCGCCACCCACTTCCACAATAGGGGTGCCCTGCGTCACACGTACCCAGCCTAATGTAGCTCGCTCACCAGTCTCTCACACGGAAGTGTCTAATTGGCAAAGCCAAAGGCACGTGCTGTCCACTTGCTGACGGTGCGGCTAGAAAATAGAGCGTTGTTGGTGTTTTGTTCTATACTGGGAGCTGGATCCATAGTGAAGAGATCCATCGAAATCTACAGTGAGTGCGCATTCTGTATCTCTAGAACATCTGGTTTTCTTTCTCCTTGGATACACAGCCAGACTTCAGGTCCCAGCCTCTCGTGTGGAAAGTGGTGTGTGTGACAGCCCCGGCTAAGAAAATGTGGGCGGAGTCCCCATATGGCACTTCCAGGCGTGGCCCTTCTACCCTCCTGTATAATCTTCCCACTGCTCTCTAGTCTTGTAATGGCTGAAAAGTGACTGCTAGAAATGTATTACTTGCAGGAAAATTACTGCTTGGCTGTGTCCATGGGAACATGGCTACGTCCATGGGACCACAGGCTGTCACCCAGAGGAACATCACATTCTAACAATAAGCTTTCTGCTTCTGTACCCCCGCTTACGCACCTGACCTGCGAGTTGACAGGTAGTGACTAGAAGAAAGATAGCCCTTTGTGTTCAGGCAGAATGAAGAATGAGATTTGGGGCTTAAAAACCCTGTACCTCTACATTTCAGGGCTGCTTAATTCGGGGTCTGTGTACCCCTGGCAGGCCCAGCTGGCTGAATAAAGAGTGTTTCCTACAACTCACTCACTGAGTTCCGGTGGTCCGTGTGTCTTTCGGGGGCTGGCGGCTACAACAGTCTCGTCTGTTGGCCAAAGGCAAAGAAGCCCGCCAATGTCTTTGAGATCTTAGAGGACCATGTGGTCACAAGTTGGAAGAAACCTAGACCCCCAAGTGACAGCGTGAAGCAGAGCCCCCCTCAAACCTCCGCAACCAATGAGACTTAAAATACGCTTCCTTGGGTTGGCCGATATGGATTTATCTGTTATTGTTGCTGGATTGCTTTAATTAACACAGGGTACAGCGATTACGTCTTGTACTATACAATTGAAGCTGTAATTCCAAAGAATTGGGAAAACGATGACATCGTCGGAAAGCAGATCTCCATCGCCCCTGCGGTTTAATCGCCGTTTTAATCGCCGTCTGATGAAGTCTGTGGGGCCCGGCCTTTGCCACGGGGCCCCGCGCATTTACGACCGTGTTGACGCAGAGGCACTGACGCCGTCAGAATTGCGGGTTGCAGAGTCTCACGGAACAAGATGTCAGCCGTTCTCAGGAATCGGACCGCCTGTGGAAGCTTCGTAAAATTCCCGTTAAGAAAATGCTGGAAGCTCCCATTTTTGCGTGCTCCACTAGATAGTATATTGTTTGCATGTTTATACTCTTTTTGGTTGAAAAAATAAAAACAGTATTTTTTTTTTCATTATGGGTCATTTACGCTTCTGTGTTAAACTAAAATGAAACAAAACAAATGTCTGAAATGCTATTCACTCAAATATGTTACTTGATGCAAAAATGCGTGAGCTGCAAATGGTTCGTCTCCTAAGCCACGTGGGTGTGAACTAAAATGTCTCTCCCCTTCAGTCCAGAGACGGTCCCTTGACTTTTTGATAATCGACCTTTCCTGTGATTCATAATTCTAGGTCAGTCATTCTATTGTCCTCTAGATACTAATCACTTACCGCCTGTTATGCGCTAAGGAACTGTCACAGGAGGTTACACATTTGCAACATATCGCCCATGCAGATGAAGACCTTTTCTAGAATAGGGCCTCTGCAATAACGCCACCCGATCTGGATGCCGCTAAGCTTGGACGCGTTGATCCGTCTGTGTGTGTGGTGACCGGGAGGCAAGGTGGCGGCTCGGAACTGTTTGAATCTATACTGGCTGTGAGATAGCTGAGCAGTTAATAGTCGAGTTCTGGATTTAGATGGCTTGGGTGTAATTTGGGGCCCCGACACTTATTTACTTTGTGAGGAGTGACAAAGATTATGTGACCATCTTTAATCTAACCTGAGATGTGAGCGCTAAATGTCGTCTCCTGCTCCTTCCTTCTCCGGTGCCTTTACCCAGTGACCAGCGTGAACAACCGTCCAGGACAGCCCTGCCCATGAGAGTCTTACACGTGAACCTTCCATACTCTACTCAGAATACATCGTCTTTGCAAATGATTTCCCCCTGACTGATCGGGAAGGAGAACTGAAAATAGCCATTTTCTAACTCCCAGTGTGGCAAGGTCACACTCTTAGAACTCGGGGACAGATTGGTGGTGGCCAGGGCAGGAGGGGAGGGTGGGGCGCGATGTGCGTTACACGAGCTGAGTGCTTCGTGGGGCGCTAACGTCCCGCACGGCGGCCGCAGTTAACAGTGCCGCCTCGTACCCTTGAGATCTGCTGAGAGGGTGGATCTTACATGTTCTAATCACACACACACCACACAGACCACACAGACCACACACACCACACAGACCACACACACACACGCACCCCCCCCACACACACACGCCACACACACCATACACACACCACGCACACACCGCACACACCACAGACCATACAGACCACACACACCACACAGACTACACACACACACACACCCCCCACACACAAAGAAAAGCAGTGCCCGTGAGGTGATGGATGTGTTGATTAGCTTGATTGTGCTGATTATTTCACAATATATACGTATTTCAGAACATTAAGTTGTACCTTAAATATCGACAATATTTGTCGATTATACCCCAGTAAAGCTGGAAAGTGATACAAGCAGAGGTGTCTTCTTTCTCAAACGAAAAGTATTCCGTCTATGAGAGGACGCCGTTCCCTCCCCATGGGGCCGTAACCCGCTGTTAGAATCATGAAAACTGACTTACAGGCATCCCCCGCTCCCCTCCCCCGGAAGTCACGGTCATGCATGACAAGGTGAAATTCATGTCGCTTGGCTGGATTTGTTAGTGGCAATTTGGCACATTAATTATGGTAAAATTGTGTTTGTACCCAATAGTGACTATAATTGGATGTCAAATTTGATTGTGGCTTAAAAGTGAAACGGCCCGTCCTGCGAGGCACTGCGTCTAAGACGAGGTGCCCGAGAGTCGCCAGCCCCCTGTCCCCTGGCTGGGTTTGTCTACGAGCCTGGGGAGGCACACTGCAGGGCCAATGTCATCTGCAGCGGAAAGCAGTGGAAATATGGCAGGTCCCCACAGAAGGAGCTCGGCTGGCCAGACCATGACGTTCAGACCGCGACATCGCAGAGGGCGCCTTCTGCCCTCCGTGGAGAGGGCAGCATCGGAGTGCAGAAGGGGGCGCAGGCTGAGCCAGATGACCCCGGAGTCCCTCAGGGGGCTCCGGGCTCCCCACCTCCCAGGCCCAGCTATGCGTCACCTGTGTGTGCCAGTTGGGGACCGTTTCTTAAACACATTCTCCTGAGCTGGGCTGAGCAGAGAGACGGCGGCTCACAGGCCCGTGCAGTTCACGATGCTAACAGAGGCGCCCAGCAGGGCCAGACTAGCGTACCGGCTGAAACCGGCTGGTCCCGGCCACCGAAAACAGAGCCACGCTCAGAATCCAGCCAGCCCGAGAGCCGTAGGATGTAGCGCAGAGCGGACTCTCCCGGAGGGGGTTGGGGAGCCTGCACCGCTAGACAGGGTTCTCGGCTGTGCCGGGAAGGACTCAGACACACCGGAGTGAGAGCGTCTGGGGACTCGGGGACAGAGCCAGGGGGAGGGGCAGAGCCGGAGGGAGGGGCGGAGCCGGGGGGGGGGGGCAGGGCCGAGACACAAGAGGACTAAGACGGCACTAGACGACCCGGGAAGAGACAGTGAGCGGGACCCGAGGGCTCGGGGAGTCCAGTTTGTGCGTCACTCAACTCCACTCAGTTGAAGGCTCTGCCTGCCTGGCACCCCTGCCCGGCCCCCCTGCCCGGCCCCCCTGCTGCGTAGGGTCAGAGGGAGAAGCCACGCAGCGCGGGAGGATGCCGTCCATGCTCTCGTGTGGGCCCCGGGAGCCCCCGTTCAGTCAGCACCCTCATTTCCAGTCCGAGCCACAGCAAGCCCGTTGTTAGTTGCAGCCGAGTCCTCCGGCCGAGGCCCTGCGTCCCCCTGCCCGAGCAGCCTGGTCGCCTGTGGGCAGCTCCTAAGTCTGTCCCCTAATGCTTTTACCCGTCGCTCACAGTTCTGCCTTTTGCAGACGTAAAATAAATTTGCGCCTTGGCTCGTCGGCTCCAAGTACCGCAGGTATCCTGGGGTTACGTGGTCGGCCAGGTAGGTGCAGGAGCGTGAGGGAGAAGCAAATAGAAAAACAAACAGAAGACAGACGGACTGGACGAGGCCCCATGGGAGCGGTGAGGCGGGCGCCCGCCGCGCAGTGAGGGGACCCCCGCCCCCCCCCCCCCCCGAACGCCGCCTCTGCCGGGGAGGCTTCCCGGCTCGCAGTGCCAGCGCGCCGTCGCCCTCAGCCCCGCGGCCCCGCTTTCGCTCAGCTTAGCCCCAAAGTGTCGGCCGTGCTGCGCCTGCGGGCCCGGCCCAGGACACGGCCCGGGGAAGCCGGGGTCGCGGGGACCGCGTCTCGCACCTGTGAGTGCTTCTGGACGTGCGCGAGGACGACGTGCCCTGTACCGGGGACGCCGAGGCAGCGTCTCCTCCCGACGGCCGCTCCGCGCCCCGCCCCCGGCCTCCCTCCGGTCTCTGCTGGAAGGACAGCTGACCGAGGGCCGCGCGATGGCCGGTGCCTTGACATCCTCCTCCTCCTTGCGTGGTTTCCTCAGTGCCGGGGCGTCTCTGCGTGTTCTTCCCTCCGCGAGAACGCGGGCTCCTGGGGGCGCGGCGTCCTGCCAGTGCTGCTCACTCGGTAACTCCTGCGCCTGCGCCGTGACTGTCACAGAGCAGGTGTTACTGACAGGTGAGCGTCTGCCCCATAAACCCAGGCCGCTCGGGAAGCCCGTCCTCCCCTTCCGCCTCCCGCTCCCCCAAAAGGCCCCAGCTCCGCGCCTGCTTCTCCCCGCGAGCCCTGCCGCGTCCTCCAGCCGACCCGTGAGGACCTTGACGCAGTCCACAGAAACGGCGGCTTCGGGGAGGAGGGCAGGCGAGGGGGCCGGCCCGAGAAGGCGGTTGCTGGGCACCCACAAACGGGAGGCTCCACTAAGTCCAGTGACTGGGGGGGCCTGGGGCGGACACCAGGGTGGCCTCGGCGTCAAGCTGCGTCTTCGAGAGGCACAGGGGAGACACACGGATCCGTTCCCCAGGCTGATAGAGAGTCATGTTGATGAGTACTGCCCGGTTCGAAGCCCAGCTCTGGGGCCCGCTGGCCGCGTGAGCGCGCCCGGGCCAGTGGCCGCTCCGAGCCTCGCTCTTCCCATCTGCGCAGCAGGAGGAGGCGCGTCTCCTTCGCCCCGCTAACCAGAGGGGTGCACGCACTGGTACGCCCCACAGGTGCTTCCTTAGACACCGCCGTGTTCCAAACACCGGCTCCGGAATCAGAGGTTCAGTCATGAATTAAACAGAACGCTTCTTCCCAGAGACCATAAATAGTGACGAGCATGTTTCAGGCCATGAAGTGTGCTGTGTAGACGGTACCTGGGGACCACTGTAAATTGCTAGTGATTCCTCTTGGGTAACCGCCTGAGTCATAGACTATGTCCTCAACAAGAAACACATCTGGTCTCTGTCCCCAGTTCCTGGTGCAGAGCTCCTAAAGCCCTTGACATTTCCTGAGTGATGGAAGTATCTTTTTGCTATTCATAAGGAGCTCTTTTTGAGCAAACCTGTGCCTACAATAAGGAGGTGACTCAGCTTGGGGTCTCTAGGTAGCGTCAGGATGGGGCTGATCACCAGAAAGACCACGTGTGATTGAAGAGCAGGAACCTTCAGTCCCAAGCCCTGACCTCCGGGAAGGGGAGGGCTGGGCGGCTGGAGATTGCACTCGGCAAGAACCCTTACCGGTGCCGTGTGGTGCGCTTCCTGGCTGGTGACCCCGCGGAGGCGCTGGCCGGGAGGTGTGCCCTCCCCGCACGCCCGCCCTGTGCATCTCATCCCCCGCCCCCCCCCATGTGCCCGCCTCGTAGTCTTTCATAATAAATCGATAAAACACAAGCAAACGTTTCCCTGAGCTCCGCGAGCCACTCTGGCAAATTCTCACGCCTGAGAAGGGGTCGTGGGAACAGAAGCGCAGGTGATGACCTGGGCCTGTGATTGGCACCTCTTTGAAGAGGGGCGGCGGGACTCGCAGGGCGAGCCCTCACTCAGCCCGCGGGGCGTGGAGTTACACTGCAGGGCAGCCAGGGCGTCCGCAGGCGCGGGGTTGGTTGGCGGTGCCCGACACGCTCCGGAGGGCAGAGTCCCCTTCGAAAGACACCGCCGGGTCATTTCGCCAGCCAGTGAAAGAGGGTTTCGGCTGCTGCGCATTGTCACTGCCGTCTGCTGTGGCCAGACTTTTAGATTTCAGTGGTTCTGGAGGGTATGCAGAGGTGTCTCGGCGTCATTTGCAAACGAAGTCCCTTGATGACTGACGATGCTCATCGCCTCTTTCTTGTGCTTCTAGGCCGTTTATATGTGTTTCCTTATAAAAAGTCTTTCAGGCCTTTCTCCATTTTTAAATCAAGTTCTCTTTCATTATGGAGTTGTAGGGGTACTTATTCTAATCTGTGTGAAATTTGTCGGAGGCCTTTCCTCATCTGAGGTTTGCCCATTCATTGTTAAAATCGCTTCCTATTAATCAGCAGCTTTCAATGTTTTAAAGGTCGATCATTCCATTCTTTTCTCGTTTGCAATTCTGAGTCTTGATTAAGAAACTTTTGCTAAATCCAGGGTGGCAAAGACTTTCTGGTTTTCTCTGAGAAGGCTTGTTCTTCTAAATGTAGCACTTAGGTCTGTAATCTCTTTCAGGATGAGGTAGTGAGTCATTTCCGTTCCGATAGAAACAGAGAGCCGCGCTTCACCTTTCTCCCTGGATTTCACATTATCGTTGTGCAAAGAAGGCAAAAAGCGTCACGTAAAAGTGGTTTCAGTCTCAGACAAAGCAAAAGACATGATCGCACGGATGGCGATTCGAGACGCGATGTTCATTTTGCCGTTTGCAAAGTACTTTATTCCTATGGGTCGTGTAAATCTATAAAAAGCCGTTTTTTTCTCAGCCTCCATAGAACCTAAAGAGAGCCCGACATTTTGAGATGAAAGTATGTCTACATACTTTGTCTGAAAATTCTACCCAGGGTGGCCATGACGCTGTGCAGGCATCTCGGAGGACATGTGACGGCCCCGTGCCAGGAGCAGGGAGCATCGCCGCGTCCGGGGCTACGGGCGTCGCACCCCTGATGGACCGTGAAGGCCCTGAGCTGCTGCTTCCCCTCTGGACAGCCATGGTGACCTGATCTTCTCGAGCCCTGTGTAAACGCTGGGGCCCAGGTCACAGTCCTTTGTGAACGTTCTCCTCTATTAAAAAAAAAAAAAATCTAAAAAGCAAACAGTAAACATACCAACATAACTTAAGTAAATTTATAAAGAGATCATTGACGGCTACTAAAAATTTGACTATAAAAAACCCAAAATTTAGTGTTTGCATTTCACAAAAACACAAAAACAAAAACAAAACTTAAAATAAAAGGCGTTCGTTCCTTCCTGAATGCCATTTCCTTCAAAATTCCACTTCCCTCCTCCTTTGGAGCGGAATTCCCAAGGCTTTATAAGCGCTCGGGCAGAGCTGGTGGGGCCCGTGGGGCTGGCTCGGGGCCCCTGTATCCCAGGGCAGAAGGCTCGCGGGAGAGGGCCGTCCGGAGCGCTGAGAAGCAAGGCAGACGGGAGACGGCGGGTCGGCCGCTCTGGTTCGTTTCTCGCCAGCTTCCTAGGAGCCCGGAAGCATGTGGCTTCGCGGGCTCTTCCACTGCGTGTCCACCGTCACGGGCTGCCTGTGGGGACTGGGGGAGAGCCACGTGGTGAGCGAGTTACTCGGACTCTGGGCCGGCCCCGCGGCGGCCGCCTCCCGAGGCGCCTGGGCCATGCTGCCCCGTAGGAAACCAAGCAAGGCCGGGATGCCGGACCATCTGTGATTAGAATCCAAGGGACATGAACCCGGAGCGTTTGTGGTCAGTGTCCCTCAGATCTGCTAGCTGCGTAGGCGCCAATGCTAATTCCTGCAGATAAGTCGCTCAGCATACAGAAAGGGAAATGTCGACCCCGCGCTCCATGCATTTAAACAGTTCTGCCGTGCACCGGACTGTTGGTAATAACGCATTTTCATAAGTGCATCGAAGTGCGCATTAGTTTATTTCCTGTTACACGACCGAGTTTTACTTTTACCCTTCTTAAACACGTTCGAGAGGTTAGGCCATGTCTCTGGTCATCTCCAAGCGCTACTACTCGGGCCACTAACTGAGATAGTGCCGTGTATACCACAGCGTGTTCAAGGCCAGTGCGGGTAAGGCGACACAGTGCCCGCCTGGCGTCTTTGGGGAAAAGATGTGTCGTAATTCCTTCGTGCCTGAAAGACACACTGCTCCTGACAAGCATGAAAATGCAGGAGAGTCTTCGAACTGGCAACTGCCGTGGTAGGTAGACAGTGATTTGGCGCCCGCCGAAGGTGGCTGAGGTGAGGTTTCTAGGTGAGGAGCCACCTGCGTTGTTGGCAGAGGTGTGGGACCCTCCAGTCTGACAGGAGACTGTCAACGGGGCGGGTGAACCTGCCCCCGAGGTGGCGGCTCATGCACCGGTGATGGGCGAATAAACTGCGTAAAAAGCGCTGTTTTCCGTGTCACGGTGGGCGTCTCGGGAACACGAGGGCTGGGTGAGAAGCAGGGCGAAGCCTCGAGAATGGGCGGTCTCGCCCGCCGGGGCTCCGGCTGAGCCTCGTGGGGGCCAGAGCCCAGGGTGGCACGCCGCGTCTGCTCGCCAGCCTCCGGGGTCCTGGGCATCCTCGTCAGGGACGCGTAGATGTCCCAGGGAGCCACACTCGGCTCTCTTGGTGCAGGTGCACAGGGAGAGACGAGCCGGCTGCCGGCTGCACCCCCGGCTCCGTGCGGGGTGCACTGCCCCTGCCGGGGTGCGGGGTGCGGGGTGCAGCTGGAGGGTGACCGAGAACGTCCACGCGTGGGGGGAGAGCCGCGCCCACGCCCCGTAATGTGGGATGCGTGAGAGAGAGTGAGCCATTGTGGCCACATGGAGGTTTTATTTTTAATCACGATGTTATCACAGACACTTACAACTTTATAATTGATGTTTATAGCAAAATAGTTTCCTAATCTCCTGCCAGAGGAGCATCCTTACCGAAATGGCTCATCCAAGCTTTTCGTAATTGTTTGATTTCACCTGCTAATTAGAGGATTTCTATAAAGAACAACCTACTCCATTTTCGGTCCCTGATTCAAAAAAACTATAATAATCCTGTATTCTTTATAAAAAGCTTGGATTAATTCAGCGAGACTAATTCCAAATTTCAAAAATAAGGCACATCTTGGATACACAAAGCGTGTGAGTCAGTACCCTCAAAAATGAGCACTAGGCTCGGAGCGCAGCGCGAGCGTTGCAGATCCGCCTGGCGGCGTCTGGCGCCCTCTGCGTCAGCGCCTGGCTTGTCGTTTCTGGGACCACCACGGGCAGACCCTGGCGACGTTCTCGCGTGCCCCCGGACGTCACAGCGGGGCAGGGACGCTCGATGCCCTGATGACATCGGTCCCTTCTGTTAACACGTCGACTGCAGCTTAGTTCTGAGAAGGCTGTGTCGCCGTTGGACCAGCTTTGGGGAGAATGGACTTTGGAAGACGAATTGTGGACGAGCTGTTCACGGTACCATTTTACAGTTTTGTCGGGAATATCTCACGCGTAACCTCCGAAGTGTCATCCTGTTGATATTAGCCAGAACCTGTTTCCGATAGCCGGGGCGCGGGGCGGGGCGCGGGGCGTGCGTGGGGCGGGGCGCGGGGCGAGGCGCGGGGCGGGGCGCAGGGCGGGGCGCAGGGGCGAGGCGAGGGGCGTGCGTGGGGCGGGGCGCGGGGGCGAGGCGCGGGGCGGGGCGGGGCGTGGGGCGGGGCGTGGGGTGCGGGGCGGGGCGCAGGGCGGGGCGCGGGGGCGAGGCGCGGGGCGGGGCGCGGGGCGAGGCGCGGGGCGGGGCGCGGGGCGGGGCGCGGGGCGGGGCGCGGGGCGGGGCGGGCCCGGGCCGTGTCCCCCGCGTCGGGAGCGAAGGGCCTCGCGTGACGGGAGCTCCCTGTCCCCTCTGTTCACACAGCCGCACACACACGGTCGTGCTTCGCTCCGGCTCCGGTTCTGCCTTAAAAACTAGACTTTCGGCCCCGGACAGCCGCGGTCCCCATTTCTCCCCGAGGTCCCCGCCCCGAAGCCCGCTGATGGGAAACGCTGGGTTTCCGGGGGCAACAACTACTTCTCTAGCCAGGGCAAGAACAAAACAACAACAGAAACAGAAACGCGGAGGTCGCTAATCACTTATCTCTCCATGCGGTTTCGGGAAGTTTTTTTCAAGTTTCATTCTCTCTTTTGTCCTTCCTCGACCGTGTTTACAATGTGCCTTTACTAGTCTCTGAAATAACAGTCTTGGCAATCCTGTTATAAAAGTGAGTTGCGGTTGCTGAAAAACATTTTACCACAAAGCTAGACACCAAGGCGTCAGAAACGGCCTTCTTGCCGCGTTTTCTCGTGGGGGACCCGCTCTGTGAGCTGGGCTGCAGGCCATGGGGTGGGGGACGGTCGAGCCTCCTGTCCGAGCAGCTTCAGGGACCAGGCTGGGGGGGGGGGGACACTTCCAGCCCTCACCTGGGAGCAGGTGGCTTCTCCTTCGTGCTGGGGAAGAATCCCCAGCGTGGGCGCGTTCTGTGCCCGTCACCCAGAAGCGTCTGGTCACCGCCTCCCCACAAGGCTCCTGCTCCCCATTGGCAGCACGACCTGAGGACCATGGGGGTAGAGGGGGGGGTCTCCCCGGTACCTGCCTGGTCCCCAGTCTTTATCGTCAGCACCAGGTGGGGCCCTGTGAGAAAGAGACAGTCGGGACTTGCAACCCCCCCTCCCCCAACGTCTACTCCGGTCGAGGCGAGGTGCTCGTGGCCCCTTGATAAGCAGGGTCTCATTCCATCTTTCCAAACTCTACGGTAGAATTATGTCATGTATGTGTCTGGCAAAGATGACAGTTGAATTATGTGGGCTCAGGACAGGGAGAGGGACCGAGAGGAAGCTGATGTGTCCTCTGACTCCTCCCACGACCCCTTTCAAAGCAGATCTCGACCTGAGCCGCCCTGGGCGACGTGGCCGCCGCTGAGGGGCAAAAAGAAGTTCATCTTTGGCCCTTCGAGCTTTTAAGGGTCTGGCACCTTGGGCACTAATGTGGTTCAAAGGATTTTTAAAGGTGGTTTTGAAAACTGGTAAATTTCGCCTGCTACTCTGACTTTTCATATGATCTCATTCTACTGTTATTGTCCCCAATTTGTAGACAAGGACGGGACACTCAGGACATTGTCCAGATCAGCTGGCCAGGAAGCAGTTTGGGGGGAGGGGCAGTCACCGAGACGCATCCGAGCCCAGAGGCTGAGAGCTGGGCCTTCGCCCCGCACAGGCCCCGGACACTCTTCCTCCGTGGGAGCTGACGCTGGCTTCCCCTTTGCCATGAGCTCGTGCGACCTGGCTCAGGCCTTCCTGGGCCGGGGTTGGTTCCCAAGGCCCTTGCACCCACTCACCGGACGTCAGGCCCACGGGACGCACAGGTGTCCCGAGACTCAGGGCACCATCGGGGCCAACTCATCTTCTCAAAAATGTTCAGTCTTAACAACCAAGAAACACGTGCTGTTCAATGGGGCTTTGAGCACGTATCATGCAAAATCGCGTACTCTGCAGCGAAACCAACTACAACTCAAAGGGCAGGCTTCGTCCCAAGTCCCCAGCCCCAGTCTTAGAATGGGGAGGACAGGGGCTCTTCCGGAATCTTCTGTGCCAGACGAGAATACGAAGGCTTTCCCGTCCGCCCCGACGCCCTCGAGATGGAGGCGGATGGGGGTCGGCCTCTGCAAGGCGCCGGCGTGACGCGGGGCACGGAGTGGGCATCACGGTGTCACACGCGCTCCCCCAAACCTGTCACGCGTGGGGCGGAGCGCAGGGCACTGCCGGAGCCCCCGCCCGCTCACCACGTCCCCCGGGAGAGGGCTTCGGAGTCGCGGTCCGCGGAAAACGGCGCCGGTCACGCGGGGCGGGCCCCCCAGCCGGCTCAGCCGCGCCCTCCCACTGGACAGGCGGGCGAGGGGCCGCTCCGCGCTGCGGTTGGGGCTCACGGACACGCACCCCCGAGTGCATTTGGAAGGGGAGGGCGGACCGGCAGGTGGAGATGTGCGCTTTAGACTTATCGTGCAATGAGGCAGCAAGGAACAAGCCCACGCTGTCCCTGGATGCTCGGAGGTGAGGACAAGGCGGGTGGAGCCGCGTCAAAGGCGCTGTGTCCCGTGTCCCGGCGTCTGGACCCCGCGCGGTTCTGGACTTTCACGGGTGCCCCCGCGGACCTCACCTCCACGTCCTCCGTCGTGGTGCATGGTGGGAACAGATTCCAGCAGTGCTGTTAGAAATGCTAAGCGTCAAGCCCCGCAGAAAGGATGGAGACAGGGTGGCATTACTTCCGGAAGAGGGACAGTGGCCACACGTGGAGGACTGCGTTGGGTCGGGTACACTCTGTCCCCAGCCTGCTGTGGGCCCCCCACCTGCGGGGACCCGGCTGCTGCTGGCCCAGCTCCAGAACTAGAGCGTGACATCCGGGCTGGAGCTACTCAGCGCCAGGCGATGGGTCGGGGTTGGCACGTGACTTGGCCGATCAGGATGGGTTTCCCACCACTTGGCGCCCGAACCTTCGTGCCCAAGGCCTGTGCAGGCGCCTCATCCCCGCTCTGTGCCCTGACGTGGATCTCACTGTCCTCATTCACATGTGGCAGTGCGCGGGGTCGGAGCTGCGGGGGGCCCTGGCCGAGGCCACAGAGCCGGAGACGGGCCAGGCAGGAGTGGGCCCCCCGAGCTTCCGACCAGCTCCACACTGTCAGTGTGACCACATCTCAGAGCACAGGGCGGCACCCAGCACGCCCTGCCCCAGAGCCATCCCGCCCACCTCACAGCGGGACCCTCACTTAGAAGGCCAGTTTCATCTAGACGGAGAGCGTTCCCGGTGTGCCGTGAGGCCGCCGGGGCCTTGCACGACCCTGGGCAGGCGGGAAGGGTGCTCTCGTGGTTCACTAGACGAGGACACTGAGGATCGGAGTGGTCACCGAGCTCCCACGGGCCGTGAAGCAGTCACGGACAACAGTGCACAGACGCCCACGCCCGGGTTCGGCCCACGGGCGACCGCTCGCTGTCCCCCGGCCCGGTGGCATGGCTAAATACTGCTGCCACCGTGAAGTGGCTGTCAAGCAGTCGAGCGAGGAAAAGGGGGCCTCAGGCCCTCGGGCGTCCTTTCTCAACCCCAGCACCACCAGACGCCGAGGAGCCGGCCCTGGCCGGGGCGGGGGAGGCGCTTAGTCTCTTCCGAGTTTCCACGGGAACAGACGGCAGCCGGCATTGTCACCAGGAGGTTGTGCCTGGCCACGAAGGCCATCGTCTGGTGTCGCAATCACCGTTTTCCTCATTTCGATCCGGGAAGAAAGTCACACGGCCACTTTAGCAAACGGTGTTTCGATGGCCCCGGATGTCCATAGTCAACGTAGAACGACAAGAATGGTTAAGAAGGGGCCGTCGGGGGGACGCGAGGTCACTTCTGCACGTGCAGCCGACGGCAGCAGAGCCTTTTCTCCCGAGGGCATTCCCGCACGCAGCGGGGACCCCAGGCTCGCAGGCTGAACTCCGCCGCTCAGGAACAGCGTCCTCTGATCTGAATGCACCACATTCTCCCCGTGAGTTCGTCTGCGGGGCGGGTGACGGTCCAGTGTCGTGTCCGGCGTCCGGTCTGAACGTGTACACGTCGCACGCGGAGAGTTTCCCGTAAAAGCCCGCCACTTTCGGTGTGAAAGCTCTCGGTGTATGAACACTTTTAACGTGAGGGCGGAACCCGGGTCCCTTACGTCAGCCCCAGCCCACTCCGCCGCGGTCTCTCCCATCCCCGGTGACGGTCACACCGTCCTTCCCGGTGGCCCACCGTGCTGGGCGCCTCCTGGCCTCCCGATGCCAGGCTCGGACGGATCGGGGACCCCCGTCCGCGCTGCCTTCAAACGTCCAGATCCAAACCGCCCGCCGGCCCACCGGCCACCCCCATCCTCACGCGCCACTCTGCGGCTGACAGTGTCTCGCAGGCGGGTGGTGACGAAGGCGGCCACGCCGTGTCGTTGGCTCCGATCCCCGTCCTTCCCGTGGGGCCTGGCGGTCCCACGGCGCAGCGTCCGCATCACCGGCGCAGAGCGGGGGTCGGGCACCGGGCGGCGGCGTCTTCGGCGGCGGAGGGGGTTAACCTAACGCGCGCCGGCAGCTGCTTGGCCAGACTGCTCCCCATCACGGCGAGCTTTTTTTCCGAAAAGACCTACAGTGATCAACAATATGTCGCAGCAGCTGCCAGTCTCTTGCGCAGGGACTTTCCGTGTACGGCTCAGAGCGGCGGCTGCTCGGAACGTGCTCGGGGCGGCCGGGGTCCTGCGGGCTGAGCGGCGCGGAAGCCGGTGCCCAAGGGTGTCAACGTGACTGACCCCGCCGCTCTCTGTGTCACTCCTGGTTCGGCCCAGGAGCACGTTGCTCTCAGGTCACCTCAGGTCACAGGGAGACCCGGGCTGCTGGGCGGAGGCTTGTGCCCCAGGACAGCCCACCACACCTCTCGTCGGGACGATCGCAGCAGCGGCCGCAGCCGCGTCCGGTCCGACCCCCACTGCCCACCACCCACCTAATGCAACGCCCGGTCCTCTTCGTGGTGGGAGACACGTTCCTTCAAGTCCCCGGACCCGGACCCGTGGCGCCTCAGCGCCCTGGCGGACACCCGCCGAGCCTGCCTGGCGTTGGGCTCCGGCCTGGGACCGGGCCTGGGGCGGGGCCTGGGGCGGGGCCTGGGGCGGGGCCGGGGCGGGGCAGCCCACACGCGTGCTGGGGGCTTCCAGCTTCCCTTACACTGCCAGGCGTCAGGCCGGCGCCACCGGCCCCCCAGGACATGACGCAAGCTAGTGGCCAGCCCTCCTCGTCACACTGTGCACCACCCAGCCACCGCCCGACAAGAATGGACGCAGGCCGGCCACACCTGGCAGCGACGCGTTCGGAGCACCCCGTCCCCTCATTTCTTGACACCGTCCCAGGCAGACTTCCGCGGAAAACAGGACCGTCTCTGCTCATCGGACCCCGCTCGCCCCTGTGGAAGCCAGCCTGCTTTTACATGGCCGCCTCTCCGCTGGGAATCTTGAACAGCCCCAGGGGACACCCACGGGGAAGTCAGATGTGGCCGCAAAACCCCAGGGTGGCTGCGCGGGTCTCCCGGGAGACCCGTTCTGTGCTCCAGAACATCCCATTAGGGTCCCCCACCTCCTGGGCAGCTCGTTGTGCTGAGTCACTGCCCCTTTCCAAGGCCCCCTCCCCTGGAGAGGACAGGACTTTATTATAATCACCCCTATAAATGGGCTGCCTCACCAGTCAGAGGGAAGTATTTTTCAGAGGAAGGGATATTTCTGGAGAAGTGGGAAAGGTTGGCAAATCCGCCCTGGGGTCCCCAGCCGGCCTCGGGTCTTTTTTTCCTGACTATCCCCGATCCCTCCTTTTTCTGAATTCTGGAAAGAATCCAGCACTTCTCCACCAGACTCTGAATAAATGAAGGCACGGCTACTTCCCCCGAGGCTGTCGGTCTTTAATTACGGGATAAGCCTTCATCGCTCATTAGAAAAATTTCTGCCAGAAAGGAGAAGTCTGTCACTGGGCAGAAAACCCTTCCCAGGGCCCCGGCGAGCTTGCCGGTGCCAACAACGAAATATTCAACATCCCTCCAGCCTCAGCTACAACCGCAGGCCATTGATCCCTGGTTATCGGGCAGACGATTGACTGGAAGTCCCTTGTAATTACACTGGATCTTTTTAAAAACGCTTTGCAATTTCCAGTCCAATGCAGTGGATGGACCTCCGTCTAGCCCCTGAGCTGGCAGTGAGGAGCTGAGGTGATCGAGGACCCCTCCGCCCGGCGGTTGTCTGGAGAGGCTCGGGGAGACGACGGATGCTCTTCCGACGCCTCCGGGAGGTGGGAAGCGGATGACCCCGTGGTCAGCGGCGGGACGGACAGGAGAAGCTTCGTGCAGGGCTAAGATGTAGTGAACGCGGGGCCCGGAAGCCCGGCAGACGGCACGAACGTCGGGAACGTCGACCGGTAGAGCAGGTACGGTGGGGAAGCACGGAGCCCGACGCGGACGGCGTTCGGCCTCCACCAGCAAAGACGAGGCCTCCCAGACGGTAGCAGAAGCAGCGTTTTCGACGACGGCTCTAAACATGAGTTCGCCACAGCCTCCCCCGCTTACTCGTACCAGCAGGTCTTAAACGCCTGTAGCTCCGGAGTCAGCTATCATAACATTTATTCGAGGTCCCGCAATTTCCTTTTGGAAGCCTCGTCTTTTATTAGATACAAGCCGCAATAAACTCAGCAGGTAGGATTGTTTGCCCTCTTTGGGAAACCAATTTTACCTCCAAAGGTTACGAAGCTTTTTAAGGTCACAGATACAGTAATGGAGAGGTAGGATTGGATCCGGGCAACTGAACACACATTGTCAGAGGCCACGAACTTTTTCCATAAAGAGCCCGATAGGAAGTGTTTTAGACTGCGGCCCAGTGTGTAGTCTTTCTCCCAAGGACCCACCATTGCCGCTGTCGTGACAAATAACCACAGACAGAGAAACGAATGGCCGTGTTCCAGTAAATAACGTACATTCGTTGGATTGCCACCAATAGCTGTTTTTCGAAAACGTGTCGTAAATATTAACAGTATTGATAGAACCTTGAAAAATGTGCCATGTCCCATTCCTGCCGTAGAAAAACCCAGAAGCCATTACCGCCCGAGACCGACCGCAGCAGCCTCGTCCAGCAGGCCGCTTCCCCCGGCTCGTCTGCCAGCCCGCGCTTGTCCGAACGCAGGCGGGTCGACATGACCCGGTCTCTTCATGATTTTCCTTCATCTTCCGCTTTGTTGAATGCAATTCATTTCCCTAAAAGAAATCCTTCTATGTTTTCCTATTTTGATGTGTGCTAAGAAATGACAAAACATCCAAAACCCCATTATGTAAATGCTGGCGTAATAGGTTTACCGATTATGATCATTGAGCCTGCAAGGGAACCGAGCTGTGGGCCTCGGGCTCCCCTGGGAAGCCTGAGGCGTGGCCACCCGCCCTGGAGCAGTGGCACTAAAGACCATCTAAAGCACTCAGGGTTTCCTTAGGTAGGTCAGACGGAGATGATTATTTCTGGGCATTTGCACGGCGTGCTGTGGACATGCAGTCTCCTTGACATCTTACAATTGTCCCTTTCGGTTGTGAAATCATTTTTATATAACGGCGATAACAGCTGTCTGCAGAACGCCTCGCCCACTCCGGTTTACAGGAGAACATAAAAAGGCCATCTGCCTGAAGTTTATCCTGGAAACCCACTGCCAGACAGTAGACAGAGCACTAAATGATATACGGCCTCAAAAAAAATCACTGACAAGCTCGCTCTGGGGAAAAGAGAGGCCAAGCAGTGTCCCGGCGGCCTCTGGAGTGGCAGTTAAATGGAAATAAATGTCAGATATGTAAGAACCCATTTCTTGCTTAGTAAACAGAAGTCACACCACTAAAACTTCCTCTTGCCTTGATGGTCACTAGCTGCAGATTTGACAGCCTTCGGAGGCCAGATGCTGAATGCCGGTCCTCCCCGGAAGTGGGGGAGGGACAGGAAACCGAGCCGCCCTGGGGGGGAGGGACGGGGACCGAGCGCCCCCAGAAGGGAAGCAGGAGCGTGACAGACGCAGAGGAGAGCGGCGCCCTCTCCGCGCTGGGCTAAGACGGGCAGCGCCGATCTGCCTTCACGTCCTGTCGTGCTGAGCCCAGATTAGACCTAAGAACCCTGTCACCCTAAGTGCCACAAAGTGCCACCGATTGGCAGATTTTCTCTCCCCACCAGACAAGGCTTAACGAGACTGCAGTAGAGCAGAAAAAAAAAAAAATTTAAATGTAAACGAGCTGAATGATCGCGGGCAGGAGGAATCGGACTGCGCGCGGACGTGCCCACGCCGGACAGTACTGGGCAGCAAGGACAGACGCGACAGCAAAATGCACCGGAAATATGTCGTGCGAATAATAACTCACAGGGGCATCGTCGCTGGGCATTTCCGCACATACGCGCGGACACCTACATGGCCTCGCGCTGATTCCTGCCTCCGCGCAAACGCTCCCTCCGCAGAGAGGTCCGCGCGCCGCGTCGCCTGCGGCGGGGACCCCGCGCCGTCCGTCTCCATGCGTCCGCGCCACCGGAACCCCGGGCTCCGTGCCCCCTTCCGCGTGCCGTTCGTGGGCCCCGAAGGAACGTCCTCGGCCTCCGTTTTGGTCACCTCTAAGGCCCCGGCTCCCGGGTTGTGCCCTGGGTCCTCCGTGCTCAGTGAACATGGGCTGAAGGCCGCACATGCGCACGCGCGCCCGGGGAAAGCGGGGAGCTGCAGCAGCACCCCACGGCATGCGCGTGCTGGGGGCACCGCAGCCTGGCTCCGCCGCGAGCCAGAGGTCCTCGCCGAGGTCCCGGGCCCACGGCCCCGGCTGGGAGACTCGCCCCCTCGCCCTCCGCGCTGGGCGCCGGGGGCTGCCCCGGGGAGGCAGGGCGCCCGCCTTGGAAGCGCCCCTCAGCCCCGCCAGGGCTCGGAGCCCGCGGGGAGGGGTGGACTCTCCCCTCCGTCCCTCCAGGGTGCGCCTGTGGGAGCCTCGCCCAGGGAGACCGCATGCGTCTCCCAGGGGGGCACGAAGCGCGACATTCAGCCCCGAAACCCACAGCCATCCGTCTGCGCCCCCCCTTTCACCGCGGTCCTTTCCTGCTGCGTCGGGACGCTCCAAAGCCAGCATGCAGAGCGCTGCTGAGGGGGACAGCGCCCCTCAGCACCCGCAAAGTGGGTGTCCCTGGAAACTTGGATTGAAGCACAAGCCTCATTCTTCAAATATGAACCGACAAACACGAACCGAATGCCGCGCTGTGCCGGGCGCTGTCCGCGGTGCTGAAGACGCACCGGGGAACACAGCGGTTCGCCGCCCGCCCCCCCAACTGACGACATTCCGGGACAAAGACACACCGGAGACCAATGGTCTAAACTAGTCCTCGCTATGAAGGGCATTGAGCAGCGTGATAAACTGAGTAGGGGGACGCGCAGGGAGGGGACAGGAGCTATGTCAGCTAAGCAGGTCGGGGAGGCGGCTCGGAGCAGGAGACACTTGTGCCGGGACCTCACTGAGGAAAGGACCCAGGCCCGGGGAAGGACCCGGAACGCAGGTTCCTGGCAGAGCAGAGACCCGAGGTCGGTGATCTGAGAGCAGCCTCGGCAGAAGCAAGTCCCGAAACACCTCCGGAGAGACTTTCCTCGCAGTGAAAAATGGATCTCGCTTCTGTCATCCGACGCCTGAGTGCTGGCGAGTTAGCTGCCCAGAGCTGTCCCAACCTCAGACCGCAGACCTGGTGGCTTCAGACAAACGAAACGCGTCTTCTTACAGTTCCGAGGCCGCAAGTCCGAAATCGAGGGGCCGGCGGGGCCGTGCTGCCCCCCGCATCTCCAGGGAAGACCCCGTCCTGCCTCTTGCAGCCCCTGGGGGCCCCGGGCGTCCCGTGGCCTGCGGAGCTTCACGCCAGCCCCTGCCTCAGTGGTCACGTGACCTCCCACCTCTGTGTGTCTCTCCTCTCAGAGGAAATCAGTCGCCGGATGAAAGAACCCCACTAAATCCAGGACGGCTTCGTCTCGAGATCCTGAATGAATTACATCTGCAAAGATGCTGTTTCTGAGGAAGGCCATGCCTAACTCTCCAGGTGACTTCCGGGGGAGCAGTCGCCCCTTGGGAATGAGCAGCAAACCTTCCTGCTGGTGCCCGTGTAGGGGTTTAGGGTTGGCCCTCGTTCTTGGTCTCGGCAGGGCAAGCCAGGGTGGGATGCATCCAGGCCTTTTCCGGAAGTGACCACAGGCAGTAAGGCTGGGCACTCCCATGGGCGTATCGTCCTTGCGACCCATGGCCACCGTCCTGCGAGGCTCCGGAACCTCGTACATCACCCTGTTCTCAGACACGGCCCCTGAGCCTGGTGGTGAGCGGAGTTTCAGCCAGACTCGGGAGGATACCTGGTCACATCCAGGCCAGTGAAATGGAACAGAAGGCGAACTATGGGACCCTTCCCCCTCCCCCCGATCAGCTGGCCAGCGCCCCGCCAGGCTTCTTACCTGCATTTGCCTTTCAGACTTTCCGGTGCTCAGAAGGAAGGTCAGAGAGGCTAGTTCCTTGGCTTGTGAGAGTGCCGTATCCACCACGTGCCGTGGAGACACTCAGCGAAGCCATCCTCACTAACGGTAGGAGTTAGTCTCGCTGTCCGCAGAGACAGAAAACAAGCCTCTGCAGGAGCCAGTCGGTGAAGCCTGCGAATGAAAGAGGGTTTCGGCTCCAGCACCCGATGGCTTCCGGGGCGCCTCCCGGTGCGGGCGGTGATTGGGGTGACCGAGGTGTGTTTCTCCTGTTTAAACATCGTGCTCACCTACGTGGCAAACAGCGAGCTGTGTACTTCCCGCTCCTTTTGCTAACGAAGAATGCGTCTGTGGGGGCTGTCCCCGCTGGCTCGTGCTTGTCAAGCAAAGATTTCTTACCATTTTGAGAGAGACACTGTCCTCAGGGGTCGTCTGGTGGGAAATGCAGAGTGGCCAGCTCACCGGTGGGACACAGCCTGGCAGGTGAGCCGCGAGCCCAGGCCACAGCTGCCATCAGCTCCTCTGCCCACCAGCACGGCCTGTGGAAGGGCTCGGCTGCTCTGGAAGACCGTGTCGGGGTCCCGAAGGCCACCCCTCTCTTCCGAGTCTCACCAGAAGGTCCCAGACTCCCCAGCATGCAGTTCTCACTGATAGGATTTATTGCAGTGACCTCGGAAGGCTACGCAGCCAGATCCTAAGGGGAAAGACGCAGACGTGTCTGGGGGAACCCGCCTGCCATTCCCTAGGCCAGGAGGGCTCTGAAGCGCGGCCTTCACGGAGGAGTGGGGTCACCGAGGGAGGCCTGGCTGGGACTCTGTCATGTGACTTCTCCCACGGCCCGGAGGCAAGCCTGGAGGCAAGCGGGGCTCTTCCCCAGACGACAGGGCTGAGCAATCCCAAACTCCCTGACGAGGAGCCGTCCCCGCTCGGCCCTCAGCTGGCCAGCGGGGGTGGGGCAGCTTCCTCCTCTGCGTGGGAGCCTCACGATCACTGCTCTTTCTCCCGGGGGACAGAATGACGTTTTAGGTCTCTACATTTTTCCAATTTAGGCAGATCTCTGATATCCAGATTCAGACTAAAAGTGAGGATTCAGATTCTGAAGGTCGTCTTTCAGATTCGAATTGCCCTAAAATACTCTGTAATATCCTGACTTTGGTTTTTTCCCCCAGACCATTAAAATCTAACTCAAGAAAATGCCCTGCACCGTGGTTCTGTGTCACGGTGAGATTCTGACGGACATTCCCCCTGTTCTGAACGAAATAGCCTTGATTCCCCATCTTCTGGTCGATCAGGTGGCCTAGACTTCCTGTTCCTACGCAGGGCGATCATTCTAACTGATGGCAGAGAGAAGAAACCGCGTCCCAGTCATAACACAAGAAGCTGAGCGACTCGGTTCCACCCCGGCTCCACCTGCCTTTGCTCATGCAGAACGCAGCTTGGAGGGGCTCAGGGGTGGGGTCGGGGGTTTCAGAACTAGACTCTGCCGGAGTCAAGGGCCCCACGGGCCTCGAACAAATTCCTTCTGAGAACCCTCCCACCCCTTGACGCCATCAGGCTCTGAACCCTGGGCTGTGACAGCTCAGCTCCTCCAAGAGGGGCTCAGCCTGCTAGGTTTCTAAAGCCTCGTAACAAGACACCGCGTAATTACTGCCTAATTGCAGCCATTCCTTTGCCAGGAAGTCATATATTGACTTTCTAAGCCGTTCTGATAAGCCCATTCACACAGGATTAAATACTTCCAGCCCAAAATGGCTATCATGCTCGGCAGACTGATGAGCAAGTGTGGAGAGCTGCAAAGCACGAGCCAAGCAAATCGGGTGCTTTAAAATGCACTAGGAGGATGCGTTTAATTACACTGGCATCTCTGGAATCTCTCTCTCTCTATTTTTTTCAGTAAAATGGATCATGGCACCATATGCAGTGTAATTTCTAACTAATAATGTTTAAAGAGGACTGTGAAACCTACAACTAGCGATATTCTCATTTATATTGCATTATCCATTAATGTTTTTCTAATTGTTCTCCGGGCTTTACGGCCGGGACGCTTCCCTTCACCGCGAGGGAGCTGCCGGCCCTGCACTGGCTTAAAATGTTCTGGCAAAGGGGAAATCAGGGCGTTCGGCCAACGAGCAGAGGCCTTCCCGCCGAGGCCTGCGGTCCGGCTTTTCCGTCCTTGCCGGAAGTCTGCTCAGGCGACCCTGAGGCGCCCGTGAGCTTCCTATCCCCAGGCCTCAGTGTGGGCCTTTGCCAGTTTATCGGGGATTCCCGTCCCCACCCCCCACGATCGTGTCTTAGTCTGTTCGGGCTGCCGTCACAAACACACAGCGGACCGGCGGCTTAAACAACACACATTTGTTTCTCGTGGTTCTGGAGGCCGGACGTCCAAGATCGTGGTGTCTGGTGAGGACCTGCTTCCTGGTTTGCGGGTGCTGCCCGCCCCCTGTGTCCTCACACAGAGGAGAAAGCGAGGGAGCCCTCTGGGGTCTCTTTTATAAGGACACGACTCCCTTTCACAAAGGCTCGCCCGTCTGAGCTCCTCACCTCCCAAAGCCCCCACCCGCCAACACCGTGGCCTTGGGGGGTAGGATTTCAGGGCGTGAATTTGGGGCACAGATGTTCCGAGAGCCGGCCATTTTCTCCGTTCTGGAGAATATTCTTTGCGCCAAGTGGATCCAGGGATAAGCTGAGCGAATGGAACAGTTTCATTGGCCCATTCACTCGGCTCGTCCCTTGAGTCCCTGACGAGGAGCTGGGCTTCAGCCCCGTAGGTCTGGGGGAAGCGCCTCCTCGGCCTGCCTGGAATGCTCTCCCCGGCAGGACGTTTCCTCCAGCACTCTGGGCAGCCACCTCCGCAGCCCTGATCATCTGGGTTGGGCCGAGTGTCCCAGGGGACAGCCTAATCCCGCGGCTCTGTAATCCCGCAGTGGAAATATCTTGGTTTTTGCCGTGTTAGAAGGGTATTTAAAAGACCATCATCATTCCCTCGAAGCCAAACGTTTTTAGGTCTTTAGATTACAGACAATCGTTCTTGCTGTCAAACAGATTTTTTCGCTGACTTTTTACCCTAATGAACATGGGCACATACCTATAGGGCGGGCGCGAGACCCTTTCCAGTAAGAGTCCTCGTTTTAGGAGCGTTCACACGCATCCGAAGCGGGGGCGGGGGGGGGGTTCAGCGAGAACGTGGAGAAGGATGCGTGATACTGCCCGCATGTCACCCCGCGTCCCTCGCTCCAAACTGCCGAACCGCTCTCGCGAAAACGGGCTAAAGCACATTTAGTTTTCTCCCAAGTAAACATCTGACATTTGTAGAAAACGTGCTATCAGCCAAGCTCCATGCGGGGCGATGCCAGAGACAAAAAAAAAATGTCCTTGCTGTGGGGGTGGGGGGTGCCCTAGCACAGTGAGGCTCAGCTGTGAGTCGCCGGGGAGAAACCCCAGTTCCTGTCCCCTGTGTCCGTGAAGCTGGAAGAGCCGGCGTGGCACTCGGCCGTGCCGGAGCCCCCGTCCTCCCGTCCTGCTGCCCAGCCTGCGGGGTGGAGAGCCCCCCCGGCTGGCTGCCCCCCTGTGCAAAGCGTCCATGCCCTGGAACGTCTCAGGCTCCACCACAGCTGCCAGAGCCCCTGCCGTGTGGTCTATACTCCAGCCACCAGGACACCAGGACAAAGCAAGCCACTTCCGTCCACTGAAGGTTACTTTCTGGAAGTTACAGGTGCCACTCTCCACGTGGCCAGCACCTGACCGCCAACTGCACTCGCTGTGCCCGGCTCCCCACCCCCATGACCATCTATCAGCTACTAACCTGACCTTTAACCTTTCGCCCCATTCTCCCAGCCTCCAAGCCCCCTCCCCTCTGTCCCTCACCAGATTGTCCTCAATGTTTGTGGGTCTGTTTTTGATTAGTTTGTTCTTCTTGGTGCTTAGATTCCGCATGAATGGGAATCATATGGTGTTTATCTTTATCTGACTTATTTCAGTCAGCGTACTAACCTCTAGGTCCATCCATATCATTGCAAATGGTAGGATCTCATTTTTTTAATGGCTGAGTAATGTTCCATTGTATAAATGAACCATTGCTTCTTTATGCGGTGAGCTGTCGATGGGCATTTCCGTTGCTTCCATACCTTGCCCATCGTAAATTGTGCTGCCATGAATAAAGCGATGCATAGATCTTTATGAATTATTGTTTTGGTTTTCTTTGAATAAATACCCAGAAATGCAATTGCTGGGTCACAAGATATATCCATTTTTAATTTTTTGAGAGCCCCAGACTGTCTTCCATAGTGGCTGTAACAATTTGCAATCTCGCCAACAGTGTATGGGGGTTCCCATCTCCCCAAGTCCTCGCCAACACTTGCTGTTCTTTGATTTATTGACGATGGCCATTCTGACAGGTGTGAGGTGGCATCTCATTGCGGTTTTAATTTGCATTTCGCCGATGATTAGTGACCTTGAGCACCTTTTTATATGTCTGATGGTCATCTGTATTTCTTCTTTGGAGAAATATCTGTTCACTCACTGTGGGGCTTTCGCTGTCTATTACGCTGTTCATTCATTTACTTACTTGCTCATTATCCGTCCCCGAGGACGACCTGCCTGTCCCTCAGTGTAAGTTCCGGGGAGTGCGACTCGATCCCATACTGCTTTGCCAGGTCCTCGAGCCGTGCCTGGCGCAGCATGGGACTCATGGCCATTTGATGGATCTTGTAGAATTTTACAACATGAGTTCATTTTACCAATGGAAAAACTGAGATTCAGAAATGTTAAAACGATCTAGCTTGCAACGATATTTTTAGCACTAAGTTAGATGCTCTTCTAAGCATAATGCTTGAATTGAGTTATTGAACCTTTATAAAAACCCTAAAAGTATGTGCCGTATAAAGGATATAATGATAGCACAGATGTCCTCGGCCTCGGAATAGTCCAAGCCTGGAAATGGGATCATTTAAAGGGGCGTGGGGAGGATAGTGTCTGCTTTTCAATAAGATAAGGCAAATGCATGACATGAAATGATAGTTTTGCAGGAAGCTGTCTCTCTACGCAATACTCAAAGGTGTTTTTGTTTTTGTTTTTGTTTTTAAAGTGGGCAACTGTATCTCATGGAAGTGGCAATAGGCTTCCTTCCTCCTTCCTGTCAGGTGACCTTGCGGGTTAACTGGAATGTCCACAATGATGACGAGGAACAGTGGGCTCCTCATCTTCTTATCTGCGGCGGTAGCAACATCTCGTATGATGTCGACCTTGACTTGACCATTAAAACATCGTGTCGAGGCATTTTCATTTTATCCTCAAGGCTCTAAGCTTTTGTCAGTAATGAGTTTTGACTGCGACAGGTGACTGCTTTCGTGTTAAGATGAATTTGCCATTGCCAAGTTATCCACTGATAACTCGGAGATTTAATAGAGATTCTCGGGTCACGATCTTTCCTCAAATCTTGATGTTATGGAAGAAAAGTTTGAGACCAGTTTGATGTTTTAATCTTGATGGGCGAACCATGTTTTAAGTCGTTCTGTTTTGTTTCCTGCCTGTAGGTTTTTAAAAACTTATCCTTGAAATTCTAAAACTTTATCGGAGTACTTGTAGATGGTGGCGCCGTGCGTTTATTCAAATTGCAAATCCGGGTCATCCATCTCTAGGTCTAGATGGTGTTTTGCTGTTTTGTCTCTCAGATTATTGTTTGGGTCCTATTGTTTGCGATTACTCTCTCAGAGACACTTCAGTGCTCTGGATGCTACGTTTGGTCCCCCGCATCCGCCACCTTATTTCTTACTATTTTGTGTCTTTGTCCTTTTACTCTGCATCTGGGCAGGTTGGTTGACCTGTGTCACATACCACTGGTTTAGTTTCTTTTTTTAACGAGATATAATTGCCATGTAATATATTAGTTTCGGGTTTATACCATAATGATTTGATACGTGCGTATGTTGCGAAATGATCACCACAATGAATGTAGCAATATCCATCACCAATTCTCTGTGCAACTTTCAAACCCGCAACACAGCACTCTTAACTCTAGTCACCAGGCCGGATGGTCCATCCCAGGACTTGTTTATCTTGTACCCGGAGGTCTGCACCTTTTGTCCGCCCCCACGCATTTTGCCCACAGCCCAATCGTCACCTGCGGTAACCACCGGTCTGTTTCCCGAGTCTCCGAGTTGGGTTTTCTGTGTTGTTTTTAAATTTGTTTTGTTTTGTTTTTAGATTCTACACGTAAGTGAGATCATATGGTGTTTGTCTTTCTCTGTCTGACTTATTTCACTCAGCATAATACCCCGAAGGCCCAGAATGTTACTGAAAATGAGACAGACGCTTCCAAAGCGAATTCAATTTTAGCAGAATGGAGCCGCCGCGAAGCGAAAACCGTTATTAAATTTTTAAAAAGCGGGAGCGGTGAGATGAACAACATCGACTCCGCGGCCAACTTCCCTTGGCCAAGACCCCGGGGAGAGAGGAACCTAACGGGCGTTATTTCTTGACACTGACACTGGGCAAGGGAAAAAAATAATAACGTTTTAAACAAACGCCTTCATTTAAGCTGGTAACGCACACAAGGACTGAGCGATTGAGCAAAAAAAATATATCAAGGAGTCCCGTTAGTTATATTATTTGGGCTCTTTCAAGTACTCTCAGCACAGGGGAATCCACCGGCTCATAAAACGAGGACGTCGAGGGTTCCAGGTACGGCTTCATCCAGGGGTCGGAGCAAACGGTCACTCGCCGTGTGTCTTTCCTCCTCCATCCATCCACCTTGTTTCTATTTGCTTCTTTTCTACGTACGTTATTTAGATCTCCCAAGCCTCGATTCCCTCCCCTTTAAGGAGAAAATGCTCAAAACGCATTTCTCATAGGAGGAGTGAGTGGCGTCCGTGAGGTCGTGTATGTAGACAGGACACAGGACACAGTAAGCGCTCGGAACCGTTAGCCCGGCCATCGGCGGAGGGAAAGCAGGATCCGAGCGGCGACCCCGGGCCGCATCGAGTCTGTACGGAACCTTCGTGGAAGCAGGGGAGTTAGGAAATCGGGGAGGGGCGCTCCTTCCTCGAAACCCGTGCCCGCCGTCATGCCGGCGGCCGTAAGGGACGGGACGTGCCGCTCGCGCCGCTGTAAGTGGCGCCACGGTGGCAGGCAGAGTGTCCCGCGAGGGTGGCTGGCGCGCGCGCGCTCGCGGCGCACCTGGCCTCACGGCTCGGAGCGCACCTGCCCGCGTCCCGGCGTCCCCGGAGCCCACCTGCCCGCGTCCCCGGTGTCCACGGAGCGCACCTGCCTGCGTCCCCGGCGTCCCTGGGCCACGAGGGCCACCGCGGAGCGCATGACCGCAGACGCCGGGAGGGAAGAGCAGGCCCGGCTTGCGGGGAGCCGCGCGGGGCTCCGGGGCGGGGCGCAGGCCCAGGGGAGGAGGATGCACGCTTGGCCCCCCCCCACACCCCTTCCCCCGGCAGAGGCGGGCCCAGCTCGGCCACGCCTCCTTGGTGGCCTTGGACCATCCAGGCTGCCTGAGGAGCCCAGCGCAGGGGCACCGCCCGCGTCACTCCTGCAGCCACGCCCCAGCACTCCGGGGTCTCCCCGCGCGGAGGGCAAGCTCACCCCTACCGCGCGGGACGTTGGGGGTAAAGGTCTGTGTCCCGGCTGCAGCGCCATCTCTCCGCGCGCTGGGACGCTGGCCCGGGGCCCTGCAAACCCGCCTGTGCCGGGCCAGCTCCTCCCACTGCGCTTCGCCACCAGGGGACACGGGAGCGAGACCGTGACGGCGGAGGAGGAGAGGGGACTTGCTCCTTCGGGACGCCCCGGCCTTCCCCGCGGCGCCAGCAGCTTCCCACACTTCCCAAATGTCGATGACGGCAGCGCCCGCTGGGCAGGGCCACCTCGCCGGCTCCGGGTCTCGGCTCCTTGGGGACCCCCCCCCCCCAGGCGTCAAGGTTCCAACGTGACCTTAGGTTCGCTGGAATGCTTCCCGCAGAGGGGCATGCGTGCTCGGCCAGTGCTCCCGTGTCCGGCGCCAGGCTCCCTTTGAGAAGCAGCAAGTCGTTTCGTTGCCAGCATTCAAGGTGAATCAGAGCATAAAACACCCTTATTTCCTGTGGAGTATTTGTAGGCGTGTCTGAGTGATTTTTATAGTGAATTCGCTGAAACTGATACGAAAGAGGTTTGTGGAGAAAATACATCACTCTGCCCATGTAAATATATCATAATGGATATTACAATGTAGCAGGAAACTGATTGGAATATAAAATAATAGTCCATCAGCTCCGGGAAAATGTATAAAATCACATAAATAAAGGAAGTAGATTGGTTCACGCGAATATCGGCGCGGCGCAGAAGGAGGACCGCCGCGAAAAGCCCTGGTCGATGGGTCCTGAGCCCTCCACGCGGCGTCATAAAAGCAAATGGCCGCGCCACGCCTCAGAAAACATGGGACTAAAAAGCAAGGCGCGGCGTAAAACTAAACGGAGTAAAAACAAATGTCTCTATTTGCAAGCAAAGAAATTAAACGAGAAGAAAACATGCATTTGACTGCATTCCCACACGGGCTGTCGGGATGCGTGGTGGCGAGCCAGTATTTCCACAGAAATCAGTACAGAACACACAGTGAAAAAAACTCAGTCGAGGAAACTTCACGGTCCTTCTCAGGCACAGTGAAGCCAGGGGAGGGCGAACCGTACTAACGGAAACTGGTTTGCCGAGTGTGGCTGTGTTTCGGAAAATGTAGCCAAAAAACAAACAAACAAAAAAACCCCCAAAACCCTGCCTATGACCCGGTGGCTGTCATTCTCCCTCTGCAAGCCAAGATGGAGGCTTCCAGCTCCGCCCAACCTGCTCAGCGTGCTCGAACCGTCTGTAGACAAGTGATGCACTTGGAGGGGCCACCGCGGTCCGGGCCGCACGCTCCGGGATGCTGGTTGTTCTGCCTTTGCTGACGGTGGCGGCGTGCGCAGCAAGCACTGCCCGCCTAGGGGACCAGCTCTGTCCCGAGGACACTCTCAGCAAATCGATAGCTCCTTGGCGAGTTTCTCCCTTAGAGCCCATTTGTATCTTTTACCTTCGAAGACACACAATCAATCACACACGAGTGATCGCTGGAGCTGGAATTGGGTATTTGTTTCTTCTACATCAAAAGTTTGGAGGAGGAATTTCAATTCCGCGACGCTCGGAAGGTGCCCTTGCCTCTGAGTTTGCGTGCGGCGTGCCCTGGGCTTTGGGAGCAGTGTTTGGCGTTTAGTACAAGGGTGAAGTAGTGTTTCTTTGACTCGTCCGACTTTTATTTGGCAGCTGTTTTTGAATATCCACAGTTTTGTCAGGCCCTCCGTTATGGGACAGGACGAACAGGGGTTAGGATTCCTGTGGACTCTGCTATCATGTAAAGGGGCAGGTATTACAAAAGAAATTCCAACTTAATCATTTAATTACATTTGAGATAAGACTTACCAAGTAGAAGTGCATGATACTTTTCAAACATATAACCGGAGAACCTGTCTTATTTTTAATGTGTATTTTCATTTTTAATCGTGCTAAAACTAAATTTTTATTATAACGATGGAACAAAGCTGCAATGTGAGGACGACTTTGTGCTAAGATAACAAAACTCCCCCCCAAAAAAGACTGAAATCAACGCACGTGGCCGTGGGCGGGGCCAGGATCGTCCGGCGCTGTGATATCGGGGCACAGAGATTATCGTTTCACATTGCCAGTTTCTCTGGCTTTTTTTCCCCCTGTGACTGCAAATGGCCACACGGTGCCAGGTGCCCTGTGCAGACATGACAGCGTGCTAAGCAGGATGAGGCGGAGCGGGCAAAAACGGGACCCTTTCCTCGCGGCGTTTGCTTTCCCCGGGATCTTTCCAAGGAGCCTTAGCAAATCCCGAGTGTATTTCACGGGCCTGGATGGGCCGACTGACTCATTCCAGGACCAAGCGCGGTTTGGAGGATGACCATCGCCACGGCTGGCCTGGACCCGCCGCAGTGCCCCCGGCAGCTTCGGTGATCGACTCCCAAGGGCGGATGTCTGTCCTGTTTGTTCTTGAATAAAACAGGACATCGTCGGCATGGAAAAAGGCAAGTGGAATGACCGTTTGCATACAGATGAGACACCCGAGCGGCCATACCTCCCCACCACCACCACCGAGTAAATTGCTCAAGAAATGCAAGCTCCGGTAGGAAAAACAACAGCTCTTCCCCTCCGCCTTCCTCCCATCCGTACATCTCCGGGATCCGTGGCTGTTAAGCTCTCATCAGCGGCTCTTCTACACACCGGGGTGGAAGGAGCTGCTGCCATTGCCCCGCGCGGCCACACGGTGTCGCTGTTGCAGAGTGGTACCGGCTCAAGGGTCCAGCGCCGCTCAGGGTTCAGGCCACGGCCGGGCCGGGCGCTTGGAAACCGAAGGACCACGCCCGAGTTCACGCGGCCACAGAGGCCGGAATCAGGACTCGGACGCTCCCCGACTCCAAACACCGGATGGACCGGCCGCGTGTGTCCTTGCGGGGCCTTCGACCACCTTTCAGAGGGCGGAATGTAACGTCCGCGATGAGGTGGCCGCGTCCCTGCGTCCTGCCGGCCATAGACGGTCCCTGCGTCGCTCTCAGCAGAGACGGTGCTGCCGGCGAGGGGCGGGATGGGGGCAGGCGAGGGACGGCGGGGCTGGCGGGGGGATGGGCGTGTGCCGCCGCGACCCCCCCTCCGGCCCTTCCGGAGCAGGCTGGGGAAAAGCGAGCCAGCTAAGAAGCGGGGTGCGTTTCCCTCTGCATCTCGACCAGCTAACCAGGGAGAGGAGGCGGGACTCGGACAGAGTCCTGGCCAGGATCAAAGACCGGGCATAGCGCGGTGTCCCGGGGGGAGCCTGCAGCTGGGCAGGAGGCGGGCCGCAGGGAGCTGACCCAAAGTACTACTTTTGGGGGGCGGGGGGGCACCATCACCCACTCCCGTCGTTCCCGGCTGAACCGCGATCCCAGACCCCGAAGCCTCCCTTCCGCTCCGCAGCGCCCTGTCCTGCCCTGTTTGCTGCTCGCGGCCACACACTTCGCACATCGCCGGCGCGGAGCGCATCGGGCCCGGCTCCCGCCTCCCTGGTCGCCCCTCGCCGGTGCGATCCCGGCCCGAGCGCGGGGCCCCGCGTGCAGGCGCGGGCTGCACGGGGCTCCCGCACACGGGCGGTGGCGGCTGGCTCCGAGAAAGCCGGGCCTTTTGGGTTTGGCGGGTGGTTCCACACACTTCTCAGGACCCTGTTAATAGCGACGGCATCACAGGCGTGAGAACTCGTGACGATGAACGGTGTCGCGACGGAACGCCAGCCTGGCTTACTGCTCCCTGACGTGAGCCTCCACGAGCTGTGCCCGTGGAGTCCCCTGGGGCCCGCGCGCTTCCGGGGTCACAGACGGTGGCCGCGGACCAGCTCCCACGCGCCCCCCCATCTGTTTATTTACTTAGTCAGTCTGTGTTGTTGTTGTTGCTTTTTCAACGAGGCGATTTTCTCGTGCTGCTTCGAATGAGTTAGAGCGAGAGCTGCAACGAATGCTCCGCGGGTTCAAATGAGGATTTCCAGGCCAGGCCTCCCCCACGCAGGCCTCGCCGTGAGGCCCGCTCGGGGGAGTCTTCATAGTCTCACGGAAAGGGGCCCGGTTCATGAGGGCCGGGGCCGAAAAGGAGGAAATTAAGTGGAATAAACAAGACAAAAAACGCAAAAGGCGGAGTGTACTAACAGTCCTGAACGCCGACTAGGTCACAGAGCTGCAGGGACGGCAGAATTTTTGGTTGCAGTAACTGGATGTGGCCACACGCCGAAGTCACAGGAAGCCTCCAGGTGACCCCACGCTTTCCTGAGCGTGAGAGCCAGGGGCTCACCCCGGCAGAGCCGGCAGCCCGTTGCCTCTGGGTCACGTCCACGTCCCTGTGCCCTGGGACCGTGCGACGTGTATGCGGCCTTCGCTGGTCTGCGCCACGCGGGGTAGGAACAGGGGCAGCCACGCCCTGGGCTCGGATCCCCCAGCGGGATCCAAATCGTTTTGTGATAAAAACACACAATTAGGACCGATTTTAATTACAACCCGCCCCTCTGAAGAGGACCTAAATTATAGTCAAAACATAGACAGTCAGATAAAAACAGGGGCGTGACAAGGAGGGAACAGAAAAAACAAATAAAAGGCCCTGAGTGCAGGGCAGGTGGCGGGTGGCCGGGGGGAGGTGGCAGGTGGCCGGGTGCAGGTGGCCGGGGCAGGTGGCCGGGGGCAGAGCCGGAAGTGCAGCTGCTCGGCTCGGTTTCTCAGAAGCTGATGTTTGTCTTGAAACGTTACGTATGATCTTTAAAAATAATGGATACATTATGGTATCGATGGGAAGATATTAAAATAGTTCATTATACTTAAATATCAAAATGCAGAAAGTAGCTTCGTGCCAACTGAAAGAATGCGCTAGCAAGACTTGCATTCAGCTGCGACTCCTCCAGACCTGTTATCCAAACGCCCACTACCATGACAGAATTTCATTAATTTTAACTTTATGAAATAGTCAATATGACAATAGTGTGGAAAAAAAAAAGAGTAGGCTAAGGAATCCAATATTTGCATATAGATAGAAAAGAACTCATTCAGATTACTAGTAAAAAATGATTTTCAATATTGCCATCTAACTTTCAGTAAATTATCGTTTAGGGATGTCATTGGCACGTTATTTAAATATGTAGATTGATTCTTTTTTTAACCTATCATGTAAAAAATAAAAATTAAATTGCTTCCAAGAAGCAGCTACACAATGTGGTCGATCCCCGTGAGGACGAGTTTGGGTTTGCCGCGTTTTGGCTAGGGCTCAACAAAATCCATATAAGGTGCATTTTTCCCCTTCACTTCATTTCACTACTTTTGACCCAAATTCATAGATTTCTGTTCTCATCTCCTTCAAAACCTCAACATAAAGTCGAAGACTGTGGTGACCTACACGGGCTTCCTGGTGGGCTGACTTGTCCCCTGCGTTACCGTGAAAGCTTTCGGAGATCCGGCTGGGCTGTCCCTCTTTGCCTGTGTGAAATGCCACATCGAGAAAAACAACACATCCTTGTTTATCAAACACGCCCAGGATGGACCCTTCCCGCCCTCCTCCTCCTCCCATGTTCTTTGAAAGAGCATCAGAGCTCTATCCCCCCGACCCCCACCCCTTCTTCACATCCTTCGAAGCACAGGTGAAAACCACAAGCCTGCCAAGCACTCCAGGTAAAACGGACAGCCGCCCCTTCAGATTCCGAAGCGTCCTTCAGCCTGGCTAAGCCCCCACCCGTCAGGACGAAGGGAGAGGCAGTCAGGGAATTTTGATGGGAAATCCCTGGGCAGAGGGCCGCCCGGGGCCGTCGTAGGGGCTGTCTGTCACACAGAGGGGAGAGGGTGCAGGCAGAAACGTGACCCGCGTGGCTCTGGAGAGTCAGCCGCTGGGCTGCCCCTGGCTCAGGCGTGTGGAGGCGCAGAGGTCGTCACTAGACGTGACACCGGCATTGACCCCTCAGACATGGCGGCGTGTGTGGAGTGAGCCCGGGTCCTTCCGTCTGGCTGGTGGGGACGTTAACAAAGACGCTGGCCTCTGCCAAGCGGTGCAGTTCGAACCGTTAAACACGGCATTTCAGCGCAGCGGCAGAAAGACGTGTTTGGAAAGCAAGGAAACCCCCGACGTGGGACACTTGCCGGAGCGCGGCCGCCCTCGCGCCTCACACCCACGGGCCGGACCCACAGCCACCGGCCGCCCTGCGTGCTCGAAGCAGCACTGGGGGCGAAGGGAGCCCCTCTGTGCGCACCGAGCCGGCGGCTTGCGTTCCGCCCTGTGCGGCACCGACACAATCGACCAAATCCAAAATTAAATGCCTCACCTCCTCTGGCTCTCCCTCAGAGAGCTCCTGAATCTGAGGCACACACGGGACAGAAACAGTGTGGCTGGGTTTTTCTTACGTCAAAGGAGGCAAAGCACCCTCTCTCCCTCGCTCCTCCTGCCAATCCGCCGGCGCGCCACGAATCACTCGTTAAGGTGGCCTCGGGTGACGTCTTAGAAAGCACAGTATATTTTGCCTTGTTATTTCTAACTTGGGTAAAAGTTTTGACCAATCACAACAAGCCCCCGTAATTATTTACTGGGAAATGAATCCATTGCCTTGGTAAGAGGTCATTGGTAGATATCAAAAAAAAAAAAAAAAAAAGCAAATTAACCCCATATGTGTGCAGAGAACTTTTGGCGACTTTTGTCTTATGAGCACTGGAATAAAGACTATATTGATATTGGAAGGTGTACAGTCTCTATGTGAATACTTAAAAAAATGTTATTCAACCACCTTCTCACCAGTTTCGCCTGAAGGTTTTGACAAAATGGGGTTCCGGGACCTTGGGAAGATGCCGCCAATATGTGCTCCATGCGGGGGGCCGGCAGGCAACAGGTCCTTAACGGCTGACCCACCTGGAAGGGGCTCCCCTCTCTCCCTGCCTCCACCCGTAACTCGTGCGGTGTTAAATTAGCAAATGCATTTACTTTTAAATTCACTGATTTTCCCCAAGCTCTTGCTTCCCAGACAAGGCGTTCCTTCTCTGAAGGGTTTTTAGAATTAGATATTATCTTAATAAGCTGTAGGCAGCACAGCGGTTTGTGTAAACTTCATCACAAATTAATGAATTTATGACAGCTTTGAAGCCATAGCCCTGGACGCCGTCCCCAGTGCCTCGGAGTTATGTTGTTCTTACGTATTTATAGTTACATGGAAAGATTATTTAGGCGGCTTCCATTTTTATTGGCCACATTGATATGACCTAAATTTCATCTGCCACATTTCATGTATTTCCGTCGTGAATGCAAAATATCAGAGAAATTTAAATCCTTAATCGATGAGAGAAAATTAGAAGAAATAAATGGGAATGGCCCGATATCTGCTTGTTTGATTCTAACTATATAAAATCAACATATTGAGCACAAAATATTGCATAGATAAGAAACAGAAATGCTGCATGAGAGGAAAAACGTAACATATATTATTCGAGACCGAAGTGGGTGAGCGAGACCGTGGACGAGGTTACGTGGATCCGGATGGGATTCGACCTGATCGCTGGCGAGGCCGGACCTCGGAGGGAAGGCGAGTCTGGGCCGTGTCCTGCAGGCGAAGAGTCCGCTCGCCCGCGCACGTCCGAGCCCAGCGCGACATGGTCAGGACACTGTGCACGGCATTGTTTACAGAACTGGCGCGGAGCCCGGAGACACAGGTGAGCTACTGTCCTCAGAGCCTGGCTCCCCAGGGCCTCGAGTGGCAGGTTCTATAAGGGAAAAATCAGTCCCGGTGGCTGTGGGAGCCGGAGTCGTGGGCCGTCCTGACGGGTCGGGGCTAAGGCGGGGGGCGGCCGACCGTGGGTGGCCCTGGCTCCTGGCTTCAGTCACGGCGTCATTCTGTCTGGGTTCCAGGGGATGTGGTCCTGGGGGCGTTTCGCTCTCTTGAGTCTGACGGGACCGAGGCAGAGGCGTGATCTGCGTTCGACCAGAACCTTCTTCTAGCTTGAGGTCTGGGTATCGTATCTCGGCCGTGGTCGCCGGACCCGAAGCTTTGTTCTTCGCGAGCGTGACCCCGGATTCGCTCACCCCTGGGTTCCCACGCGCGGCGAAGGGCCGTCTTTGCCGAGGAGACGAGCAGCGCCCTCGCAAGGGCCCTTTCCCGGGTGCACGTCGGCCCAGCGCAGGAATGCACAAGTCCCTCCCAGCGTTCGTTTTGCATTTCTGATCTCTTGAACGTAGTTTAATGAGTTGATTTAATTTAGCTGAAAATTCATTAAAATGTATTTGCTCTAAGTAAATATTTAAATGACTATTACGCACACTAGGGGAGGCAGACCTTGTTTGATTCTGTCTGTCTTCCCTCTGGGAGCATTCTTGGATTTCTCCCTGTCGTCCCGCACACGGTCTCCTTCCCTGGGGAAGACCCCCTGAAACCACCAGGCCCCGCGCCGATTGAGCCCTGGGGTCCGGGCTAAGGGGCGTTGCAGTTGGAACTGGCTGCCTTCCAGCGTTCGGGGTCCTGCGGCCACACAGCCACACACCTGTGTGGCGGTGATATGAGCAGTTAAGCGCCGGGGTGTGTCTGGCTTATCTCCCAGATGAAGGCACTTGCGGAGGGCCTGCACGTAAACAGTAAATGGTAAACAGGTCTCCGGGCAGCTTTCGCGATTCCTAAGAGTCTTTTTAAACTCAAGGCAGAATCAGCGCCTTTGAGAGAACAGAACCAGGCGGGGCTTTGCGTTCTCGGAATCACGTCTTCTCGAATATAAGATGCTAGTCTCCGATCTGTACAGTTGGCCAAGAAGAAAATACGACTCGGCAGAGTGAGTTTCTCCCGTGCGGCGGGACGGAGATGCCCCACGCTGCGGGGCAGCTAAGAGAGGGTCTGAGAGAGACGCAAACGAGGATCCGTGGGGCCCTACGCTGACGGCAACTGGGTGACGGTCCCCAGATAGCGTGCGACCCTCAAGGCAGAAGCAGCCCAGCAAGGGCGCCTCCCGCCTGCTCGGCACAGGAGGGCCCCATAGCGACGGCCGCACGTGGTCCTCGGCACGCGGCCCGCACTCCCCTAGGCAGAGCGGGACGTCCCCTGCGGAGATGTGCCCGACGGCGCGGCCTACAAGGTCGGATCCATCGTCCCTTTTCCTGGTCCCCGAAACAGACGTCATCGAAAACGTAGCTGGGCCGCGGCCCGTGGCAGGTACGCCACAGACGTCGGGGGTCGTAAACGTCGGCGGTAAGAAAGGCGGAGGGAAGCTCGGTCTTTGTTATGTCGTTACGGAAAAATTATATTTCGACATCCTTGTCACATAAATAAGCTCCCAAGGAGTAGTCAACACAAGAGCCTCTGACAAGGGTATGACAGACGAGCGTCGGGCAGCTGTTCATCACAGGATTGCATTTGTTTCTGGAAATTTTGTGACATTTGTAACAGCTTTTAAAACGTGTAACCTCTCGTGATTTATTTTTTTTCATCTTAAGTAAATATCCACATCCATACCTGACTTTTATTTATAGATCTTTGTTATTTTTCAGAAAGAAGGTCCCTAAAACTGTATGGCCTCCGGGCCCCCCAGCGCTGAGAGCTGTCCCTTGCTCTATCTGTGGCCCAGCCTACCAGGGCAGAGATCACGAAGTCGGGGGACAGGCCCCACCAGCACGTGGAGGGCCCAGCCGACGATCATTTTTTTACATTTCCCATGTGATTCTGAGGTCCAGCCGCAGTTAGAAACCACTGGTCTGCGTGGAGAGACCACCAGTCTCCTCCTGACGCATTCCCGCATCTGAAGCATCACCCCAACCCGGCGAGGATAAAATGGGAACGTGGGTGAAGTGGCAAGGAGGTGGGGCACGGCCCGCCTGTGAGGCCACAGAAACGGGGCGACCCTCACACCCCGCCGGGGCGGGGCGGAAGTCGTCACAACGAAGACTTAGGTCAGAAAGTCAACGGAACTTTAGAGAGTGAAGTGGATTCCATTTCCTATGCATCTTGGTGTATAGATTCATATTTGAGCCTCTTCCTTCCCCGGAGTGAGGTCCCCCCATAGTTCAAGGAACCTCAGTTTCATGTGAAGCGTTTGGAGCTCATTCTCGAGAGTCCGGGCTCTGTAACGTTTGGCCGCTGTGTTGGAATCTGTTTACTTCTCACCCCTTGGTGATCAAAGCCAGAGCGTCGGGATTTGCTGGCGGGACCCCGTGGTACGCGAGACATCGGCCCTCTCCGGCACGGCTGAGCCGTGGGGACTTCCGGAGGACCACGCCCTTGCTGACCGCCGCCCGCCGCCGTCTCCCGCCCGCAGAAAGGAGGCCTCGCTGACCTCCGCGGCTGCTTAGACGTGAGCACTTTAGTCAGCAGGAGGGAGAGTAATGTGATTGCTGCTTAACAATCAGGATGCGCAAAAATAAATTACTACAGAGCCGCGTGGCTCGTAACGACGTACTGAGCAACTGGCTGAGTTCGCCAGGCTTGTTTTGAGGTGGGGGGGGGGGGGCGAGATGTCTGTTTTTACCTTTGTCGCCGCCCAGTGCAGTCCGGAGGCCGAGCGGTGTCCACCCCCGAGCGTGGGCGCGTCCCGGCCAGCATGCTGCTCCATTCCAACCGCACCGATGACCTTTCAGTGGACTTAAAAAAAAATAAGCAGCCTCCACCCCTCCGGAGGACAGATTTGCATACTAAAAGCCCAACGAGGGCTACAGGACCACCTCAGAGCCCCCCGAAGCGCCCCTGGGCTTCGCGACGGCGCCCTCGGGCCAGGCTTCCGTGGGCGTCGCGTTTCTCTCCGCGAGTGTAAGTTAGCAAGCCTGGCTTGTCCCCGGCACAGGTGGAATCCCAACGCGCCTCTGCGTCACCCAGACGCCCGCTGGCCTTCGCCGCACCGGACGCCGCAGCCCGGGGCCCTGGGCGGACGGCGTCCCGGCAAGGAGGGTGCGGAGTCTGAGCTTTCGCATTTACTAAAACGTTTTCTCACTCGGAGCGTGCGGGACCGGGGGGCCCGGGGAGGGCCGGCACGGTACGCGCCTCCGGCTTCGGGCAGGGAGGCCCGAGGGCCGCGCTGAAACCTGGACAGTCTTTCATTCGTGAATTTATAGGCGGTCGTTTTCCGCTGCTCCGTTCTTCTTAGCTTCTCGGGAATGAATATATCTCGCATCCAGGTTTAAAAGAAAAGCAAGACGATTTCGCCTGGGTCATTCAGGATTCAGCTACGGTGACAGAAAAGGCTCAGTCCATTTCGGTCCGACCCTAAGGACGGCAATGTCCCTGTTCTTGTGGCCGTCTCGGCCTCGCCGCGGTGCCCGTGGCCTGCTCCCTTCTTCCCTCCCCGCCACGCTCGCACACGATGGAGGGACCCCGCGCAGGGGACCCCGCGCAGAGCTTTCTCACACCCGCGCCCCAGAGAGAAGGAACCAGGAAGGCAGGACGCGGCTCCGGCTGTGCCCTGAGGGCACGCGTCTCAGACACCTCCCGCTGCCTCTTCCAGGGTCTCCTGACCCGTCCGCTGCAGGACAGGACAAGGAAATAAAGAGAACGGAAAGCGAAAACCACGTCCCGTCAAAGTGGCTCAGGTGGCGCCGGGGTCTCCGCCGGCGTGTGGGTGGGTCCCCGGGCGCGGGGCGCGGAGCAGGTGACGCTCCTGTTCAGGGATCATGTCGTGTAAGAAGAAAACGCGGGTCTTCTAAACAGCAAAGATGCGCCCAGGGCCACAAGGGGGCCCCTTCCACGCTGCCGCTCAGCGCGCGGAGATGCAGGAGCAGCAGCCCAGGGAGCGCGGGGGGGGGCGGGTGGGGGGCGAGCGCGGGTCGGCAGGGCCGCCCGCGGGGACGGGACGAGGTCCGGAGGCCAGCTGGTTGGACGCAGGACCTGCCGCGCCCGGCCCGAGGCCCTCTGCGGTGCCGCCTCCGAACACGGGCCCTAGAGACACCAGCTCGTTCCTGAAACGGGTCCCGGTGGGGGGGCCGACGTCTCGTCATGCGACATCTATAGCTTAACCGCGGTGACCGTCATTCTTACTGTCCAGCCTTCGCTCGATCGCGGGGACAGGGCCGTGCAGCACAGGACGGGACGCAGCCGCCTAACAGCGTAGAGGGAATTTCGAACCGTTCTGTCATTAAGTTTTCAGGGTAACGGTTACTTCAGTAAGTGTCCTAAATATTTCTTTTATGACAAAGCAGAGGTGTTTTTTGTTGTTTTGTTTTGTTTTTTTGTTTTTTTTTTCCCCCAGTAGAAATTTGGGAGACCTAGTAGGACTGAAAGGCAGCTCAGTCAATCGCCGGGCAGTGAGCAGAGCGGCCGGACTGAGTGGACTGAGTGGACCCACCGAGCCAGCGTCGCGAGCCCACACGCCGCCGCATGCGGGAAAGTAAAGCCTGTCTTTCAGTCCCCCGGGATTTAAAGAAATCCATGTTATAGATTAAAGATTCCGTGTGTGTGTGTGTGTTGACTCACACTCCAGGGCGACGGCCAATGGATGAACTCGGCACGTGACCTTGGCAGGACATTGTGCCGGGTTCGCCGCGGCAGCATAAAGGTGGCTACTAAGAAAAGCGTCACCACCCTAGGTGACAGGTCCCCGAGCCGCGCTCATCTGACAGGACGTGACCCACAGGATCAGGCGGCGCGCAGCCCGGGAACGTGGACCCTTCACCCCGCCGACCTCCCCACCTGGCTGCCCGCGGCTCTGGCCGTGTAAAGGCCGCACGGGCGGAGGATGACGAGCGCTTCCAGAACCCGAGGGACCGGGCGTCTGCCACAGCCCGCCTCGCGCACCCCGTTCCCGCGAGGTTTCCCAGACGCAGACGCCGGGGGCTCCGGACCCGGCACGTACGCGAGCAGCCTGACGAGGTGCTGGCGGCGTGTCGGGTGGGGATCGGGCGCCGTCTGCAGGACAGAGGCAACGGATCGAAGACCCGGGTGTCGCGTGAGGACTCGAACTCAGGGCGCCAGGTCCCACGACTGGCACGGAATCAGGGAATCTAGACTTTTCTAAGAAATCTCCCGCTTTCGCATTTTGGGAACGTATTTAAAAATAAGGTTAGCCTGCACGTTGGACCCCGATTCTCACGGCAGAGGGCACTTTTCCCAGGGGTTTGCAAAGACAGGCTGCTGCGGTTTGCTGGGGGGGGGGGGGCCGAGGCTGCCGGGCACCCTGCCTCGCTCCGCCCTAGTCGCCGCGCTGTCGGCCAGGCCGGGGGTGCCGGGGCGCCGTCTTCACCCCATACTGCCCAGGGCGCTCTTCCACGGGCACGCGAGGGTTCCGGGTTGCCTTCCTTGTCCCACGGGGCCACCCTGCCTTCCTCTTGTTGCCCCGTGGCCCCACAAAGTGTGCCCCCGCGCGGCCTGCCCAGCCTCTCTGCCTCCCGCTGTGTCCTTGGGAGACAGGACAGGTGCCCGTCTGAGGCCGAGGCCTGTGGTCCTTGTCTCTCTGGGAAACCGGACCACGCGTAAAGGATTCTGAAACCTCCAGTGGGTGCTTGGTCCGATTCACCATCCCGCGTCTGGCGATAACTGGTCCATTGTGCAGCCCACGACGCGGAGGCCGAGATCAGAGTGGCAGAAAGACAGTCGCAGCCTGCAAACGCTGGGAAGCCGGAGCCCACTCCCTCTCTGTGGCAGAGCCGCGCCGCCTGCCCCCTCCAGCACACACACCCTCGCTCGCCTGTCAGCTCCCTGCTCCAGAGGAGTCCGCCCTCCTCTATTTTAAGAAAGTGCATTTGCCACCGAGCCCCGGCTGGGCCGTGGGGACGATCCTGCCGACTTTAGCAAGTGCACAATCCTCCAAGTGCCTGGCCGTGTAATAGGTTCTCGTAATAGCAGGTGGTATTGCAATCAGCCTTCAATTTCAGACGCACGAAAGGAAGTTCTCCTTGGGGCCTGGTGGAAGTTTATCAGCTTGTTTATTTTGCTAATGGGTTTTCATCCCCAGCCGCCGTCACCGGGAAGGGAGGCGACTCTTTAATCAAGGGGAAAGCGGGTTGGGCGGTGTCGGATGCTGCCGCCTCTCTCCGGAACGTTCTTGCTCAGACCGTCATCTGCGGGTCGCAGTACTTCTGGGCCCGAGCTTCTCGGCACCTGAAAGAGCAGGGTAAAAAAAAAAAAAGCAATTAAAAACGCGTACGCGATCACTGCCCTGGGAAACCCTCAGGGGAGGAGGCCCCTCGTGGTGGTCTCGCGAAGGCCTCGGGGGGCCAGTGCCTTGGAGAACGTCGGCTCCCTGCTGTGGATGGGAAATGGTGAATGACGCCGGTACCATCGGCACGGACAGCACGAAACGTCACAAGACGCTTGCAGAGAGAACACTCCCGTCTGCCAGGCGGGCCTGCGCCCGTGTGTCAGGGCCCTCGGTCCTCCGCCGGGCACTTCAGCTGTGACCCCGGCGCTCGGCCCGTCCTCCCTCCCGGCCTTCCCTCCACTCACCTAATACCTGCTCGGAGCTTCCTGAGTGACAGGGGCTGGCGCAGGAAGCAGGGAGCTGGCGAGCAGACGGCCCACCGCCCCGCGGCGGGAGGAGGCAGGAAGCCCGTCATCGGCAGACACAGGTGACATCGCAGGCCGCATGGGGTGAAGGAGGCGCGTCGCTGGGTCCGCCACAGCCCCCGGTAGGAGGATGTCACTCAGGTAGGCACGAGGGAGGCCGCCCAGAGGAAGCCAGGCTGGAGCCGTGTCAGAGAGGGATGGTCGCCCAGGAGGAGCTCGATGACCAGGGACAGCACGTGCCCAGGAGGAGGGGGCTCGCTCCGTCCCCCCCCACACACACCCCACCCTGCTCCCCGACCTCTCCGAACCCCACAGACTTCCGCTCCCCCCGTCTCGGGTAGCTGGGCTCGGGACACGCTGTATCGAGCCCTTCGGAGCCTCCAGGGGTCTCCTGGGAGCGTAGTGGCAGCTCGGCGAGTATTTGGAGAATCGCCTTAATTTTTTTTCTCTCGTATGTTGCCCATCAGCTCCCTCCCCGACGAACGGCTCGCCAACGTCGCGCTGCAGGTGGCCTTTTCGTCTCTCTGCTGACTGCTTCCTCGGCTGGCAGCGGGCTCTCAGTGGGACATAGTCCCGCTTGTCTATTTTTGCATTTGTCGCCTGTCATTTCAGTGCCATAGCCAAGAAATCGCTGCCCAGAGAGCCGCCCCGTGACAGGAGACCGCGTGGTGCCACTTCCGGTCCTGGGTAGGGACCCAGCAGGCACCTGGGTGGGAGCCGCCCGGCCGCCTCCGCGGAGTCCGGGGCCTCGATGTCACCCAGGCTCCCGAAAGCCCTGTGAACGTGGGAGCAGGTGCCGGCGTCCACGTCCCCCAGAAGACGGGCCCGGTCCCCGTCTCGGTGAGACGCTCACGGGGGAGTCCAGAGACAACGCGGTCCCGTGGGTTTGCCCCCCACTCGCTGCCCTCGAGCGCGGGACCCGGACGGCCAGCCTGTCGGGCAGTCCTGGGCGCCCGGGCTGCTTTTCTCACCCACAGCTGGCGTGGGCGGGCGGGGCCCCTGCAGCTCGCTCCCAAGGGCTGCGGGGACCCTCTGCCCCGGCGCGGAGAAGGGAACGTGTCACCCTTCGTGACTCCTCCAGGGCAGAAGACGTTGCTGACGCCGTTCCCGCCCTCCCTCCAGGCCAGACCCAATGACGTCCTGCATCCGAGACATCCAGATGCGACGTTCGCGCCGTTTGCCGCACGGAGGGACACGCCCCTCTCTTCCGTATTCAGGACGACTTTCCTCTCAAAACAGCTCGGACACGCCAGAAGAGCTTTAAAAAAGGAAGCGTATCTTATCCGTGTCCCGAAGCGTTGCAATGTCGATGTTTTACAGACGCTTGTAGAGGGTGGTACCGTCTACTACCCCTGCACGTTGGGAGGGGATGATGGATGGATAGATAGATAGATGATAGATAGATAGATAAGTGACATAGATAGATGATAGATGGACGATTGAGATAGATGATGGATGATGGATGGATGGATGGATGATGATAGATAATAATTACATTATATGAGAGAGAGAGAGAGAGCGCGAGAAACGGTAGATAGCCGATGAGCGTGCCATGTTCAAGGTCCCGGCGCAGTCCTCATTGTCTAACATAGCCATCTCTTGCCTTGTCTTTCCCCTGGTCCCTCATGAATTAGGAGACCTAAGAGATGATATTGGACTCCTAAGAATGCTTAGCGAATGAATGAATGAACGAATGAACGAATGAGATCATTTCCAGGGGACTCTGAGCAGACATACGGTTTTGTTTTGAGATCCGATGCTGGTGGGTCTCTTTCCTGCCTATGGCGCACGGCCGTACTCGGACAGCTGTCAGGTGCGCCGTGTCCCCGGGGCTCATCCCAAACACCGCGGCCTTCCAAGTCGTGCGCGCGCGCCCCTCACCCCCCTCACGCCCCTCGCCTCCTCTCCCAGACCTCACGCGTCCGTAATCGAGTCGTCCTGGGTGTTCATTATCTGGACGGGATGTTGTATGCTCCTCTCTCCTTGGATGCAAAGTGGACGGAAGCCTCGGCAGTGGGGTGCGGTTTTGACAGCGCCGGCCTCCCCGCTCCACCGGCTGGGCTGAGTTTTGTGAAAAAAGGTCAATAGCTGCCTTCAAAACCAGGGAGCGTTTAACGGAGCTGGCCCTTCTTCCCGAGGTAGCTTATGAAAACGAGTCCGTGCAGCCAGTGGCCTTTTCTCCCGACTAGAAGCGCTTTTCGAACTGTGTGTTTTTTTTTTTTAGGAGAAGAAAGGTTTCAGTTGCGGCTTCTGTTTGAGATGCGTCGAGCAGGAGCTCAAAGTGCACGTATGCATCAAGGAGAAACGAAATGAGAACAAACAATTTTTCAAAGTCTCTGAAGTCCCACGGAATGGGGACAGCTCCACACACCCTGCGGTGTTACCTTCGAAGTCTGATTTAAAAGACAAAGAATCTGAGTCAGTGGCTTCTCGGAGCGGGCTTCGGGAACCTGGTAAACAATTTTCAATCCTTGACGGAAGTCCATGCTGCGAACGAGGCCGCCGGGCCGCCAAGGTGAAGGTCGGAAGGATTTCTGCTCCTCCGTGTCCGAGCGGGTTCTTTCTGGGTCTGGAAAGTCGCATCGCTTGCCCTGTATCATGCAGCTGACCTTAGAGTGTTAGATGCCAACGAGGAGTGCGAGCGTGAATTGGACACACCGCGGACTCGCCGCCGGCGCCAGTGAGAGCCGCGGCCATCTTCACCATCGGGGCTTTCCGTTGTGTCTGCTGAGTGTCCCCAAGAAAAACCGCAAACGAGCGGGATTCGACCTTGCACGTTTGTCACTTGGAAACAGGGAAGGAATGAGAAAGGGTGACATCTCCCTGGCGGGTGCGGGCCCGAGGGAAGTCACCAGAAAATTGTTATGGAGAGGGGCTCCCAGTAGGCTTTGTGGGGACGAGTCACAGTGAGCCCGTGACAGGCCATAGAGATCAAATACACCTGTGGTCACAATGGTCCCTCAGAAGCCACCCCTGAGGGACGTCCTGATTCTGTGAAGTCACTTATACCACCGAAGGCCCACGGCTCACGGGGACTTGCCGAAACGAGTCCCCAGAAAAGGCCTGGTGTAAATCAGGAAGGGTACAGAGTGACTTCCGGTTCTGTCAGCACAGGCTGAAATCATATTTCATTCAAATTCGAAGTGTGTGGCATTAACCATTGTGTGATGTGAAATGCTAATTCAATATGACTGCATTTGAATGATTGGAAATAACAGATACCACCCGAATGGGTAATAAATCGTCAAGAATCACATTACTTCACAGCTGGTTGGCTGAAGAGATTATAAACTTAGTTAATGATATTGCTCCATTATGGTGCCAATTTAGCCGGGGAAATAAAAAGACAGCGACTTTTTTCGGCCGATTCGCGCTGACATCGGGACTCGGGGTCGGAGCAGAGAGGGGCACGCTGCCCGCGAGCCCCCTTCGCAGACGCGGTCTCCTTGACCTCCACGACGTGGGTGTTAGCATAAGGCTTACTGTGCAGACCTTTTAACACGGGCTCAGAATAGGGAAGGCAGAGTACGTACAGCAGCAGTCCATGTGATCTCGTCTATGCAAAATTAAATATTTAACAATGCGTACACGTGTAGGGAGACCATGCTTTGCACGAGAGAGTCATTCCTGAACAAAAGACAGAATTAATTCGTAACTTGAGCCCCAAGTTCCCCTGAATGACAGGTGCTTTTCTGTCCACTGGCTAGACGGGTCCCTCCCTGACACACCTATTTGTTCTCCTGGAGGCCACTGGAGGGAGGCGGTGAACACCCCCCTGCCCCCGCACCCCACACCCCGAGTTATGCAGGGTGGTGAGCTGAACCCGGCACCTCGTCCCAGCCCGAGGGGGGGGGTCCCTGGGCAGCCTCCAGAGTCCTGCTGGCGGGACGTGGCGGGCTGTCCCCACGGGCCGAACGGAAACCCTGTTCCAGCTGCAGTTTCTCCACCGAGTGGTGGTGGCCCGGGACCTCCATCCTGAGTCACGCCCTCTGCAGGAGGCCGCTCTCCCCTTCCTTCCTGTGCCCTTGACCTCCCCTGACCCCTTCCCGCTGGGCCCCTCTGTTCTTCCTGTCCGTTAGGCCCCTTCTCGATGAGCTTCCTACCTGGCGTGGCTGTCACAGGCCACCGCCTTCACGATCTGTTACTGTCCACCGTGCCCGCCCAGCCAAGGGGAACCCCGAGGAATCTAGACACCCAGGGGGGCTGTCCCTGCCCCGGGCTGTCAGCGGTGCCAGGGGGTATCTCAGGAGACCCCGGGTTCCCTGCGAGTCCGGGGTCTCCCGTCCCCAGCTGGTCCGCGAGGCCACCCACCTGGCCAGGTCACTTTCTCGACCTGCCAGCCCGTCCCCCCACTCCCTGCCCTCGGGACCCTCAGGAAACCACCTGCCTCTCGATTCCTGAAGCGGCAGAGGCCGCCGGGTCGGACTCCTGTCCGCCCACTGCCTGAGCCGGGGCCCTGCCCGGCTCTGCACCCCGAAGTCGCCGCCCCTCGGGTTCCGGTGGACCAGACCTCGCGCCAGCACCCCGTCTTCTGCACCCCTCGTTCTGCCGCACTCACGCCGGCCACTTGCAGGCCAGGGGAAGAAGGCGGCGACCGGCCCCGTGACGGCGGGGGGCTGCCTGCTCCCCCTCCTCCCTCCTCATTCCCGCTTCACTGCCCCTGCTTCCTCCCGCCTTGCCGGAAGGTTCTGGAGGGCTCCGCGCTCGCCGTCTGCGGTCGGGCCGCCCGGGTTCAAATCCCAGACACACCGCTCGGTGTCCTCGGGCAGGTCGTTTATCCTCTCGGTGCCCCGTTAGCTGGTCGTGAGCAGAGCCACGGGCCACAGGGCCGGCGCGAACCCGGCACGGCCGGCCTCCGGCGACTCCAGCCGCCGTTTACTTTAATAAACGCTCCGTGCATCGTGCACCGGCCGCCAGGGACACGATGTTTATGTGTGAAGACGGGACAACAGTCTCCACAGTCAGAAGAACGTCCTGTCATTCATCCGTTTAAAAATCCAATTAATAAAAAATGTTTCTCTCTTTCAAAAGCCACCAATGACTCCTTCAGAGATCTTCAAAGTCAAGCTCTTTTTTGTTCCGAACAAAACTAGGGCTCCCCTTGTTTTCAAAGGTGTATTTGATCTCTTTTTAAAAAATATATTGACCTCTTTTCAAATGCATATTAAATTTTTCTTTCAAAGTCAGATTCCCAATGAATAAAAAGCCCTCCCCTCACCCCCCCCCACCCACGCCCCACCCCAGGATCACAAAGGATATTTGGGACAATTTGGGGGACATTGAGGCAGATTCAGACTTAAAAGAAAGGCCACGATCTGGTGTCCTGGGGAGCCAGGCATCTCAGCAGCCCTGCCTCCCCTCCCCCTCCCCCCACTCCCCTCCCCCCTTCTCTGTCCCTTCCCACCCGGTCCCAGCACAGGCTTTATGACTGAAAAGGTGTCGGCTTTCCTTCTGCCGCGTCCCCGTTTGCTCTTCCGTGAGAGCATCAAGCATCGAGCATCGGCTCTGTCCCCGTGTTACCTGATGCCCCTGAGTGTGTCACAGTCTCCACGGGGTCCTCTCCGTGGCTGCGTGTCTTCACCTTGCTTCTTCTCCAACTTTTCCGAGTGCTCTCTTTTTGCTCGGTTCCCTCTGCCCACCTAATATCTTAGGCTATTTATCTAACAGTGAACAGCAGAGAGGGAGAGAGGGGTCGCCAGCCGTATTCGGAGTCCCCTCCGCTGGAAGAGGGCCCCTCCTGCCCCCCCTGCCCCCTGACACCTTCACTGAGCCCTGGCTTGACGTCCCCTGTTGGGATTTACCAAACGCTTATCCCCCTGCCCAGCGCATCACAGCATGAGCTCCCGTGATCTTCTTCGTACTTCTCTAAGCAGAGGCGGTTAGTAATCCTGTTGTCCAGATTAAAAACAAAGAGGTCACAGCACGAGCGTGCGCCACAGCCGGGGTCTGAATCCAGGAGACTGTAAACGGATCCCGCGTTCACAGCCTCCGTCCACGCCAAGCCGCCTCTCACACTCACTCACTGGCAACATCTCGTTCCACGTGGTATCTGGCCCCTGGTGTAAACGTCCCCTGCTCCCTACTAAAATATTCATGAATAAATGAAATTAAAGAAACGCGTAAATGAAAATACAGATACACGCGTGCACACACCCGTCACGGCAACTACATCCGGAGACACGACTTAAACAAAAGCCAGGGTGCGTTTCCCTCTTCAGTGGGATCACGAAGGAAAGACAGGCCGAACGAGGAATAAATCGGAGAACGGCGACGCGTCAGATCCGATCCTGAAATCACAGAGCCCGTGGCCTTGTAACTGAGAACCACACGTCTATCTGCCTGTGGGCAAGAATGCGAGGGGGGCCCAGCCCCCCCATAGCAGCTTCGATCGTCCGAAGCCACAGGAAAGACGTCTCCCGAAACGTCTTCTCAGATGAGGCAGCATGTTTCCTTTTCCATTAAGCTTGGTGGGATGGCGTTGGTTAGTAAGGAGGCGCGAGTTCCCAGGGCACGGCGCCGGGACACGTCGCCCGGGCTCGGGGCTGTGTGCTCGCCGCCCCGTCCGAGCTCCCTCCGTCACCATCGGCCCCCCCTCGCCCTCTCCGTCCTCCCCCTGGGGACCCCCATCCTGCTGCGTGTGTCTACGAGGTTTTGGTCAGTTGGTTGGTTGGTTTTGTTTGTCCGTTTGGTGCTTTCTGTTTTACATCCCACACATGAGTGAAATCATGTGATTCTCGTCCTTTTCTGTTTGATTTATTTCGCTTAGCATAATCCTCTCGAGGTCCAGCCGTGTTGGTCCGAATGGCAGTATCTCATCTTATGGCGGAGTAGCATTCCATCGCATACACACACCACGTCTTCTTTACCGGACGTGTACGCTGAAAACTACAAGATATTATCGAAGTAATTGAAGAAGAAATGGAAAGAAATGGAAAGATAGTCCGTGTCCACGGGTTGAAAGAATCAACATAGTTAAAATGGCCGTATCGCCCAAAGCCCTGTACGGATTTAATGCAATCCCCATCAAAGTCTCAATGGCATTTCTCAAAGAAATAGAACAAGTGATCATCAAATTTGTATGGAACCTCAAAAGACCCCGAAGCCAAAGCCATCCTGAGAAAAAAAAAGAAACAGCAATGACAAAAATATGTGTTTTTGCTCCGGTCTTTTAATAACGAGACACACAGAGCCACCAAGTCAATTATAAACGATTGCAGTTGCTTATATTAAAAACGAGAGAACTTCGTTACGGCATCTCATACAGATAGAACGCCTTAGCTAATGGAGAATAATTTGAGAGCTGTGTATTATTCATCAGCTTGAACTGTCAGAAAAAAACGAATTCCTTCTCGGATAAAAACACATCACTGGTTTTTTAATGTGTAAAGTGGAATTTTGTTTTAGGAAAAGCAGAAGGCCGGGTTAACAAGTACAAGTAACATACCCCCTCTCCCGAACACCCAGGGGACATCGCCACCCTGCTTTCCAGATCCGGAAAACGAAGCCCACTGGGCCCAACCCGGACACACCGGACCGCTTTCATAGTCAAGATCCCCCGGGGTGTCAAAAATGAAGAAACATCAGGAAATCCGGCCAAAAATTGTTTTAAATACTTACATCTTAATAACTCACGCTTCCTGATAAGTTAGTAATAAATGCAGCATACGCCCGCTCTTTATGAAGTAAACTCAAGTTGCATATTTAACAGACTCGCAGACGGACCCCCCCACGGTGTGACCTGCAGCCGCGGTCTGGGCCTCCCGGCTGTGGGAGGATGAGCTCAGGGACAGGCCGGGCGCCACGCTGCCTCCCTTCTGGTCCCCAGTCCCGGGGCGGGCTCCGGTCCCAGCCGGGCCAACCGTTCACGACTGACCCAGTGTTCCTGTCCCCTCTTTGGGCCTCGGTTTTTCCATCCGTGACAAAATGATACAAGAGCATCTCTTTGCATATAAGAAAATGCTCGAAACCCGTCAAACCCTGGGCCGCGTCTGGCCTGCAGACATGTACACACTGCGTCCAGTTCATCGAGGGTTTCGATAATGTTTAAGCCAGTATTTTAAAAACGAGGGGACGTCACACAGCCATCCGCGTTTCCGTCGCTTCCTGAGCGAGCGGGGGACTTGCACGGGCCCGGGGGCCCCCGCTGCCGCCGCGCTCGGGTTTGTGGAGTCGCCGCCGCGCCCGGCCAACCCCGACAGGGCAGGCGGCGTCTGCCACGGCTCACTCGCCCTCACGCCTGGACCGTTCCTTCACAGAGGAAGCGAAGGCAGCGGTGTCTCGGGCCTGCGCCTCTCTTCACAGGCGCCGAGGAAAAGCCCGCGTCGCCAGGCTCCGCTCCGAGGGTGCCGCGGCCCGGCTCCGGGCCCGTGCGTCGGGCGCCTCGCCCGGACTCGGGGACCCTGCGTTCGCCCCGCTGTTCCGCGCTTCTCGCCGGGGCACGTTCTTCTCCGTCACCATCCAACATGCCGATGTGTCTTCTGAGATGCAGACGGGGGGAGAGGCAGAAGGGAGATTAAAACACATCTGTTTTTCTCATAAAGCATAATTTCGAAAATCCCATTAAAAATCTAAATAAACATAAAGCGTTGCATAATTCGAATTTCAAACATCCGCGAAGACCTAATTATTGGTAAAGCCCAGCTTGAGGGGATTTCCGTGTATTATCTCACTTAATTCTCCCCACGGTCCCCGCAGGCGGGCGAAGACCGTGATTCCCCGTCGCAGGCGAGGACGCCCGAGCTCGCCTGGAGGAAGGCGAGGGCCAGGCCGGGTGCCCGGCCGCGCTGGGCAGGTGTGTTTCATTCCGACGCTGCTGCGCGGTCTGCTGAGAGGGCCGCTCGCCGTCCCGCGGGCCCAGGGGTCCTCGGCAGGGTGCTCACCTCTCCTCGCCCGCCGCTCGGTTCAGTACGTTTCTGTTTCTTCTCCCTCTCCACCTCCCTCCCTCCCTCCCGTGCAGAGACCCTCATCGACGCCCCTCACCGCGGGGAGGGTGGCCTGGGTCTATGCAAGGCGCTGGCTCTATCTTATTTCATTTCCTCGATCCATCTCAGACTCCCCCGCCTGCCCCCTTCGCTGTCACACGGGGAGAGGCGGATCCCCTTCAGGACCTGCAGCCTGGGCAATGCGCAGCCGTGTGTGTGGGGTGTGCGTGTGTGCGTGCGGCGCGCGTGTGCGCTTTAACCGAAACAAAGGTAATTGGTCTTAAAACGTGGGTTTGTCGGGGTCGAGTTTTAGCGTTGTCGTGTTTTCACGTGGAGTCGGCTCACCCTGAAAGCTCATGCCTGCAACAGCCCCGCCCCCTCCTTGACCAAAGGCCGGTGCACAGCTGATCCCCTGGGGTTTACTGCCAGCTGTCTACACAGCACCCTGACGCTGGTGCGCTGCGATTCCTCCAGCTGCGGCCAGGGTCTCTTCCTTCTCCCTCGAGGACATGCCTCCACCCTCCCCACAACACATGCACCCTCTGCAACCTTGTTGGTCCTCCAGGGTTGTCCTCACACGGACGGGGCTAGGTCGCTCTCCTGCCGTGCGGACGGCGAGCCTCGCGGCACGGAGCAGAGGGTGTTTGCTCTGAGCTTGCTCCCGCGACGGCATCGCGGGCGCCCTGGCAGAGACACAGAGGCAAGACGAACTAGCTGGAAGTGGGGTGCCTTGTGTGAGAGTTTGGGGAGTGTGTCTGTCTTCTTCTGGTGGGTCCTGAGCTGGCAATGGGAGGTGAAAAATACTGCAGCTGGAAGTCACGGGCCGAGTTGTGACGGCTCTGGGCCCCCCACTGAAGACGCTCTGACTCGGCTTCCGGACTGGCCGCCGCAGAGGCTGAGATTCGGGCCACAGTTCCGCTGTCCTCTGGTCTGGCCATAGCCCCTCCGCATACTCAGTCTTGTTTTCTTCACATGTGAGATTATCTAAGCCTCATTCAAATTGAGGCTTGGAGTACCCTGTAAATATTTTGCTTTCCTGAACATTCCTGAATGTTTAATTGTTTCTCCCCCGAGTGTGTGTGTGTGTGTTTATGTGTGTGGGTTAGTATACACTGATTAAGATCGTTCATTACCTCCACACTCTCTGCCAGGTGTCTAACTCTCGGCTTTGTTTAGAAGAATTGGTTATTCTCTTCATCTTCCTGAAGGACACAGTCCTGCTGTCTCGGGCTGTGTGCCTGTCAGGAAATGCCTCCAAGTCTGGGAAGAAACCGGTGTACTTGTTAAATTTTGCCGGAGTGTGAACAAGGCTAGGGCCGGGTGAAGACACCCATCCTCCGGAAACGTAAGGTCTCAGAATGTATCGGCCTCCCAAACTTCTTCAGGTAGCTAGCTGCTGGATAAAGAGATTTTTTTCTAAATGAGGGAAATAACCCAAGCAAGAAAATGTCAGGGGATCTGATCAAAAGGCGACTTAGCCCAGGAGAAGGCACAGAGACCCCCCAGAATGACAGTGAAAGGGGGTCCCCAGATGGTCCAGGAGCCCCGGACACATTTGTAGCTGTTCAATGGTGTAAGTGGCTACATGGTAGGCCTACATCCTTCATGGTCAGCTGAGAGCATTATTCGGTGTAATTTCAAACCGGATACTTGATGATTGTTTTTATATATACACAAACTATCTGCATATCGTTATTAGAAAACATAGTGCTTGGGAGAGGGAAGTCCAGGCATCTTTTGTTTTTAATATCTTACTTTATCTGCCTAAATTAAACGGTCCATTTTAGAGCCTGAAGACTTACTTTTGACACGTGTTTAAAGCCATTTAAAAAGATCCCACTCTGAATTACCTAGGAGAAAAGGAGAATCAATTAATTCTAGACCTGATTCTACACTGCAGCTTTTTCTGTCGGTGAGGGTTTGACAGACTCACGGCGACGGCTTGTTCCCTCCTCTGTCAACTCGGACAGCCCCTCTGCCCCGCAGCAGCAGCAGCCGCCGGCAGCCGGAGCCTCGGCAGAGCAAGATGCTCCGAGCTGTCGTTTCAGCGCGTCTGTGCTGATGACAGGGTTCAGGAAGAGCTGCCATCGTTTGCAGAGGCGAGGAACCCTTGCGTGAGGAGGTGAGGGTCTGATTGCTGGTCTCAGCAGCGATCCCAGGCTGAGAAGCCTTGAGTTTCTTTCTATTTAACCTGGATATATATATATATATATATATACACGTTCTGCATGTTTGACGACAGTTTTCTCATGTCCTCCATGTCCTCCACGCCCTGCTCAGGTAGCAGGATGAAGGCGTGAATCCCGATGGCCCGGACCTTGGCTTTCAGTCCCCCGCCTGCCAGCCACTGACCACGTGACCTTGGCCGGACCTCGTCTTCCTGATCCTCAGTCTTCTCTTCTGTAAAACGGGACTATGGACATAAACTGTCTTCTGTGCTGCGTGTGTTGACCGAATATGATACCGTAAGTGAATAAGATACTGTAAGCACATCGACTCAATGACTAATGATCATCGTCATCATTATTATCAGTATTATGGTGACTGTCACTTCTATCATTATTATCAGAATTTACAAAGAATTTGGCTATTCGACTGGTGGCTCCACCTTCTCTAGGGTGATTAGCCGCTTGGAGGTGGGGGACCCCATCCAAGCTGGGAAAGAAGAGCCAAGGAGGGCCCGGAGTCTGTCCCCGGCATGCCCCAGGCGGCAACATGCTCTAGGCCCACTTCCTAGTGCTCAGACTGGCTTCAACGGGGTTCAAGTCCAGGGTGCGGCCCTAGGGTCTAGGCCCATTAGAGGGCGTGTTAGAGATTCCTCCCCCCGGAGGTTGCTGGGGGAAGGAACCGAAGCCTGAGTTCCAACGCGGCCACAGTCCCACAGTGCCCTCGGAGCAGGGCACGCCATCGGCCTCACGTGGCCCGCCTCCCCTGGAATTCCACAGGCTTGGGGGGGGGGGCACCCTTCGTCTGCATCTGCACTTACTGAGTACAGGTGTGCTTGCCCGCACGGCGTAATCACAGGTGACCTACGAGCTGCATAACCACACGTTCGCAAATGCGCCTAAGAAACTGGACGTGGATTTACAAGTGCCGGTTATTATTCAATCAAAACCACGACAATTGCCATTAGCGCATGCGTGGCCTCCAGCTGAACGTGGCGCGGAGCAGATCGCTGCCCGACCGCGCAGCAGCGCTAGGAAGAGGCCAGCGTCGCACCGGTGTTTACAAGTGAGAAAGTCGGGTGTTGGCGTGGGGGAAGCACCTCGACCACAGACAGTGAACTGTACTGGCCGAGGTCACGTCTGAGTCAGGCCCGCCCCACACCAAAGAGGGTGCTGGGAACCGGATGCTGCTCAGTGATCAGGGACCGTGGGGAACAGCAAAAAGCTCCGTCGTCTCATTTCCAACCAAATTTTGATTCTAGGGCATGTCGAGGGTGCAGGACGCACTTTCTGTTTCCGCAGAGTTGAGAAAAAAGAGAACTCACTAGGTTTTCGAGCTCAGACGACTCGGGTCCATGCGGGTCTCCTCGGCAGGACTCAGGACCGTGGGGAGGGCAGGGACTGGGCCGGCCCCGCCTCCCGCCAGCCCGCACGGCCCCGCCCCTGGGCCCCGCCCCCTGCCCTGTGACTCCCCGTGGCCCCGCCCCGGCCCCGCCTCCCTCAGCCCACCAGGCCCCGCCCTGGTCCCCGCCCCCTGCCCTGTGACTCCCCGTGGCCCCGCCCCGGCCCCGCCTCCCCTCAGCCCACCAGGCCCCGCCCTGGTCCCCGCCCCCTGCCCTGTGACTCCCCGTGGCCCCGCCCCGGCCCCGCGTCCCCGTAGCGCTCCCGGCCCGCCTCTAGGCCCTGCCTTATGCCCCGCCTCCCTCAGTCTTGGCCCCGCCCCTTGGCCCTGCCCCGTCTCGCAGGCAGCGCTGGGGTTGGGAGCTGCTGGGAATGGGCCCCACAATGCAGCACCGACTAGTCACGTGACCAGGACTGGCCTTTTCATGGTTCTAAATCTGGATAAATTTGACTTTCCTTTTACAAAATCTATGATATTCTCTGATATGTTGTTAATTCTCTTAGCTCAGGCCGCAGATCTGTAGACGTCATCGAACGTGTTTATCCACGCGCTCAAACGCCACTCGCTCTGTTCACAAAGGCCACGAGGGCCTGGAGGGGGACGGTTCGGAAGGACTTTGATAACTGACAGGGAAACTTCTGACACGGTTTTCACCGAGGGCTGATGTGCCGGCTGAACATAGTAGAAACAAAAAAGAAGTCGCATTTCTTTGAAGTAAAATACCTTTTATCTCTGGGTTTCGTTGAAAGCCTAACAGAAGATAATGGGCCAAATGTGGGGCTGGTAAATCTCATTAAATTGAAAACTCGGAGTTTATTGACAGCGTTAAATAATTCGCCTTCATCCCAAAGAGAAGGAAAAGCATCACCGGGCTGTGTCTCTTTCCGCCCTTGAGACGTGGGAGCTGCTGCTGTCTTTTCCAGATAAACATTTGTGCTGATCTACTTCTGCATCACTTCCGCAAATAACCACCAAGTCTTTTATTTCTTTTCATTGTTTTGGAGTGAACTGATAAGGAACAGGCAGCGAAACCTCTAGAGCCTTAGATGGTGACTGGGTCCCCTATGACCTCCGGATCCTCCTCATTCTGTAAATGGGTGATCATCCACAAGTCCTTCTCACACGGCATCTTCACCACTGACTTTCCCAATGTTCGCCCCTGTGTGCACACACGGGCAGAATTAATGGCCGCCACATTTGCATGTCTACAGAATACTTAGTGTATCGATATTTACAAATAAATTATGTTTAATATAATTTATCTCAGGGCCCACCGACTAACTCCGGGTGCCTTCAGGTGCTGCACGATAACACAGCTTCTTCTAAGAAACTCCGACAACTCAGCTACAGCATAAATACACACACAGTAAAAAAATTAACTCGATTAAAAAACGGGTAAAGGACCTGAATAAACATTTTTTTCAAAGAAGATATACAAATGGCCCCAGGTATATGAAACGCGCATGTCTAGAAAAAAAACAAATCAAGACCTAAACGAGAGGCCACCTGGCACCTGTTAAGATGGCCGCTATCGAAAACCCAGAGGATGGAAGCGTTGGTGTGGACGTGGAGAAATCGGGGCTCGCCCGCTGTGGGCGGAAATGGAAAACAGCACGGCCACTCCAGATGGCAATCCCCAGAAGTTAAAAGTAGAACTGCCCCATGATCAGACAGTTCTGGGTATTTACCCAAAAGAACTGAAGTCGGGGTGTCAGGGTAGTACCTGGCCACCCGTGGTTCTCGCGGTGTTATTCACGGTGGTCACGGCGCGGGATGAATGGGTAAGGAAATCGGACGTAGACACAGAATGCACTACTATTCAGTATAAAAAGGAAGAAAATCCTACCACGGGTGACAGCGTGGGACAAACCTGGAGGACGCGATGCCAAGGGAAATACGCCGATCGCGGAGGGACAGGTGCCATAATCCCACGTGTCGGGGAGCAGAGTGCTCCGGCTCGTTTCAAGGGGCTGCTTTCCCTCTCCCCCTGCCGAAAACTCGAGGGTGTATTTCTATGGCATCTCCGTGGGACCTGCTCTTCTTGACCAGGCCTGTGCTCGGGGGAAACGAGGTGGCCGCGCCCTAACCCGCTGAGAGGGTAGATTCCTTCCGCTGGAGCCCAGGACACGGCAGGATGTGGGCGTAGGTGAGCGCTGCAGTTGTCCTGTGAATGGCTGACCCTCCCTGCTCTGTGACCTTGGACCAGTCCCTGAACCCGGCCGGTCCTCATTTTTCCCCTTTCAGATGTACGGTTCATAAGCATGTCTTCCTCGTGGGGTTTGAAACGACACAGTGCGTCCCCCCACGCAAAGCCCCGGGGACAGGACGGGACCCCAGCGAGAGTGCAGTGAGTGTCGGGCTGGCACCATCGTCCTCGTCATCAGAAGGACCTCATCGCTGGACCGAAAGCCTCCATCACAGAATCCCTGTCTTCTTCCTTGGCTCCTTCTTCGGCTCTGAGGACACAGTTGCTGGACACACCTCAGAAGGCCACCGAGCAGGAGGAATCCTTGTCGTTTGCGGGAGGGATGAGGGCATCCCGTGGCAAAGGCTGCCAACATACCGTAACAGTGAGCAAAGCAGAGGAGGGGCCGGGAGGGAGACAATCACTGAAGACCTAGAACGTTCCATGGGTTTTCGGTTTCCATTAAGGGCGCCCGTTCCTCTGACCCCAGTGCGTCCCAAGGGCGCCTTTTCCTTTCAATGCCAACCCGAGCAGGAGAGGTTAAGGCCACGGTGACAGAAGCCCCTTCGAGGAGGCTGGCCTCGGCGGCATCGGAAGCATGCCGCTTCAAGCCTCAGCCCAGGTGACTTTGATTTACTGCCGTCCCGAGCAAAAGTTCTTCTCTTAGAAGTGTCTGTCACAGCTTCGGAGATGCGTTTCCCAAACCTCAGAATTCATTTGATCCTCGCCCCGTCTTACCTTCCGTCCCGTGCAGCCATTTCAGCGAGCGCAAACATCCTCCACAAAACAAAGAAGCGCCCTCGCCCTCCCAGAGCCGCACGCGAGGGTGCGCGCTGTCGTCTGACTGCGCCCACGCGTGAGGCACGCGGAGGCCACGCCGAGGGAGCACCCCGCGCGGCGGCGTGGGCGACAGCCTCCGTCGGAGGGCAGGCCTCGGGTCGGCACGGCGACACCGCCCGCGTCTCTGCGGGAGCAAACGCCGCGTCCGGATCGCCGGCCACCGGATGCGCGTCTGTCCCTGAGCAGAGCTGAAGCGATGAGTCCCCGGCGACGACCGCGCCCGATCCTCCTGGGGGGCCGCGCCCCCACCGACGTGAGCTCCGCTCGCCACCTCCCCCACACGCCCGTGCCGCCCCGAACGATCATCGCCCTTTTAGGTCAGCCGGCGTTCGTGATCATTCCTGAGGCGAGACAAAGCCGAAGTCACGGAAAGTGTGGACCAGAAGTTTCCATTTTCCCTTCGCGGCCCTCAGAGCGTTGCTCATGTCACCGTACGACTCGGTGCCCTGTGGGAGACACTTGGCGTGGCCACCCTACCCCCCACCCCCACCCCGCCATCCTTCCCTGCCTTGCTTCACCACGGAGGCCGGAAAACAACATGTTTCCCAGAGTCCCTTGTCACCCTGAACCAATGTGACATAATCAAAATTTTCTTAGGAACAGCGGTCCTAGCCTAGTGAAGAGCAAAGCCTTGCCAGAAAGTCCGTTGGCACCACGGCCTTTTACCTCCTTGGAATACAGACGTGAAATGTGGAGATGGCCAGCCATTCGCGACCATGTGACAGGAGCCACCTGCTGAATGGGGGGGGGGATAGGAAGGGGGAGGATCCTCGTGAGCCACCACGTCATCTATAACCTGCCCGTATAGATTCTTGTTACATGAAAACATAACAACTTTATATGTTTTACCCTGTAATTGGTACCCGTGTGACCTGGAGCCGAACACAAAATCTAACGTACCCCTCCCCCCCCCCCCCCCCCGCACTGAAAGCCTTTGACTTCATTCTCTATGTTCTGTCAAGACAGAATTGCCGAAAACCACGCCTTTCCCATCATCCTTCTCCAAAACTCCGTTTCCTGTCTGTCAACACGGACGCCAGGGCGGGTGCTGGGAAGAGCGTGAGTTTTAGGCCCCGGTCAGCGCGGGCGGAGTCTTGGCTCTGTTTGCGATCTGTGGCTCCCTGCAGCACCCACCAAGCCAGTGCGAGCGGCTTCACCTCTCTGCGGTCCCGTCTGTGAGGCCACGCGCAGCGTGGAGAGCAAGGGTCATTAAAGTCCTCCCGCGCGCTCAGCATCCAGTCTTGCTCTAATTGTCGGGCATCCACGTAAGAGAAGTTCGTCTCCCCGAGATTTGGGTCAGAAGGTGGGCGCTCACGTGGGGTGGAGCCCAGCCCCCGGGAAGCCCTGTGCTGGGCGCCCAGTGCCGTGGCCCTCTCCCCACTCTGCGGCCAAGTAGACCTCAGCGAGCCGGTGACACTCCGCACGGCACGTGACCGGCTGGCCTCGGCAGCTGCCCGGCGGACAGCTTTTGCTTAGGAAAGTTAAGAAAACACCCCCGTGAGCTCAGCTCGGCTAAACCCCTGCAAAACGAGGAGTTTGGAAAACAGCATTAAATTGTCATGAGCCAATTGTTTTCACAGTTTTGTAGAATAATGGTTTTTTTATTAGCCCGAGCTAGTAAAAATAGTCTTCTTATGAAAAATGTATGCGATTAATAAAAGATGAGCATTTTTAATTCAGCTCTCGCTCGTCCCAATCCTAATTACAATTATTTTTTGTATTCATGCAAAGATTTTTATTTCCAGAAAAGCAATCATGGTTTACTCAATTCAACATTGTTGGATAGCAATGCTGCATATATATATATATATATATATATATATATATATATATATATATATATTCAGTTTGGGGTTGCAAAGCATTTCATTAAAATGAATTTTGCTCTAAGTTTCACCTAACGAATTGAATCTGTGAAGACAGAATAAATATGTGACTTCCCCATCAGCTATTTTTAAATGTCTCCTTGCATATCATTTTTTCTGGAAACATCGCTGTTCCCTCATTGTTGAGTAAAGCAGGTCAGGATGGTGGTAAACACAGAAACCACCCAGGACTGAAAGCACAGAAATCTTATGTAATATTCTTTTTTTTTTTTTTTGTACTAAAAAAACATAAGAAGAAAGCCTTGGCATGGATAGAATAAATAGTGTGAGTTTAATAAAATGCATTCTGGATCATTATTGGATTATCTTTTTAACATTGCAATTGCTTGGCCCGATGCGATGGTACTTTTTTTAAGCCCATATTTTTATTAAGATCTTGCAGAGCACCCGTTTCAAATGTAACATTCAGTATATTTTTCAGCACATTCACAGAGGCACACAACCATTATGACAATCCATTTTTGGCTATTTTCATTACGCCGAGAAGGAAGCCGGGACCCGTTAGCCGCCTCTCCCCATTACCTGCCGGCCGCGGGCCCTGACGGCCACGAACCCGCTTTCCGGTTCTGCAGATTCGCCCGCTCCGGGCTTTTCATGTGAGCGGAACCATACGACGCGTGCGCTTGTGCGAATGGTTCCTTCACCGGGCGAAACGTTTTTAAGGTTCCTCCATATCCCAGCAGGTACTTCACTTCCCTTTCCCCATCCCGTTGTGCGAATAAACCACATTGTAAGTATCGGTTCGCGCCGTCCCCATTCGGGGCTATGAGGTAACGTGCCGTTACGAGCACTAGCGCACGTGCGCGGGGCGCGTTTTCGTTTCTCGTGGGCGTGTGCCCCAACGCGGAATCGCCAGGTGGAGCTGGAACTCTCCACTTAGCATTTCGAAGGCTCGCCGAGCTGTTCCCCAAGGCGGCCAGCCGGCCGCCTCGCCTCTGCCCCAGGCCTCCCCTGCTCCCTGCTACGCCCCGCCCCCGGGGGATGAGTGACAGCCGCACTTGGCCACCTCCCCCTCGCAGCCCGCGCTGTTGGCTTTCCCGTCCGTCCACCTGTGTGCTCGCCTCTGCGCCAGAGGCAGAGTCGCCTTCCTCCTGTTGCTGCTTTGCGTTAAGCCCGGAAATGGAGCAATGCGAATCCTCCAGTTTGTCCTCCTTTTTCGGGACCGTTTAGCTATTTTGAATCTTTTGCATTTCCATGTGACTCAAGCAATCAGCGTTCAACTTGCACAGGCGCTCAGCTGGGATTCCAACGGCGACTGTGTTCGGTCTTCAGATCGATTCGCGAGTATTGTCATCTTAGCGTTATTAAGTCTTCCTACCCAGGATCGTAGCATGTCTTTCTACCGTTTAGATCTTCCTTAATTTCTTTCTACAGTCTTTTTTTTTTTTTTTTTGGTTTTCAGAGTATAAGTTTGCACCTCTTTTTGAAATGTATTTGCATTTTATTCTTTACTGCTATTGTAAATATGTCTTCTTAATTTCATTCACAGTTTGCTAATTGCCACACAGTCTAGAAACACAAACGATTTTTGTTTCTTAATCTTTTACTTTGAAGCATTGCTGAACTCATGTACTATCTATAATAGTTTTTATGTGGATTCTTGAGGAGTTTGTATATACAGGATTATGACATCTGCACATAGACATAGTTTTACTTTAACCTTTCCAACGCTGATATTTTTTGTTTCATTTTCTTCACTTACCGTCCTCACTAGAAAATTACTTTCTTTCAATCCTGTTTTATAGTTTCCAGAGTACAAGTTTTATGCTTCTTTTGTTACATTCGCCTTAAGTATTTATTCTTTTTAGTGCCATTGCAAATTGAACTGTTTGCTTAATTTAATTTGCGTATTATTCATTCCCAGCGTATAGAAACACAACTGATTTTTCGTGTATTCACTTCATCTCCTGCAAGCTTGCCGCATTAGAACTCTTTTATTAGTTCCGAGAGGTTTTTTAAAATGAATTTCTTAGCATTCATTTTCTAAATATAAGATCGCGCCATCTGCAAGCATCGCGGTTCCACTCCTTTGAATGGTTTTCCTCACACTTCATTTTCTCGCCTAATTGCCTCGGCGAAAACCTCCGGTACGATGCTGAAAGGGAGTTGTCAGAGGCAACATCTGTGTCGTTAGAGAGCGACAGTCAGACTCCGGCCGCGGAGCGGGGTGGCGGGCGGGGCGCGAGGCTGCGGCGGTCCGGCCGAGCACGTGGTCTCCGCTCCTTACCTCGTTAAGGTCCTTACCAGGTGGGACACTGGATCTCACAAACTACTTTCTGGGCTACTGAGACGGTCAGGCGGCCGCCGACCGAGCACCATGCGGACGGGTTTCCGGGAGGCAGGGCAGCTTTCTACCCCCGAGACGCGGCCGCTGGTCCCCGGCGGGGCGTCTTCCGACGCGTGGCTTCATCAGCTGAGCGTCCGGTGGGGGCTTTGGCGTTCGTCCTGCGGGGAGGCGCTGGCCTGCGGGTTTCCTGTCTGGCGAGGCGTTTGCGGCCCTGTCGTCACGAGGCTGGGAAAGGGTCCCTCCTCTTCAGATGTGTTGAGAGATTCTCTCAGGCTTCGCTTTCTGCTTCGCCAGTGCCCACGATCCAGTTGTCACCAGCGCAGAGGAAAACCGAGCCCCCGCAGCCCGTTTACTCTGGGCGAAGAGGGGTGACGGTCACACGCGCCGATGCGCTCGGGCCGCTGGGCGGACATGGTCTCGCTGTTCGCCCGCCCGCTGTGCTCCAGAGGACGGAGGTCCCCACGCCGCCGAGGAGAGAGAGACTCAGCCGTTCAGTCCCCGAGGCAGTCCCTGCATTCGGGCAGCGATCACGCGCTCGGCGTCTGGAGAAACGGGCGTCTTCGACCGGCAGGATGACGTTCAGAGCGAACGTCTTGTGCGTTTACAGAAAATTGGAAAGAACACTCCCCACCCAGCGCAGAAAAGACGTTTCGGGTAACCTGGAGCTTGTTCAACGTACTTGCCAAGAAAAGAATCGTTATGTCGTTTCCATTACCCGCTTTCAATCGACATCGGGGAGTGTAATTGACGTACGACACAATACACCCATTTTAAGCACAGTTGGGTGAGTTTTAACCCAGCTGGGCCTGGGGCTTGGGGTGCAGGTTCTCCACGGAATCGCTGAACCCCCCTCTTCCTCCCCTCGCCGTACACTGTGAACTGTCACTCTTGCAAGAGAACTCAGGGACCACGAGGCGGCAGGTGATGCCTGATTTCTCCACCGGCTGGGCGGCCGGCGCTCCAAGCCTCCGATTAATGCCGGAGCCGGAATTCAGCAGGGCCCAGCCGGCTGCGGCAGACGCGGCGGGGCTTCTGAGGCGCGAGGCTGACGAGCGTGGATACAGCTGTCGGATTCATTAATCTCACTCTGGCGCCGAAGTAATTAGTTTCAGATACCTCTCACCAAAGACCAACGCGTGACAGGCACGGTGTCATCCGCTAGACACCGGAAACATGAAATAATGTATTAGATCTGATGATCCGTCATTTACCGCACTAACCAAAAGCGCGAGACTATCTTAAGGAAAGCGGAAAAGCCACATTCTAGAAATAGAATAAAATGCGTTCTGCCCCTTTCACATGCAGTCACGATTTGAAATGCAAATCTCAGTAGCCAGGAACTCGTGTTGATAAATGACAGATAGTAATTTACAACAGCTCTGATTTATTATTACGAAATCAATGTTCGCCAGCTCCCAAGTCCTCAAAAAGAGATGAATTAATTTCTGTTGACAGAAATAGCGAAGCCTTTTGAAGTATTTCTGGGTTGGAAACAATCCTGTTTATTTCAGACTCATTTCTTTCTGCGCACGATTTGTTTCCCGGCCCCCGACGGTGAGGGCACCGTGTACCGTGCCCACGGAGGCCCCGAGCGGACTCCGACTCCGGCATCGGGTAGTGCTGTGCTCTGCGCTGCCCCAGACCCACTGCAGGAGTGGACGCCACCTCTTTGCTGCTCTGGAAGGCCCAGGGCCCCTTGTCAAAGCTGCTGCATGTCCAAGCCCCGGGGGAGAGGGGGGGCACCGGCCAGAGGCTGAGCCCCGGGGGGTGGGAGCAGACCCGGTGAGTGGGATTTTTTTTCCTGCCACTTTCTTTTCGTGTGGCCTTGAGCAGAGTCTCAGCGCGCCAAGCCTCAGCGCCTACATTGGCAGAACGGCTGTAAAAACATCCCCAATGATCTCCCTCATCCAATCTGATTAATAGTAAAAAAATAGAAATCATCAGCAATTTTGTCTCAAACATATACGAACAGCGTCGACGGTCTCCCAACGATTGTTCAGCCTCAGCTGCCGCTGGACCCCGAGCAAGGCGTTCACGCCAGAGATAACGGCCCGTGCACCCCCTCCTCGCCCCTCCTGTTGGCGCGTCCTGCCTCCGGGTTCCCCGGGCCCTCACCCGGCCCTCCCCCCCCCCGTCGGGATGGCGTCGCCTAGCTTCCACAGTTCACAACCTTCCCCCCCCCCGCCCCGCCCCCCAGTGACCCGCAGGGGGTCCCCGCGAGGCTGATCCCCGGTGACCCACGGTCAGCCCGGGCGTGCCCGCGTTTCCCGCTCGCTCCCCTTAAGCCATCGAAGCAGGTGGCCGACCGCACGCAGAAGGCCGCGTGCAGGTGCGGGGAACGCCGGCAACGCGCGAGCAGCCGGTCCCGCGGGGTCTCCGCTGAGGGGCGGGGCCCTCGCTCGAGGCGTGGGCTCGGAGCGCTCTGGGGGGGGGGGGGTCGCGGCCCAAACGAAGGGCGCGGCCCTTCCACTGCAGAAACCTCTGGCTCACAGGGTGACCCCGGGAAAACGCCGCGGGAGACCGACCGTCAGGAGAGAGAGCTGTGGGGTGAACATTCTTTCCCTGGTTGTCCAGTGAGGCTTCTGAACCTTAGGGGCGCCTCTCGGCAGCCGTGGGGTCTGACTCTCGAATGTCGTGTTCCTGGGCCATCAGCGATCCACCACGCTGGCGGCGGCGGTGCTTGACCCTGGGGCACAGAATGCCCTCCTCCCCCCAGCCTCGGGGTCAGCAGAGAAAATTCCCACCCCTTCCCCCAAATAAGAGGAGGAACTACAGGGCAGAAGGAAGCCGGCCCGCCGGCAGCCGGCAAAGTGCTGTCCGGGAGGACTTCCTGGCCGAGCCGTAAGCATCGCCCCCTCCCCCGCCCGGCCGTGTCCTCCTAGACCTGCTCCTCGGGGAGCAGGTGGCTCCCCGCTCCCTTCCCTCAGCTGCGCGGTGGACGCCACCCCCTGCTCTGAGAAGAATCAGTTTACAAAGGTCAGGACCTTCAAGGCAGAGCGATTGCCGGGCAGAGTGAGCACTCCGCTGTGTGCAGCATGGGCCCGTCTCTGACCCCCACTGAGGGTCCCCCTACCCCGGGAAGGCGGCCCCGGGTCGGCTCCGCCTCACCGTCTCTTTTTAGCACCGCTCAACCCCAGCAGGTGTTCCCACGTGGAAAAGTGGACTCCGTATTCTCGTATTTTGAATTTTCAAAAAAAGCCACGTCTCTGTGTGTTTTCGTTAACGCTTCTTCAATAAGTGAGACTCAAGGGATAGAAGCCACCGGAAGAGCTCACATTTCCTGAACCCTGACCTCTTCATTTTTCTCTAATTGCAAAGGTAAAGCGCCTTCCTGGAGCCGAGGAAGGCAGACCTCAGGGCTGGGCCTGGCTCCCGCCTCTTCTACGGGCTGGAGCTCTGAGAATACCCAACAGAACACGAGTATCCGCTCTCTTTGAAGGCCTGGAAAGACTCCTCGGATGTCTTTGTCGACAGCTGGTGAGGAGGAAAACAAGCGGTCCTATTTGCAAGGAAGCGGGCGTTAGCATATGGCCCGCCGCCCGCGGACACCAGCCGCCAACCGCAGGCGGCCTCTGCCGCCCACGCAAAGGCAGAGAAAGGCACCTCAGAACAGCGCGTCCGCGCCCCGGGGCCGCAGGGAAACGTGCCGGTCGCTTCTTTTCTAGCAGGTGTGTGTGTGTGTGTGTGTGTGTGTGTGTGTGTGTGTGTGTAAATATATGTATATATTTTTTCTTTCTCTTGTTAGAATGCGGTGTTGACAAATCTTCTGTCCTTTCCAGGCAAGTCAACATCCCAGCATTTATTTTGAAAGCTGAAAGGTTAAGATCAAAAACAAATAAGATAGCTGGATTAAAGGTGACACGTTTTAAGGGGTTTTGATGCCTTTTGGAAAAGTATTCTACAAAATGTTTGTACCAGGACACAGTCTCCCCAACAGTCTGTGCTGTTATGTGTTAGATGCAAGGTTTTATTCCAACTTTGGTTCATTAGCTTTTTGTGCATATATTGTTATATACAATTAAAAATATGATCAATATAATGGTATATTTAATGTTTTGTTATTGAAAAGGTTGAAGTTTATTTTTCAGTTCTATTTCTTCTTTGGTAAAATTTCTATCAGTGATCTTTGTTTTGTCTCTTTTTCATTTGTTAAGAGCCTTTACATATTGAAGACATCAACCAAGGGTTTATATTCTATACCAGGCGTCCCCAACCCCCGGCCGTGGACCGGTACTGGTCCTTGGCCTGTTAGGAACCGGTCACAGCAGAAGGTGAGTGGCGGGTGAGCGAGCGAAGCATCCTCAGGACCTGCAGCCGGCCCCAGCGCCAGCGGCACCGCCTCAGCTCCGCCTCAGATCCCCAGGCGTTAGATTCTCAGAGGACCACCGGCCCCTGGTGCCCCAAAGGTTTCCCTATTTGAAAACACATAAAATTCAGTCTTAACACAAATTTAATGTTGAACCATATGGACATAATATTTTTTACAATGACTTTCATCTCATTCTAAGATTGAAAATACAACATTCCATTCTAAAACTCAAGTGCGGTATTTGAGAACCGGGCCATCTGCGTCCGATCGGAGACGGTCTTATTTACATACAATCTCGCCGCTCCAGCGGGTGGATGTCGCGCATCTCCACGATGCGCGAACGCAAGACTCGGCGCGTGAAAACAACGCGCTGGGAAAGCGCCAGATGATCACGGCTTCACGCGCTGCCGTCCCTCCGCCTCCTCCTCTAGGAATATCCGTTTGCATGTGATGACACCTGTGGGCGCAAAGGACGCAGGCCCGCCTCGGACGCGGCGACCCCCGGACGCGGTGGCGAGGCCGCCGTTGGCTCTCATCCCACACCGCCCGGCGTCCGCGCGCCCACGTCCCCTCCCCGGAGCATCGTTCTGCCGCCTTCGGCCCGGCGTCCCTCCTGACCCAGCTGGGCCGTCGCCGCCTTCAGGAAGCTTTCTCTCGAGGCTTCCCCGAGCCCCCTCCACCCAGCCCCACCCTGCGCTTAATGCGAGTCCGGCATACGCCGCTAATTATTGCGTTTCTGTATTCGCTTTTCACTTAAAACATAAGCTCCTTGAGGAAAGGGAATGGGTCTCATTCATTCCTGAATTCCCGGTGCTCATCAGAGGCATGGACCGTAATGAATATTTGGATTAAACCGAGGGTTTCATTAAGACCATTTTTAAAAAAGCCCTTTCAGCTCCGAACTTTTATTCTACCTAGTGGGTAAATGATCAAAGAAGGACCCATTATTCTTAATTTAAGATGTGTGAAATGTCAGGCTTTTGGCTCAAGCTCCATTCACAGTAGAGTCAGTAAAAATTTCTTATGATTTATGGGGCCTGCTTAACCCGTGTGAACATAATTCATCATTACGAGCCTAGAAAGCTCCAGCGTTCCATCAGATTTGGTCACCGTGCCGCCGCAAACCCACACAGACTATTCCGGAGTCTGGAAACTAACATTTCTGTCACTCCTACAGGAGCCTCTGGCTGAGGCACAGAAATTCCCTTCATGGGTCATGTAGACTAAAAAGAGACATCCCCATATTAGTTAGAGTGGCCTGGGGTGGAGGCACCGGGCATAGGTCTTCGAGAATAGTCAGCAGCTAGCACACACACCCTGAAAGCTCCGTCGCTTGAATTTTAAAGGTTGACATTTCACGCACATGTGACTTGGTTTTGTTTTTTGTTTTATTTTTATTTTTTTAAATATTTTTTTATTTCTCAATTACAGTTGGCATATAATATTATATTCATTTCAGGTATACAACATGGTGATTAGACATTTATCTAACTTATGACGTGATCACCCTGACAAATCTAGTACCCACCTGATACCATACATAGTTACTGCAATATTATTGACTGTATCCTGTGCTTTGCATTGCCACGGATATTTTGTAACTACCAATTCGTACCTCCGGATCTCTTCACAGTTTTTTCCCAGCCTCCCAACTTCCCCCCCTCCCACCTGACAACCTTCAAAATGGTCTCCGTATTTATGGGTTTCTGTTTTGTTTGTTTGTCAATCATTTTGTTCTTTAGATTCCACATATAAGGGCAATCATGTGGCATTTGTCTTTCTCTGTCTGTCTTAATCCAGTCATAACAATGCCCTCTAGGGCTTCCCATGCTGTCGCAGATGGCGAGTTTCACTCTTTTTCGAGGCTGAGTACTGTTCTCTCATATATGGGTACCACCTCTATTTTATCCATTCCGCCTTTGATAGACACCCAGGTTGCCCCCGTATCTTGGCTACTGTGACTGATGCTGCCATGAACACAGGATTCAGGTGTCCCTTCGGAGCAGTGTTCTGGGTTTGTCTGGATAAAGCTCCGGCAGTGGGACGACTGGTCCCTTCTGCATCTCTTGTTGTAGCCTTCGCTTTAAAGTCTATGATGTCTGGTATACGTATTGCTACCCTAGTTTTTTATTTCCCATTTTCACGAAATATATTTTCCCGTCCTTTTACTTTTAGTCTCTGTGTGTGTCTTTTGATCTGAAGTGAGTCTCTGGTAGGCAGCACATGTAAGGATTTTGTTTTCTTATCCATCCAACCACCCTGCCTTTTGATTGGAGCATTTCATCCATTTGCATTTAAAGTAATTGTTGATAGATTGTGTAGCTATTGCCATTTTGTTATTCATATTTTTTATCTTTTTCTTCTTCTTTTTCTTCTTCTTAAAGAAGTTTCCTCCCCTCCCCCCCCACTCCTCACCCCCACCGACATTTCCTGTAATACTGGCTTAGCGATGATGAATTCCTTTAGCTTTTTCTTGTCTGGAAAGGCCTTTGTCTATCTGGCCTTCGATTCTAAATGGTAGCTTTGCTGGGTAAAGTAATCTTGGCTGTAGGTTCTTGCTTTTCATCGCTTTGGACATTTCCTGCCAATCCCTTCCAGCCTGTGAAGTTTCTGTTGAAAAATCATCCAACAGCCTTACAGGACCTCCCTCGTAGGTAATTAACTGCTTTTAAGATTCTCTCTTTGTCCTTAACCTTTGACATTTTAATTACGATGTGTCTTGGCGTGGGCCTCTTTGGGTTCATCCCGTTTGAGACTTTCTGAGCTTCCTGGGCTTATGTGTCTATTTCCGTCACCAGGTTAGGGAAGTTTCGCTATCATTTCTTCAAACAGGTTCTCAATCCCTGGCTCTCTCTCCTCTCTCTTTGGTAGCCTTGTGGTTCTGACGTCGGCATGCTCGATGTCATCTCGGAGGCCCCTCAAGCCATCCTCGTATATTTGGATTATTTTTCTCGTCGCTGTTCCGATGGGTGTTTTCCACTATCTCGCCTTCTCAGCCGCCGATTCAATGCTCCGCGTCATCTACGCTCTGCCGCCAATTCCCGCTAACGCGGTCTCCGCTTCGGTTACGGCGGTCTTCATCTCTAACGGGTTCTTTTTACGCTTTCTATCTCCATTGTCATGTTTTCTGTCTCTCTGCTGAAGTACTCGCCGAGCGCATCTGCCCTTCTCCTCAGTTTGCTGAGCGTCTGGCCTTCTCCTCAGTTTCCCGAGCATCCTCACCACCGGTGCTTGGAACTCCGCACCGGGTCGCTTGCTCGCCTCCACTTTGTCCAGCTCACTTTGGGAGCTTCGTTCTCTTCTTCCGTGCGGGACATGTTCCCTTGTCTCCCCATTGTGGCCGCCTCTCTGTGCTTGTTTTCATGGATGAGGTAGGGCTCAGTAGAGTAGTCGGTGTCCTATGGGCCCAGTGGTGCAGCGTTCCCTGATCGCCTGAGCCAGGTGATCCAGGTGTGTCCCTCGTGTGGGTTGTGGGTGCCTTCCTGTTGGAGCTGAGCCTTGGTTGCCGTTTGAACAGCATTGGGAAGGACTGACTCTCGGGCTGATTGATTGTGAAGATGGACCAGTGAGGAGCTGACCCTGTGGAGCAGGGTTCACTTCGCCAGGGCCCCGGGGCCTGCCTTGTCTGCCCTTTGGGTGCGTCATCTTTGGATGGCGCCCTGAGAGGTGCTCTAGCTCAGGCTGAAGCCAGCTACTGGGTGTGCAGGCGAGAGCCTCCCGGGAGGGGCCCCACCACAGGCCGAGTTCAGCCAGAGCTTGCGCCCTGCCCGGAGCCACCTGGCATGAGCCAGCAAGCAATCTGAAGATGGCCACCGCCTGTGCTGGGTTTGGAGCTTCCTCAGGGGGCCGCGTCGTGAACCAAGGCCAGCTGCTGCTTGTGCCAGGCTTGGGGCATCTCGGCGAGCGACACAGGGCCAGATGCTGCTTGTTTGGGTTTTACAAATCTTTGAGAGATTTCAGGAAAATCTACAGCGTGAGACGAGATAGGTCGTTTGTATGGAGAAGCCTCCAGAAGCCGCGGGGGCGGGGCGGCGCGTGGGGGAGGGGCGGGGTCTCGGCATCACCTGGCCGGGGCGAGCGGTGTCAGCCAGGCTCATGCAGACTCGGCACGGCAGCCGCCTGCATCCGTGTGCCCGTAGCAGGGAGGGCTCAACCAAAGGACAGTGGCCTCTGCCAGGACTTCTGCCTGGGAGAAAGCCGCCCCTCCAGCCCTCGCTCTGAAGCCGGACATCGCAGTCCGCAGAGCCTGTCAAGCTGCTCGGGAGCCCGGAGCCAGCTCGTCAGGGGTGAGTCCGCACGCGGGCCCCTAAAGCGGAAGGCCCGGCGCTCCAGCCACCTTCCGTCTCACTCAGCCAACATCCCCACTGGCATCCACGGCCAGAAGGCGAGGGGACTTCTCTTCCAAGCACGGGAGCCCGGGGTGGGGCTGGGGCCACTCGCTCCTCGGGGGGCGGCGCTGTCCACAGCTGAGACATCCCTCCCAATTTTTCACCACCACATCTGGGTGTGGGACTGGCCCATTGCGTCTCCACCTCTTCTACCTGTCTGGAGGTGGCCTCTTCTGTGTGTCCCTAGTTGTAGGACCTCTGTTCAGCTAGACTTCAGGCATCTGCCAATGATGGCTGTTCTGTAGTTCAGTTGTCATTTTGATGAGGTCAAGAGAGGCGGCGGGCACAGTGTCTACCTGCTCTGCCTTCTTGACCGGAAGGCCCTCCATGTGACTTGGCTTTGGCATTAGGCTGCTGTCTTATAGCTGCACTGCCGAAGCAAGTATCTCCAAGGCCCTCGTGGCCGGGAGCAGAGCAGCAGGTGGAGAAGCAATGCCGGCCCTGAAGCGCCTTTGCCCAGAAGTGTCCCTTGCCCTCCAAGATCAAGTCCGCGGGCACAGCTAGAAACAGAGAGGCACACTGACATGCGTAGGGCACGCCCTGTCACTGCCCCATGCTCCCCGATATTCGACTTGTCCTCCAGTACACTCTAACAGCTCGTCGGTAATAAACCTCATATCTGTAAAATTCCCTTTTCAGTCTTCTAGGTTCTAGAAACTAGAATCTGGGAACTTAAGGCTCCCAGATTCCCTATACAGCATCCTCTGGCTTCAAACACAGAAATTCTTGGACTCCAAGCGGTTGTATTAAGTTAATTACTTTCAGCAGAATAAACCAAGAAGGAGGCTTGTCTGAGAAAATAGATTCAGACCAGCCTTATCCTCTGTCAGTGTGTTCAGGGTCTGCTGCTGGTATCTATTATGCTAATAAGCTTTTAATGACTGTTCCCCGGGGTATCTGGGGGTGGGTTGCTCTGCCCAGTGCCTCCCCTTTCTAGAAGACAAATCAATTAAGCCCCAGGCCTTTCTGCGGGGTCTTGTCTTCTGTCTGCCTGTGACAACTTGTGTCCCGACGCACACTTGGAAAGGCCTCACCGCAATTTGTTTCTCCAGCTGTTTGGGTCACTGTGTGTCAAAGAAGATAAATTCTGCCTTCAGACAGCCCCATAGTTAAACGCCGGAGGCCGCGACGCCGTCTTTGGGCATCGACAACTCCAGGGGAGCTCTGTGGCTGACGTTCCCAGCACCCCAATCCCTGCCGGCCCAGGAAGCCCTGTTTCTGCCCCGATACTCCAGGCTAAAGGCGAGGTTACACAGACCCAAAGGTCCAGATGGCAGGCTCGGCGATGTCCTTGCTGTCAGATACCGCAGCGGCCCATGCCCCATCAATGTAGGGGTGAACCGCGCTATGGTTGAAGGATAGAAACCCCCTCTCAAGTCCATATGCCATATCATCTACTTCGGAACCCCCTTTTTGTGTTCCGTTGAATCCATTTTCTCTCGTTCACAAACCGAACCCAATTAGACACACACACACAGGCCCGGGCACATAGGAACACACCCTCTGCGGGCAGGAACCGTGTTCTCTGTCCTCAGCGCCCCACCAAAGCGACCCACGTGTAGCATGAATCAACGAGTCCACGCGTCAGCGACACCGCCATAGACAAAGACACCTCTCTTATTTTGGTATTGTTTTCATACCGTCCTAGACAATTATTCAAAATGTTCAGTAAGGGATTTTAATGAGGAAGTCGGTGCCACGATCCCAGCTGCCCCCCCAGATGTGGGGTCCCCCTCGTATGTCTGCCCCAGGCGGCTTGTAGGAGTCGTGACCCGAACCAGGATTCTCTGAGGTGCAGAAGCCGCGCGACCTGCCGAGGGCAGCGGCGTCAGCAGGGGCATTCTGAGGGTTTTGTCCGGAGCCCACTTGCCTGGGTTTGCGTCCTTTTTCCGTCGCTCTGTGTTGTAACTTCCTGCGTGACCTTAAATGGCTTCATCTGTTTCTTGGATGCCCGACACGTACAGTGGAGGCGGTAACATTTGCGTTGTATCGAAGGTGATAGTTAGATGAGCCGACTCCTGTAAGCACTTCGAAGGATGCCTGGTGTCCGTCAAGGACAAGGGCGAACAGAGGCTGGTATTATCATGGCCGTCATCGAGCCCTCTGCGATCCGCGCACAAGCGATCTCTCGCGGGGCAGGTACTGAAAGGATGCCTGAAGCTGTAACTTCGCAGCCTGTTTTGACAATATTTCTGCGGTCCCGTTAGACTTGAATTGAATCCTGAGCAGAATGATTCCAGGTTCACCATTACATTTGCCAGTTAGGCAAATGAGAATGGCAATACATATTTCAATACAAAGGTTTTAATTTTCTAATAGTGTGTTTAATAGCATAAGGATATGCTGAATCTATTGAATTCATAAAGCAAGATAGAAAGGACATTTTTAAAGCCGTGAAATAAGGTAGAATTTTTAAATGCAGGCATATTTATATCAACTTATATACGACCATTTAAAAGAAAAATGTAAATGCAATAGGACTAATTAAACAGATATTGCTTGTTTTTAATAAAAAAATAGCAATAATGTGTTTCTTTCTGCCCCATGGAAGAATAGGACATTCTTCCGGCTTCCCGTTCCAGTAACAGTTCTCCGACCTGCCCGCAGCCCTGTTTATGTCGTGGTGAAATCGAATGCAGTCAAACGTGGGGGTCACGTCGATGAGCAGCTCAGCTCTCGTCACGTCTGCATTCCACCGACTCCCGGGGTCAGCCCAGTGGGATGTCATCGAGCTGACACCGGTATCGCCGGAACCGTCCGGGCAAGGCACTTTATTTAGGTCTTACTCACGGGAACACAGCGATGTTGGCCTTGAGGAATTCATGTCCGGCTCTCAGAAAGCACCCACCTCTTCCTATCTGCGTCCTCCAAGACGGCACGCAAGGCCGGAGGGGCTCTGAGGGCAGCAAAAAGATCTTTGCGTGATCGTTTTCTGTTTATTAAGGAGAAAAGTATTTCCGAGCGCCCCTCCTGTCCGTGAGCCATAAATGATGGGTCACATGCTCAGGTGTAGACCATTCACAGACAGAGGAGCGCCAGGTCGTCACGGTCGGCTCAGGCGGACGTGCGTCACCTCCCGGGGCTGGACCCCGGCAGGCTGGCTGTCTGGGTGTCGGGGTTCCCACAGCAGAAGGAGGGGAGGGAGGGCTGTTGAAGGGGCCATAGCAGCGACAGCCCCAGGAAGCCAGTAGACTTGAGAAGGGCAGTTAAAGCAGAAGAGAGGAAGAAATAGGAAAGGATCGTATTTTTAATTAAAAAATTTTTTTATTCTTTTTTTAATAAACATAAATTGAATTAAAAATTGCTCTCAAAGAGAAAGCACCTTGGTTAAGAAGGACTGACTGCAAAACTGTGCGCTGTTTTTCCAAAGGGTAGATCCTCCTCGAGTCATTCAGCGAGAAGGCCTGAGCCTCCGTTCCTGTCAGACCTGACCGTCCTGAAGGCACATTTTTTCAGAACAGGGAGGTGGTCTTTAGTTGAATAATAGAAATAGGTAAATTTTGATTCTGAAATGCGTAGATAGGATTCTTTCACGGTCACCTAGGAAATCTAAAATCCTTCAAAGTGGCCGAGGAGAAAATCACCTCATTTAACCTTTTAGCCCATGTTTAAAACGGTTACGTTGTCGTCTCCTCTTTTAAGTTTTCTGTGCCTTATTAGATCTGATTATTTAATGACAAGTCATATCTAAAAGTCATTTTAAAAGTTGCAGGCATTCGTTTCAAATGGGAAAAAAAAAAAAAAAAACAGCCAACATTGTAAATTCGGTCACTTAACAACTATGCACCAGAAAGCAGAGCCACGCAGCCCGGCCGGGCGCCGCGCATGCGCCCCGCGCAGACGTGCGCGCCGCGTGGACACAGATTGGTACCGGATGGGGCCCGGCGGGGTTCCCGCGACCAGCCCCGCATCAGGGGCCTGCCCACGTGAGGCAACCAGCTGGCCCGCGGGGTCACCTCCAAGCTGTGAGTGCGAACACCGTCCCAGCTTTCTGGTCAACACGATTATTTTTAAAAGAAATAAAATTTAAACTCACCAACATCCTGCCACCAAGAGGCTAGAAAAGTTGATATTTTGGTAACTTTCCTCAAATAGAAACTGAAATATATGTCATGATATAGGTTTATTTTTTTCCCAACAGCAATGCCTTTCATTTCTAGCTGAATTCAAGTGCAAATAACGTGTCCAAGATACAGAAACATGAAATTTCAACCCGAATGTAACGACGGAAACCCCGAGTCGGACACGGTTTCCCTGGCTTGCTACCGATGGAGTTTGGGGGGAGGGGGCGACACGTGCCCCAGACCCGCCTCTGCGACCCCCTGCTCAGCCTTTCGAGCCTGAGCCCGGCCAGGCCCCGCGCAGCAAAGAGAAGCTCGCGGGTTCGCTCACGCGGCTGAACCGCCAAACCTCCTCCCTCCCGGCGCGGCTCCACCTCCTTGGTCAGCATCCGCCACCCACCAGTCCTTGGGCTCTCCGCCCGCTTTCAATCTGAACGATGCACCATCATTCAAGACCCATGCCTTCTGGCTCCTGCAGATGGCCAATGTCAGGTGACCTCAGGCTGATCAGACAGAGGAGTTAGGGGACCTCGGTAAAATTTTAAATGACTAGATGCAAAGCAAGTTTCCCGCACCCTCTCCCAAAGAAAAGAAATTGCCTCATAGAAATCTTCAGATCACTCTCTTTCTGCTGGGGAGAGGCGCTGGGTGAGCCTGAATCGTGAGCCTTTTGTATAAGGTATTTATTCCTTCCTTTCTTTTTTCATGTGTTTATCCATTTAAATTAACAATAGTTTTAAACAAACCTGATTGTATATGGGGATTTACGGAGTTGGAGTTCTGTGTCCATCATCTCTCTAGTCTATGTAATCAAAATTTTAAATGAGAAATCGAAACTGGATTGTAAATATCCTAAATTTTTCTGCATACCATGATATTTTGCCAAAGGCTGGCATAAGACCGCCCTTCCCAGAGCTAGCCAAGTCTGCAGGCTTGTCCTCTTGGAGGGCTCAAAGAGGGGGAAGGCTCTGGGCTGTCAGGGAGAAGCCGGACACGGGCTCCAGGTGCCGACACGGGCTGCAGGTGCAATGCCTGCGAGATGTTTTTCTCCTTGTGGCGAAGCAGGTAGGAGAATCTTAACACTGAATCCTCGAAGGTATTAATTACTTTGCAGGTGGAGTGTATGGTGTAACTAAGTCTGAAAGAACAAAGGTGTTTATTATTGTTGCTATTGTTAAAAAAATTTTTAAAAGGAAGTGCTACTGGCTGACATTGGCCCTTATGCAGAAACATGGCACATGTTTCCAGGACCACCGGCCTGGCGGCCTGGCCAGTCTTCAGCACCCCCGTGTTTCTTCCGGTCGTGAACCCCACACTGCACCAGCACCCTAGCCCTCACCCCGCTCTCCTCCACTCGCCAAGTGCAAAGCCACGTGCACAGGTCATAGGACGCACCCCCCTTCTCCTCGGCCGGCAGCGTTCTGAAAAGCATCTTACATCAAATGATGTATTGAAACACCAGGAGAGCAAAGGCCCTGGAAGCAGCTTATAATTAGGGTGGCGAAATAATTTATTAGGCACACTTGGACATTTCCAAGAGTGAAAGGACAGTGCTATAAATAAAACACCGGGACAATGGGCATAAATAGGACTGTTCGCCCGGAGTTGACAGATGGGCGATTCAGTTACCTAGTTACAGATATTTCTATGAACAAGAATGATCTCGTGCTACTTAAAAGATGTTATATGACTCTAGATATCACGTGTTATTTTTAAAAATCATTTATCTGAATTTAGAGGATAGTTATTAATGATATGGAAAACCAATCGAATTTTGCTGTAATCGTCAAAATAAAAAGTACTATGAATCATACAGAAGCCTGGACTTATTTGCAGAAAACACATTTTTCCCCCCAACAAAGCAGCTTTTCTGGCCATTTAAGAAAGCAGACTTGACAAGAGAGTCACGTGCGCGGCCGGCCCGGAAGCTCGCAGCTGCGCCCTCTCTGTCGGGCGTGATCCTCCGTGCTGTACCTTCCTCCTCTCCTCGGCCGTCTGAGAAAAGCTTTGTGGATAATCGGGCTGAGTAGGACTTAGCCATTTCCCTAAGCTGCACCGCTTCTGAGGTGGAGAGTGCAGCCCGTGGTAGCCATGTTGAACCACGGGCACCGTGGGTGTGAAGATGCCTGGGTGGGGAGGAGGAGAGTGACAGCTGTGTGTCAAGTACCTACTGTCCCCGTCGCCCTGGCAGCATGGAGCTCCTGGTTAGAATTTCCATGGGCTGTGGGGCATGCATCTTTTTCCAGGGGTGAACAAAGAGATTTCTGGGATGGCCGAGGTCGGCGTCCTCCCAGGCTGTGAGCAGGCCACACGCTGGCTGACAACAGGCCTCAGAAGCTATTTCCAGAGCTGCTGATGGCCTTTGAAATAGGGCATTCTGGGAATTTGAAAAGATAATGCCTGGGGTTTCTAATAGGGTTCGATTATTTGGAGTGACAGGAGTGTCCCCCTACAATCCCACACTTAGGGGAACATTTAGAGAAGGAGGCGAAGAAGGTCACTGAGAAGGTAGCCTTGGATGGTGAGCCGGGGAGCCTGTGTCAGCCGGCCCTCCACCAAGGGGAACCCAGTCCCATAATGAATGTCTGGCTATGGGGCCCAGACGGCAGCGTGACTATGACAGTGAATTCCCAGAGCACCGTTCGCTTTCGGGAAGAGGTGCCATATTTGAACACTTGTGCCTTGACCCTTGGCCCTTAAGGAAAAGAAAAAGAAAAAAGAAGAAGAATTTCTCAACCAACTATTGTTAACCTAATACATGAAAAAAATCACCAACTTAAAACAGTATCAAATCCAAATTTAGGATAATTCAAATAGCTTATAATATCGTTTTTAGTGAAAGCTCTGTCTCCATGACTCTGTAAAGGATTCATTCTCAAACTAGAACTTTCATTAAGGAAACAGCTCAAGGAATTATTATTTTCCTTTAATTAGAATTTTTCATGTGATAAACTACCAATTTCTCCCAGGAGTTTTTTACCTTTTGGTTCCAGAGATTCTGTTCATTTAAATTTAGATATTCGGTTTAAGCTAAAGGACACGTTTCAGACAATTTTTCCCCCATAACTAATTATTTTATCTCCCTTTATAAGTTATTTCTTTGTACAAAATATGATAAACTTGGAAACACAATAAATATATTTCAGGAAACATTTAAAACCTCCATGAACATCTGTATAATATCCAAATGTATTTCAAGATATCTTATTGAAAATGCTATATCCATCCCCTTCCATTTCCTTCCATATTGTTAAAATAGATTTAAAAATAGCAAGTCAAGATTAGCATTTGAATGGCAACAGAACAAATGTTTATGAACCGATGAACAGATAAACAAAATGGGGTCCCTTCGTGTGTGCCGTGGAATATTCTTCAGCGCATCAGAGGAAGAGCGCGCTGGCACCTGCTACGTGGGTTGACCCTGAAAACGTGATGCTGAGTGAAGTTAGCCTGACGCAAAAGGCCACGCAGTGTGTCTTTCCGTTTATGTGCAATATCTCGAGCAGTCGCATCCACAGAGACAGAGAGTGGGTGGGTGGTCGCCCAGAGCCGGGTGCGGGAGTGACTGCTAGTTGGTATAGAGCTCCTTTTGGGGGCGATGAAAATGTTCCGAAACATTTAGTATTAGTATATATTATATACTAATATACTAATAAATTCACAACTACATGAATATACTAACAGCCATGGAATTGAACTGTACGTTTTTAAAGGGCGAGTTTCATGGTACGTGAATTCTATCTCAATAAAGACTCGATTCAGCCCGCGGCAGACACGGGCGGGCTGCTGGTAGGTTGGGAGCCCAGAGGAAGAGCGCGCCCAGGTGTCCTCCTCCGAGCCGCCTCCCTCGGGCTGGGCCTTCCGCGGCGGCCGACCTCGGAGCTCCTCTCCCACCTGACGGGCCTGGGGCGGATTCCACCTCCCCCGGGTGGTCCTGGGCCTTGGCACTGTCACCTCTTTCCTTTTAACCCTCCGTCCGGGAAATGCGCAGGAAATGACAGTGAGGAATGGAGATGTCACCTGACCCACATGGGGTTCACAGTCCAGTAGAGAAATTCCATTACATTCAGAAAAATCACAGAGGACATGAAGTGTGAAGGGTGCCTGTGGTCACGCAGTGCTTTGCTGTTAAAGAATAAAAGGCTTTTCCCTCTCCACAGTGTCAGGATGGCCGACCGCCTCCCCGTGGTGTGTGCAAGATCTCAGTGAACTTATGTTTGCACGGTGTCTGCTGCGGGCACGCCCTCGAAGCCGTGTCCCCGCCGCCTCACACATCCGAACCCCCAGGCTCTCTTCTTGCTTTTCTTCTGCTCTAGCTCAAAATCTAGAACTTTCCCACCGTTCCCCAAACCCCGATTTCCCTCATGTCATCTCCAAGTCTGGCAAACCCGAGAAGACCCAGGAGAAGGGCCCGCTGGCCTCGGCGCCGGCATCCTGCCCGTGAGCATGCAGCCCACGCTCCCCAAACGCCGTCCTCTCCCACGCCCTCGTCCCTTCCTAGCCTCAAGATTCGCTGTGTCCGTGGTGCTCAGCCCCCACTTTGGAAACCTGGGGGTGCTCGCCTCCTACTGTTTTCCTGACCCAGAAAGAATCCCACCGAACTATGTTCTAAGAGCAAAGAAAAACGACCGACGCCCGTGCGCACCAGGCAGAATTTGGTTAAAACCTTGTGAATCCCGTTGAAGCCGCCTGGGTGCCGTTCTGCAGTTTGCTCTCCCGTGATGTGACCACCATCCTAAGTTTGGTCTGAGCCGCCACCACCCCCACCCTCTCCTCACCCCCTGCCCGGGCTCCTGTAACTAAGAGTTTGTCATGCTCCTCGGCACATGGGCCTGATGTCTCACTCAAGGGATCGTGTGAGGGTGTCATAAAAGAGAGGCTTCACATTCGGATTAGAGTTATCACATCTCATGGACGCTGATATTTCATAAAGAGACAACCCATCTCATTACCTTTTATGTGATTTGCTCTAATAAACCATTTCCCACCCGCCACACTGATGAATTAAGAGACTTCAAATAAAAAACCGGACTACATCACATCCATCATAAATTCGCTCTAACTTAGATGGTAGTCCAGAATTGACTTTTATAAACCTTCGGCCCCTAAAATTTCCAGGTATCTTTCAAAGAGTAAGCCCTGTCACCCCAGTTACAGTTGTTACCGGCTTAGAAATCAATCGGTATGCAGCCTTCATGCCGACACACATCAAACATCTATGGAGACGTCAGTGCCCTGTGGTATGAATTGCCTAATAAACAGGTTTCAGAATGCAACAGAATAAAATAGTGAATACCACACACCAACCAAAACCCTTATAAAACCTTGTAAAACCTCTGTCAAGAAAATGCACCAAACTTGCTTCACGACCTGCTCTATTAGGCACCAAAATGTTTGCATATATAAAAGCTTTCATGGTAGAGAAAGTCATTTATTTTTCTTTATGGGTCATTTACTTTCCTGCATGTTAAGTTAACAGGAGGGGAAAAAAGCTGACATTTACTCTAATATGTTACTTGACATAAATATGTATGAGTCTCAAATATATTCCTCCCAAGAATACAGCTGTGTGACTCAGTGTTTGGTCCCACAGGCTCTAAGGAAGGCTGTGGTAATATCCTCTTAATTGTCCCTTTCCCAAAGGGTCACCGAGAAAAGCTCCCTGTGGATGAAATCTCTAGTTCATTTGTTATCTTTCTGGTTATGCAGATACTGATCTCTTAGCACATTTAAGGAACTAAAAGGAATATCTTAAAAAGTTTAAAAAAAAAAAGTTAAAAGGTATGCAGCCTTCATGTGTAATTGTTCATAAGGTTTTATTGATACCTGGGACCCTTGACTATCCGGAAAACCACCGCCTCTGACAGTCGTGAATCTCCTCTCTCTGGTCATTTGTCTTTGGGAAGGGAAGTGGTGGCTTTCTGAGTTCATTCTGCGTGACAGTCAACCTAAGACAGCGCCGTGATTAAGATCTCAGATTCTGAGTGGGAAGCTTGGGTATAAATCCCGACTTCACCGCTACCTTGCTCTGTGACGGGGGAGGGGGGTAGGATTGGTGGTACTTACATCCACCTTGAAACCTCAGTGTCCCCGTTTATAAAGCGGTAAAACCAAAGACTACCACGGGGTTCGGCGCGATAAAATACGAGACTGCCCGGGCAGGGCACCCCCAGGGTTGGCATGCGCTGCGTCTCGCCCTTACTTGATTGGGAATTTTTTTGTGTCCCCGTGCGTTTCAATGCAAGAGCAGCGTCAGCAGCGGGCAGCTCTGTTCGTCTGGGTCTCTGGAGAGCTCAGCAGTCCCTTAGGGGACACCGTGGGTGAAGGATTGGGGCGCAAAGCAAAGATACCTAAAATACCGCCCTGACCCGAACGAGTGCTTTGCAGGGGTTTGGGGGACCTCTCAATGTCTCCTTTCCTTCCCAGGGTTCACACTCTCTCTAAAGTTGCTTTCAAGTTGGCAACAATCGCCTCGCGACCCCAGACAGGTCTGTCCTCATGAAACACTGTCCTCCTCAAAACGGCACAGGATTACGCTTCACAGTTCTGGTGTCTGGCCTGACACGGGTCGCACCGGGTCAAATCAGGACACGGACGGGACTGGCTCCCTCTGGAGGCCGCAGGGACGGCGTTCTTCTGCCAGTTCCAGTTTCCAGAAGCTTGGGCGGGGGCTTTCCTCGTGGAGGGGCAGCTCCACACGTGTCCTGCCCCCGGTCCCAAGCCCCGGCGCACCTTCCGACTCGTCCCCGTCCAGACCCCAGATGGGGAACAGCGGGAAAGCCGGAGCGCACGCGGCTAACGACGCCGGGCTCGGGGACGCGGCGGAGCTGGGGAAGCAGATCAGGACCCATCGGCCATCGATGCCGGCCGGCTGCACCCTGGAGACCCCCGGGCTGCGCAGGCGCTCCGAGCACGGCGGCGGCGTGACGGCCAGGGAGCCTGCGCCCTGCACGAGGAAACGAGAGGGCGGCGCGCGGAGGATGCGCGTCTCCTCTCCATCCCTCCCCCCCACGGCCAGAGGCGGCCTCCCCGCCCTCTCCACACGCGATTGGTCCGGCAGCCGACACGTGACCGCAGCCCGGCCAATCAGGTTCTCGCCTCGGTTCCATCCGTCAGTGGCGGGCTTAGCTGGTACCCAGGAACCCGGCTGCCGTGGGGCCCCCCAGAGCAGCCCGAGCGGAGGAAGGGGGGTGACGGCGTGGAAAACAGGGGGCCACAGTAGTAATTACTTAGACTCATCGAGCATGCGCGTGTCCCAGGCTCTGCTCCAAGCACTTCGAACGTGGTTAATCTTCGGGACAACCTTGAAGGGCATCATTGTAGCTATTTGACAAATGAGGGAACTGAGGCACAATTTGGAAAAGAAAAATCAATAACGGGGTACCTTTAGGCCCCAGAGACAGAGAACGACTGATTAGCTGCTGGCCATCTAAGGCCCGGTGGCATAAAATCAATAAAATCGTGCTGGGCATACGAGCGGTGTCCCCCCGCGCTGCCGTCCGGTGTCACCCCAGCCTGCATGAGGTTTGCCCAGGGGCTCCGAGCCCTCCCCCAAGGGTGTGCCACAGGCCGCGGGCTCTGCGGAAGGAAAGGGGCTGTCCCCCTTCTCACTCCCCGAGGTCCTCAAGATCAGCCTGAGTCCTTCACACCCTCGGCTTCAGCCGTCACCCAGGGCGCGTGCCCTTCCCACTCTCCCGCTGGCACGAGGCGCAGGTGACATCGAAGGCCCTCTCTGGACCGTTTCACCCACGAATGCCACCCCTCGATGTGCCCGCCAAGTGCCCCTTTGAGCCTCAGTGCACACACCGTTCATGTCACTGGGCCCATATCAGCACCACCTCACTTCCTAGAAACCAATGTAATGTCATCTGGGCAAAATGTTATGAAGTTGTCACTTGAATTAACTGTGATCCTGGAGCTCCAAAGTTTGAGAAATCTGACTGACTGCTAAAAGCATTTTCCTTGAACAGCATCGTAAAGCAGACAACACGATTAATGGCTGATTATAAAATGGTCAATTTGCGGGTTGCGGGATGTGGCACACTGAAGCCTGGTGGTATCCTGGACCTTTTTCCAGGAGGGCGGAGGGTTTTCTTGAGGCCCAAGCGGCCCCCCAAGTCCACCTTGCTGAAGCAGAGCCTGTCGGGCAAAGCCTGGTGAGGGGCCCGCTTCCGAGACTGGCAGCAACGCTGCCTGAGCCCCAGATTGTGTGGGATTCATCCACCAAACATCCACGGCCGCCTGCGGGGGGCGCTGTTCTCCGCCCACGGACGGCAGGGAGAAAAGCAGAGCAGACGTCCCGCCCGCTTGGAGCTGACATCTGAGAGGAGGAAGGCAGAAAAGCCAACGAGGTGAAGTACATTGTACCTCATATGAATGCAAAGATAGACAGATCAAGCCAGAAGGGGGCTAGCAATTTGGAGGTGGGGGCGGGGGCTGCAATTCGAAATAAGGTAGCTAGGAAGTGCATCCCTGAGAAAGCGGCATCTGAACCACTTGAGGTGGAAACACAGGAAAGCCTGATAATGATGTGACCATGGCGATGATCACAAGAGCGGCAGTGACCGCGAGCACCCATGTAGTACTCAGCGCGTCCTCGGCACTGTCCCAACAGTTTGCCACATTAATTCTTCATTTAGAAATAAGCAAACTGAAGAGCAGAGAATTAAGAAGCCTGCAAATGTGACACGGGCAGTCGGCCGCAGGGACGTGCGTTGGCCCGGCCAGTCGGCCGCAGCATCCAGGCTTCAAAGCACGATGGCCAGACGCTTCCCCGCGACCCAGCAGGCACTGGACCCTCGTGTGCATCTGGAAACGTGTCGACGAGGTTTGACAATGCTGCTTTGCTCCCCATCGTCCCTGTGACCCCAGAGGCATCGACCTCTGTCTGCTCATCAGTGTGTTGGTGATACTACCGGGTTGCCGTGAGCTTAAGTACAATGAGTTAAAGACACGAAGCTCTTACAGGGGTCCCTGGCCCCTGGTACCTGCTCCGTGAAAACGTGAGCACTGTCATCACGGTGGCTGCCTCCTAAGCCGGGGGCAGGATGGAGGGGAAGACGCAGCCCTCCCCGGCGGAGAGGAGTCAGGCGTCTCCGTGGAGCCTTCGCAAGGCCTCCCCTCCCCACGAGTCTTCTCCCCGCGTTTCTCAGCCAGTGGGCAACACGGCCAGAGAGACTGGCCCTGTTCCCAGCAGTCAGTGGGGATGGACGGGGTGTGCACACAGGAGGAGGCAGGAGGGGGTGAACCCCTGTGATCGCCCCCGCGGGTCCCGGGGAGAGGCGAGCGTCCTCGTGCCACCGTCCACGGGCAAGAGGAGATGGCGGCTCAGATGCCTAAGCCAAGAGTGTTTTGTCTGTGCCGTCAGGAGGCGCCATGAGTTCTCGGGTTGTAAAGTCCGTGGGACCATCAGTCACGCGCCTCTTTGTGTAATAATTCGGTCGGCGCCCGCAGACAGTGCTAGCCCAGTATGGGGACAGCGAGCAGAGAGGAGGCTAGAGAGACTCACTTTTATTTTGGATGCGGTAGCACCGTGAGAATGTCTATTACGTTCTCCAGGAAAGTCACTGTATTTCACCTTTCTGTGTATACTCTTGAGAAGTCCCTGATTTCCTTAGCGGACGCCTCTAGAAAACAGTACTGGCCAAGAGACCAAGCCCCGGGCCGGCAGGCATGTTACAGGGAAGGTGTGACCAGTGCCTGGTGCCCGGCGGAGCGGGGTGGCCGCGGGCCCTGGCAGAGGGGCAGCGGGCTCTCTGGGCGCGTGGGTGGAGCTCGTGCGAACTGCCACCTGTTTTTCTCTAATTGACACATTCCTGTGTCCCCTCTCGGTGACTTCAAGAAGCAGAATATGCTCTTTCAACCAATTATCTATGTACATTTCCCTCTTCATCTCTCTCTTGGGCAAGATTCTGATTTAATTTCAGCCCACAGGCCAGTTGGGCCCATCGAGTTTGAATGACTGAGACTGTGCAGGTGCGAGACGGCTCCGGCCCCAACAATGCCTCTCTGTGCTGTTGCCGTGTGGCACGAAACATTATCGGTTGTATTTGAATGTTGAGTAAATGGCCTCAAAATGTCCCCCAGGCACACAGGTGGATTCAGTAGCTGGCATTCCGGCCTGACAGTGTACATGACAGTCTAACTTGGGGACGTTAGAACTGTCCCACGATAGCTGTGAGATATCTATCTATGTTGGCCCACTGATAACCACACCTAGGTCTAGGACAGTCAGAAGACACAGAGCCGGGGAACTGGGACATCTGGTCTACCGCTCGCTCGCGTGCTAGGCTCTGGCTCTGGCTCTGGCTCTGGCTCGGCTGTCACACGTGCCCCTATTGGCTGTGGGCAGTGACGGTGAAGTCACGCTGCTGGGCGGATGTCTTGCCATCTGACTTGAACACACTTGGCTCAATCCGTAGCATTACGGTCCTGAGGCCAAACCACCTGACTCACGCCCTCGCACTGTTCCCCGCCTGGAGGTTAATCTCCACCTGTGCGTGGGTCGGATCCTCACCCCACCGTGAGAAGGTGCAACAGATCAGGACAACCCCGTCCCAGCACCCCGGTGACTCAGCTTTCGTCTCACTGATCCCACTATGGCGGCAGAACAAATGTCTCAGGCTTGCGCGCGGTTCCGTGACCGTCACCCCTCCGGCGTCGATCCTCCGCTGGGGTGAATCCCCTCTAAGACGTTTCTCTCCCAATTCTTTGTGCCGTGAATCCACTGAAGCGAAACCCTCGGAGAAGCCGAGATTCGCTGGGCGCCGTCCTCCGTGTGCCGTGCGGCAGTTGGTGGCCCCAGTGGTCTCGTGTGGACATAAATACGGGTATTTGCTGCAGAGTCGCTGAAATAACACTGTAAAACTGTCAGAACAAACCCAAAACCCTGTCCCGAGAAATGCCTCTGCATCCCTCCCCACTGAGGCTCCCCTGAGCACAACTAAGGAGTCACAAGTCTTTCCTCTTGAACGGAGTGGGGGAAACCACCTTGTGCCACAGTCTTTTCTAGAATCAAAACCTGGACCGATAGGGCGTTCGTTGGCACCTAGCAGCTAACAATCGAAACGGGAGCCCTACACTGTCTGAACGCGGCTCAGAGACAGTGAAACCCGCCTCCTGGGAGAACGAGGAGAAAAATCAAAGGCGACACCCAGCCTCCAGATCCCAGCAGCGTTCACCCATCGGCGCTGGCCGGGGCTGACTTCCCTGCAGCTCCTGTCACACCGGCGAGGCCCCCCAGGGAGGCCGATGTCACTCAAGAAAAGAGGCAGAGGCCAGAAGTGGAGCTAACAGTTGTTTCTTTGCTTCTTTCCTCTTTTCTTTTTAAACATTTTGTTTCCTGCCTCTTCCCAAGCTCCCGCGCAGCCTGAGCTCGCATTCTGTACAGCAGACAACAATCAAAAAGGCGTTCTCTCTCTTCCCGAAGCAAAAGGCACCATCGGCGTGTGCGAGGGGCGCGGGGAGACGTCGCCACCAGCTCGGCATCCGCGGGGCGGCCTCCGCGCGTGCGCGGTCGAGCCCCAGCTCGCGGCTGTCCCGAAGGCAGGCGACAGCTCCGTGTCGTATGAGTGAAAGAACGAGGAAAGGAACACATGAGATTTCGTGCCGAGCATCTTTTCACGCGCTCCCTTCCCGCGGACCGTCCACGCGCCCGTGCCGAACGTCCCGCGGGCTCGCTCGGTTTTCCTGGTGGACGCCACCTGCAGGGCGAGTCCTCTCCGCGGCTGTGCCCACACCCTTCCCCCAGCTCGCGCCCTCCCTGCCCGGGCACCCCGGTTCCTTTGGGCAGGCTCTTCAGGGCCCGCGTCGAAGGTGGGGCGGGCAGAGCCTTCAGGGTCAGAGGGGTGCAGGAAAGTGGACCCCCACTTTGTGGCACTGGGAAGGGCATTCCTGGCGATGCGGGCACCTGCTGGAAGGTGCCGATGTGAGGCACGTGCACGCCAGGTCGGGGAGCCACGTCACTCAGCGGGCTCACTCCTGGGGCGATCCACCGTCATATGCTCTCAGAAATGGCTAAAATCTTTATTGCCGAGTGATCGAGCTGATCGATGATCGTTATGAAACAGGAAAATAAGATAACGACCGCGTGACTCGGGACGGGAAAGACAGCCACGGAGAAGCGGCTCAGCGCAAAGCCACGAGGACGTCACTCGTTCCTTTTCGAAGCCCCAGAAAGGGGACGTTGGCCCTGGGAGCGTCGTCCCAGGTTGCGTAGGGAGGTCGGTCTGTCCCGCCATGAAACTCAGCCGCAGGACGAACCACGCGCAATCTGGCGACTCGCAAAGCTGTGCCTGGGCTCCTGGGGGCAGACGGAATCAGGACCGTTCTTCCCCCGGGGGGGCAGTTGTACCCGCCGCAAACCGACTGTAAAGGTTTCTCTTCAGGGAGGAAATGTGTCCTCAGTTCAAGTAATGAAAACATTTTCTGAAGTGTGTTAGTAAAATACTTCTCCTGAGGCAAAGCTGCTGAATAATTTAAGGCGCTATGAAAACATATCATCCTGCGATTTGTGCCTTATCTGATCCTCCTCCCCGGCCCTGAAGCTCTTTGCTGTGACCCATGCCATCCCACGCCGGCCCATACCGGCCCACGCAGGCCCAGGCTGGCCCACGCCGGCCCACACCCGCACACGCCAGCACACGCCGGCCCACACCTGCCCACGCCGGCACACCTCGCCCCGGGGGAAGCAGCTGGCTCCCTTTGGCTGTGTGCCTTGGCATTTGGCCCCCTGTCCCTGCAGGAAAAACCGCGGCTTAAGGACACTCCGCGGTCTGAGCAGGAGCTGCAGGGCCTTGTAACGCCAGTGCCAGAGGCCGTTCATGACAATTCGATGTGTTTGTTGAAAACTTTCACTACCGGAAGCTTTTCTAAAAGAAGGGGTTTGCTGAGCCAACTGCTAAACAAAAACAGACCGGGCCCGGGGCCCACGGTCCAGCCAGGAGCCCGGGACGGGATGCAGAGGGCACCGTGTCCCCGTCCCTGAGTCCATGTGCTCTGCTGCACGTCGCATTTTGGGGGAGAAAGCTGTAAGTCATTCTGAAAGAATTTATGTCAGCTACGGGCGAGGGGACCGGGCGAGGGGACCGGGCGAGGCGAGGCGGGGGCAGGGTTATAGAGGTGCCAGTCCGTGAGGAAGAACGTGGACCACCCTCCGCCAGCCACGCCCCAGCGGGGCGGGGCGCCGCAGAGGCAGATGCAGAGGACACGAAGCTGCAGCGCCCGCGGCCGCGCCCCGGGCCAGCCCGCAGGGCCTAACCGCCCACACCTGCCTCTTCCCCGCTCTACTGCCCCCTGCGGCTTCATCTCGGACAGTTTCCCTGGTCATATTCCGATCACTAGCGAAAAGGCTGGGTCACTGACACTCCCCGGCAACTCACGGAACCTCAGGGGACCTTGGAGGTCCCTGGCGACCCCACACTGCGGGGCACTATTTTTTTTTTTTTTTAAATAAGGACAACGACATCTTAGAGTTACAGATGTTAAGAAGGGGGGTCGTGATGGAGACAGCCAGCGCCCAGCCAGGCCCCCCCTCACAGTTAATTAACCTTCAGAGCGGCCCCGAGAGGCGGCCTGGAGCATGACTGGCATTTTAAATGACGTGGCCCGCGCCGGCCGACTTCAGTCATTTCTCCCACGAAACGTGCAGTCGTCGGCAGGGTCTGGCGCTGACGCCACCCTCGTCAGCACCCTGAGGCTCCCTCTCCATTAGCGCGTAGCTGGGCCGGGCCCACCGAACCCCAAGCCAGAACCGTTGTCCTCCGCGCGTCCAGCCGCCCGGCGTTTGCCTCCCACAAAGGCGGAGGTCCCTGGGCCGCAGCCTTGGTCCTTCGGGCCCTCGGATGACTGTGTTGGAACCAGGGACTGGGGCGCGTTAAGGGCTGGACCTGAGCAGGTGTCGGGTTTGCACACTGGGGCCCCCGGCCTGGCGCAGCCTCACCACTGAGCCGACCCAGCCGCCCTGGGTCCCCGTGCCTGCCGGCGTGAAGAGGTAACAGGGACCAGCCAGGGACGTGTCTGAGAAGGAAACGAGAGGGTCGACATCGGGTTTCGTAAAGTAAATGAGGCGTCTGAGCGTTCGACATGCAAAACGCAACACAGCAAACGGGCCCTGTGCGCATGCGCGGGCTCCCGCTCGCTCGCGTGGGCGGCAGGCGTTGCTCTGCCAGGTGCTCGCTCACCTGGACCTGCGGCCACGGACCAGCCCCGAAGGAGGTCGGCCTCGGGCCTTCTGCTTCCGGTGTCACCCTCGGGGTGTGTGGAAGAATTAGAGGATGAGGCGAGACAGTGAATTAATATAATCGCGGGAGCAGCTCAGGCACTAAAATCTACCAGAATTCGCTGAAGCCTCTCGAGATTTTAAGAGCATCCAATTTCTGTTGCAAAAATAAACAACGACATTGAAGCGACGGCCCCAAACAAAGCGATTCACGCGACGATCGGAGGGGCTTTGTCGGCCAAGTGGATTGCCACCCAGAGCCTGGGCAGTAATTAAATCAGGAGGCTCCATAATTTCCTAATTCTTATCAGAAAAAAAAGTTAACAATAATTATAGAGCGTGGGAGCAAACGCGTGGGGGGAGGTGACGGGAGGCTCACGGCCAAAGGTCGCGGCCATGGTGACGGGGGCGTGGCCCCACCCGCAAGCGCAGGAAGCCGCAGGCATGAAGGATGTGCCCCTTCTGTAGACTCGGTGTCTGAGAATCGGCGACAGGGCGCCCGGGGCGGCGACACAGCTCGGAGGCATGGCGCGTGGCGCCCCGCAGCTGGACCCCCGCCGGCAGGCAGGTGGGGGGCGCCCCCGCCCTCGCCTCGATGGCTGTTACTTAGAAAGAGGAGACAATCGGCCAGCCCGTAAATCACGTGGCACAGGAAAGGTCACCGCAGCAGAGTTGGCCACTGCCACTCAGAGCAGGTGTGGAGGGTTTAGGGCGTCACGACTGCGTCCGGGGCGGGACGGAGACCGTGATCGACAGCGGGGAGCGGCCGTTTCTGGTCACAGCCAAGCGTGCTATCTGGCCCGACGCTGGCCCAGGTGCCACTGCTTCCGGTGCTGCGCCGTCAGGGACACCGACCTGCCACCGCTCCCCGGGGGTGTGCCGGGAGCGCCACTGTCACCACCGTGGGGCCCGGCCGGCCGCGCGCGCGCTCGCCCGCCCGCAAGGAAAGCCTTGGGCTGGCGGGAACCCACGCGGTGTGTCCCGCGAGCCCGTCCCCGCCCCCAGGCCCAGTCACCTAGTCTAGGACACTCCCCAGCCCGCAGCCCGCGGAAATGCGCCCGGCGCTGCCCCGTTTGGTGGGGAGATTTCTGACTCTCGTCCTAACTCAGCTTTATTGAGGTGCAGTTGACGGGTAGGAGGTGTAAGGTGCACAGCGTGATGGTTCGATCTACGGACACCGTGAGATGGTGACCGCGATTGAGCCATTGACTCGTCGCCGCCTCCCGTGCGTGTGCGAGCGTGTGCGTGCGCGTGCTGAGAACACGCAACGTCTGCCCTCCCAGTGAGTTTCACGCGCGCATGCACCGTTATTCCGTGTGGTCGCCACACTGTGCGTCGACCCCCAGGACGCAGGCGCCTCGTCACTGACCGCCTTTCACCAGCATCGCGGGGCGTCGCTCCCGCGGGCCGTTCCCGGCACTGGACGGAGCCGGCTGCGGCAGTGTGACGCGCTCCTCGCGCTAAGGAAATAAAAGCCTGTCACGGGATGCTGTGTCCAGTGGCGCCCTTCCCTAGGGGGGTCCCGGGGACGGGTGGCGAAGGGCCCCGTTTACCTCCAGAGGGCTGGCAGGGACCTCTGCCAAGCCGACACTTATTCTGCACACCCTGAGAAGTCACCCTCCTGTGAGGAAACCTAAAAGTTCCTGGGTGTGAAAAGTCCTGATACGGGGAAACTTTGATTTGCATTAAAAAAGCAAAACGGAAATCGTATCTAACATATCTGGAGCAACCCAGCATCCGACTTATAAACATGTCATGCATCCGTAAATTTTTCGGGACCACTGTCTGGGACTGTTTCGTGAGATACCGCCGAGGCAGAGAAGCAGGAGCCGAAATACAAACTCCCTCCAGGCTCTGGCGGGTACCAGGGGTCAGCGAAGGCGGCTGGGGTCAGTGGTGGGGACACACTCGACTGCACACGGGAGCGAACGCTCCGGCCGAAGAGGCGGCCACGGGCTGGAGGGACCTGCCGCCAGGGGGGGATGCCGACGCACTGCGTGCCAAGCTTCCAGTTTCTCGAGAAAAACAAGAAATTTCGAATCTCCTCATTTTGCATTATCAGTAAATAATTCAGTGTCTTAAAAGCACACGATGCAAATCTTGAGCTGTGTTTGCCTCAAGAGTCACTGCTTTTTAACCTCTGGACTACGATGACCCCGATCGCGTGATTCCAGTTCCGCTGGAAGGAGGACGGGTTTGTTTTTTTTATTTGATGGTTTTAAGTAGGTAAACCTTTAGGGTGCAGATCTTGATCTCCTGTCCCTCATGCCCCCCGATCCTTATTAAAAGCTCTTTCTAGCTCCACAGACTCTGCCACACGCAGGAAAAGCATTTCGTCTCACTTACTGCTCAGCAGCTGGAGCGGGAGGCACCTCTGTCTGCGGAAGGAGGGGGCTCCGGCAGGAGGCAGTGCCGGGATGGATTGGTGACGTCTGCCCTAAGCATGTGCTAGACGGTGGTGATGAGCATTTCTCATCTCCACCACTCTGGCTCATAAATAAAGTCTAAATTCTAACACGCAGTTCAAAGTCGTTAGAGACATTCATAGCCCCATACACTGCCAATCCCTTTCCCCCAACACGTACCTGGTACAGCCTCCCCTCCCCCGCACACATGTCCACGAAGGGACTGATCACATCGTGTCCTTACGTTCCTCCAAACTTATGAGCTCTGCCGTCTGAAATGTCATCCTTTCTTACTGTCGTTTGCCTGGTGAACTCCTAGATTCAGGATCCAGATCAAACACCTCCTCCTTTCCACGTCCTGCCTGGATCTTTAATCTCCATTCCTCTGCGTTCCCACCACGCTGTGTGCGCGTGTTTACAGAGACGTTTTCCAAATTGTATTATGGCTCCTCTACTGCACTGCGAGTCACTCAGGGACGTAAATCATGTCCCAACCACCTGTGTCTCCCTAGCAGCTAGACAATGACAGTTTCCGGGTTAGTTGTGTGAATGGATGGATGGACGGACGGATGGATGGATGGATGGATGAGTGGATGGATGGATGGGTGGGTGGGTGGATGGATGGGTGGGTGGATGGATGGGTGGGTGGATGAGTAGGTGGCTGGATGGAGAATTACAGCTACTGAACAAAAAAATTAAGTCAATGCCATCTCTCAGTTCGAATTTCCCTAAACTTCAGTTATTCGTGTGGCACTTTCCCGAGTTCCTCCGTGTCCACATTCCGAAAATCACTTAGCGATGTCGAAGTTTAAATAAAAGAGCGCAGCATGGTGCTTTGAATTCATGCAGTGAGAAGCTCTGTCAGTGATTTGTGCGACCTGCTCCCCGCCCCCTTCTAAGCCCCTGCTGTGGCAGAAGGCGGCGTTCGCTGCTGAGGCTTCACGCCCAGGGGCACACCTGGCTGCACACCTGTAACTCAAGCAGTAGCTCCCATTAGTCATGGCTTTCACGTTGTCCTTACATCGATTTCCATCCAACACACATTCAAATCAATCCGAGAATTAAACACTAAAGAGCGGATCTGTCACTTACTTTGTCAAGAGCCATGTCACAAACCTCCAGTGGCATGTGCGCCGTGCTCGAGGAGACAGTGATCTCAGTGCTTTGTTCTCGAAAGGACATGATCTGACACATCTCATGGACCCGCTGATCATTTTGAAGATGCCACCGACGGAGGATGCCTGTTCTGCGGATGAGTAAACCGAAGCCGCGGGAAGACAGAATTTCCTGCTGGGCGAGCATCGTGCTGCAGTCCCAGCAGAGGCTGTGGCATTCACAGTTCTTCCACCCCGAGGACCGGCCCCCAGCGCCCTCCGCGGGCGGTTTGCTCCTCACCAGACTGCAGCCTGCGTGATCCCCTTTTATCCCTCAGAGAGAGAGAGGTGCAATTCAATATCTCAGTAATTACTTTTTATATGTGGACACATGTGCCCAACGGCCCCTGGGCATCTTGTCTACACGGATCACTAACGCTGCCGGCCACAGGGGGGCCAGGTGCCTAGTTCTATGCCACGGCAGTGACACATAGGGTAGAGCTCTCTCGGGAAAGCGGGCTCTGACCCTCCGTTTGGACTTCGTGCTTAGAGATTCTACGTGCCACTCCTTTTATGAGCAAGGACACATTTAGCTGTTCCAGAAGGAACCAAAGACCCTCGTCCCAGAAATACGGCCGTCCTACATTGTGGAGGGTCCACCTCAGTCCAAAACTTGCTTTCACAGCTAAGTTTGGAAACAGCCTAAAGTCTTCCACATGCTTCTCTGAACGAAAGCGCTGTGCAGAAGCCATGCCACCTTTGGTGACCCCGCTTCCTTCCAGTCCTGAACCAGCACACACAGGAATGGGCACGTGACCTGGAAAGGACCAGGCTGCCCTCAGTGACCCCCCTGCTCCATCACAGCCGACCTGGGTGATGGGCTCGGTGACTCAAGTAGCCGAGGGCTCGTCCCCACGCTGCTTTGAATGGGAACCATTCTACTTTCTTCTCTTATTATTACGAGTCTGTGCAAACAGCAGCCTGGGCCTGTATTTGGCCTAAATCCCCTCCCTGTGGAAAAGTTTCTCTGGGGAAATAAACCTCAGGCCCGGAAGAAAAACAGGAAGCATCTCAACAGGATCACTGTCTCATAACTCATCGCGGAGGCCCCCGCCTGCCATTTGCTTTGAGGGCGCAACAACCTCCTCTTTGCCCATTCGTTTTGGGAGCCGGCTTAGATCGACCTTGACACTTATGACTAGGAGACTGGATTGATTCACTCTGATTTCTGATTCGGGAGGCCGTCCCCCGGGGCCGGGCGCTCCGCTCTGCCCGCTGAGGAGAATAAATGCTTGGGGGCGAGCGCTTGGCACCCACAGAAGTTCTCATCGGCATCTCTACCACGCAGACTTCGCTTCGAGCACATCGATTTCCATTTGCACGTTGCCGCCGCCGGGCAGAGGTCAAGTGCCTTTCTTTCCTCCCGTGTTTTGTTCCTCTTCTTGTAATCATTAGAGCTCCGTCTTTATAGGTAACTCTTGAAACCACGGGGCCCATTACGCATGACTTTCTGGAATTACTGTGTAAAGGATGCGTATTTTATTCTGTCTGGAAGCGCGGCCTATCGATCTCACCTTAAACAGCGCGATCTTCGATCAGCGTGGATGTTTGCTTTTCCACTGTTTGCCGGCTCCGTGTCGTCCCGTAGGCATCAGTCACTAAAGTTCTATTGACGAGTGCTAATCACTCGTTTTCCGTGAAGCCGTGAACAATGCAGGACGCAGTAGCTTCCCGCGGATTTGAGCGGAAGGAATGTCTTCTTCAGCAGGGAGCGCCCGCCACCGACCTTCTCTTCTCTGTCATTCGGGGCACGCTCGTGGGACGGTCGGGTTCCAGAGGCAGAGGGGGCCTGGGCCACAGTGGCCACGTGTTTACAGCCAAGTCTCCGCGGAGGGGAGATCCACCTGCCTCTGGAGGTTCCAGATTTAGTCAATGGCCTCCAGTGAGCAGGAATTCACAGGGGACGTCCCGGCAAATGCCGAGCCTGGAAGACCTGCCACCACGCGCTCCACCGTGGACCCTCCCTCCCCGCCTTCTTCCTGCCGCTTCCACTGAACCCCTGCAGCGCGGGAGAACCGGGAGCAGAGGCTCCACGAAGCAGCGGGAGACCCAGACGCGCGCGCCCCACGCGAGCCGGGTCCGCCCCGTCTGCGGCTCCGCCCCGTGCGGCCGCCGCGCAGCCAGCTCCGGCGCTCGGCGACGCCCACGTGACGCTTCGCCCTCGCCCCGTCTCCGCCCCGCCTCCGCGCCACACGCGTTCACCCCTCCGCGCACACGGCCGCGCCCCGGCTGGGCCCCGTTGAGAGCGTTCCTTTGTCGTGTGAAGAAATCGTCTCATCCGGCTCGGGCTGAATTAAAATTTCATAAGACATCGGGTTGCCACAGGACTAACAAGCAAATGACAACTGTTTAATTAAAACTCGCACTTGATCAGATGGCACTTTGGAGCGAAAACACCCCAAAGGGGACGCGTAAAACTGTTACAGACCAAGCTTGAAACAAAGGCGCCGTGTCCGTCTGCCCCGTGGCTGTCCCAGGAGCTCACGAGCAGGTGCAATGGATTCCGCAGGGCAGAGGGCAGCGAAGGGCCTCGAACGGACAGGAGAGACTGAGTCAGAACAAAGCACGGAGCAGCACGGCGAGCTTGGGGCTTGCAAAGGCCCGGCCGTCTGCCACCGAGGCAGTTAGCGGGGGTGACAAGGCATGCTGCCCCCACCTCGGCCCCAGACCTGCCCCCGTGACCCAGGGCTCCATACCTCAGGTGCACCGTAGAAGGACATGGGTAGTCAAGACCCGTTTGTGGACTGTCATATGGGGAAAACAGAAGAAAGGGAGCCAGGAAAGAGACGAGGGGAGGGGAGGGGAGACCAGGGAGGGGAAGAAGGAAAAAAGAGAGAAAGAGAAAAAGAATGGCTTCCCGGGGAAGTTGGACTGAGCACTCTGTTCCCGCCCATCCCCCGAACCAGTTTCATTTCTTTCTCTCAAATAAGACAGTGGGAAGGACGCGCAGCTGGCTCACGGGCACGCGAGAAGCGGCTCAGCCCCCGGGGGCCCAGCGCCCCTTTCTGCGGCTGGGCGCCATGGCCTCCGGCACACTGCAGGCCCCCAGTCACCCGAAAGGGCCGCCGGTCGCTGTCCGAGCCTCGTCCTGCACGGGGGTGTCCGTTTGCTTTCGTAAGGAGAACAGACCATCCACGCAGCCGTATCCAAGGAGGAGGCCCCGCTCCCGTGGCGACGACCCCACGCCCGTCCCCAGAGGACGCGGCCGGCTGGGACGCGGGGGTCACAAGTACCTCTGCTCATCGCTCTGCCCCCCCGACCCCTGGCTAGAAACTCGTGGTATCAGGGCGGAGCCCGTAACTTCTAACTTATTTGAACGTTTCCTGCAAATATCCTACTACAAATACAGGTAACAGTCCACGGGAGTGTCAGCAGGGTCTGCGCTTTGCCGCCAGGAGGGACCGATCACAGGTATTTCCCTACCACGTCGCGGTCACGGGAGATGATGCGAAATGCCGGTTCCACCCGCCACGGCTTCCGAAGCACAGCGGTGTTGGCCCCGCGCCGGGTCTGGAGAGCGACAGGGACGCGGCCGTGTTCCTGTTCCCGGGTTTCGACGCCCCGACCGGAGTCTGCCTCGCGCACTTCGTGGGGCCGCGTGTCGTGTTTCATGCCCTCGAACGTGAGCCAGGCCCACGGGCGCCGTCCCCTAAGCTCCACGGGGACGAGGACCCTGTTTGCTGCCGAGAACGGGGCCCGGCACATCGCCGGGACCCAGAGAGAGCCTGTCCAATCGATTTACTTCATGAATTCTGGGCAGGAAGAAACCGGAGCATAAAGGGATTGGAAAACCACCAGGGGCCCAGGGCTGGGAGGGTGTGGGCGCAGGCCCGGGGGACCCCACTGCCCAGCCCCGGCCTCAGCCCCGGCCTCAGGGGGAGCACCGCGACTCCTCGTTTTCTTCAAAAGGAAGCTGTGGCAGCCCGCACTCCAGGACCGAGGCAGGCCGCGCAGCCGCTGCGTTTGGAGCAGGGCGCTGTGTGGACCCAGCCGGGATCCGACCCCGCCTGTCACGGCCCCCGTCACCGTCGCCACCGCACGCGGGCGGCAGCAGGAGCAGGGCCGTCCCGGGGTCTCCCCGACCGTCACCTCTGGGGGCTCCCCGCACGCTCGCGGGGACGGCCATGCGGGATGCGGCGTCATACGGGGGGGGGGGGGAGGGGAATGGCTCAGAGCACGCGCCCTCGGCAAGGCGGCGGCGAAAGGGTACCGTCCGGAAGGCGGGCCTCGTTACAAATGACTCGGCATCGACCAGGAGAGCGAGCGCGACCTTTCCCGTGGGATGTCACAAGTGACAGGGTCGGCCAGCTTTTTCCGAGGAAACCAGAGCTCGCGGCACCTTAGAAACACCCGCTGTCACCGGCGATTATGTAAATGTCACAAGAGCGAAGGAAGAAATTCCTTGCGGGACCAAAAGGATGTGTGTACACAGACGCGCGCGCACACGTACACACATGCGTACACACATACACACGCACGCACATGCGTATACACACATGTGTGCACACACATGCATGCACACACGTACACGCAGACACGTACACGCACTCGCACACATTTACACGCATGCACACGTGCGTGCACACGCACACACGTACGCACACACTTACACACACGCACACACATGCATGCACATACACTCGCGCACACACATGCACGCACGCACATGTGTACACACACTTACACGCGCGCACACACACACACTTACACGCACACACGCATTCAGGAGAAAGAGCGCACGTGGACGATAAAGACCCACGGCTGGCGGGGCGCGGCGGGGGGTGGGGGGGTAGGGGGGGAGGCCCTGCGCGCTTGCTGGGCGGTGGGCGCAGAAACAGCCCCCGCAGCGCCGTCTGGTGCGGGCGTCACCGCCCGCCCGCCGCGGAATGGCATTCTGCACGCCGCTCGAGTCGCAAATCAAATCAGAACTCCGACAATGTTCAATTAACCCGGGGTCTCCCCGGCACTTCTCATCCGGGCAGGAGCTCGATGGCAGGGGGTCGCCTGCTCTCGCGAACCCAGACGGTGTCAACAGGGCTGGGCGCCGTGCCATCCTCCGGAAGCCGCGGAATCCTGTCTGCAGTGAAGGGAGCCGCAGAGACCGGCCGCACCTCGCACCGGGCTCTGGTGTTAATTACAGAAGCCTCGGCCTCCTTCCTGCAGGACGCGCTTCTCGAGCTGGACGCCGCTGCCGGGACGCACCTGACCGTCGCGTCGGGGGAGGGAGGCCGCCCCGCGCGGAGTCAGGCGCCTGGCTTCGACCCACGAGGTGCCAGTAACAGCCCAGGGCGACATCCGGCAGCGCCCGTGAGGCGTGTGGATCGCCACCCGCGCCCACGCCCGCGCCAGCGACAGTCTGAGGAGGAAAGCCTTCGTTCTGAGCGATTACGGCGCAGCGCGTGCACGCGATGGGAGCAGATAGTGACGAAGGGGGGCGTGTGTCTCTTTTGTCCCTTAGGACTTGCCTACGGGTCCCGTCGTGGGACACGAACGCCGGAGAGGCTCCGGGTAAGAAAGGGCCCCGCGTTCCTGCTTGAGGTCCGGGCGGGGGGCGCGTCCACTGGGCTGGTCCAGACGCTGCTCAGAGGCGGCGCCAGCAGTGCGTTGTTAGGCGTGACAAGGACTCTAGGTAGGGACATGATCCAGGTGGGAGTCGATGCCAGGCCAGGCCTGGAGGCTGAGGAACGACGCGGGCCCATCATGAAAACATGTCCCTCCCGAGGGCCGAGCTGGCCCGACTCGGCCGTGATGCACGAACGAGGGGCCATGGGCCCCGCGAGGCCGCCGAGGACGCCACCTCTGCCAGCGTGGCCGGGCCCTCGCCTGGCCCCCTTCGCCCCCTCAGGGGAGGCTCGAGAGGGCCCCGGGAGGCACACGCAGCCTCCGGGGAGTTCGGTCTCAGGCCTTGCCTCTCACGAAAGGGTCGGTTTCTAGTTCGGTTCTGGACGTTCACGGTCAGAGCCCCGGGAGCCAGCGCCTCGGCACGCCGTTGAGTCCCGGAGCAGAAACGTGTCCTCTCCGACCCAGGCCGAGCGCGCGGCGCTAACGAGGGCAGGAAAGTCTGCAGACCGCGCGCCGCCATCAGAGGAGCCCGACGCCTGAAGTATCGCATTCGCGAGAAGACACGGAGACACGCCGCCACCAACGCCGCGCGTCACCGGCGCCAGCCCGCACACGCGTGCACCTGGGGCAGACAGACGCACACCCGGCCGACACACGGTCAGCGCCGGACGTCTGCCGCGTGCCCTGGGCGGCCCCCGCTCCTGACGCGGACAGAGCGCAGAGCCGGGGAGGTTCGTCCCGAGCCCGTCCCCAGGCGCCTCCGCGTTTAGCCCTCCCGGCCCTGCGGCTTCTTCTCTGACGACTTTGTGAGCGGAGATGTGTCTCTCGTGCGAGAAGGAGCATTTCCTGGCCAGTACGAGACCCTCCAAGGACTCGTGACATTCCAAGCGGTGGCCGCTCCCTCAGCCTAGTGCCCGGGGCTGGTGCAGGATCTGAGTCACCCGCCCACCCGAGACGACCCCGTGGTCCTAAGCGTGGGGACTTCCGCCCGCACCTCCCTGCCCTGGCGGCCGGGAGTTCTCGGGTTCTGGTGAACGAGAGAAATAAACACATGAATCGGCTCTTTTTCTTACAATCTTCGGATTTCCGTGGAGTCTGTAGTTACCTCTCCTCTTTTGTTTCTGATTTTATTTATTTGGATCCACTTGTTTTTTTTCGATGACTCTGGTTAAAGGTTTATCAGTTTCTTTATCGTTGTAAAGAAGCAGCTCTTGGTTTTGTCGATCTTTCTGTATTGTTTTCCGAGACCCCATTTCATTCATTTCCACTCTGACCTTTCTTATTTCAACTGCCCTTGAAAGTAATTAATTGCTTTTCTCTTGCTGCATTTAGGAGTCTCTCTTTGTCTTTAACCTTTGACACTTTAATGAGGGCGTCTCCGTGGGTCTCTGTGGATTCCTCTCGTTTGGGACTCTGCGCTTCCTGGGCTCGTATGTCTATTTCCGCCGCCAGGTGAGGGAAGTTTTCCGTCGTGATTTCTTCGACTAGGGCTCGAGCCCTTCGGCGTCCGGTACCCCCGCGACGCAGACGCACGCCCCGCGTCGTCCCAGAGGTCTCCCGAGCTCTGCTGTTGCTTTGATTCTTTTTCCTCGAGTCCGTTCCTATCGGGTGTGTTCTGCTGCCTCGTCTTCCGACTCGCCGGTTCGACCCTCGGCTTCCTCCGACCTGCCGCGGATCCCTGCTCGCGCGGCCTTCGTTTGCGGCCGGCTCCTTCCCGTGGCTCCTTCCCGCCCGCTTCGTGCTCGCCATCTCCCTGTCGCAGTCCTCGCCGAGCCCACCCGTCCCCACCGAGCGCCCTCGCGACCGGGGCGTGAGCTCCGCCCGGCGGGCCGCTCGCCTCCGTTTCCCTTCCGCCCAGTGCGTCATTCACGATGTGTTTCTTTTCTCATTTCAGTCGCCTCTGCGTATCCATTGCTACGTAACGGGAAGATTTGTTACGTCTCTCAGCCTCGGCCAGCTGGCCTTATGTAGGAGGCGTCCCGTGTGGCCCGGCGGCTCATGTCCCCGGCCGCCTGCCCCGGGGGCTCCGGGCGCGTCTCCCGTGTGGGTCGTGTGTGTCCTGTGGGAGCCGAGCCTTGACTGCTGTCGGCATGTCAGTGGATGGGGTGGACCCTCGGGCTGACCGGCTGTGGGGACTGGCCACATCCACAGGGTACGGGCCGCTGTGCGGGGGCCGACCCCTCGGAGTGGGATTCACCCCAGGGGCTCGTGTACCGGTCGAGACCACCCTTCGGGTGTGCCGCTGTGGAGCTGGTCAGGTTGTGCTGCGCGGTGGTCTGACGCCGGCCTCTGGGCGTGCTGGTTCCGTGGCCCCTGGGGAGGGGCTCCCACGGAGGCCAAGGCCGGCCACGGGCTTTGACTGCTCAGGGCTCCCTGGTGGCTGCGAAGGGCTCCGAGCATTGCTGCCGCCCGTGCTGGATCAGGAGGCGAGTGGGAGAGGCCACGCCAGGAGCCGAGGCTGGGGCGGCTCAGCAAAAAGACCAGTGCGCTTCAAGGCCCGAGGCTGCCTGCCCAGTGCCTAGAAGCTTCTGCCACTGTAAGAACCTTCGGGTGGTACGTGAGTTGGGCGGGGCGGGCACCCAGGGCGTCACCAAGGCAAAGTGAGCAGGTGTCACCTGGCCGATGCAGAGTCGGGTTTTGTGCCAGTGCTGAACCTGCGGCTTCCTGTAGAAGTCTTAGATCACAGCACGGCCACCTGCTACCCGCCTCTGGCCTGCAGATGCCTAGACCTGTTCAAGAAATGCCGTAGCCTGGGGTGGAGCTGGTGGTCCACCACCAGAGTCTCTCCCAGGGTGCGCGGGCTGCACGGGCTGAGGACTGTCGTTTGCAGTCAAAACTCAGCCCAGGGCAGCTGCAGGGCAGGGCCAGCTGCCTGGGAAAGGCCCCCAAGGCAATTTGGTAGGTTGGGTGGGGCGGGGCCTCAGGGAGGCAGGGGGCGGAGCAGCCGCTTTCACAGGCCAATGTGGATTCAGAATCAGCCAGGCGGGCGGAGGGCCCAGCACAGGTGAGATGGTGCCGCCCGCAGGCGGCCAGGGGGTGGGCCTGACCGAGGGCCCGCGTTGGCTGTCCCTCCAGCCCTTGCCTGGGCGCCACACAGCTCAGTCTTTCCCTGGGTGTCTCCTGAGCCTCCCGAGCCGCTGTCCCTCCACTAACACCCAAGGTGAGTGTCTGCGAGGGAGCGAATCCATGCACGGGCCCTTTAAGGGGACGTGTGGGTTTCTCACCTGGCGGTTGGAATCCCCACTGATTTTTCACAGTTAGATTTTGTGGGGACTCGTCTTCCCAGGACTAGAACCCTGGGATGGGGTGCCCCGGTGTGGGGCTAGGGCTCCTCACTCGTCCGGGGGGTTCTGCAGCCATGCCCTTCCTCCTGGCGTGGGGTCCGCCCACCTTATGTCCCCATCACTTCTACCAGGCTCTATGTGGCTTTCTCTTCATGTCCTCAGGTGTATGTGTTATGATCAGCTAGACCTCAGGTGGCTCTCCACGTTGATTGTTTTACAATTTGGTTGTAATTCTAATGTGGCCGTGGGGGGAGGTGAACCCCACTTTTCCCTAGCCTGCCATCTTGACCTGCACTAATGCGTTTAGGTACTCTAGATTTTAATGTGCTTCTTTTTAAGGTATATAGGGCGGGTTTTGCTTTTGTGTGTTATTATGACTGGAAGTCCCACTCTGACCTAGAAAGGGACCGCTGCCTTGGGAAGGATAGAAGACAGTCATAAGCAATGTAGGCAACACTGAGAATTTATTGACAGCGCGCCGTACTCACCCACGAAATCAGAAAGTGTCATAACAAGGCCAAAATGACATGCAGCTGCAGAACCTGTGAGGAAGATTTTCTCGACTTCGCTCCAATGCTCGGCTGACAGTCGCGACCTCGTTTGCTGGCTTCCGTCTAAAGGCTTCCAATCAAATCCTCGAGACAGACCACCGGATTGACCCTTTTCCCCAGAGGCCACTTTGAGTAACATCAATATAATATTTAAAAAAGAACTCCTTTGACCTGCTAAAACGGGAAGGCTGTCTCCAGGCAAACAGGCTGAAAGGAAAGCTCTGAAGGCAGCTCGAGGGACGGCGGGTAAGCCGAGCCAGGAAATCAGAGTGCCCGAACGTTTTCATAAGCAAGGGGTGGGATTCGATCGGTGTGGAATGACGATGATGATTTTTTGTTAGTGAATGTGGCCACTTAGTGGCTTATATTTGGGTGCTGCGGTCTTCCGTCTCCGCGGCAACCTCTCCTCCTCCCGGCCCGGACCTGGGGGCCAGGGCGGCTTGCCATGGCGCGTCTCTCAGAGCCGTCACGTGGCTCGTTACGATGTCGGGATGGCGGCTCTCGCTTTCATCTGCCCCGTGACGTCCCCTCCGATGGCTGCTGTTTAAAGTCTGTCAGCGTCGCGAAGAGTCTTCCAAATATTGTCTCATGACTTTTAGACAGCTAATTAGAAGCATCCGATGTCTGGCGGGATAGGTGTGAATTCCTGGTTTCAAAGTCATCTTCCGCCTTTTGATGGAGCTGCGGGCTTGAGAGGAAGAGGGCGGGAGAGTTGCGGTGACAGTTTGACAAGTTTTAGACTCTGTTTCTGCAGCACCATGTGCTAATTATGTTCAGAAGGTTTTGCCAAGTCGGGGCAGGTCTCTGACTGGTTTTCCTGCAAATCGCACGCACGGAGGAAGGGACTAATGGCGTAGAAAGTGTCCCCAGACACAGACCGGCTAGCTGGTCCGGTCCGTCAGTCCTCTGAGCCCTGGGGGAGCTCCGAGTGGGGGCTGTGCATTCCACCCCCCCGGGGCATTTCCACTCTCCGCTCCGTGGTGGTGTCTTCCCCCCGACGGGCTGTCCTCCCGGGGTATGTGGACACGGCCCTGCTTCCCGCGTGACTGCCCAGCTGTGCGTTTGTGCCCGGGGTCTGTAATGGGGGGGTACCAGGATAGTCCGGTTGGTTGGTTGGTTTTTAACTTATCGCATAGATCCCTTGTAACATAGAATCGTCTCCTTAACGTTATGGGATTTCATTAGGTTTAGCACGTTAAGGAAACGCGAAGCCGTGTCACGGGGGTGGGGGGGGCTGCGCGTCTCGCATTCCCGCCAGCAGCAGGTGGCAGGCGGGTCCCAGCGTCCCTGCGGCGGGGCCGGTTTTGGGCCGCAGTTTCATTCTGCAGGTTCCTGATGATTCGTGCTGTTTATCCTTCTCATTGTTTACAACAAGCTGCACCCGGTCACACGCGCGCGCGCACACACACATGCGCACACACACACTGGGGAATCTCGCCTCCCAGGAGGAGGCACACGGGTGTGATGAGAAGCATGAGCTTTGGAGTCGGACTTGGGTTCGAACCCCGTCCCCGGTGCCCAGTCCCTGTGTGGCCTTTGGAAAGTTCCAAGCTTCGGTTTCCACATCTGCAAAACAGGACGAGGGTGATGCCAGCCTCGTAGGTGCTCGTGAGGGTGACAGGGTTACTCACGCGATGCCCGGAGCAGAGGGCAGCCCGGCGTCTGCGCCCCAAAGAGCCCACGGGGTAGTTTTCCTCTGTGTGGGCTTGTATTTCAACACGCGTGACCAGCTGCACAGATGATGACGTGACGTGCCCTGGACTCTTCAGCCGGGACAAATGGTGTGCGACAGCCCGGCAGCCCGTGGGTCTGCCGTACGAAGCCCCCACGGCGCCCGGCCAGCAGCCAGCTCAGGCGCCCCCACCCACAGGAAGGCACGGAGCAGCACCTCGTCCCCTCCGGGACCAGGGAGGGGCCCAACAGTGCAGCCCCCCAAGCCGGCTCCCCTTCCAGACACGCCACGAGAGATGTTGCTCCTTCGACGACCGCCATCTGCAGGACTTGCCACCCCCAGAGTTCGTGGGGGCAGAGTGGCCACAGCTTATGCCACGCAGTGGAAAATGTGAAGACAGTTATTGCTCTAACGTCACCCTCGAGGCGGTCAGAGGAAAGCATCTGAGCACCCCCTGCCGAGCTGTGCGGGTTGGGGGGACCACACCCCGGCCCCCGAGCCGGTTCTCTGCAGAGTCCCACTTGGCTCAGCCAGAAGCTCCCGTGACAGCTCGTGGACTTACGTATGTGACAGGCCGAAACCTGCCCCACAACCTTCCCACTCAGTCCTAAGAGCAAACCCCACCCTCGGTTGACGCCCTGGCCCCCTGTGGCCACGTGAGCTCTCGGGGCCGAAAGAGGCTGCCACACCTGCCACGTGGGGGCGATGCATGGGAAACGCCCCCCAAGTGCAGGAGAACCGGGGGTGTGGGGCGAGGAGGACGGACGAGAACGCACTGCCCCCCGCAGGCACCGTGGTGGCGTCCGGCCTGGACCCCACATACGGAGACGTCGGGGCCCCGCGTGACGTGCCGCGTGGGGGTTCGCGAGCTGCGCTCTGAGGAGCGACCCGGCTGGCAGCCGGCCGCGCAGGAGCAGGGCTCCCCTCGGCGTTCCCTCGGGACCAGGACGCGCCTCGCGCTTCGTGCCTTCGCCGTGAAACGCGGTGTCTAGAGCAGCCGTCCAGATCGCGGGGGAGAGGGACCCTCGAAGCCAGAGAGGACGTGCGGGGGGGGGGGGGTGCGGATGCAGAAGCTGCCGGTCGCTCGTCTGGTCTGTGGAAAAGCAGTAAGTCCGGGCGGGGCCCAGCCCGCCCGAGCCGCCCTCGGAGCTCGAGTCCAAAACGACGTGCGTGACCTGGATCTCTTGCTTACAGCTTCTCTCGGCCGATTGTCGCTCTCCGAACTTGCGTGACAGTTAAAGATGCTGCTAGGGCGGAGGTCGTGGAGAGCCCGCTGCAGTGGCTCGGAGGGTGACAGGCACATCCGCGGCCACTGCCGCCCCCCGTGGCACTGGGCGGAACCGCCGCGGGTGACCCCGCTCTGGCCAGCAAACCGGGGCTCAAACGTGCCCGCCGACCAGAAATGGGACGGAGAGGCCAAGCGCACTGGGTTTCGGCGCCGGGCCCTTCCGGGGCCGCCCCATCTTGGCTGCGGCTGGAAATGGCTCCCCGCAGCACGTGTGGCTTCTCCGAGAACACGGAGCAGCTGAGGGAGACCCGGCTGGACGGCCGCGGCCGTGAGGCGCAGTGCATGGGCCGGATGCCTGTGCCCGGCCCGCGGACGCACGGTTCCCGGCCGGACAGGAGAGGAAGGAGGACGTGCCTCTCCCTTTCGCCCAAACGCCTCGATTTCCAGACAGCTGTTTGGTGACGCAGTGGCAGTTGGAATATTTCTACTAAAAAAAAGGACGCGAAAGAAAAATCACAACAAGAACCTCGCTGTTTTGAAAGTGGGGACAGAATGGGGACGGCCGAGCCGGTGAGCGGCTTCTGTCCCGGGCCCGGGTGGCCTCGCACACGCCGTCGCGTTTTCCTGGCCGGCAGGAGACCCTCGGAAATGTCCGCCCCGTGACCCCTGCTTGGGGACAAGCCAGGTCACCTGGCAGCGCGGACGAAGCCTGCAGACGGAAGGGAGGTGACGGCTCAGGGGCCCGGACGAGCCCCTGGCGGCCGTGCAGCTCCTGCCTGGGGTCCGAGGCACTGGTCTGGAACGTGGAGGGGCGCCCCCACTCTGGCCCTCCGCGGAAGGGGCGCCCCCGCTCGGGGCCCCGAGGACGCCGGCTCCGGCTGCCCGGGCTTTCGTCACGTGCCCGTCCCGTCTCCTGCCCACTTCCATGTTTGTTTATCGGGGGGAGCAGGGAACGACATAGAAACGTGGGTTCGAAGCCGGGGCTGCCAGTCACGTCAGCTCCGGCGCCTCATCGGAGAGCGGATCAGGGGACGCCTGCCCGCCGGCCCGCAGCGCTGGGCGCTGCCGAGAAGCTCCCGGAAATCCAGAAAAGAAGAGCCCCAGGACCCGGACCTGCAAACAGCCACCGGTACGTGCTTCAGGTTAACAAAATGATTAAATCAGAATCTTTTTAAACCAAAAAGCTAATTTGGAAATTTAATTATTTTGAAGGACAGGTCCCCCGTGGTTATTCATCCCATGATGCTGGAGCGGGGAAAAAAGTTAATAGCTTCCTAATTATACCAATTTTCCATTTAAAAAATCTGATTCTCATTTATTAGTCTGTCAAGGGATTATCAGGCTAGTTGTTTTTTGCTCATGATTCACAAAGCAGAAATAAATTATTGCATGTGGATTAGCTCACATTCCCTTAAACCGGCCCTTTTTATGTTGAAGCAATTAAACTCATTCATTTTTACGGAAGGTGTTAATAAACCCATTTATTAGAAATTTGACTGTATTAAGTTGAAATCGTCAGTCGTTTTCATGAAATAACCCAAGAATTATTGCACGGCTCCCACCTCACATCCGCTCACCCAACCCGACTTCGCCGGCCACTCACGCTGCCACGAACGGTGGGGCTTCCCTCTCTCTCATGGCTGAATGATCAATTCCACTTGCACGTGGCTCCTCAAACGCCAAAACCACTCGGGTCGGTGGTGGCCAGAGGCGGGTGCGGGGCGGGGACCGGTGCGGGCGGCCGGACGGACAGATTGCCAGTGGCAGAGGACCGCGTGCTGGGCAGGGAGGGCGTGCACAGCTCAGCGAGCAGGCGGGCGCGGTGCGTCGCGCACTGTGTATCTGGACGTTGATCAGAGGATAGATTTTTAAAATTCTCACCACACACGCACAGTTGTAACCATGGGAGGTGATGGATGTGTTAACGAAACTTATTGCGGCAAGGATTTGCAGTATGTAGTATAAAAATTGCTACATTGTACCCCTTCAGTGTACACAACGTTATAGGTCAATTTATCTCTCAACAAAGCTGGAAAGAAGGAGAAGCCCAACGTCACCCTTACCTAGGAGCGACCCCTGGAGGGCGTTGCTTTGCATTCTCTGCCCAGCGTGTGCCTGCCCACGGGGCCGCCCCAGCCAGCGAAGCATCGTGGGTGTGGCGACAAGACCCCCCCATTCAGCAAACGCGTACTGAGCGCCGATGCTGGACCCAGCGCTGTTCTTGGCTCTGGGGACAGAGCAGTGACAGAAGGGCCACCCCGCCCCACCCGCCCCGACGGGGACTGTGGCTGAGGTGGCCCCGGAGCACGCCCAGCCCGAGGTCTGGGAGGGAGACGTGCTGTGGGGAGGGGCAACGGCTCGGGAGCCAGAGCCACGTGAGGGCGGCCGTTTCAGGGGGGAGGAGGGGCCGCGGACTGCCGCCCCCGCATGCCTCGTCTAGTTTAGACCCTTCCGCCGCTGTCCGGGGGACTGGGCCGTCACATGCACCCCCGCCTCCTTTAGGATGGGGTGGGGTGCATCGTCTGCTCCAGATCACCTGGCTCGTGACGGTCAGGGGTGGCCCGCGTCCCTAGGCAGCTGGTGGCCTCCCCTCTCCCGTGGTCCGCATGAGGGGCCCCCGAAGACGCCCCTCCAGACCGGGACAGCCGTCGGCAGCTCAGCGCACGGTGCAGGGCGTGAGGCCTGCGTGGCCCGCTCGGCGCACGCCTCACTTAACGGCCTGTGCGCAAGGCCATCGCGGTCCCTTCGGTGCGGCCCGGCGCGAGGGCGACCGGGGCAGAGGGGAACGCGGAAGCGGGGAGCGACGTCGACCCGCCTCCTGCAGAGCCGGCGCCTCCTCCTCGCCCAGATTTCCGCCAGCCTGCCAGCACCCTGGGGACGCTTCCCCTGGCCATCCTCCCGGCAGCGGGGACCCCGCGTAGCTCTCAAACGGCCCGGTTTCGTCTGCCTTTCAGCCCCGGAAAGCCCTCTCGGCCCTGCGTCCGGTTCCGAGCCTACCGCCTGTCTCGCCGCTGGGGCACAGGCTCCCGCAAGCGCAGGTCCGGTCCCGGCCACTCGCTGCTGGACCCCGAGTGCGCGGAACAGAGCCCGGATCCCTCGGGAAGCATTTGCTGAGCTAGTGAGCGAACCCAGCTGTACCGCAGGGGAGTGGACCTGGGCTCGGGAAGGCTTCGGCTCTTGGCCGGGTGACGTGGGTGACGAGAGGTGTGACGTGCGACCATTAGTGCGCGCGAGTTCGCGGACACCGGCGCAAGAACTCTCGCACTCGGATGATGATTTTTTTCTTCCTACAGTTCAGTTCTCGATGTAGTAACTTGACCGGCAGGTCGGCCGAGACGCAGGGAGGCGTCAGAAATCGCGGTTCTCGCTCCGTTAAGTCCTGCCCCCCGGGAAGAGCCCCGCGCTGGCGGTTTTCTGAATCGCGGTGTTTCACGCCCACGGGAGGCCTCTGGGCACTTTCCTCTCCCGCGAATGACACTAGCAATTTAGAAAATGATTTTTAAGAAAAGGGCGTTTCAGAATATCGCCAATACCAGTTAGCAGATCTCACTAATGAGACACTCTGATGTGGAAATCTCCACGATTCTTTTATCCGCCCCCCGCAGAAGACTGTAATTAAACCTTCGTGTGTCTGTGTTATTTAGCAAACGAATAATCCCACCACACCCGGGAGGGGCCCTGGGCTCCGGGCTTCGGCGGCCGGCTCTGAAGTCCTGTCAGGAGCTCACTTACCCAGCGGGGTCCCCGGCGATGGCCTCGCTCAGAGCAGTGCGGCCGCCGAGGCCTTCGACAGCCGACGGCCGCTCGGACCGCGTTCCGTTCGGAGGAGGCGGCGTCGCTAGCTCAGTGGGGGTCGCCGAGCACGTGGCACGTGCCGGGCTCCGCCCGACGGCAGGACTGGAAGGCCGACGCGGCCCCACACGCCGTCGGCTTCAGGGCGTGGACGAGAACTCACAGCGTCACCCAGGAACAGCGACGGCGTCCCCATCGACGCCACGGCTCAATCCTGCTCCATCCGAAAGCCACAGAGGTAGGCGACTTCGCCAAGGGGGTCGTCGGCACTGTGGACCCGTCAAAGAAAACCGGAGCGGATCGCTCTGCGGTGTTCACAGCCGCCCGAGTTCCGCCCCCGCCCCTCCCCTGCCAGAAGCCCCGGGGGTCTGGGGGGGCCGCCTGCCCCCGTCCCCTCCCCGTCCCCTGTTAAAAGTGCGTCATGTTGGGTTCTGAGAGAGAGCAAGGTCGGAGTTCATCAGCCTGCTCCCCGTTCACCCCCAATCGCTCGGCGTGTGTTTTATTTCTTTCCATCACAAGGTGCCACCGGACGGTGTTCATTGTTCGATCCAAAAGCTGAAGGAGCATTTATCTCCCTGCATGTTCTTCGCCCTGGACTGAGTTCACTGGCTCAGGCACAGCGCCTGCCTGCTCGGAGCGGGCATTCTAGTGAGGGCCGCTGGTACCAAAGAGACAAGCAAACAGGATTGTTTCGGAGAGCGATGACTGCCGTGGACAAAAGAAAGCTGGCTAATGGGAGAGAGAGCGAGACTGGGGTGAGGTCTCTGGGACGGAGTGGGGGCAGGGTGGTCTTTCGAGAGAGGCGATGGCCGGCTTGGAACTCACCGACGAGGAGAAGCCAGCCGTGCAAAGATCCGAGAAAGCAGCATTCTCGGCTAAAGGAACAATGACAGCGGAATGTCCCGAGATGGGAACAAGCCTGGCGATTGACAGAGCCCGGAGAAGGTCCACGTGGCCGGGACGCAGGAGCAAGGGGGTGACGCGTTGTGAATAGAGGTCGGACGAGTTAACGGTGTCTGGAGACGTCCTGGGGTCTGTGACCCTGGGCTTCGGCGTCCCTCGCAGCTGCCACAGCTCACCGATGCACAATCACATCTTTCTCAGATTTGCAGAGAAAAAAAATAATGGCCCTTCTACTTTACACCCAAGCGAGCTCACAAATGCTCAAATCATTAGATCAGAGCACCCGCGATGCAAATCGGCCACTTTGCCGGCTCTGCGAAATTTTTTCTTTCCTTCAGAGAAACAGTCCCGGCATTGATCCTGACATGCCCACCCCACGGGCGGGCAGGGAGCCCCTGAGCCAAACCCAACCGAGCACACATGCCGTGTAAAGGTTTCGATTTCCATTTAGGGGGAGAACCCCCAAATGGGCAGTACGTATGAAATGCAAGAACTTTGCCAGCGTGAGGACAAAACTCACTGCTAAGGACCCTGGAGGTCGGTGCAAGATTTTTAATATAGTATTTCAAATCCAATTCAATTCAGCCAAGATTTAATGAGCTCGTAACGAGCTGCCGGCTAAGAGCTGGGCGTGGGGGAGGAGGGGCAGGAACGCCGGGCAGTACCCCCGGGAAGGGGCGCACCGTGCCCGGCGACGGGCGTGAATTCAGCGCGGCCCAGGCTTCCGAACGCAACGTAACGAGAAGCAAAAGGAGGGCGCGGGCGAGCGTCGATTTAAACTACGTCGCTCAAAAGCCACGCGCGTTCGCGCAATTCAAATATCTAATTTCATAATTGCCGATTATAGATCGTGACAGCATGTAACGCAGTATCGTCTTCCTTTCTCTCGTTAAGGGATCTCTGAAGTCATCTGTCCACATGGCAGTGAGCAGCAGGCAACCTAAAACGTGACAGAAGTGAGGTTTTTTTTTTGTTTTTTTTATGGAATGACTAGAGATCAAGATATACTCCATTCATAAAAGAAATCCAGTGACATTGTCACGAAAGAATACCTCTCTCGTTAGGGTCTTCAAATGTGTTTCATGTGCCTGATTAGTGCCGTCCCTTTGAATTTTGTTAGAACTGCTCACCGCGCAAATCATCGCTGGGCAACTATAAAACCATGCAAAGTAGAAGCAGCGAACGGAATCAGCTACCTGCAAATGAATTAAATGCGAGAATGCAAGACGTAAACATGTGCCAGGAAGAGAGCTGAGGTGGTGGTTGCTATTGCTGTTCTTTTTATCTTTTTTTTTAAGTAAAAAAAAAAAAACTCTAACGTGAGCACAGAAGAGTTCCTTGGAAGCGCGCGAGGGAAACGCAGGCATCCTCGGGCGTCTGCCGCCTTTGCCTCCGGGCTCGGGAGCCCTGGCCTCGCTTCCGCTTCCGCCTCAGCCGGGGGCCAGGTTTCTTTCCAGAAAAAAAGTCTGGCTAGACACGTGGCCCGCTCCAGCCACAGGCCACTTCCCCCTCGCACTCAGCTCTGTCCCGAGATGCCCCTGCCTCAGGCGGGCGCGCCCTGCGGCGTCATCGGCCTCAACCCGCTCGCTGGATCTCTGCCCGGCTGGCTCCCCCGGGGACAGATGTCACGAGCTTCCTCCCGGGGCAAGGCTTCTGTCCCTGACAGCCTTCCGACCCGGCCTCACGGCCCAAGCCCCGCTGGTCGGTGGCCACCTGCACGTCAGCCCTGCACAGTGCCTCGCGGTTTCTCCCGGCTGGGCGGTGTCCCGCCCTGACCGCCATCGCGGTCGCCACGGCGATCACCCAGTGGCACGTATAGGACTCCCTGCTCGCCGAAGGGAGGGGCGTGGAGAAGCCGGGTCCAGGTGGGCCGCCCATCGTCCATCGTCCATCTGCCTTGGATGCTGAAACCTCGCGTGCCTGCCAGGCGGGCTTGGAGGCACGGCTCCCGGCTGGGAACGGCGTTCTCATGAGCCCACGACACCCTGCGCCCTGCATCCCCTCCTCCTCAGCCCGGCTCCCCTGCAGCAAACACACTCACATTGTGAGAAAATAAAATGATTCCAAAAGGTCGACCTTTGTTTTTTTCTCCCTAAAGTCTTCAGATTGTTTGACACGTATTTCTATCTCATTTTTTTTTTTAAATTGATTCCGAGATATCCAGTTCCCACCTTTAAAAAACACAAATTCCACATCCTCCCTTCCTGCTGTAGTCAGAGTGTTTCAGGTGGAAATCGGGTGTGTCAACCGAAGCCGAGCATCTCCATCAACGTTTAAGAAAGACCGAGGCGACATTCGCGGGTACCAAGGTGAGCGTGGAAAGATGTTTTCTCTAGAAGCCCGACTGCTCCCAAACCAGGAAGCAGCGACAGGAAATAGATGTGTTTTTAATAGATTGAAATTTCTGTGCAGTTTGCCCCGGAAGAGACAAATCAATAACCTGTCTGCTTCTTCGCGATGCGAACCTTTTCTTCACAGGGTGACTGTCTTGGGGTTTTGCGTTTTAATTCAACAGACTGAATCAAGGGCCTGATAAGAACGGAACTTTCTATCCCCAGCTCTTTAAAAAAAAAAAAAGCGGAGAGGTCGGAAGCAAAAAGACGGACACCTGGACACCTGGTCCCCGTGTCCCCGGGGAGTGCGGTGCCCAATTCGGACGGGTGACAAGAGCCACTTGTGATGGTGGCGGCCTCAGGGCAGACGAATCTGAAGCCTCCAAACGTTTTCCTAAATGCAGGGATCAGACCCTGTGTCGCCAAAGTCCTCCTTCATTTAAATTTATTTCCAAAGGAGAGAGAGAGAGAGAGAAGAAGGAGGAGGAGGAGGAGGAAGGAAGGAAGGAAGGAGGGAGGAAGAAGGGAAGGAAGGAAGGAAGGAGGAAGGAAGGAGGAGGGAAGGAAGGAGGAGGGAGGGAGGAAGGAGGGAGAGGGAGGAGGGAAGGCGCTCGGCCCAGGCCCCGGGCCCGCCGTGCCCTCCCGCGTTCCGTCCTCCGCTCTTGCCCGTGACCTTCGTGGGCCGCGTCCTCGTCTTCCCTGAACTGCAGCCGTTTCCGTCCGGAGGGAGCGCGTGTGACGAGTCACTCGCCGCCCGGCCTCGGGCTTGCCGTGCGGGGGCCTCGGCGTGGGAGGCTCGCACTGGGAGGAGCCGCGAACACAGTGCTGGTCATCCGCGGCCCGGAGGGGGCTCCCCTTCTCCCCTTCCGCGCGCGGGGTCCCGCCGGGCGGCGTGGGCGCGTGCAGGTCGCGCGGCCCCACGCGGCCCGCGTGGGGTTTAAGCGCCGGGCCGCGTGAGCGTGCGAGCTACAGAGCCGAGCGCGAGGTCTGCGTCGGGGACTCGAAGACAGAGGTGACGTTTCGTGTCACCGTGAAAAAAGAAGGGTGAGGATGATCAAAATGATCGAAATGCCCGCAGGAGCGTTCGTGGCTTTAAAAGGCCTTTGGCTTCTTCTTGAGAGGAAAGTGGGTATCGAAGGGACACCTGTTCCCTGGAAGCTCCGTTTCCTGGTTCGTTTTGGCCCCCGGGAAAACGGGGGGATGGGTGGGGGGCACGGGGAGCCCTCCGCGCGGGGCTGGGGCCACGGACGCAGGGCGGGATGTCCTCGCCATGCCTGTCCTCCTCCGTCCTGCCCGCCTCCCCGCCCCACGCCCCGTGTGGCCTCGGCCCGCACAGCCTTCCCCAGGGTCAGCGCGTCCTCTGGAGAATGCTCCATGCACTGTCCCTGAATCGGACTCTCCAGAAGCCACCGCGGTGGACGCATCTTCCCTCCCGGGGCTGGTGAGAGGCCTGGCTTGTCGTCGGGGCTCTGCCGTCAGCCGGGCCCGGGGTGCGGCCCGAAGCTGCGGACAGGCAGACCCCCGAGGTAGCTTCCGGCGCGGACCTTCCATGCTTCTCTCTGTGCGTGGGTCCCCTGATGCCCCAGAAAGGGAGGGTTCCCTGCGCCTGGCGGTATTTCCAGACGTGAGAGGAAAGACTGCAAACAACCCCATTTGAAATCCGAAGCGCTCAAGTCTCTACGTAGGAAGCAGGTTCGAGTTACCCACATCCTCCTAGAGAAATCTCTTCCTTTGTCGGAGACATGGACCTAGCAAGGGAGCGAAGAGGGAGCTGGCCATCCAAGTTGGGGCCGCACGGGGTTGTGCGAGGAATATAAGGTCACCAGATTCAGCGACTAAAATACAGGGCACTCGGTTTATCTTGAACTTCAGATAGACAATGAATAATTTCAGTACGAGTATATCCCATGCAACGTTTGGGGTGTACTTATCATTTTTAAAGTATTCCTTGTCTATCCAAAATCCAAATTCAGTTAGCTCCCCTATATTTTCCCTGACAACCCCACCTGAGGGTCACCTGAAAGAGCACAAAACTGTTAAAAGTTTTGTAACAAGACAGAATAAAAAACACTCTTGTTTCTTTAAGAAAATATTTATGAGAGGAAATCCAATACATCATACGTGAATGAGAAATGATTTTAAAATGGTTTTGTAGGGAAAATACATCATGTTGCTTACGTAAATACAATATGCTATATATCACATATAAGAAAAGAGTCGTGGATTTGAAATAACAGCCAGCGAGTGCTGAAAAATTATGAAATCACGTAGATAAAAGAAATATATCGGCATCGATGAATGGATACTGGGATGCAGCAGAAGAAACACCGCAAATATACTGAGAAATGGAGTCTGCTCCTCCTGTGCATCGTTACCAAAACAGACGCCAGCACGGGCGTTCGCGGAATAGTGGTGACTAAAAAGCAAGGTCCACTGTAAGTTAAACGGCATCAGCATAAATCCTTGTGCTATGCTTACAGTCAGGGCGAATAAAGCAACAGAAACATAACTCTCTAATTAATTCTCACCAAGGTCGTTAGACTGAGATACAAGAATAAGTAGATATTTAGTAAAAATATTAAAAGGTAAAAAAAAAAATAACAGAAATAAAAAAGAAGAAAACACGGTGGGGAAAAAAACGTGACATGCCAACGAAAAAAACAAGCATGTCCCTGACCACGCGTGTCGCGCAAGCAGCGGGGAGGACGTGGCCGGAATCTTAGGGGCACCCGTGCACCGGGAGCGCGCGAGGACTCCGTCCCCGCGACGTGCGCCGTGGGAGGGGCCCGCGGCGGTTAAGCGCGCTCGGGAGGCAGCCTGAGCGCCACCCGCCGCTTCCCGAGCACCCGCGTCTTCCCGCGCAGCTCGGCCCAGCCGCCCTGCCCGAGCGGTCGCCGCCTCTGCCGCGCCGAGCGGGGTTTGCCCCTGCCTCGACGCCCGCTCTCCCCGGCCTGGACGCGCACTCGGAAGAGGAGCCGGGGTGTCAGCCCGCCGCGCCGGTGGCCTGGACACGCGGTCGGTCGTCTCGAACGAGCGGCCTTCGGTTCGGGAAAGCAAGCGAACACGACATGCCGGCGCGAATGGTGAAAACGTTCGATTAGGTGCCTCGGGGACAAAACGGAAACAACAATAATTATCACCAGTTGGCTCTGATTAAAATTAAAGACAAAACCACAACTTTTAGAGGAACTTTGAGACGCTGTTGACAGGAACGTTCAGATAAATTAAAGGCTGGCAAACATTTACATTCCACTTACCCGAACATTTAAATTCTATATTGTGTCATCATAAACTTGAGTTTATTTCTATTAAGAAAGGCACACAATTTTTTCGTAACGTTGACAGATTTGTTTGACGACTGTAAGTACGGATGATTTTTAACCATAAGATGCATGCCATTATAGAAGGCTAGATTGGCTAGTCAGTATGTTCGGAAAACAAACATCTTTCCTTTTACTATAAAGCTATAACCTAAGTTTGCCAAAGGAGGCTGTTTTACCCAAGAACTTTGGATAATTGGCCCACTGACTCACAGATCTCTCTCAGGTCAGCTGAACCAGGACAAAAAGACAGAATGAAATCTCTTTTCTGTCAAAGGCTAATCAGGGAGCCGGCCAGGCAGAAAGTGAAAAATTGAAGAGTAACATTTGGCCAATTTCTGGATGATCCGGGAAGCAAAGCGTTTAATGCGTCTAGCCACCTGGTTATGGAGGCCGAGAGGCCCCCGTCCTCCGTCTGCGGGAGCCGGCCTGCCCCCCGCCTGCGACGTCTCCTTCCGTTTGCGTGAGCCCCACCCCCACGCGGGGCGGGGGGCCTTCACCTGGTGTCCTGAACCAAATGCTCACCTTTCCCAGAAACATCCTCAGAGACCCACGGGACATGCTCTCTGCTCTCTCAGTACCCCTTGCTCCAGCCAAGCGGACACGTAAAACTGACCATCACGCAGACCGAGCCGAAAGGGCGCCCTCAGAGCGGAGAGGCAACAGGTCCATAGTGCGTGTGTCGCACACAAGCGTGAGCAGAGCAGAAACCAGCAGGAAGTCGGAGGGAGGCAGAGGCCAGAAGGACGTGCGGCTGGAAGTGTCCGGGAAGGGGCCTCTGTGCAGAAGACGGGGGCCTGCTGTCCACACGGGGGGCCTGGGACGGCACCCACCCACGTCAGGCACCCAGAGGACTGGGTGGAGCGAATTAAAAAAAAAAGAATTTTTTTCAATAGTAAAAATAGTATTGTTTATATTAGAATAGGATTTTCTTTTTACAGTAAGGGATGTGTATGTTTACACGGTGTGTTCACCTCCCATGGCTAGATTTCTTCCTGTCACCACATATTTGACCCCCTTTTCCCCGTCTACCTCCCCCCTCCCGTCTGGTAACCACTAGTCTCCACGTGACGTAAGCAGTGTCCTGGATGAAAACAAATCGGGGTGTTGTCGTGGTTCCAGACAAGCAGCCGGACGCCACGGAGGGTCCAGCGAGGCGCCTGCCATTCTGGGCGGTGTCCTCTAAGAGGCAAAACGCCGCACGGCGCGGCCGCGCGAGGGCACCGTGGCCACACGCTCACGTGCCCCCCTGGGCGCTTCAGCCCAGGCACGGCCGCCCGCCGCCTCCACCGGGGCCGTCCTCGAGGCAGCCGGGCCCTCGGCCAGCATGCTCGTGCAGGTGCGTGTGCCCGCAGGCGCGGTTGCCACCCCGCATGCAGATCCCGCGGCCCCCAGGTGAGCTCCGTCTCCGTCAGCAAAGCCGCCCCAAGGCCCCGGAGCGGCAGCTGCCGGGCACTGCGCACCTCATGGCCGTCCCCGCCTCCCCCCCGTCCCTGTCGCGGAAGCCGAGCCTCGGAGCTATTCATCACTGCACCTGAGCTGTCAGTTTCAGGCAGCAGAACTAAGACAAGAATGAAATATTTCTTGAGAAAATTAAAAAATGGAGGGGCCCGTGTGTTTCACGCGACGCGGAAGGGAGCAGATTTCTTCGAGGAGGGGACACCTGTCCCTCCGCGTGCCCTCCGCACACTCGTCTCTGCCACGAGGGTGCGCTAGGCTCCGCTCACCGACAGCCGTCCCCGCGAGTGTGGGCCCGGCGAGGTCTCGGTCCCGAGCTTGTTTACCCCTTTGCCGCGTGCGTCACTGACGTGAGGGGCGACTTCACCGGCGATGCCCGCTTCACGTGGCCAGGGACGGAATCCCAGCTCGAACCGGCTTAGCCTCAAAGAAACGAAACAGGGCGCCAGCTGGCTCGCTGGGCGGAAGCCGCCTGTGGGTTTAGGCCCCGCTCGCCCCCGGGACTCTAAGCCCTGCGCCTCTCGCTGCCGCGTGTGGGCTTCGGCTTCAGGGGCACCAGCTCAGACGGTCAAGGCTGCGGCACCACGGGGTCCCCGGCCCTCTGAGGAGCAGCCACCCCTTTGGACGGGACTCACATTCTCGCGCTCCTGCCGTCGGGGGAGGCGGCGGGGCAAACGGTCCTCGCTGGCGCTGGCGTCCCGCGCCTGGAATCGCGTCTGTCAGGGAAGGAGCGGGAGGCACATCCAGATCAAGCTCGCGGTTCTGAACAACGCAGATGCCACCGGCGACCAGCACCGTGGCAGGGACGTCCTGTGGCACTGTGCACGGGCAGCGTGAGTCCGAAGGCTTCCAGACCCAGTGCAACCCTCGTGTGTGCATGTGTCTGCGTGTGCATGTGTGAGCATGTGTGTGAGCGTGTGTGCACGTGTGTGCATGTATCTGTGTGCGCATGTGTGCGCGCTCGTCTGAGTGCGTGTGCATGCATGTACACGTGTGTGTGCATGTGTGTGTGTGCATGCATAGTGCTGTGCACGTGCACATGTGTGTGCATGTGTGTGCGCTCATCTGAGTGCATGTGCATGCGTGTACATGTGTGTGTGTGTGCGCTCATGCGTGTGTGCGTGTGTCTTTCCCTTTCCTTGTACCTTCATCCTCTCCGCCCGCTAAGAGCGTTTCACGTGAACCGACAGAAAAGGCAAAAGGCAGGGTTTGGGTTACTGACGAGTCCTTAGAAAAACGGTCATTTCCTCCCCTACTTTTTCATCTCCTGAAATCCGCTTAGCGCGTGCGTTTAGGACTTCAGCGTCCCGTTCGGGTCATTCGCACGTGACCTTCAGCGCTGGGCCGGGGCGGAGGCGTCCCTCCCTGACTCCGCTTCCCTCCCTGAGAACTGTGTGTGACCCCCACAGCGAACTCGCCCGTGGACCTTCCTGGGGGTCACAACGCTGTCTGTCCCCGAGGCCGCCTGGGGTGAGGAGGTAGCCTTGGTCTCCGCCGGGGGCCCTGGGGACCGGCGCACGGCTGCGGACCCCTGTCCCCGCCCCGCCCCCGCTCCCGCCCCCGGTGTGCGGGGGCGACGCAGAGGGCCCCCCCCCCCCGGCCCCCCTCTGTGATCGGCACTCGAGGTCAGGGACACCTCCGGGCAGAGTCGCTTCTGATGCTGGGTGGCGCCTGTGTCAAGCAGAGAAACTGGCGGTCGTAATCACCGGAAATGGTTGAGTGAGTGAGTAATGTCAAAATCGTAGTTTGAGTGGGTAAAATTAGTCCAATGCAGAAAAAAGCAAGAACGCGCTTTTGGTTAGCCCGAGACGATGCTTCACGAGCTCATCTCTCACCGCCGCCGCCCGGCTCGTCGTCCACCACGAGCACGCCCGTCCACGCGATCCCGCATCCTTCTCACCCTCACGTGTTCTTGGGTGACACGCCGCAGAGGCTGGATGCACCCAGGCCTGGGGCGTCCCCCTTGCCCTCCCCTCCTGCAGTCAGTGGCCGAGCCCGGAGGCGTGGCATGGGCCGGCCTTCCCTCCCCCCACGTCCTGGGGTGTCGACCGGCCCGCCCTCCGCGTGACCCGCCCCCGGGCAGTGGTGGACGCGGGAAGACGACCTTGCCTGTGCCCTCGAGACACCGTGGTCGCCCTAAAAATGTGAAGGGAGGTTTTCTCGGAGCCCCCCGCCCCCCGCGCTCGCTTCTCCCCCGGGCCGAGGCTTCGCGCTGTGCTCCGCCTTCCCAGCGGGCGCCTCCCGATGTCCCCGTCCCTCTGCGGCCTGGCTCGGCGACGCCGTCGTTCCAAGCATTCACAGGGACTCTTGCTGCGAAGAACTTGGAAATGCTGTCGGCAGGCCCGGCTGACTCTGGGCAGGTCCCAAGCAGGAGGCTCAGTTCCTCCTCTGGTTTCTAGAGTCTTTTCCGAACTTGAAAGACGGCGAGAAAGAGCAGGGGGATCGCGCTGACTCGTTTTCCCCCATTAACCTTCCGCCACGTTCTGAACCGGCTACCTCAATAATCCGAGCTCTCCTCTGCAGGAAGGAAGTTAAATGTAATGAACGCTGTCCCTAAAAAGCAATGATTCTTTGGTCACTCGTCTTCCCGTGGGGACCGAATTGTGTTGTAACTTCTCGTTAGGCAGCAGCTAATTTAAAACACGCAATTAGCAATCATTTTAATTACAAGCCGCTCTCCCCTAAAGAAGAGTTAAAACGCAGTGGGAACGGAGGCGATCGGATGCAGAGATCTCCAGGGAAACACCGGGCAGCTAGGAAAGGGCTCGCGCCCGCAAGTCACCATGCAGGTGGCGGGTGATCCAAGACAAGGTCGGCGCTTTGGGCCATTGGCTTCACTTCTAAGAGGCAGGCACCGCCTTTGGAAATACAGTGCTGATTTTAAAAATCAATCATTACACTCGTGTGGAAAAAAAATAGAACAATTTATCCTGTCTGGAAATGAAAACGGGCGACGGAGGCAGGGTGCAGATGCGGACGCGCCTCGAGCCTGCGGTCGGGGTGGCCTCGTTGCCCCGTCAGGGTTCCACAGCCCGGTGTGATGGCAAACAAACCCTGCTCCCGGCCGTGAAACCTGAAACACGCTCAGGAATCCGACACGTGCATATGAACGGAAAGTAACCCGGACCTTGGCTCCAAGAAGAAAAATGACTTCGGCGCCCTTACATAATCCCCAGCAAATTCACCTTCACGGGTGTCCTTGTCGCGTTACTTAAAACCGAAGGTTAGTTTTTGTAACTCCTCTGGAAGTAAAAATGAAACACAAGCTTCCAAGAACCGTGGCACACCTGACCCCAGTGAGACTCTTCGCTTTGCCCCCGGGCTCCGGCCTAACGGAGAGAAGCCTCGGCGATGGCCAGCTTCCATCGTCTGGTCTCGCCTGTGTTCGGAGGCTCCCATGCTCCTCACCACTGAGGTCTAGACGTCGGAGAGGCCAGGGGCCGTACTGCTGCTCCTGTGTCCCCCAGGATAACGGTCATCAGGGCTCTTTCGAATCTCCTCGCGGCTGGCATCGACCTCGTCGCCAGCACTGGCAGACTTCGAAGCAGAGAGGGCCGTCCTTGTTTGTCAAGGTCAACGCCATGGAAGGACTGACAGAAAAAAAAACGCATTCCTCAAGCATGGTTAAGTATTTGGGATTTACTGGGGCCAGGAGGACGTCGTCTAGACAGCCGTCCCCAGCCTTTGTGGCACCAGAGACCCAGGGGCCGGTGCTCCTGTGAGCATCTAACGCCTGATGACCTGAGGCGGAGCCGAGGCGGTGATGCTGGCTGGGGAGTGGCTGCACCGGAAGGGCCCCCCCCCCAACCTTCTCCTGCGACTTAACCAAACTCATATTATCAACGTGATTATTGTGGCTTTTCATTTCCTGATTTCTTGACCACCTTCAAAACTTCGCTTAGCAAACTACGACTTTCTTCTCTAAAGATGTCCTCGAAACTGGATTTCGGTTATGTCATCTCTCAAGAGGACATGGGGGGTGTGTATTGAAGCGTATGCTTAATCATAAACATAATTTATAACCACTTTCCAATGCTGACTCTGGCCTCAATCTCGAATGCCATACTTTTTTACGTTATTTTGACATATGTATAATTGCCTGGCAGGATTTCTTGGACAACTAACAATTTTATTGGGTAGGAAAATCCTGATGTGACTTAAATTTTATATACGACTATTTATTTCTGTTGCTGTTGTTCGAAAGATTGAAATAATTTAAGATCCTGCTGAGTGGGAAAATCAGACGAGGTAAATGGTAGGATCACTGGCTTTTTTATTCCAACCAAATCATTCAAAGAAGTTTGGATAAAATTTACGATCCAAAATAAAACCACCTGGGAAACGTTCAAGGTCATCTATCACCTAAAACCAGTGTATGTGACCGAGAATCTTAACAAGATCCTGCCAGCCCAGTTGTTTCAAATTTGGCCGCTAACGAGAACGAACTTCGAAGGCGTCGAGCCTTGAATTAATGACTCCTCAGCCAGAAACTCTCGGCCAGACCTCCCTCTCTGAGACGGCTTGGCCAGCGCCCAGAGGGTGCTAAGGCCAGCGAGAGTGTCGGCTGCGACCCCGTCGTGAGGCCTCACGTCCCCGTTTGACGATATCTTTTATGTATACATACGCTAAATAAGCATCCTTTAAAAATGCACAATTAAAAATAAAACCAAGAGCACATATTAGAATTTTAACTCTGTTTTCGTATTTCTTATTTCTTCCAAGTCTAATCGAAGCCTCACCCTCATGTTTTCTTGGATTGGGTGACACACCGAGAGGCCGGATGCACCCAGGCCTGGGGTGGCTCCCGCCGGGGCGCGTCCTCCTTGCCCACCCTCCCGCGGTCAGTCGCCGAGCCCAGAGGCGTGGCATGGGACAGCCTTTCCTCCCCCCACGTCCTGGGGTGTCGACCAGCGCAAAACCACGAGAGGGCCCCACAGCTGCCTCGGGCCTGGGGAGCGTGGGCCTGTCCCCGCCCCCAGCGTGACCCGTGGTCGCGGGGCCCCTCCTGTCCCCCACCTGGGCCCAGGGACCCGCACTCCACACGCCCAGCCCTCTGCCCGACACTGCCTGAGACACGGGCCATCTGTCTCAATTTCTGGTTTGCGCCGAGGGGAGGAAAGTCATCTGTCATCTGTCAGGGGGGAGCCATTGGGGGAGCCCAGTTCTGCACGTTCAAAACGGCACTGCTAGTTCCTGGGAGCTTCAGTAAGAGAGGAAGGGAGGGGAAGAGGGGGGGAGGGAGGGAGGAGCTCGCACACCGAGGAAAGGCCAGGAGAGGCCCCCGAGAGGCATCTGTAAGCCAAGGAGGAAGAAGTCACCGGAAGACGACTCGCCAGGCCTTAATCCGGGGCTTCTGGCCTCTAGAACTGTGAAGAAACAAAGTTCTTTGGTTTAAACCACCAAGTCTACGGCAGCCTGAGCCGACCGACGCAGTCGGCCCGTTCCGCACGCGCCGTCCGGGGACGGTCACTCGATGGCGGTGACAGATACGGACGGCACGGGACAGGCGCGTCACTCCGCGGACGGGTGTGACCGCGAACGCAGACAAGTGCGCGCACGGGCACCGTGCACACACACACACGCACACGCACACGTACACACACACGCGCACATGTTCTGTCTTTGGCGAGACCTGTGTGAACCGATCGTAAGTGTCGGAATTTATTTTAAAACGCTAGCGACATAGTCGGCGACGCTATGAACTCCGACGCATTCGGAATAAAACACCTTTTCGGTAGCTGTGCTCGAGTGCCGTAGGCTGAAGGGGAACTGTTTTTCCCTTCCCGCTGCAGAAACTGACCTTACGAAACCTGGGCCGTCGCCCGGGCCCGGGCCGAAGCAGGCAGCCGCGGGGCCGGGACCGGCGGCCCCTCAGTGGAGACAGGCTCCTGTGAAAGTACGTGGGCTCCACCAGCTCCACCCCGGGACGAGCACACAGTCGACTTCCCGTCCCACACGATTTATTGACATTCGTGCCCCACTCACTGGTTTGGTATAAATTAGAGCTTAGTTGTTTCTTTTTGTTTTGTTTTCTTTTGTTTGTTTTGGTTCAAGACACAGCGTGGCAGGGAGAATTAGCTTTGCAGGTGTTGAGACATTGCACGCGCTTCATCCGAGTGGGACGAAAGGCCGGGCGTCCTCCCGGGAAGGGCTGGCGTTTGAGACGGAAGCAGCGGCGATCCGCTAGGACATCCTGCGGACGCCCAGCCGAGGGGCGCCCGCGGGTGCCGGCCGGGCCCTGCCGGGCTCCGATGCGTGACGGGGGCGGGGACAGCCGACCTCAGCGTTACCCGGTTACCTGCCCGTAGCTGCCGCCTCCACACAAGCTCATGGTAGAAGCCTGTTTTTTTTGTTTGTTTGTTTTTTGTTTTTTTCCATGAGACTGCGCCTTGCAACGCAGTAGGAGGTGGGGGGTGGGGGCGTCATGATTTTCCTTGTTCTGGAAAGCTCCGTCGTGACCCAGCCAATGAGCGTCAGGGGCTACAGGTTCTGCGCGCGAGCTCTCCCGCCTGGGCAGACCCCCGTCTCCGACTCCCCCTCACCTCTTTGGCCTGAATTCCAACGTCGCCCGCATCGTCCTGGGGACGTGGCTCTGAGCCGGCTTTCTGGGTGGGCCGAGTCTTCAGTGCCCAGCCGAGGTCCCGCTGGGCTTGGGAAAGTGCGTGTGGGGCAATGTTACCGTGTCGTGGTCACCTGCGGGGGGCTCTCTGTACGCACGGTGACGCCGGCTTCGGTGGTGACGCCGGCTCCGGTCCAGCCGCCTCGGTGCTGCGGACCCCACGTGCTGTGTCACGAGGACAGAGGGCCAGGTGTGCTGAGGACGCGCTCCCCGTTCCGGCCGCGTCAGCCAGCGCGAGGTGACCTGGGGCCCGCCCCCGGCCTCGCCCCCCCGGGGACCCGCACCCCCCAGCCTCGCTCCCCCCGGGGCCCGCCCCGTCTCGCTCCATGTAACTGGTTGGGCCGAGTCACCGTTCTCAAGGCTGCCATCCCTACACCACTGGCGGGAGATGCAGGGTGTGCCCGAGCCCCGCGGGGTCCGGCCAGGCTGCTGCCCCCGCCGTCGGCCGCACGCCGGAGCTGGCGTGGCAGGGCGTGTCATGGACGTGACCGTCGGCCCGGCCAGTTGGCTTGACCACGGGAGATGAGTGTGGACGAGACCGTGGACGATCCGGGCGGGGGTGGCGCAGTCGCCCGAAAGAGCTTCGTTAGCAGAGCTGAAGCCGCCTGCGGGGACGTGCGGCCCCCCGAGACTTCACGCTGCCCCCCGCCCCCGCACGGGCCAGCCCCACGAGGCCAGGGGCGCGCCGGAGGCCACGGCCATGAGCCCCTCGCTGTCAGCCGGCCCACGCCCACCGGGCCCACGGGTGGCACTTTGCGCAATCGGCGCGTGTCTGGACCGTCACGGAAGGGCCCCTACACGTGCGTAACTAGACGGCGGCATTCGTCTCGCTGAAGCGGGAGCCGGGTGGCCCCGGGAAGCACGTGGATGCCCGGCGAGGCGGATCCGGGAGCGTTTCCTTAACAGACGCCAACCGCTCGGGTTTGGGTGGGCATAGGGGAAACGCGAGGAAGAATCAGGGCCCCCCGGCCCCCAGCCCCACCCCACCCCCGCGGAGCCCCACGGAGCACCCGCGTCGGCCCGCGGTGGCGGTGCAGGGGTCGAGTTCGGGGCTGAACTAGCCACGCCTGCGTGAAACTCGCCAGGGACGCAGCCCTCAGGGTGCAGGGACCTCCAGACCCGCACACGCAGAGGGGCGGTGTGGACGGCAAGGGCCCCGAACGCAACTCGGAAACCGTCCTCCCGCACCCTGCAGGGCCGGGCGGGCCTCCCGCGAGCTGAGTTTCGGAAGCGCTTGGTAGGCGTCCGTGGGCGGAGAGAAATCCTGGGACCACTGCCTTCCGCCTCTTTGTTAAAGTGACTTTAAACATGGGAAGGGCGCGGGGAGGCCCCTCCCCACAGCTTCCTGGTCCTCCTCGTTCTGGGCTGTGGCCCCCCGTGGTGGCCTCTAGGTGGCTTGGTGACTTCTGCCTACGAATTTGTCAGCTTCACCCGAATAAGCCGTTTGCACACAGCTGCCACCTCGTGGCCGAATATTTTTCCTCGACTAGCCCCCTGAATCCCTAGAACTCACTACACCTCATCTGTGTGCCCCACGGTGAATCTGGTGCCTATGAACTGAGGACACTTTTCCATTGTCCCAGCTACAGAGCAGATGCTCAGCCAGCAAACTGACTGGATGGATGGATAGGTGGGTGGGTGGGTGGGTGGGTGAATGGGTGGATGGGCAGGTGGATGGGTCTCACTTTACTGGCCTGTGACGTCCGTGGACCCTGGATCTGCTGTCCTCACATTGTCCCCGACTGAGAACCTTCCGGCATCATCACCCTGGAACCCCGAGCCGATGTCCCCTGGCCAGTTGTACACAATTAGTGCCTAATGGATGCTGTCGAATGATCAATAAGAAGAGGAAGCCGCCGGCACCCCAGTGAGCCCCGAGTTTTGGTAAAAGGAGACGTGGATAGAGCTGGGCGTCTGGACGGCAGCATCAGCTCCGGCCCCTAACCGCAGACCCCTGGACCCCCATGCCTCTCCCTGTCCTGGGGCCTCGTGGCGCTTACAGGAACCTGCGGCCGCCCACCATGGAGCCGAGCCCCTCACTTGCCGAGGGGCTGACCGACACTCTGACGACTTGCGTGGAGCGTCCGAGTCGGGCGAGGACCCCCGGCCCAGGCCCCGCCCCCTCACGGTCACCTCCTCACACGTCCCCAGCGCCCCCTCCTGTCACCGGGCTCCTGCATCCGCCTCGAAGTCCGCGCATCGTTCGCTCATCCACCGCTGAAGAAGGGGACGTCTCGGCGGGGGGCGGCGGGACTCCCCGCGAATCACACGCAGCTCCTCCCGGCTTCCTCGCGCGGAGCGGGGGGCGCATCAGAGTGGAGGGACCACGCTCTGCTCCCTAATGGGGTTGCAAAGGAGGATAAGAGGGCGCCAGGAGTCACGCCCCGGGGTGGCAGCGCCCCTGGCCCCCCGTCCTCAAAGCGTCCTGCCTGGCGATTGGGAGCTGCGATTTTTGTCTCTGGCTCAGAATATAAAAGTAGGACAAGCCGTGGGGGACCGTTCTGAGTCATCCGAAGCCACAGGAGAGACGTTTTCTGCGGTCCTTTCGAAGTGGGATCGTCGCTGGTTCCGCCACGGAGTTTCGGGAAGGAGGGGGCTGCTCGTTCCGTGCTCCCACGGACCAGGCTTTGCACACACGTCGGGGCGCAAACCGCTCGCAAGCCACCGCGAGCGTTCTATCCGAGAACGCGGGTTTGAGGTACCGCTGCTCCTTCCGCGCATGCCGGCTTCACTGGCACAAGGCCACCTACGAACTGCGTCACTCGTTAACTCCCGCCGCGGGCGAAAAGACAGCGTCCCCTCTTCTGCTTCCGCAAGCGAGCCCATCGCCGGAAACCTCGCACGCAACGTGGGACTCGTTCTTCGGGACAGCGGAGAAGGGGCCAGGCCAGCAGCAGTTACAGGAGACACGCTCGCCCGCCACGGTGCCCGCGAGGCCACTCGGCCGCGCCCCTCGCAGAGCAGGAAGCTGGCCGCGGACCTCACACTGTCTTCCAGAAAGAGCCGGCAGACACCGGGGGGCGGGGGGTCGGTTCCGCACGCGGGGGGCGCCAGGAGAAGCCGCCAGAAGCCAGGGAGAGAGGCCGGGGACAGGAGGGTCTCAGAGCCGCCGCAGGGAACCAACGGTCTGTCCTCCACAGCCGGGGGCCGGCGCGTGTCTGTCATTTCGAGCCGCCCGCCCGCTTGCTGCGCTTTGTTCCGGCGGCTCCAGCGGACGGGACGTGAGCCTGCAGGCGAGGCGAGCAGGTTCCGGGGTCGCATGCCAAGTGTCACCCTTGTCCCCGCTCCCCCGGTGCAGCTTCTCAGCGGACACTGGACGGAGCGAGATGGTCACACGGGGACGAGCGACCGCAGCTCCACGGGCACCGCTGGCCGGGGTCGGTGCTCCGGGGAGCTTCCTCGTGACCAAGGAGCCAGGCGGCGAGGGCCGGCTGGCACGAGCTGTTTGCAAGGCGAGGGTTTTGCAAAACACCGTTAAATTGCCACAGACCAACTGTGCCCACAATCATGCGTAATCCTTCCGAGCAGTGAGCCCGAACCAGGAAAACTAATCTCCTTATGCAAAATGTATGCGATTAATAAAAGATGAACATTTTTATGCAGCCGTCCTCCCCCTTCCACATAGTAATTATATTTATTCCTTTTTATTCATGCAAAGCTCTGAAATGTACATGGCATCGCGGTGTCGTAAATCCGCAGCCGTTTGCTGAACAATGCTGAGGCCGATCGCCGCGCTTCGGCCGAGGCCCGCACGGCGCTCCGCCGGCGAGGCGGTGCACGGGGCTCCCCCAGCGACCCGAGCGTGCGACCGCAGAGCAGCGCCTCGCACTTTTTTAAAAAGCCTCTTTACCCATGACCGGCCGACCTTGCTGGGAAACGTCTTTGTCCCCAGAGCGATGGGGAAAGGGGTCAGGCTGACGGTGAACGCTGATGCAGCTCCAGACGGAGCGCACAAAACGTTCTGTTCCCAGGAAAATGAAAAGCAATGAACAGTAAACCCTCCGCGCAGAAGCGGCTCGGGCGAGAGGACGTGGCTTCCGCAGACCCTTTCGTGAGACTCCTTGCGAAGGCGGCAGCCACGCGCCCAGAAGCGGCGGCCTTGACCCTCCACCCACACCAGCTCCTCCCCGCCGGCCGCCGTGGTGGGCGGGAGGTCTTGGGAGGAGGGCGGCGAGGGCCGAGGGCCGGGCAAACACCTTCCGTGGGCGTGGCCGGCCTCCTGGGGCCATCGTGCAATGCACACCGCGCACACACAATACGCCATCCAGAGTGCGCCTCCTCCCTCTGTGCAAAAGGCTGGTGCAGCTGGTCTCCGGCCGCCTGCCCGCCCCTGCCCGGGCGCCCGGGGGGCCAGGCCTGACCCGCCGTGCCCAAGGGGCCAGGCCCAACCCGCCGTGCCCAAGGGGCCAGGCCCAACCCGCCGTGCCCGGGGGGCCAGCCCCAACCCGCCGTGCCCGGGAGAGCAGCCCCAACCCGCCGTGCCCGGGGGTCAGCCCCAACCCGCCGTGCCCGGGGGGCCAGGCCCGACCCGCCGTGCCCTGGGGGCCAGCCCCAACCCGCCGTGCCCCGTGCCCGCAAGACCCTCGGGAGCGGACGGCAGCGCGGAACCTCACGGACGAGGCGGGTGGCCTTCTCTCTCACGTAAAGAGCGTGGCGGGGAAGCTCTAACATGCACGGCTTTCTAGAGCTGTTATTAACCGTATGGGGGGCGGCGGTGAATAAAATCTCGCTGGTTTCGCGTGTACGACTCTGTAATTCGTCATCTGCGTCTGCACTGCGTGCTCACCACCCAAAGTCAAGCCTCCTTCTGTCACCGAGCATTCAACTCCCCTTTACCCTTGTCCACCTCCCCACTTCCCGCTGTCTGCGGCTCTGAGCTCTTGTCTGTGTGTCCTGTTAGTGAGGGGTGCATCTGTCTGCCACGAGGAATTCACACCCAGAGCCTTAAGGGGAGAAATCAGGCACGACTCCGTCCCCTGCTGCCGGCTGGGCATCCTGCTGCTGCACGAGAGACTTTCTGTTTGCTTAAGACCATTCGAGTTGGGATCACGCTACTTTATTTGAAATCATTCAAACATGAGAAAATCGATATCAACCTCGTTTCTGGAAAAGAATGTAAGATGCCCGCCTGATACGACAGAGCTTTCGAGTGGAAGAGCTAGAGACGGAACTCGGTCTTTCTGGCTTCAAGTCGACGGGGTGACAGAGGAAAGTCAGCAGCGAAATCTGTAATAAAAAAAAAGAAATGGTAGTCAACAAATGAGAAAAAAATTGCATCATGAGCTGGGAGAAATTTTTCTGGAGAAATGGACAACATCGAGTCCTTCACCTCGCTCTTCCCTTGAGCTTCAATCTGGTCCTCGTTCCAGCTGATAAATTGAATTCCCGGGAAGGAAGGTAAGTTGAAAAATGAGATTCTAACTATTTTTCTCTTTGATTTAAGTCCCACTCACATCTCACCCTTCTCTTCCCTGAGATCTCTGATCAGCCGCTGGTTCTTAGGGACTGAGGTCGGGCCGGGGTTCGCAGGGGCGCCCTAGAAGCCCCGCTTCCTGCAGGCTCAGCCTGCTGCTCTCTCGTTGACAAGACGAGCGTCCCCGGCTCCCCGCGGGTCCTTAGCGCCTGCCGATCAGCCCACCTCGCCCGCTCGGTGTCCCCCGGGGCCCCTGCCACCCGATGTCACCACTCGCACATGCCATCTCAAATCGGAGTCCAATCTGTCTTTCCCTAATTTTAGACATTTTCAGTCACAAGAATCCCAACTGTGACGTCCTCAGTCTATGAACAGCCAATGTATGTGTGACAAATTCAACCTGTGACGGGGACGCGAGCCAGAGGCGAGACAGCCTCTTTCTTCCTCTCGCTTCGATGGAATATTCAGGAAGAAACAAAGGATTCTGTGTGTGCATGTGCGCGTATGTGTATGTGTGTGCCTGTGTGTATGCATGTGTGCACGAGTGTGTGCATGCATGTATGTGCACGTATATGTGTGTAGATGCATGTGTGCATTGTGTGTATGTGTGTGCATGCATGTGCGTATTTGTCCATGTATGCATGTGGGTGTGTGCATGTGTGTGTGCGCATGTGTGTGTGTGCATGTGTATATGTGTGGGTGTGTGCATGTGTGTATATGTCCATGCATGCATGTGGGCATGTGCATGTACATGTGTGGGTGCGTGTGTATGCTCATGTGTGCGCATGCATGCAGGTGCTGTGTGTATGTGCATGTGCATGTGTGTGTGCCTGCGTGCGTGCGTATGCGTGTGTGTAAGGTGAGAGCTTGATACACCGTTGCTCGTCATGTGTGAACTGACATGTTTTCCTTAATATTATCTCATGGCAGAAGAAATCCCCACACTTGAAAAAGATATAAAAATGGTTACCTTATTATTCTTCATTGTTTTTGTCACTTAGGTTCCTGGAATTACCTGATGTCAATGTCACACATATTTTAGGGCTGTCGTAGCAGTGAACAAAGAACTCTGACTGGCGGTTCCAGGAGCTGCTGGTGACCGAGCCCGACTCGCAGCCCAGAGGGAGAATGTAAAACCTGACCTTGTCGTAAAAGGCTACGGTCACTCGAACTGCAGAAGGGAGACGAGAGGAAGGAAGCCACCCGAAATGCCTCCTCAAGGCCGTCCCTCGGAAGCCGTGGGCGTGAAGCCGCGAGGGCGGAACGGCGAGGTCGGAAGTGGAACCGTCGCACACCTGGAAACCCGAGCTCGCCCTGCACCGGAGCCTTCGGCCCGACGTCCGCGGCCCTGTCGGCTCGCACGGGTTCGCCCTGGACCTTGGCCCCCTCAGCGCCCACCCACAGTGTTCTGACCCAAACCGCGCTAGTGACCGACTTAGGGAAATAGGGAAATTTCAGATCGAACTCTAGATTTATGGCATCTCTTAGAAAAACAAAGCAAAACAAAACAAAACGAAACACACAATATCTGCTCACACAGGTGCCACTTATCCATGGTGACAGTCGAGGGGGGGCCGGGCCACTCTCCTTTAGCTCCGACGTCTGGCCACCTCCCCCTCCCCTGCTGCGCCCGGCTCCTAAACCCCCAGCTGGCCGAAATCGTGCACGTGCGTGATTTCCACGCCTACATGCCTGTTGAGTCAACGACGTCCTTTACGATTCCTTCCTGCTTTCAAGAAAGAAACGAGCAGCAGCCGAGGATGCCCCCAGCTGCTCAGCAGCCGCCCGCCTATTGACAGCATGAGTTCTGGGGTCCCCCGCCAGAACCTGGGTCCCGCTCGGCTCTGACGCTTCCGTAGCGGGGTGACGCGGGCAAGCCCTGTGCCTGTCTCCGCCTGTTTCCTCGTCTGTACAATGGGGGCAACGCTGTTACCTGCCTTACGGGGACGTGCAGAGGTAAATTAGGTGACAGAGGGGTCAGGGATCCCCACCCCCCGGGCTGTGGGCCGGCACCGGTCCTGGCCTGGTAGGAGCCGGGCCGCACAGCAGGAGGTGAGCGGCGAGCGAGCCAAGCCTCACCTGCGTCTGCAGCCGCCCCCAGCGCCGGCCCCGCCGCCTCAGCCCCGCCTCCGATCGGCAGGCGTTAGGTGCTCACAGGAGCCCGGTCCCTGGGGCCGCAGAGGCCGGGGGCTGCCGAGTTAGGCCGTGGCGCGGCGCGTGGCCGAGCTGTCGCCGCGGTCCGCAGCTGCCAGTGCTGTGCCTGCCATTCCGTCGCGTGGTCGCCAGTCGCTGTGGGCGAGTCTCCGCCCCGGGGGTGACGTGGGCCCGCAACCTGCGACAGCCGACCCCCCCATCTGCTTCCCGCGCTCCAGCCGAAGCGGCTCTTCTCCCAGGCGAGGGACGTGCCCATCCGATCTGTGCCGTCGGGGAACTGTGTGCGCCTCTCGCTGGGGACGCCCGTCACAGGTAAGACTGGCAAGTGACCGGAGACGGTTTGCTTGCTGCCCCCGTCACTGTATTTGGGCAGGGGTCACGTCGGGTCTCACACATGCACGTTTCTGGGCCCCATTCCGGAGCAGAGCCGGGGACCAGCAAACACGCGGCAGACAGACGTACAACCACACGGCCGACGGACGCAGACCGGTCGTGCGCGGCGACCCCGCCTCCCCGCGTCCGGGGCTTCTCCCTGCTTCCCGGCCTCTGACCTTTCCCGAGCGGCCAAGGGGCGGAGGCCTGAAGGCCCCTGAGCAGGCGAAAGGCGGGGGAAATGTCTGGGGCCGGGGGGAGTAGGCACGTTGTCTCTGCGTCTGCCACCCACCTCCCCTCCTGCCACCCAGCACTTGGCCTCGCGGGGACAGGGCACCTGGGTGTCCTCAGGACCGGTGGCTCTGCAGACAAATGACGTTACCGATTCTCTCACATTCTGCCTTCGTCTCCCCGTTCCTGAAATTCGATAGAAACAGATTTCACTGTGTTCTAACCTAGGGACCCTTTGGGATTCAGAGAGCAGGTAGTGCCAAAAATCAGCGGTGATTTGGATAAAGGATTGATGAGGTGAAGTCACTTTATCTCCGACGCATAAAAACACATTTATCAAAATCGGCTCCTGCAGGCGCCGGGTCCCAGGCTGTCCCCAGGGGCCTGGGAGCCACCTCGGGAGCTGAGCAGCTCCGAACCGCGGAGCAGGTCATTTCCGAGAAGGTTGGCCAGGGGAGGCGGCACAAAGCCAGGCGAACGCGGTGGCCGTCCCCATCCGATCCCTAAAACACGCACATTTAACAGGTGTGCAAATGGGGCCCCCCTGTGGCTCCTGGGTGTCTGTGAAGGCCACCACATGGCCACCTGGGCTGTGGTTTCTGGGAGAGAAATGACCGATCTTAGGATTAAACACACCCAGTTCCGAGGCCCCTCTGAGCTCGGTCCCCAGCAGACCCCACCTGAGTGACGGTCCTTCCCCGCTGTTCTGGGGTTTGCTTTGCTGCCGTAGTCAAACACGCCCGACCTCTAAAAGACCCCAGTCGAGTTCAATGCCGAATCCCCAGACCGAGGCGTCTTTGCCCGTGGGAGCCCGCGGGAGCCGGTGGGAGCCCGTGGGAGCCCGCGGGAGCCCGTGGGAGCCCGCGGGAGCCGGTGGGAGCCCGTGGGAGCCCGCGGGAGCCCGCGGGAGCCGGTGGGAGCCCGCGGGAGCCGGCGGGAGCCCGCGGGAGCCGGTGGGAGCCGGTGGGAGCCCGTGGGAGCCCGCGGGAGCCGGTGGGAGCCGGTGGGAGCCCGCGGGAGCCCGTGGGAGCCCGTGGGAGCCCGCGGGAGCCGGTGGGAGCCCGCGGGAGCCGGTGGGAGCCCGCGGGAGCCCGCGGGAGCCCGCGGGAGCCCGCGGGAGCCGGTGGGAGCCGGTGGGAGCCCGCGGGAGCCCGTGGGAGCCGGTGGGAGCCGGTGGGAGCCGGTGGGAGCCGGTGGGAGCCCGTGGGAGCCCGTGGGAGCCCGTGGGAGCCCGTGGGAGCCCGTGGGAGCCCGTGGGAGCCGGTGGGAGCCCGTGGGAGCCCGTGGGAGCCCGCGGGAGCCCGTGGGAGCCCGTGGGAGCCGGCGGGAGCCCGTGGGAGCCCGTGGGAGCCCGTGGGAGCCCGCGGGAGCCCGTGGGAGCCGGTGGGAGCCCGTGGGAGCCCGCGGGAGCCGGTGGGAGCCCGCGGGAGCCCGTGGGAGCCCGTGGGAGCCGGTGGGAGCCCGCGGGCGCTCTGCTTCTGATCTCCTAGGGGGAAAAATGAGAAAAACGAAACCGCCGTCCCTCGGCCGTCTGCTCCGGTCAGGTCTCTCTGGACCCTGGCTGTCCTCCGTGTGTCCAGTGACAGCACCGACAACTGTCCCAAGTAGGAGCAGGGCGAGAGTCAGGGCTGGAGACCGGCCACGCCGACCCTCCTCGTGGACCCTTTTCAGAAAATAGCATTCGTCACGTGGCTGTCAAAGAGCCTCGCCCTGAAAATGTCCCTGAATCAAGCAACCCACGCCCAGTGAACCTCAGGAGAGCCGGAAGCGTCGTTCAGGCCCGGAGGCGGAGGCGGCCGAGCCTGCGCCGAGGCCGGTGCTGGGGCACCCGAGGCCCGTCCGTGCGTCCAGACGTTCCCCGAGTCAGCTTCGCCCAGCGTCTCCCTCGGGGTGGGCTGCTTGCCTCCTGCCGAGCCGCCGGCTGACGGCGTGGGCACGACCCCGCAACTCGGACACCGTTACGAGGGGCCACGTGTTCTTCCATGGGGGACTCAAGGCCCAGAGAGGGCGGATAACCGGCCCGCGGGCCCGCAGCCGGTAAGCGCCGAAGCCGATGGCCGAGCCCCGGCCGTGCGCCGCACGCAAAGCCCGAGCCGAGCGCCCTGCCGCCCGGAGCCGCCCGGAGCCGTCGTCGGCGCCAGCACAGGCTGCCCCTCCCGACACGGCGTCAGCCGTGGGAGTCCCCGGGCTGTTTCGTTTTCGTTAGTCACGTGGGCCGGAAGAGCGGAGCGATCGGGAGCCAACTTCTGGAATCCGTTGCTTCTTGCCGAGGTATCCTGGAAATGCAGTATGGATGTGCGTGTTCTATATTATGGTAATTTTACATTTTTTGTGAAAAAAATATGCAAATATAGAGAATAAAAGTAGCACTATGTATAATTTCGTAACGCTGCATATGGAACACTCCATCCAGTGTTATTTTTGTATCTTTGCAAAGCGTGTATATATATTATACATGTGTTAAGTGTATTTGATGTGATATTAATATACAGTACTACTAAGTATATTGCATGTGGATAATACACATTGTGTATTTATGTATGCATTTACATTTAATAGATTCTGTTTCCATATATTTGCACATATTCACATGCACGCAGCCATCGAAAGCTCGTTCGATCTCTGCGGGATGACGAAAGAAGCCGCCTCACTAGAAAGACTCCAGGGCCGAGGGTGGCAGCTTTGCTCTGGGTCTCTCCTTGGCGCCCCACCCTGCCACCCTGAATGTTTCCGGGGTCGTTCACAAACAACCCCGTCCCCGCCTCCCCCGCGACAAGGCAGGCTGCGATACCGGGATACAGATCTCCTTTGGCCTTGAACCCGAAACACAAGTCTGTCCTCTTTCTGTTGCTTCGCTAGGGTAAGAGGCGCAGCTGTGCGGAGGGGCACAGCACCCGCCGCACGTCACATCCGCCCGCAGCTCTTTCCCGGCCAAGCCGCCAAACCCGCCGTCGGGGCGAATCTGGGCCTCTCCGCCTCCGCGCTCCGTCCTCATGGCGGCACCCCATCTGCTCGTCGCGAGCAACCCGGGCGCTTCGTGGCGCTCGGTCACAAGTTCGGGTGCTGGGCCTGGAGTCCCGCGTCCGGGAGAACCGCGCGCCGGCTGCAGGGGGCGCCGGGTTTTCACTGGGTGCTCAGAAGGTGCCGACGCCCCACCTGCATGCCTGCGCCACCCGGGATCTCTCACAGGTGAGATCCGCCCTTCCTCCAAAACTTCTGAGCACTCAGTGAAAACCCAGGAAACGAGGTGGCTCGTGTGGGTGAACCCCTCCGCGTCCGGGGCCCCGGCTCCCCCAAGCTGACCTGCCGGCTCGCATCTGGTCCTTAACAAGGCGTCACAATTCGAGGTGCTTGGTTCGCGCCGTCCCTTCCTCCCACACCCCGGCCGAGCTCGGGCCGAGCTCGGACCGTCTCGCGTCCTGTCCCTCCTTGGTCCGTCTCTGGAATTCGGTTTACTCGGTGGCCTTAATCGTTCGGCCCTTTGATGGGCCCCAGAAAACTGATGATTTTGTCGCTGACCTGGCTTTTCTGTCGTTAAAACGGGACTCACGTACTTTGTTTCTTTCCAAACCCTACGCGGCAGGGGAAACTCACGCTTTTCCCCTAGTTCTTTGACTTGATGATGCTTCCACTCACCCTCTTCCCTCTTACCATCAAAACGATTTACTTATCACCTTGCTCCAGCGGCAAGACCTCCGCACGGACCTGAGCGGGACCTGACCTTGGACAGGTGGCCCGATTCTCACACGGCGCCCTGGCGACCACGAATGCCATGTTGCTAATCTTGGGAGATTTCAGTGAGGAGAAAACCATTCTAAGACATATCGTAGCCATGTGGTTAAATATTAATCCACGCCAGCATAACATTTTGCATATCTTTCATAAGGCGTTTAAGCTCTTTGTCAATTTTCTAATATAGAGAGAGCCCTAAATAACAACAATAAAACACACACACACACACACACACACACACACACACTAAACACAAAGGGATGATTCGTGAAGAAGAAATACACAGATGAAAGGTGTCCAACGTCACCAACACCAAATATTCACCAATCACGTGACGAGATATCAGCTCTCTAGATAGAATTTTAAGTATAGATTAAATAAATAAATAATAAAAAATAAAAGAGCATATCCAAAATTGAAATAGAGACCAAGAGACCAATACTTGGGCCGATGCTAAGGAAATCTTACAGACTTTTGGGGGTCACGTTCGCCGTGTGCTTTAAGAAGCTTCAAAAAAACCCCACTTACATTAACAACGCGTCTTCTCACATCTCAGTGTTTACCCCGTGGAATTTATCGCAGATTGCTAGCAAAGATTCAGCTCAAATGTGTTTGCTTGTGCAGTGTTCACAATGATGGAAGGTGAGGAACAGCCTGTGACTAACGATGCCGAGTGGCTTTCGCTTGCAAATCGGAAACCTTGGCGGTGACTCGGGGAAGCGGATCTCTCTGCTCGCCCCTCTGAGCGAGTTCAAAAACGATTGATTAGCTGCCAACGTTGATAACAAATGACTTTCCACATGAAATTCCGGAACGCCGGCCTCTCTTCAAAGAGGAGAGAGGGTCTGGAATCCTCTGTCTCCGCATGAAATTACATGTCCTCCCTCTCCCCCCAAAAAGGGGAAGAATGACCTGGCCGTGTCTCCGTGGGAACTGCCCGGTCAGACCGGCCGCGGGGTGTCCAGTTCGCCCCGTTCCCCGCCCTCCCTGCTGACCCCGCGCCCCCTCTTTGTAAACTTCCTTTCCCGTCTGCACCCCGTGTTCGTATCTGTGACCCTGGAATTAGGTAACCAGCAGAGCGCCACGTGGCATCCATTCGACCGCGTGACAGAAACGTCACAAGTCGTTACGTAAACGAGCCTTCGTATTCGCGTGCCCCTGTGGTGGATTTCTAAGCTGCGCGACAAATTATCACAAGGGTAGCGGATTAAAACGAGACACATTCATTAGCTCCCCGTGGGTCAGAGGTCCCGGTGCCCTCTGCCCAGGGTCGCCCCCGGCCGCGGTCACCCTCAGCCACAGCGGGAGTCCCGGCCGGGACTTGGGGGTCCTCTGCCTGCCCCCGGCGGCCATCGGCTGCATTCCCGTCCTCGTGGCTGTGGGACTCGCGGTGGCTTGCTTCCTCGGGGCCAGCAGGGGACAGTCCCTGCACTGCTGTGGTCTCTGAGCACAGGCGAGCTTACCATTTCCTGGAGGGCTCCCCTGAGTAGGTCGGGCCCACCACGGACCTTCTCTCTCTTGAGTAACTCAGAGTCAGCTGATGAGGGACCCACCTGCCTCTCCCTTTACATGCAATGTGACATAAGTACAGGCCCCACCCACACGCACACAGAGGACATTAACTATGAATCAGGGGGACCCCGGGGCCAACTCAGGACTCTGACCACCACAGTCCTAAAATGCGTTTTTATGAAGAACGAAAGACTAAAAGTGATTGCACCAAGACTTTAACCCCGATATCCTCTGGACATGGAAATAACTGGTAAATTGTATTTCCTTGTTTACATTTACCTGTACTTTTTAATTCTTCTCCAGGAAGATGTGTTACTTTTGTGATACAAAATAAGCATCCGGCAAAGTGACAGGGCCCCACTTAACGTTATTTGGGCTTCGAGAGCTCGTCAGGCCCGGAGCCCTAGCTAGTACTGTGCGTGAGCTGGTATACTCGCCTTTAAAAAACAAACAAACAAAAAAAAAAACAAAAAAACGGAAAAAATGAAACCGGTTTGAGCTGGCTTCTCATTTCCTTGGATCTGAAAAGCGCAGAGAATTTGGACACAAAGCCGGCGGGCGGCCCATGGCCAGGTTGGACCTCCTCGCACCGAGCCCTGCTCTGCACGCCTGGGCCGGGGGGTCCCTCGCCGCGTTTATTTTAAAACTGACCCACTCTCTATTGCCGAGGCAAGGACGGCCCCGCGGGGCAGGCGGCCTCCGGGGCACTCGGGAGGGAGGCGGCAGGCTGCTGATGATCTGGGCCCGAGAAGAGGTCGTGCCCCGTGGCAGGCGGCCTCACGGCTCTGCGAAAGGCTCAGAAGCAACTCGCCTGCGGAACAGCGGGGCCCAGAGCACGGGGTCCGGATGGAAGCGGTGGACGGAGACGAAGACCGTTCGCAAAGTGCCTTTGTCACAACGGATGTGAAAAAAATAAAAGTCCATTTCGCGAGGGTTTGGTCTGAACAAAGCGAGACCTTCACGACAGGCTTCAGACCTCAGAAACGTGCAGCCCAAAGACGACGCTGGCTCGCCCGCGGGCAGACGGCGTCTTTGAGGATGGGAGGGGGCCTGGCTCTTCTCTGCCCGCCGGGCGCCGCTTGCTGTTCGAGGTTTGAGCAACACGAAGCTGTTTTCCCATGAACCGTCCCCAGCTCGGCTAAGAAGAGCAGACGCACTTGTCCTGAATGTGCGAATAATTTCATTGTCGGCCTCTCGAGCACCGGAGGGTGCTGGGCTGTGCAGACAGTCACGTGGTCGCACGGCAAGACGCTCCGTCTCTAATTACCGACCGAGATGAACTGTCCCCAGGTTTGCGCAACGTGGTCTCGGTGGGGACGTGGGCTGGCACTCGCCCAGAGGAAAACAGAAAACCGTCGTTTTCTCTGATCGCCTTTTATCTTGATCATAGTCTGGGATGACAAAGCAGAGGAGACTTAATAAAGCGTGTCCCAAAGATGGCTCTGATAATTACAGTTTGGACGACGGAGGCTCAAATCAATAACTTTTTTTTTATTATTATCTACAAAGGCTCTTATTCTTTGTGCCATATTTTTATCATGAGATTCGTTTCTATTTTGATTAGAAAAAATAAATAAACCGAAGAGTGCTTAGGCCAGGAGCCCATGGCTTCTCTTTGCTCTGGTTTGGGGGACGTCGGCAGGTGGTAAGTGACTCATTCCAGCCAGGCCCCTCCCTGACTTTGTCTCTGAAAAGCCGAGGTTCTCGATGGTCCTGCGTCTGTGCCGAACGCTGCAGCTGCCCGCGATGCTAATTCCTGCTTCCTCGCAAATAGGCCTGTGTTTATTTTGTGCCTCGCCAGCTGTCAACAAAGACGTTTTAGGAATAATTGCCATGTTTAAAGGCGGACTTGTTCTGGAGTTTTGTTTTTTGTTCCCTGGCCCCCGGCAGCACCTCCCCACAGGAGGCCCAGGGGGAGGGGGTGGTGCGGAGGGGGGGGTCGGATGGCGGACACGGCCCTGGGGCCAGGCTGCCCTCACCTGCTCCGGGTCGCCATGCCCCCCTCCACCTGGCATCTTGCCTTGCTTTCTTGAGGATGAAATGCTTTGGGGGACGATCGATCTCCTCGGCCACGGTTGGGAAGGCTAGTTTATTTTATCACTCCCTCACCAGTGTTCGAGAAAGCGTCCTCTCGACTTGGTGGAAAGTCTGAGTCTTCGGAGAGTCTGTTTTTCACTGTCCCTAAAGCTTCGAAAGGCTTTCTCACCTAGCAAGCGCAATGGCAAACCAAGGGTGTTTTCTGAGCCAACGGCCTTGTTCCAGACCTCGCTCTCGGGATTTAAATGTCATACATAGTCCGGGGTTGCTCCCATGTCATGAGAAACGTGCAGGTGTTTTTGATTCGCCCCTGCAGTCGACGTTATTTATGGTGACGGAGTGAGAGACCGGCCACGAAGCCCCCTTGATGTCCACCAGTGTTTTCTAGTGACTGTCACCTCCCCGCTCAGCCCTCTCTTTAGTTAGTAAACAAATCCATGGGAATTAATTGTTGTATAAGAAGCGCGTTGATGTGCGTCCTATGCCCATGAAAATACATCTCCGTTCTTGATTTCTCAGAAGAGCTCGGTTCGCCACTTAAATTACTTTCCACTTACATCTGTGGGTCCCATCTCAATTTCCTCCCAGCACAATGTGAGAAGAGTGTCACATGCTTGAGATTTCTGTGAATGAGGCCGCAACATCTCCGATGCCTCGGCAAACCCAGAGGACTGCTCGGCGGGAGGGGAGGTTTTCATGTCACGTCTTACAGAGCTCACTCACCCCCCATGGGCCAGACAGTAAGATATGGTCACTTATTCAAAACAATAGCGACTCCCTGTTACCCGTGGGCCAAGCTTTGTGCTGAACTCTAGGATGACAAGGATAAAATAGCTAGACATTTCTCTAAAAACAACAGCAACAAGAACAAAATTAGATGTCAGAATGAAAAAGAAATACAAACGAGTGATGATGGGCCCTCGGCCTTCTTCGGGGCGGGGTGCGCGGCAGCCGGGGAACTCGGGAAGGCGAGAGGCGCAGAGCTGAGGCTCCACAGCGTCCTTCGCAGAGCTGGCAGGGGTCGCGGCAGGGACAGCTGGGGAAGGCCGTGCCCGACGGGGCTTTAGAGACCTGCCTAGCTGGGATCGGATCCTGCCACGAGGCCTCATTAGCTGTGTGACCAGCCATTCGATGGCCCGGCCTGCCGATGGGCGAACCAGGGGCAATGATTACTAATAATAGCCAACGTGCATCCCTGTGGGTCCCGTCCTATTCTAAGCGCCTCATCCGCAGTATCGTATCCTGTCCTCGCCACAAATTTAGGTGGTGGGTGCTATTTATTAGCAATATTGTGGAGATGATAAAATGATTGGCATGGTGATAAAACCACTTCCGATGCCTGCAATTACGTAAACAGAGCAGCACGTGAAAGGCAGGCGCGGGCGGGCCCTTGGGCGTCAGGGAGCCGACCTACATTCGAGGGGCGTCCAGGCGGGCGAACACGGGGTGGCTGGGGAGAGGCCCCCCGGGAGAGCTCAGCCACCCCCCCCTCCTCCAGCCGCACCTGGAGCTTCCCTTTCATCTGAATAGCAGATCGGGGTTCGCTGTCACCGTGCCCGAGTCATTCTTACAATACATTCACTATCTAAGGACCGGACCCAAGCTGTGCTGTCAAAACTCACGTGTTTACATACGCCGATGGAGTGGGCCCCAGGAACATCTCTAAATTAGGTCTTTTTTGGAGGAAAGGAAGGAAATTGGTCATCTGCTTCATAGAATGCTTCTCTGAGGTCCGTGCGCCACTCCAGCAAATTAATCGGACCCAAGGAGGGGTGGATGGGAGGCCCGACCTGCAGCCGGCCTGTCAAGGCACAGGTGCGCGAGGACCGGGAGCCGCCGCGGCTTGCCGAGTCGCGGGGGACGCCTGGGAAGAAAGGAGGACTCGAGGGGGCAGTGGCCCCGGCCAACGAGAGGGCCCCCCGCTGCACGCCGCCTCTTCCTTCTCTCCAACGATCTGCCCTTTCCATGCCCTCCATGAAGGTGAGCTTTCTCCGGGCCCCTCCCACGTGGCACACACACGGCCACCTCGATCCCGACATGGCCGCACTTCTCAGGACCGTCCGGCAGAGACCGGAGGGGAACCCCGTGTCCCAGGTCCGCATCCTCGGGGAAGAGGATTCGAGCGGCCCAGCTCTGGCCGCCGTGCTCGCTCCGGCCCAACCGTCTTGGCACTCGGCCAGCGTCACCAACCCGCCGCTGGGCCTGAGAGGCCAACGGAATGATCTAAAACGGTGCAGGGCGAACACGGGACGCCACGGCCCGGACGTGAGCGGGGCCGCCGCGAAGCCTTCGGTGTGAACCAGACGCGACCGGGGCCAGGACGGCTCCAGAGCGGCCCACCCGGTTCGGCTGCTCGAGGACCCGACCGGAGATTCCGACCCCGTTGCTTGCCTCCAGCTTGGCCGCCGGCCCATCATCTGACGATGCTGCGGTGCCCACGAGCAGAGACGCTGGTCGGCGACGTCTATAAACACGCGCTCGTCCTGGGCGTCGTCTCGATGAAGGCGGGACACATCGGACGTACGGGGCCGGCGCCTCACACGCCTCTCTCACGCCCCAGGGTGTGGGAGCACGCACTCGTTCGAGCTCCTGTGGCAACGGCGACAAGTGTTGATCAAAGCAAAGACCTTCAGTAACAGGAAGAAGCACAATTTAGAGAGAAACCACACCCCCCTCGATGGCGCCGCAGAATCCCGATAAGAGATCTCGAACACGTTGCCCGAGAGCCTCCTCCGCGCGACGCAGCATTGGACCGAGGTACGAGGGAGCCGAGCTTCGAGGAAGAAGCCGCCCCTCCAGGAGCTCGGGGGCGGGAAGGGGCGAAGCGCTCGCGTCGGGGACTCGCCGCTGGGCAGAGAGACGGCTGCGCGGCCGAGTCGAGCGGCTCCACGGCGAGGGACGACGTGGGGGCGAGAACGCGGCCCTGACCCGAAACTCCGAAGGCTTCGCTGCCCCCTCGCTGTCGCGATCACGTCACGCAGCCTCGACGCCGCGAACGCGAGATCTGGCGCTCGAGGAACAGCCCGGACGGCGAGTGGGAACCTGGGGAATCCTGACGAGCTGACTTCGCGCCTGACCTTCTGCTTCCCTCCACCCCGCCCTGGTCGCAGCTCTCCTCGGGGTACCCCCCCCCCACCCGTGAGACACCAGCAGCCTCAGGATTCGGTCGGGACGATGACATTCGGCCCAGTGAAAAGCGCACGCCAGAGAATACCGATGCAGCTTCCGTCACAAAAAACGTGTGCGAGGGTTTTTTTCTTATATTTTTTAAACAAAGAATATATAGGAACACCAATACTTTCACCATGTGATCAGGACTGACACCATGAAGAATTCGACCCAATGGCAACTTGTCCCAGACGCAGAGTCGGTCTGTAGTGGCCGCACCTTTAAACACCAGCGTCCACGACAAGCGCTCACGTTCCGTGGACCGGGGGCCAGTGACTGTAAACAAGTCACTGAAGCCTGTGAACAAGTTCACGAACAGCCCTTAAAACCAGCGAGCACTTTTTTTTTTTTTTTTTTTTTTGCCAACTTGGAAGTGAGGACGAAAAATTGCTCTACACGCAAAGTCATTTCCTCTACAACTAATCGAGATTTCGCACCGTTTTTCGGAAACAGTTGCTCTCAATCGCACAGTCCTTTTTCAGGAAATGTCCACTCTCGCAGCTCAAACATTTATCCAGCTCAGGCTTGAGGTGACTTATTTCTATCTGATTTTTTTTTTTTCCTGGAACGTTTTAAATGGAGTCACACGTTGTTACGGTTTGTCATTAAATGGTGTGGAGGTGCCGCGTTGGTCACAAACACTCGAGTTTGACGGGGTTATTCAAATCGTGACAATCGATTGCCATAGCAACAAACACATCAATCCACAGTCCGATGTATCCCATGGATGCTTAAATCTTTCACAGCTCTTCAGAGCTCGGGCACAATGCAAAGCAAACACGTGACCGCTGAGAGGCTGGGAGCCCAGCCACCCGTCGGGTCGGCCTCGCATCGAACCGTGGGGAGCAGTCGATTCGGAACGACGCAGGCCACTTCTTTTTACCTGTGCAGGAGCTGGAAGCCCCGAGCGGAGAGCGACTTCACACACACACGGCACGCCCCTGCATCTGTCGCAAACGGGCTCCACGCTGAGAACCGGCTGTGCAGAAGGAAAAGCGCCCCCCACGGAAGGCGACGTTCCCTCACGCTCGCAGGTTTCCTCGGGCCTCGCCCGCGGCCATGACATCTCTGTCTCCTCGCAATTAATGTGACTGGAGGCAGAACGAAACGACGGGCGCCAAAGGAAGGGGCCGTCGGCAGCGCCGTGCACCAAACACGTAACCGAAAATACGCCGCGGGGACGGAGGAGGTGCCGGGGGTCGCGCTGTGTCTTGTCCCGGCTTGACAGGCGCATAAATCGTGCTGCATCCTTCCGCCCGAACCGAGGGCCAAGGTCGTGAGGCGGGACCCGCGTTCTCAAGCCGCGTCCTCAGGCGGCAGTGGCTTCAAGGGACGGGGTTTTCGGGGCGAGCACGCCGCGCTGCCCCTCGCGGCTGCAGAGAATGCGGCGGCGCTCGGCGGGGCGCAGCCGGAAGCCGGCTCCAGAGCTCGTCCCGGCTCCCTTCCTCCCTCTGTGCCTCGGGGCCGAGGTCCCGGTGTCAGATTTTCCCTCGCACACCTCGCTCCCCAGAATCCGCTCCGCGTGAGCCCCTCGGATCTGCCGGCCCCCGAGGACGAGGAAACGGGAAGACACTGCTGGTGTCCAACACCGAAAACGCACACATTCTTGAATATTCTAGGCGGGATTTTCTTTTCTTTTCTTTTCTTTTTTTTTTTGAGTAATCTTATTTCTCTCAATTTTGAGAAGAAAAACCTTTAAAGCAACAGGCCTCGCAAAGGGCCCCTTCATTTACCAGACGCGAAGACCCGAGCTGGAGATGAGCATTCGAGAGTTGCCAGTTCATAGGCGGTGGTGCCACACGAGGCTCGGCGGCCTTACCTGGGGACAGGGGTGCGGGGGGCGAGGCCCAGACCCGAGCCTCGGGGCTCGCCAGGGTTAAGAGTCGGCAGGATGAAGAGAGACCATCGAAGAGGAATGAGGGGGTCCGAGGGCGAAAGCGTCCCCAGCCGTCGGGGGCGCTCGGAGGGGCCGGGGGCAGAGGAGGAGCATGCACCCTCATCGTCACGACGAGGATGACTGCGACAGGGGGCGGGCGGCAGGCTTAGAAGTGGTGCCTCATTCAGGCAAACAGCCGCGCTCCCCGAGGACTTCTGAGTCACCGACGGGACAGCCGGCCCCGGCACCTCCCCGTGAGATGCGTTGCTCCCCAAGCCCCGGGTCTCAGTCACCCAGCTGAGCACGAAGGGCCGTGACAGGACCCGCCACACACCGGGAGGCCCGAAGTGGGGAGGGGGCGTCGGGCAGGGCCGCCCGCGGCGAGAGCTCTGCCCGTGCGGGCGCAGCTGCCTCCCCGCCCGTGCGATCGCGGTTACCACGGGCAGCTCGTGCCGTGGGCGCAAACACGGGATCCGGGGCCGGGCTCCCGCGGCCAAGCCCGAGCCTTCCTCTCACCAAGGCAGCGAGCTCAGACCCGTTTCTGCCTGCCGTGCGTCTCTGTCACCACCGCGGCGACCCGGCTGTCCTCCCCCTGGGCGTGCGTCTCGGAGAGAAGGGAACGGGCTCACGCAGAGGCCTGGGCACCAGCATTCACAGCGGTTCGCACTGTAAGAGCCGCAGAGCGGAAGCACCCGCAGGTCCTTCCTCCTCCGAAGGGTGAGACGATGCAGGGCGGCCCCTCCTCAGGGGAGCCGCGGGGCGAGGTTGCGGAATCGGCCGTTGACTCGCAGAGCAGCCTGGATGGAGGTCGGCGCGGAGTGTTTAGAAAGCGAAGCTGAAAAGGTTATGCGCGTCTGCTTCGAATGAGCCCCCCGGAGTCAGAGACGGAGAGAAAACGGGACTTACGAGGGAGGGGTAATGCGAGGGAGCGGCCGGGAGCCAGAGAACGGTCCTGCTTCCTGAGCGTGGCGGTGGTCACAGGGTCCGAGCTCACAGAACGACTGACAAAGAAAAAGAAAAAGTGCCTGTAAAAACTGAGCAAAACCCAAAGAAGGTCTGCAGGCCACTCGGTGGTCAGGGGTGGCGATGTTTATTTCCTGGAGTTAATGACCGCGCTAGGGTTACGTAAGCCAAATCGCGGGGTGCGGGGTGCGCAGAAACTCTCGGCGCTATTTTTGCAACTTTTATGCGAGTCTAAAATTGCTTCCGAAGTTTTTAAAAATAGCACCGCGTAGGGCTGAACAATTCTGTAAACAGATGGTGGGAGCCAGATTTCTAACCGCCGGACCAGGAATTAAGTCACAGACGCGCGAGGACGGGGCGCGGGCCCAGCCCAGGCGGCAGCGAGCAGGGGCCGAAGGCGGCGCCGGGAACCTCGGCGCACCTGCGCGTGGCCGGAGGCGGCCGCTCGGAGACACGGCGGCAGCTGCGCGTCGTGCGGACGCGGCTCGGCAGGCCCCACGGACCTCTTTGCTCCGGCGGCTGGAAAGACCGCGAAGAAACGGCGGGCGGTCTCGCCTCGACGCCCGAGACCGTCCCGGGCGCGGAACCGGGCTCTTCGGGGAAAGGCTGATTGCGCGATGGGGCAGGGGCGCGAACTCCGCAAGGCCAAGGCGAGCGCGGCGCGGCCCGCCGTGCGGAGAGGAGGGAAGCGCGCGCTGCACGCCGCGGCTCCTGCCCGAAGCTCCTGCCCGGAGCGCGGGGCGCGGGCGGGGCGCGGGCGGGGCGGGGCGGGGCGGGTGCGCGGCGGTGGCCTGCGTGGCTGCGCTGCGCGGGCTCGGAGGGCCGGGGACAGGACCGGGGCCGGCTCTGGCGCGAAGGCGCCGAGGAGCTGCGGGTCTCAGGGCCGCGTCCTCCGCGGGGGGCTCGGCGGCGGCCCCGGGCCGGCTGGGGGCCGGGCGGAGTGACAGACGCAGCGGGTGCACGTGCTTCTCCGAGAAGAGAAACGACGTGCAAGCCTCCCGGAGACAGACGCAGACTGGCCCGTGCGCAGCCGCTGGCCTCCGGCGGGGCTGCTCTGAGGAGCACTGGCGACCTCTGCATGGGTACCACATGCCCCCCCCCTCTCTCTCTCCCCCTCTCCCCGCCCCCCCCATTTCCCCCCTCTATCATCTCCCATGCAAATTTTGTCAATCAAATGCTGGAGTATTTTAAATTACGATAGAATACTGACATCGAGCCCAGAGGCTCACTCGTGGCGTTTTCCCGGGAGGGGGGGGGCGGGGAGACGCAGAGCTCCCGGCGCAGACGCCCCCCGCCCTTCGCTCAGCCTGTCGCCCTGCGCTCCGCCTGCCGCCTGCCGTCTCCTTCCGCTGGCGGCGACCCCCGGCGACCTCCGTGGCAGAGCGCGAGCATTGCAGACAGCCATCAAGTGCCTTTGTTGCTCGTGGACGGACAGGCGTGGCTGTTGGGAGCTTCAGGGAAAAGCTGACATGCGAAAAATATACAAATATGGTATATACCTCCAATCGCAGGGTTTCGTTTATTTGTTTTTATCAGTGTTTCATAGTTTTTGACTTCTGAAATCTGCCCATATTTTCTAGATTCATACCTAAGAATGTCAGAAGTCTGGGCCACTATAAAAGAGTCTTGAATTTCGCTTCCCAATGACTATGGCTAGAATTTTAAAAAATCCACTTGCTTTTTTGTCTGTTGATACCGTGACCACATTAAACTCACTTGTAAGTTCAGTAGCTTTGTGCTTCGTGTAGATTCCTTGGTATTTCCTACGTGGCCAGTTCTGCCGTGGACAGAGGACGAACTCCGCCTTCCTCCCCGATGGGGACGCCATCTGCTTCTCTGTCACCCCATTTGTCCCTGCGAGCTGAACAGAGGTGTTAAGAGCCAAGCAAGCATTGTGAGTAGTAATTCAGACAAATGCTTACAAAGCACTTAACGTAGATCCTAGCACGTAGAGTGCTTACATGTTAAGAATTCAGTGAAAATCTGTTAAATTAGGAGAATTTTAATGTGGTTCACCCACTTCTAACTGCTTCGGCTTTTACGCAATGAGCAACATGGCTCGACTGCGTCCGCGATGGCCACAGCGGGGGGTCCCCAAGGCGTTCGTGTCTGTGGCCGCTTCGAATGACACAGAGTGGTCCCGTGTTCCGAGCACGAAGCCCTCCTGGAAATGGGAACTCATGCAGAGTTCACCTAATTCTAATTTATTCCTTCCATGTTTTTATCCGGCTCTAAAGCTGAGATTTGGACTTGGGAACCTTTGCGAGGAACTAGAAATGACACCGATCGAACCCTGTTATTTTCAAGCCACCCGCCGACCGCGCGCGGGAGTCGTGACGGACTCGGCGGCGAGCGGCTGTGGTGGACGGTTGTTTTTCTATTCGCGTTCACGCTCTCACCGATGCCGAGGTTGGACTGTGCCGAATTTTCCATCGCACCCGCCCTTCGAGCGTCCAAATCCGCTTTCCAGTACCGCCGTGTGTCAGACCCGGCCTCGCCGAGAGATACTGAGACGTGATCATAAAATCATGCCACGTGGTCCCCGAGCGGGACGAGCTCATCGCTTAAGACGTTAAGCAACGAGGCGCCTGTAGAAGGAGCTTGTCACCAGGCAGCCGGGCAGTTCGGTCCCAGGAGGCGAGGTCCACTGGGAGAGGTTTACGGTGGATGGGCCCCCATGTGGGGAGCAGGGTGGAAAGCTGGGGGGTGGGGCAAGTCCCAGATGTGACTCTCAGAGGCTGGGTCGCAGCCGGGTCGGGCCTTAATAGAAGAGCCTCTGTCTATTGAAATGTTTGGAAGCTAACAAGAATTCTGAGGTTTAAAATGCTTATACAGTAATGTTTTTTAACATATGTTCCCAAACAGAATAATTGTCTTCTGAGATAAAGTTAAATGATTATATATGAGGCCTCGAGTAAGTTTCAGACCTGTTTATGTCACCCTCTGCCACCTGCCTTCTGCACCCCCACACCCCACGCCCACCATAATAAGCTCTGACGCTCAAGTAGCCTCCACAGGACTCACACACTAAGTCATCTTTGCCCAAGAGATGTCATTTTGAAATTGCCGATTGCAACCAGAATCTACAAGAGAATAAATCATCACTCGATTAAAACCATAGGATCTTCCCTCAGCACGCAAAAGCCACAGGACACGTGATCTCTTTAAACACCTGCGTGGGATTGGCTCACGGACTGAGGACAAGGGCCCGGGCCTCCCCTCGCTGGAGCCTGCCGAGATGGGCTGGGAGAAAGTCATCATGGCGACATCACTTCCTGTGACCCCGCCGTCCCCTCGCTCGACGCGGCGCGGCGGCTTTGGGAGGCCCCGGTGTCGATCGGGAGTGAATCATTTACGCCAACAGCCGCCGCAGCCCGGCCGCCAGCTGCCGCTCTGTGGGAGACGCCCGGGGCCGTCCAGGTTTCGCCCCAGGCCCACCGCCGACACCCGTCCACACCGTGGGGGTCCTCCGCCCTTTTCCAAACCCGAAGACGCGATCGCCGCCCAGGCCCCTCGCGCGGAACGCCGCAGTGCCGGCCCCCGCCACCTCGTGCGGCTGGAGGCTTGCGGGGGGCCGGCTGCCCCACCGAGCCCCGGGCTGCGTGTGAACGCCAGGGCGGCCCCCGCCTCCCTGCGCACGCCGCGCGGGGGGCCGTCGAGGCCGGAACTCAGCACCGCCACAGGCCGTGACATCACACAGCCACCTGGTTGTCTCGCTTCTTTTCCGCGACGACCCTTAAAGGCGCACACGCCTCCGAAGGCACCAGGCCCGGCTCCCTCGGAAGCCAGCATAACGACGCGTTCGAAGCGCTGAAATGATCCGAGCTCGTTCGGGCTTGTCTTCCGATTTTCCTCCGCCGTGCAAACGCATCTCTTCAGGGCCTCGTGATCTGGGTCCCGCGCTCTCGCTCCGAAGGTGACAGCTCGGCCACGGAGCACACGTTTGGGACGACGCGTTCCACCGTCGTCTGGGGACCGGCCCGTCACAGACGGCGACGTTTCGTGTTGCCAAACACTCTGGGGGTTAAGTGACGTGCCTCGGAGGAGGCGGGTTTGGGCGCAGGCTTTAGCTTGTCCTTGCCGACAACTCGGGGTAAAGGCGGCCGTCAGCGTGGGATCCTGGATGGCGCTGCCGCCTGCCCCTCGTCCACGCTGTCCATCGCCGGCTCTCCTCCAGAGGGACCAGACCGGCAGGAGACGTATGAGTCCAGGGAGAGACCCGCGACATGCTTACGGAGGCCGTAGGTCCCCTGGTCTGACGTCTGGAGGTGAGCCGGGCGTGGGAGTCGGCCCAAGTCCCCTGACCTGAGCACCAGGAGCACCGCGGTCCCGGGCGGGGGGCGCGTGTGTTGGGGGGGGCAGGTCCCGGCCGCAGCAGAGAGCAAACTCGCCCCTGCTCTGCCATGTCGTTCTGTTCTGGCCTCGAAGGCTTGGACGGGGCCCGCGCACACCTGCGAGTGCGTCTGCGGCACTTGGCCCGCTTGGCAAACGCCGACCTCACAGACACACCCAGAAATGGTGTCTTGGCAGCCGTCCGGGCGCCTCTCAGCCCAGCCGGGCCGACGCATTAAATGAGCCATGACAGACCGCACGGAGGCGGACCGGCTCCCCGTCTGCCGCTCGGCGTGGGGACGGCCAGCCTCCGCCTTCCACGTGTGTCTTCGCCGCACCCCGTCTGGGGCACCCTCCCCTCAGGCCTGGGGGTGCGCTCCTCACCCCCTCCTCTGTCTGCCCACAGCCCCCTGCTTTACTTTCCAGGGCCACACTTCCCAGTCGCGTACATCCCTGTTTATTGTCCCCTCCTCTCTTGAGAAGGCACGTTCGAAGAAAGTAGGGGTTTTAGCCAGAGCTGTCATCCTGGGCCATTTTACAGCCGTGGTCCTCGGACGTTAGCAGGCGTCAGAATCTCCTGGAAGCTTTGTTAAAGCCGAGGTCACCGGCCACACTCCCAGAGCCTCCGATGCAGCAGGTCCGGGGCGTCCCCCGAGAACCTTCACATCTAACAAGCTCCCGGGTGGCTCTCAGACTCGCACGATGATGAGCTGAGTCTAGGAACCACACTATGAGCATCGCTGCTCAAACAAGAAAAATTCTTGGCACACAGTAGGTGCGCGATAAATATCTGTCCAACAAACAAGTGAGTGAAGCCCGCATGGTGTCCCCTGCTTCTTGATAAAGCTCCGTGGACGCACCCCACGACATGCCTTCAGCCCGGAGTATCTTTCCCTTGGGTCTCCGTGTGACCTCTGGGTGTGACCTCTGACCTCTGACCACCACCACGAAGGTGCCTCTCAGCCTCTCAGCTACGGCGAGTCTTTCCACCGTCCACGGGTATAGCTGACTTTGTCTTTTTATTTCGTCCTCCAGGAGGACTGGCTCCTTTTGCTCCAAGAGAAATATTATCGCCCTTCTCATTACAATGAAAAACAATAGATAAATAGTTAAGTTGATGACGGCCCAGCCATATGCTGAAATACCATTCGGCCATAAAAATTATGTTTACACAGATTGTTTTAATTGCCGCCATCAAGTGGTTTTTATATAATACCATAAAGAATGTAGCTGGAATAATATCCTCCTTGGAAGCTCGCTGGGGCCGGGGCGGGTGGAGGCAGGCTTGCAAACCCTCGCCCACGCCGGCCACGCGGAGCGGGGCTCACCGCGCTGGCTCACACGCCCGCCTCGTGGCTTCGGTCTTGCGGCTGGAGAAGGCTGGTCGGACGCAGGCAAGACAGGGGAGACAGAGCCGCGACGGAGGGGGTGGCCTGGCCGGTGTTTCCCGCCGGCCTGCGGACCGTGATTGTGTTTGTCTGTTTAGGAGAGAGAGGCCCCGTGCTATCATCATGCAGAAATAATAGTGAACGTTTATTTAAAAGCGCCGGCCGTGAGCTGGGCCCCGCACTGTTCTCCAGTTGACCCAGGCGTGAATTCCACTTCATTCATTCAGAAACCCGATAACACCAAGAAATTCGCAACGGTTTTTATGAAACGGACTGTGCGGCTGTGGGAACAAACTGGGGTGCTGGTCATCGAATGCCTCCGCGTGACTGTGCTACGTGAAACGCAAGCCCCTCTCGTGGAGTTTACGCTCTGGCCGGGTCGGGGGATGATAAATAATAAGAAAGCAAATTATGAGGGACACCGAGGGTGACAGGAAGCCAGGCGGGGCCAGGGGGGCTCAGAGCGTGACGGGGATTTTAAACAACGGGACCTCTGTGGCAGGATCTGAGGTCCCACGTGGGCACAGGCCGGGGCGACATGGCCCACCGACTCTGGGAAGACAGCGGAATTGGGGGTCGGTTGTTCGGGGCGGGTTCAGGAAGACGCGCGTGGGTCACATGGGGGAGGACGGCCCGGCGCGCGCGGCCGGGAGCCCCGGGGACACCGTCCTGAGCAACCCCTCCACCTCGGGGGCGGCTCGGGGCTCGTCCTCCCTCCCGACGCCCGGGCGGGGGATGGGCAACGCAGGTGCGGCTCCTTGGCCCACGGGTGGATCGTGAGCGGAGGGAGGAGCCCGCCGTGCGGGCCGTCCTCGTCGTCACCCCGCCAGGACATGGAATTCACACGAGGAGTAAGCGCGGATCCCGCGACGGGGAGCGGGAAGGGAGCTCTGTAAACGGCGCGCGTCCGGGAGGGGACATCGTGGAGGTGCAGCCGGTTCCTGAGCGTGCGCCGCGAGCACTGGCCCTGGGGTTGGCGAGGAGCGTCCGGCGGGGCCGGGGGAGCAGCCTCCGTCCCCCGCGATCCCCAGCCCCGGCGCCGACGGGACCCGGGCAGTGGGCACCTGGACCCCTGCACCCCCGCCAGGCAAAGAGCGGAAAGGACCCTCCGCACCGAGCGCCGGCCGGCTCTGCGCCCCGCCTGTCTCCTCGGGCCCAGCCTCCGACTCATCCCCTAAGGCCCTCTGGAAAGTCACCTGCAACTCCTAATGGCGATCTCTCTTCGCATGATCGGTCTGAGTTGCAGGCTCACGTGACTCTGTCTGTCACGGACTCCCCTGGGAGGGCACCAAGTGAGAGTCGTTGGGGCAACTGGAGGAACCAACATCAGTTGAACATTCATGATGTTTTAAGAGCCATGATTTAATATTATGGATTTTTAAAGTCCCTATGGCCCTGCAAGTCACGCTGTAATATTCTCATTTTATAGCTGAAGAAAATGAGGTGCAGAAAGCTAACATTGACAGGTGTAAGTCTGGAGGCCAAGTCAGACCTATAGGTGGTTTTGATTTTTTTTTTTTTTTGATCCTGCTGTGTTAAAAAAAAAAAATGGACTAGTTACTGAAATTTCAAATACATAGGATTTCACATCTGAAAACTCAGATTTGTCTCTAAACACTATGGGAACTGGCAGGCCTAGGACCCTACCCTGCACATCAAGTTGGAGCCCTTCTTTACGTACACAAAATTTTATTCAAAATGGATCAGGAAAAGGCTCGGCTTGGGGGGATCACAGACTCCCCTGGCCCCGATCGCTTCCCGTGCCTTGCAGCTGACTGCCTGTGGGCGGCCGCCGTGTTGACGGAGGCTGAATGAACACGGCCGGCCGCTCCTGCTTTCGTGTTGACTTGTTTTTTAAAAAGAAGTTGCAGGCACTGGGAAAAAATCGAAATTAACTCCCTTCTCACTGGTGGAGAACAACTAGCTGCTCATCCCGCAGTCGCGTTTCCCAGTGTCCCCAGACGGAACCAGCTGAGTGTCTCGCCCCGGGCACGGAAGCAGGTGGGGTGTGTGTGTGTGTGTCGTGGGGGGGGGGGTCTTCACACGCAGACGCACCTTCTCTGCCCGCTCCTTCCCTTCTCGCCATCTCGCCACGAGTTCTCGTGTCCATTTGGAAGCCGCGCGCTGAAGCTGGCCAAGTCACACGTAAGACTAACCACCGCTTTAGAAGAGGCGTAGTCGGTGATTCAGAAAAACCACTCAGAGGTTTCCAGAAATGAGAAATAAACCTCGATTGTGTTTCAGCCTTTCTATCTGTTCAGGCTTATTATTTCAGAGTGATTTTTTTAAGCGTTACTGAGGTATAATTGATACCAAAACTGGGACATATTTAATGCATACATTTTGATAGATGTGCTGGGCTTACACATGCACGCCTTGGACCATCACCACGATTGGGACACTAAGCAAATCCACGGTTTTAGGTTTGTTTGTCATAGCCACCAGAATTATCTTGACCAGCATCTCAGACACACACACACACACACACACACACACACACACACACACTTCGGGACGTCCCAGGAGGTTAGAGCTCGCAGTTTCCGACACAGGGCGGCTTGCCGGCCACCCCAAGGGCGTTGCTCCCTCTTCCAACAGGCTGAGTTGTTGAGGGGAGAAGCCGTGCAGCCTGGGATGGCATTTGACACCCACTGGCATTGGGCGGGGGGTGTGACTAGTTGTCACCAACCGGGGTGTGAGCAGGAGCGATGTGTCACCTCTGAGCCGAGGCGCGTGGCGAGAGAGAGGGTCTTCCCTGTGCGTGCCCTTCCCCACCCGCCTGCAGCTAAAATGGAGGGACCCCGGCTCTCGGCAGCGCCTGGGGGGACCTCCTCGAGACGAGGGGAAGCGGAGGGGATTCTCCGGCGTCAACGCGTTGAGGTTTGGGGATTTATTTGTTACGATGACGCTAATTTATGCCCTCCCACATAATCGGTCTTATTTTAAGATAACATAGCCTCGATGCATAATTTGAAAATAACTCTTATTAATTATAGAAATCTAAACTTTGAACCTGACCTAAATAAAAGGATCTCTGTGATGAGCTCTGTCTCTTCCCACCCCACCCCACCCCCGGATGCCGCCCTCCTCCCTGAGTTTGCTGGCGACGGCTTCGACCCCCGGGAGGCACATGGAGGAAGCCGACCGTAGCTGGTAAGCGTCAGAGCCCGGGGCCTCTGCAGCCCGGGGACCTGGCAGGTGTCGACAGCCAACTCTAGGATCCCCCAGAGACCCCGCCGCTGTTCCCACTGAGCACCATGTCCTGGGGCCGACAGGCCCCGCTGTTCCATGGCGCACATGCAGCCAGGTCCCCAGCCTCTCGGCTCCGTCCCGGCCTGAGGGCGTAGCCTCCTTCTTGCTCTGCCCGGAGGCCCTACTTTAAAATGTCCCCAGACCAATGTCCCTACTGCTGGCTCTGTTGAAATGGGCCCCCAAGACCCACACACCTTAGACCCACCGTTGGACAAGAGCAGAGGGGGATTTCTTCTCGGCCCCAAACCGCCGAGGTGGGCTGCTCGCCTCTGTTTGCTCTTTAGCTATTAGCAGCTCTAAAGGCAATTTAACAATATAACTATGCAGTTACACGTGGGAAAACTGCGTCCAAACCACAAATAGGGAGACAAATCTACTCACCCAAAGCCAAACAATGCTTCTTAATTTTCCCATTAGCCACAACCAGCCTATCGAAAAGACTCATCTGACAGGTGAATTCACTGTTCTGATATGTTTTCTTATTTTTGACATATGCCTTTGACAGATAAGCAATTCAGTTACCTCGTTACGGGCATTTTTTATACTCGGTAACTTATTTCCCCCATTTAAATGGCGCTTCATCATCTTTAAAATTAAAATATTTTCTCAACCGCAGGAAGAAAGCTATTAATAATTTAGCATACAAATCAGATTTTGCATTGATGTTAACAATGAAAAGTACCATGGACTGCGTAGGAAAATGGACTCATTTCCTGCATGCGTTTTGTTTTGTTTTGTTTTGTTTTTCCCACAAAGTAGCTTTTCTGTTGCGTTAAGGAAAGTAGTGGAGGAGCGCCCCCTGGAAGTGGGGGTGCTCTCGGCTGCCCCTTCTGTCCGTTATGCATCGTCGCTCGTGAGTAACTTTATTCTGTCTTGTCATTTTGCTATTTAGCAAATAAAAGCATGTCCGATAATTGGGCTCAGTCATAGTAACCTGCTTTCCTAAATCCCATTATCTTGCAATTGTTTTTGAGTCAGATGCAGCGCGGCCATAGCCACGGTGCAGGGAAATGACTGGGTGGGGCGGACATCATGCGTTTCTTAGTCCCATGCTCTGCGGGACACGACTTGGGAAGGACCGGGCCAGTCCCCTGACGCTGGAAATCCAGGCGTGACCATCCAGGGCTCAGGAGTAACCATGTTCCCACACATTCTAATGCGAAGTGATTAACTTTCTTAAAAACGCAGCGGTCCTAAGCAGGCTTCCGTTGAAGGCATGGAAACGTTCTGTATTTGCTAAGACGGGACGTGCTCCGCCAGGGTCAGATGGTGACAGCGATGACGTCACAGTGCGTCAGCCACGCTTACTGGCCCCGTCTGTGCGCTGACCCACGACTGGCCTGGAGACAGCCATCGACCCCAGTCCTGCCCTTCTCGCTGTCACGGGCAGCTGAGGGTCACCGCTGCATTTCCCAGCGTCCCTTGCAGCCCGATGTGACCACATCTCCGGCTTCCGGCCAGTGGAACATGGGGCTCGTCCCCAGTGCGTTCCAGGGCCCCCATCTCGCCTCCTTGCCTGGACCAAATAGATGATAACGGCACCCAAGGAATGGATGGATTAGGACACCTCATTGGGGACCAGTGCCGACTGCCTCCCAATTTTCCTCGAGAGGAAATAATCAAGTGTCTTAATTAATCTAATAGAGTCATCGTGAGAAAAATGCATATACTCTTCAGAGCTCAAGGAGTCCAAGGCGTAATACTAGCACTGCCTGCTCTGGACCCTCTCTGGTGCCACGCTGTCTGCCAACGTGCTTCTTCGAGTGGGACTTCGCTGACCCGCAACCGCCCCGTGAGCAGGTGCTCTTTCCCCCACTTACAGAAGAGGAAAGGGGGGCTTAGAGACAGTACTTTCTTTTCTCCAAGTCACACAGTAGTATAAGTAGCACCCAGAGTCCAAACCCAGGTCCCTAACTCCATGCCTGGACCTCGTTGTGACCCCCCGTGGCACGGATCCCAGCCAGCTGCTTTCTCTCAGGCCAGCTCCAGCTGGGCCCCCCAGAGAAACGCCTTGCGAAGAACTCCTCGGTCACAAATGACACCAGGCGTGTGTTAGTTGCTGGCGGCAGCCGTAACAACTCACCGCAAACTGGGTGCCTTGGGACAACAGAAACGTGTGGTCTCACAGCGCTGGAGGCCAGACGTTCAAGATCAGGTTGTCAGAGGAGCCGAGCTCCCCCCAAAGGCGCGAGGGTTGGCTGTGGTCCAGGCCTCTCTCCTGGCCGCTGGCGGCTCCTTGTGCTACGGGGCATGACTCCAATCTTTACACGGCGCTCTCTCCCCATACGTGTCTCAGTCTCTATGTCCAAGGTTCTCTTCTTTTAAGGTCACCAGTCATCTGGGATTAGGGCCCCATCCGAGCTAATCACGTCCACCATGACCCTGCTTCTAAGCACGGTCACAGTCTGGGGCCCCGGAGGCTGGGACTCCACACAGAGAAGATGAGCACTTAATCCAGGCGCCTGCTTTCTCTCGGTCACTGATTTCCTTTGTTAAAAAAGTAGAAAATTAGAGAACACTGGCCCTGGGGCTATATTAGCACTTCTCATTTTTTTAATGCCCTTACACACTTATTGCTTAATGAACGTGTCGTGTTTCAGTGACTCAAACGAAAATCGAACTCTCCCGCACCGGACGAAGCACCGAGTGACGACCCCAGGCGAACACCGTCAGGGGTGGAAATTCGTGAGCTCAAAGGGCACGGCGAGCCGATGGTGATGCCAGCGAGCACCGGGGACAGACTGTCCAACCAGGAGTCTGCACTCGAGGGAGCCTTGGGAAGTAGAGAAGGTGCAGCTCCTGGGAACGCCAGGGACTCCTTGTCACTAGCAAAACGTCTGACTTCGAAGGTCGGTCCCTCCACAGTGCACAGAAGGGCCTTAACCCGCTCGCGTGGGCTCAGGGAGCTCGGGAGCCCGTGGACCCCTTGGGGCTGGAGCAGCCCCGCCTGCCAGCTGCCCCCACGGCGCCCCCTGCACAGGCGGCAGTGTCACGGCGTCCCTCTGGCCACAGCAGGCGTCAAGGTCCCGAGACGCGGCGGCGGCTCGTCCACGGTCTGGGTGACGGAGGCGAGAGCACCCTTTCTTTGTTTTGGCTCTGCCTCCAAGCGAAGAGTTGGCTTTATTTCTCTGACCATAGAGAGACTTTATTTATGCGTAAGAGTCTGTGCCCCGCAGGTGCTGGGGTCCGACTCAGCTTGGGTATGCGCCATATTTTCTTGGTTCTAACAAAAGATAAATGGAAGTTCTCTCTTTCGGAGGTAAGAGGCTGAGAAAAGCAATCGCTATCATCTCGAGCATGCCATCATCACTCTCTCGTCTCGATGACGTACACTTTTTGTCGACTGGGAGTTGAGCTGAAGAAAACTTTAAAGCATGAATGAGAGAGATTCTTCTCATTCACAGGCTGTGTGCCCAGGTATGTGTGGTAATCAAATAGACAAAATCCCACCTAAATAAATCTTTATACCTCTTCTGATGGTGGTTAAAATGTGGATTTCTGGGAAGGAAAGTAGATGATAATAACCAAAAAAAAAAAAAAAAAATCAAGGGCTTCTTTTAGGATTTATTTGCTCGTACTGACAGAGGGAGAGAGTTAGACAAAGAGGCGAAGGCGGTAACACAGAACGATGCCCGGGACCTCTGCTGGCAATGTTGCCTCGTCCTTCATAAAATTAAGTCTGCAACTATTTCTCTTCCGGCAAGGAATGTCCACAGAGCAAGGACATCGCTCAAAATAACAACAACAACAAAAAGTAGAGACTATTCAGAGCATCTCTAATTCGGAGGTAAAATGGACCCAACACAGTGTTTGGTCTTTAATGCTCACCTTTAAAAAAAAAAGTAACAATAATTTCTCAACAAACCGTTTTTAACATTAAAAGAAAAACTCGGACAGAAGCAAATCCACCTTTCGAATAAACGCTTGATGGTAGCACTTGTGAGCGAAGGTTCAAGTGCTCTTTCCCTCTCTAACGTCACGTATGCGAGCATTCTCAAACAACAGAGACTCAAGGAATTCCGGGTGACTTTAACGTAACATCAGGGTGTCTTTTTTGTGAACTATTCGGAAGTTGTTTTTAGTTTTGGATGTGGAAGTGCTTCTCGGCATGAAATTTTAAAAGCACCACCCATAAAATGAAGTGGGACTACACAGAAAGGAGTTGTTTTATGTATATTGTTTCCTAGTATATTGTCCACTAATATTTCAAAAGGAGAACTAATCCATTTCACTACATTTTACAGTATTTGGGGCCTATAAATTCTTTGTAACCAGCAGTGCTGAAAAAAATGCTTAAAGCTTTTAAAATATTATTGGTCAATATGATCTGTCGTAAATTCACCCCAACTTTGGAACCAGGCCCTGGCGCTAATTTTGCATTGCTCCTTGCAAATGATCCATAATTCATGGTTATCATCAACTTAACTACTGTTTCATCGCAAGTTTGTTGGAATAAAAAATGATTTCCCTTTAATGATAAGGGCTGATTAAGCTAATTTCCGTGTGCCTTTCAGGGGATTGCCTTAACGTGCCAGAACAGTGTGAATACGGTGAAGACTTAATGTTACACTCAGGGAAACAGCAGAGTTAGAAAAATAACCAAAATGTGTGCTGGAAGAACAGAAAGCCACCAGGGGAAATGACGCCCCCTATTCCAGAAAAAAAAAAAAAAATACGTTTAGGTTCTTTGACTGTGGCAATGTGTGACTCAATCAATCAAAATGTTTACGTGAAGAATTTATTTGTTTTCAGTCTCCAGGCAGGCACACCGGAAGCTCTGGGAATCTGTATATTTCGGGGCGTGATTTTGGAAGAAGTAGGATAAAGGGTTTCCATCCCTTCCTTTACTGAAGGTGCAGGGCAAGCTGAGACTCAGACGTAGTCAGCGCCGGTGAAGGTTGTACGTGTGGTGCCTCCAGGGGGCGCTGCTTGTCCTTGAAGGTCAATGGCTATAACTTTGAAGTAAATAGATGCCATTTCCATCCGTCCAGCCAACCAGAATGTAACAAGCATTTGACACCAAAACCAATGTCCTCCTTTAGAAGAAAGAACCTAGGCTGCTCGGCCATTTTGTTCAGGGAGATACATTTGTTAAGTGATTGGGAGCTATATAGTCCCGAACAGGAAATATTTCACTTCAAAAACACCTGAATCTACAACACTATATTTTTGTAATGCTTTCCCTCTTTGGAAGCTATTGGATAACCTAGACAATTCATTCTTAAGAATTAGGAAATAAAATCTTTTCAAACAGTATAAAAGTCATAATACCATTAGAAGTCAATTTTTCATCAAAATTCTCTTTATCCGGGCTAAATCTGTACCTTAGCATGTGTTCTAGAAAATATCTTATTTGTTTTGAAATGGTGATCGTTGCCCTGAAAAACAGGCCTTACTTGTTAAACCGGGGCTCACAAAAGGTATTAATTTCAGCAGTAAGAGACACTGAGAGGTTCAAAGGCATAAACGCGGGGCTGGCTAACCAGTCCCCACTGATGGCCAACGGCCAGAGCGAGCTGGACGCAGGGGCAGGTGTTCCGCAGGTGTCTTGGGGCCAGTCACAAGGGCTGGCAGCTGTGTCTTCCTTTCCATACCCCTGAGAGTGTAGCCCCTCTCACCTGTGTGGAAAGGTGTGACACATTCCTTCCCATTGTTCTCTTTAATCTGGGGAGGAGGCATTTTTCCTCATGTGAGGGAAATGATGCCTCAGGATAGGAGACATATGTTCGAGAGAAAATGAGGTTGTATGGGGTGTTGGGGAGCTCTTTGTTACTTCTCCTGGGTTTCTGCACTTTTGCTGATAAAGAAGACAAAATACAGTCGAATGGATAAACATTGATCGTGATCATATCCATGCCACTTGATGGAACCTTCCTTTCTCATTGGCTTCTCATTTACATGCGGATTTTTTCACACCACCAGCAACTCATTTACGATATCAGGCCCCAGCCAAAGGCCAGAAAAAAAGAAAAAACCCAACTAATTCCTTCCAATTTTTTTAAAAAAGAGAGATGCCAATACAAGTTGGCAGAAATTTTGGAGCAGTGTAAATGTTGACATTTTCTAAATAAATACTGTCAACATATGCAAAAACATTGTGACATAATGGTACTAGTCACAAGATAATTATGGCATTTATAAAAATGTTAATTTACAGCAAGTGCAGATTTATCTGGGAGTAATGAGAGGTAAGCGAGGAGAAGTTGTTTCCTCTGTCATCTTCCCATCCTCCGGTGGGGCTCTTCTGTGGTGTCACGGCCTTCCTTGCAGACAACGTTGACCTGAGAAATGTTAGTTACTCTGCCACCAAAAAACGGGGCCATTCAGGAACAGCCAAGAATGACAACGTGGCACATGCGCGCCGCAGCAAAACCACAGGCAAGTCCGGCGAACGACGCACAGGGATCGTCTTTTCTAGAGAAGAGGGGACGTCGGGAGGAGCTATGGTAAGCAGAGAGTCCATTGGAGGAAACTGGGAGCCGGAAGTGCAGTGGCTTTTCATTGGCTGGGTCATGGTGGCCTCTCATTGGCTGTGCCGTTGCCAGGGGAGGAGAAAACCTTTCCTCCTCCTGCTGGATGAGTGGCAGGTGGGAGAGAACCCGGCCCAGAGCCGCAGGACTCCAGTCTGGGCGGGGGTCTTGCTAGTAATTTTCACAGCAGGCTTAAAGGTCATCACCTGAGGCTCCCGTGGAGTGAGGGACGGAGGCTAAACAGTCCGGCTGGCCCGCATTCACCACCACCCTGTGGAGAGCCCACCGAAATGGCTCATTCCTCAGTTGTGACCGGCGTGACCTTGGAGTCGGGGGATTGAGTTTCATATCTGACTCTTACCTTATTAGGTAAAAGTCATCTTTAGGAAATTTTGCTTTCCTCGGGAATAAAATGGAGGAAATGACAGTTCCCGGTCCGTGGGATTGTTGGCGGGACTCTATAATGAGCAACTCGGCTGCCTCTTAAGGACGCGTCTCACTCATTGCTCTCGTTATTATAAAATGGTAGTATTCAAATTTTTCACACAGTAATAGTTATTACTAAAAGTGAGTTTTACTCTGCACTTTTGCTGTGAAATTCGGAGGGCTGATTTCATTTTAATCACTGATCCACTTTTCATGACAGTGGGTTTAATGAGTATTGAAAATCGAGGATCAGAGGGCAAAATATAACAGCATACCCTCCACCTTATGTCTCTAAAAATAACTACCTGGCCAGAAAAAAGAATCTTAAAATCATCTAACTAAAATATGTACAAAACCATAAGTATATTCCCACCCCAAACTCAACTAATGTGGTAGCTACAGCTCACCGCAGTATTGGGAAATCATTATTTTTTCGTTTTCGAATATAATGATTCCATATTCTCCTTCCCACAGTCTAATGAAAGGTGGTCTGGGGTGGGAATTGGAAATTAGGGATCGAGAGGCAGTCTCGGAACCACTGATCACTGGTTTCCAACTATAGATGATAAGGACCCCAAGTGAATGAATTCACATGGGCCAGGTAATTTAAGCCGAACGTGGGGACGTTTGGGAGCCGGCATGCAGTGTCCAAGGAGTGGACAACTGAAAGGGATTTTATCTCAACATCTGAGACTCACAGTAGATTGTGAGCCATTCCCGGGGGTTCTGGGAATGACTCCCCATCTCTGGCTTGTTGTTTAAGGGGTGCGGAGTTTCGGTATGGAGTGATACCGATTTTTTAGAACTGGACCTATCTATCATATGATGGGAAATTAATTTGGTAGCGAGTGTCAGATGAATGGGGGCCGAAAAAAAAAATGAAGGCGAGAAGTTCAGTGAGGAGGCCGCCATAGCAACCCAGGAAAGCAACAGATGGCACAGTGAGTCAGGCGGAGTTCAGAGGACCGATATGGGATCAAGGAAGCGGTGACAGCACGAACGACTGACTCCATCATGCCTTCGCGTGTTAAAACACGATATCTGTTCAGGGATACGATCCGAGGATACCCACAGTGCGCGCGCACACACCCCTCATATAGAAGAACCTGAGAAACACAGGTTATACCAGGACCTGGCCACACTCCTGACAGATCAGACACCCTCCCCACCCCCCACCCCCGCCCATGAAATGGATGTGGGAGAAACCAGACAAAAACCTTTAAATTAACCTGGTAGGTTTACTTTGAAAAGCCTGTGGATACTTTTTTAAAGTGAGTACGTTAGAATCCGTTAGTTAATTTGTTTTTGGTTTTGCTTTTTAATCTGGTAAGGATGTCAATGCAGAGTGAAGTGATCCCAGTATGGAGGAGAAAGTGGACATTTTCTGGACTTTAGCCTGCATTACAGAGCATATTGAACAAAATCATATCTATTTTTCCAGCTCCAACATTCAGCTAACTGTGCAGAGAAAACTCTCAGTGGATTTATACTTAAAAATCCTGTACCTCTCTGTATCTAGTTTCTTCTCTGTAGCCGAGAACATTCAGGCTGAACATATTGAAAGGCTGAAAAATAAAGGCTTCATTTGGATGGTTAGGCTTTTGTTAGGCTCAAATACATCACATTTTTATTAAATAGGAAAGAAGCATTCAAATTCCACTAACAATCAACTCAATCACATTGGCTTCTGGTTCATCCCGCAATGAAGAGTAATTAATTGCGCATCAATAATTTTCAGGCTTTAAACTAAATGGAGACGGAGGAAGATGTTTACATATAATGCCAATGTAATCATCGACCAGCAAAAAGGAGTCAAAATTCCTTTGGTTTGTGCAAGACTCGTGATTGATTGCAGGCTTGTTATGCAAATGAAGCTCCCTGCTGAGAGAAGACAGATGAGAATGAAAAAGTCCGCCACTGACCAAGGTGGGCACTTCCCGCGGAGTGTTTTACGTGCCTTTCCGGTTTCTCTTTCCCAACATCACCCTATTTCTTTCAACAGAATTGCTTTTGATTCATTCAACGATTTTGGAGTAAATCCTTAGGCTAAAGCCCAAAATAATACGTGTTGCCTTGACATCTGGGGAAATTAGGACGGGTGTAAAGAGCCTAATTCCAAGGTCCCTTTTTCCTCTGCTGTTAGGGCAGCCATCGTTAAATCGTCACACGTGCGCATGGGCGTGCGCACACACATGCACACGCACACGCACGCACACAATGGGCGTTTCGGTATTCTACACGGCTGGTTAAGTTTCACGATATGTGTTGGTATTTGTCCATTCCACAACAAATTTTTAGTGTGGTCTGTGTGTACTTGCTGGGTGTGAATCACTAGATGGTTCTAGTCTCTGATCCTCTAGGACTTGCAGACTGAAAGATCCGAGCTACTATCCTCCTTGACATCTTCGATTACATTTATCAAGTCATTGAACTCCCACGACTTTGCTCAAAACAGGTCAAGACCAGGGTTATCGGTCCATTTCTAAGTGTGACAACTGAGGTCCAGCAAGTTAGGGCAGGTGGACAATACAGGGCCGACTTGACTGCGTCCTACGTCTGGAAGGGACTAGAGTCTCTGGGTCCAAACGTGTGCTTCCGCCACACCTCCCGCCCCCCAGCACGTGGCACAGGCAAGGTCCACACCACACGTCTATACCCACAGTGTCAGCGCCTCCACAACTACCCCCAGGAGAGGCAGTAATAAAAATGCAACCATCATCACCCTGTGACATTAATTCCATTACTTTCTTTATCCTGATTTTTTAATATACCCCCTTACTCTCACTACTCGTAAAGCTAGTTTGTGTTTCTGAACTATCTGGTGAGTCCCGAAAGATGTGAAATATAACAAATTATTTTTTTTCTTTTCCTTACACTTCCCTGAATGTCAACCCGCTCATAACTACAGTTGTCAGGTGACATATAGGACCTCCAACTATCTTTGAAATTCATATAAATTATACAGTTTTAATATAAATACATCTCAAATATTGATTTGGTCATATGTATATTATACATTTAAATTTTCCCGCGGGGGTCCTGCGTGGTTATTGGTAAACACGATCATTCTACTCACAACACGCCTCTTCTTTCCTCTACTGTGTGTGGCGTCTACATAATTGTTCCCATTCTACAAATCGGTAAACGAATGAGATGCAGGGAGGAATGTTTTGAATAATTCGTTACTACCTTTATCACTTGTGCCTCAAATCTCAGAGAAAAAGAAATCAAACAATAAGTAAATGTACAACCCAAATGCCCAGTGCAAAACCGTACGCCTTTCCCTTTCATGAACACCGCTTTCGAAAACTGGAATTGATAAGGAGGCGACCGGGTTTTTCAAACCCTGATGGTCTGACGCAGGGTTTGAGCGTTCCCGCGGCAAGCAATGAAATTCTGATAGAAAAAGACAAAAAGTAGACTCTTCTCGTGGAAACTAAAATCAGAAGCAATTGATAAAAGTGCTGACCAAGGCGAACGCTTAACATTTTCAAAAGAACGAGGATTTGGTGGGCACTAGGGAATCTTGGGCAGAGTTTCCAGTACCCTCCGTACCGTCATAGTTTAAAAAGATTTCTCAAGTCGCAAAATTACATTGAACCGAAGAAATAATTAGACTTTTAGTAGGCAAAACAGTTTTAGAATAACCTTTCTCTTAGCAATGGAAATACAACAGGCTGTGAACGGCCTGGCTCACTTCCATCACAATATTAAGAGCCTAAAAGGTGGATTTTTTTTGTGTTTTTTTGCCACTAAAACGAATAGAATTATAAAATGTGCCTCTCAACTTCCTCTTTATACTATGAAAGAAAAAAAAAGTCATGTTTGGGGTAGAAGGAAAGAAACGCCAACATTTACACTGATTCTTTAAACAGTAACATCTGTCGACATCAGCTAATTACCAGGGACAGGCAGCTGGGCCTTGCTGATCGGTGATATTTAAAGGGACGTGAAGAGCGGCCGGTAAGAGAGGACGGCGCGCAAGGAATTTCAGCATGAGGGAAGTCAGCACGGGTAAGAAAGAGCTACGGGAGGGGCGCACGCGGTCGTCTGTTCGGTTTGTCCTCACAGTCTGGCCACACGGCAAAACTCAGGTGAAGTACCTTACGTGACCAGCGCATAAACTCTGATGCGAAGTGTCTTCGACAGCTCAGCGGCGAGCCACCTGGCTGGCCCCTGCGCCGGGCGTGGCATGAGACACCCCAGAGTAAGCCGTCTCTGGCTATGATCTATCCCCCTATCAGGTGGCTAATCGGGGCTGATGCAAATTAAAGACCATCACCCGATCTCTGTACGATGAGAACGGGGAACCGTAAAACTTCTGCGGATAGCAAGGAAGTGTGACCTTGTTACCTGCACGCTTCCAACGAACTCAATGACAAGACTGTTTTAAATGGTAAAGACATCCAGACTGGCAACGTGTGACTCAAGCAATCAAAGCATTTTCATGAAGGATTTAAATTTATTTTAGGTGTCCAGACAGCGTGTCACGTAGAGATGTAAAATTAATTGCACAGAAGCTGAGCAATTAATGGCAGTTCTCAAAGATGCATACTATAATTCAGATAAACAAGATGCTTAATTATAGTGAAAGCTATTTTGGATACAATGTTCTAAAACATCGGAAGTTTAAAGATAATTGTTATTAGAAATTATTCAAATGGAGGACGAAGCAGAATGTTTTTGCCCCATGTAGAACTCTGTAGAGAAGGTTTTATAAAAATAGTGGTACAGTGGTTTCGTTTTAAGCTTTTCACGGCTTTTAAAGTCATAAATTGAAACATTCGTCTCAGAGAAGACAAAGAATGTGTAATTGTGTGATCACTCACACTGCTGCACCACCATGGCCAATAAGTCGAGTGACAAGGATTTGGGGCAAAAAAAGTGACTTACTTCAAATGCCAGCGAGCCACGAAGATGGCAGACTAGCGTCCTCCAGAACCATCTTGAGAAAGTACAGAATTCGGGCTTCTTTTATGTCGTGGAAAGGGGGTACAGGAGGGGTTGAGGTCAGGAGGTGACTGATGACCACAGACGTCGGACATGAGCGAGGGTCCGAGAGGGTGGGGAAACTTCTTCCCTTTTGGTCAACAAGCTCCGGTCACGAGGTTCCTGTGAACCTTTCTATAAGCGATTGTGAGTTTTGTACGCACCTGCCTCGTCTCCTTGGGGAGGCGGTTTCAAGCAGGGAGGATGTGTGTGTAGTTCGCAGGCTGCAGGTTAGAGTCCTTTGATGACCGGCGTATGTACATGCCAGACCGAGCAGGGGTCGCTAGCCCACGAGCTGTGGGCACTGGGCAGGCTCACGCATGATGGACTCAGAAAGACCGACTGTTTCACTCGCCTGGACAAAACTGCCCAGAGACACCCCCGGAGTCATGATCACGGGGAGGATGTTAATAAAAGCCATGTTTCCCCAGCCCGGACGGCTGAGAAGAGGGACAGAAGGGAGCCAGGGGGGAGCAGAGCTATGTCTCGGGAAGCAGGAGGTCTGCAGACCCTGGAAACCTGCCGAGGGAGAGAGGCTCGCTCCTGCCGGGCGGCGACCCGGAGGGGCACGAGCCTGGAGCCGCAGCAGCCCGTGCTGCCTGCGTGGGGGACGGTGCCGTCTGGCGGGGGACTCACGGCAGGAGGCCGGAAATAGCTTAAGAGAAACCGCGGATGGACTTCTGGATTCAGCCGGACCTGCAGCCCCTGCCCACTTTACCTACACCACGGGACTGTTTTCTTGTCCGCTTAAGTCCATTTGAGTTGGAGTTTCTGTTACTTGCAGAAGTAAGAGGCCAGACAGATACAGTTCATGAGCTCAGGACCACGCATTGCTAACCTTGGTCTTCCTGCTTTGTAGAATAACACAGGGCTCCCCAACCCCCTGGGCTGTGGACCGGTACCTATCCCCGGCCTGTTAGGTACTGGGCCACGCAGCAGGAGGTGAGTGGTGGGTGAGCGAAGCTCCATCTGGATTCGCAGCTGCTCCCAGCGCCGGCATCACCGCCTCAGCTCCACCTCAGATTTAGATTCTCATGGGGGTGCTGGTCCCTGGTGCCACAGGTGTTGGGGACCGCTAGAATAGCATACAAAGCCAAGTGACGTTGAAGGAAGGGAGGGAGGGGAGTTAGGGTGACAGTTTAGCTGAACAGCCAACCTGAGAGACAGGAAGGGTATAGTTTGGTGGTCTCACCATCTTCACAAAAATTGTTTGTTTGTGCCCCAGATGGTACTGCTCATGAAATAAAATGTTCTATTAGGCTCACCTGGCTCTCCCCATAAATGCTTTCTTACTAAACAACATCAGCTTTGATCCAAAATCTTTATTATAGCGAATGGTGGTTATTAGGTAAAGATGCCTCACGTGCCTTCAATAAAGGAACGATGGCGCTTGCAACCCGCTCGAGCTGGTTAAGCTTTCATGGATTGAAAGCCTTTTAATCACACCCGCCGGAAAGCCTCCCTCCACCACGACATGGGGACAAAAGCCACCGCACAGCCGCTCCGCGGAGCCCGGACCGGGAAGATGGTGCCGCAGTTCTAGGAAGCCAGGAGCAGCAATCGACTGTGCCCTGAGGGCTGGACGGAGCCGTTCTGCTCACCAGGTGTCCCTGACGGTCAGGTGTTAATCAGGACCGACCTGGTTGATTCTCTTCCATGTCGTCTGAGGACCCTAAAGACAGCACCTCATTTCCATGCTGATCACTCGCTAAAAATCTTTCTTTTACCAAAGAGAAACTGGGCTTCGAGTTCATCAGGGGTCTGAGAATTGGAATTTAATAGCCTTTTCTGTGCTTGTGACATTTTGGGTGGCTTGCCATTTGTGACAAATAAATACTGCTTTTTCACTTATGGACGTGATTTAAAGTTTCATTCTGAAACAAATTTATTTAAGAAGAAGGTGAGATATAATTTAGAGACAAAAAGATATCTTAAAGAAAGCCTCGTGTTTGCCCGAGCTCGCGGTCACTTGGCAGGCCGCACGGGGCCACCGGGTCCTTGCGGACCGCGCATGCTCACAGCCGTAGTGGTGCCTCCCTAACATCACCGATCTGCTTGCGTCACCCACTTAGAAAGTGGTTATGGCGCCCCGTGACCCTCGGCTCGGCCATGACGCTCAGGCCAGCCGGGGTGAGGGCCCATCGTCCTCGAGGAGGCGCACGTGCGTCTCCCATAAGTGCCTGTTAGATGCCGGGGTAAGAGAATGACAGCTGCGTCTTCCTTAGCGGCCCTCCGCTACGGGGCTCCCCCTGCTCACGGGGAGGGGCGTGTAGCAGGGAGCTCGGGGGTGGGCCGTGGGTCTGAGCGGGCGGCGCTGAGGACATGACAACGGGCCGACGGCTCTGGGAGGCCCCCGGAGACGGGTACCTGCAGGAAGCCGCCGGTGGGGCCAGAGAGACAAAGGGCGGAGCCGGAATCTTAACGCAGAGCCCCCCGGAGCTCCGGCTCAAATGGGGACACCCCACAGGGACGGGGACGTGGGGCCAGAGCGGCAAGGACGGCCGGGGCCACGGAGAAGACTCCGCCCCAGCCTCCGGCCTCCCGTGCTGGTTCCCGCGGTCGGATCCACCCCGGAGCCGGTGGGCACAGCGAGAGGACAGGCGGCGGTCGGGACCGGCCCCTGCGGCACCAAGCAGCGTGGAGCGACAGCGAGGGACCTGAGACCCGCTGAGCGAACGCCAGACCAATGGGACGAGGCGAGCAGGGGTCATCCGACGAGCGACCACAGACCCCTCGGATCTGCAACACCGCCCGCTCCCTGGCCCCTCCCGGCCCGCGGGGTGGCCGGTCAGTTCCCCTGCTGCGGGTTTGCCTGTGGACAGCTACTGGGTCATTCCGCCGCCACCCAACGCCGCCCCCGCGTTCCCCACTGACGGCTGCCACAGTTCGGGCTGTTTCTGAAAACAAGCTGAAGTGTGCAAGGTCATGAATCAAAATGCATTGATTTTTGTCTCAAAATTTAGAAATATAACGACAGAGGAAGCCGTGAGCTGATCTATTTATGTCGCTGCTACCTGACGCATCTGTAAGTGATGTTTCTAAAGGCGAGTTCAAGGAAAACGCGGACTTGCACCCAAACCGGTGAGAGCTTTGCACTGATCGTGGGGATGGCGCCCAGATGGTTGGGCCGAGTGCGAGGCGTGTCAGGGAAGTCCCGGCAGAGGCCAGGACCCTGTCCGGGCAGAACCGCGGGGCCACGGAGAGATCTGTGACCCCCACGCGGAACCCCACTGACTGCTCTGGGCGGAGACTCTCTTTAGACTGAGGGTCTCCCGGGGAGCACAGTGTCAGGGAGGGCACAACGAGCATGCAAATCGCATCACAAATGAGGCGCCTGCAGCTCACTGCTCCGTCGCCGGAACGGGCCTCAGCGCAGGTCTTCACCTCTCAGTCTGGAAACTTCTCATTATCATTTTTTAAATCTGAGACGTGGGTTGTTAAGCAAAAGACAGGTGAACCGACTAGCGAAAGCAAGTTCCAATTTTCTGTTTGGTGAACATTCATGTTCTGTTTTTCAGAGGCGAGGAGAAAAACATCCAAACCTTTTCAATCCTGACTTAGCAGGAACGTTGAGTCTACGCTGGTTAAGAGGCGTAAAGGATTAGAAACGAGAAAAAGAAATACAATGTCATTACTGTCAAATTCGAAGGGGAGATCCCTTAAATCACGTTGACAAACATCACGCCTCAGCCACTCCAGATAGATAGCAACGGGCTGTTCGCAGGGTGTCGGACACGCGTAACCGTGGGCTCGACAGTCTCCTTTCTCTTGTCGGGGACAACCCTGCTCGTCACTCACACTTACAAGGTTAACCTGGGCACTTTTCTTTGTTCACCAAATGTTTTCTTAATAAACTTTCAACTCGCCTCGTTCCGATTATCCTGACGTTCAAGTTCAGGGCACGGGAGCCGTGGGTCCGTGGGCTTCTAGCCGGTGGGTTAGCCACCCGCCCGACAGAAAACTGCAGGAGGGTGTCCCACGTCCCATCTTAAGGGGAACGCGCCGGCTCTCGGCTGCCCCTCCCGTTTGAGGCCTTCTAGCCCGACACCCTATCTGTCCCTTGTCTCTGGCGCAAGGTAGACTTAGAAGGCCAACGACACCGAGGAGCTGCTCGCCAGCGGCCGAGCCCCACGCCGGGTGTGGGAGACTATTTCCCCGGGGGTGGGGCGCCCCTCCCTGAGCTCCCGCGATACCGAATGCAGGGCCCTGCTCCTGCCGCTGGAGAAGGACATTGACCCGGTCGCCACTGTCCCCTTGCACAGCGCAGTTCCCAAACGCTGACCCCCCTCGCCCCGCCTCCGAGCCTGTGGCCGCTGCTGTGTGTTCTCATGGCACGGCCATCGACTGGACAGACTCTCCGCTGCGCCAGCCTCGGCCAGACCACAGCGTGCGGGACTCAGCCCCCGGGGCTGGACTCCGTCTGAGAGGCTGGACTCTGCCAGGTTACAAGACACCCCAGTGACACTTCCTCTGGTCAGCCTGGTGAGAGACGCCCCCAAAAGCCCCAAGCCCCCCTTGCCGGCGTGGTCTGCGTGATCTCTCTCCAGTCCCGGAGCCCCCACCCTTCCTCGGGTCCCTGCTGATGTCAAGCCCCAGGCCCCGTCTGAGCTAGCCCCCCCACCCCCACGCCGAGCGCCCCCGTGCGCCCTCGGCGCGTAACGCCCCCATCGCAACCCCATCCACCAGGGTTCCGCTGCCCGGGTGGAGCGGAGGGTGCCGTCATCACCGGCTCCGTGACAGACTGAGAGGGTGACACTTAGGAGGTAAAATGAGTCAGACTCCAGACACCTACGATGTTTTTCAGCAAAGACTCGGGTCAAACAGCGCGCGGCGGACGCCAGGCCGCTTCCCGGGGGACGTTGCCGGTCCCCGCCCCGCCGCCCGGCGCCCTCCACGTTCCGGACGCGCGTGCTTCCTGCGGGGTCAGCCTCCTGGCTTCTTCCTCCCAGTGACGATGTGACGACGGGCGCCCCAGGGGAGCGGGGCTCCATGACCAAATGCCAAATGTCGCGTGCACACATGACCTGAAGGAAACTTTAATTAGTTCGGAGCTTGTCCCCAAACCTCCCGAGGGCCCTCGTGACCATGACCTTCGTGGGCGCTTCCTCTTCCCGCTGCTGACGTCACGCTAAATGTCACATGCGCAACGCCGACGGGACGGACGTGCATTGCAGCTGGACTCGGTGGCTTCGGGGCCAGATCCAGCACCACGATGTCCCCTCTCGACCCCAGAGCACCACCTGCTCGGCGACGGCGGCGAAGCTGGTGGTTTCGCGTGAGCTCGCAGAGGCCGGCACGCGGGGCAGCGGCGTGCGTTAACTCGCGCGCTTGAGGACAGCGCCGCCCGGCCCGCAGCCGGGGCACCTCGCAGAGGGCGCGGGGTGATGCCGAGCTGTCCGCCACCGCGGGCCCTGCAGCCTCCCAGCCCCGACCCCTGTGCCCGGGCGGCAGTGGGGCACCCTCCTGTGACGGAGTGGGCCCCCTCCCCAGGAGTGCCGCCCGCTGGACGCCCCACCCCCGAGAGAGGCGCCAGGACGCCCGTCCCGCCCGCCCTAGGGACTTGCAAAGGGCAGAGCGCGGGAGGTGGGTGCCGCGCTGTGCACAGTAAAAAGCACCTCGCACCGCGAGTCAACGTCCCCGGCCTCCGCCCGCGCCACCGCCCTGGCCCCGGGGTCATGAGGTCACGGAGGGGGACCGCCCGGCTCGGCAGGGCGGCAGCCTCACCAGGACGGGCCACCGGGGCAGCGGGGACGGGGAGAGCACGCCGACGACCGCTGGGTCATGTGGCATTGTCCGTGGCACGACATCTTCTCTCCTCCCAACGCCACACGCGCCCGGTTCACTGACAGAACAACGCGAAGACGCGCAGGATCAGGATACAGCGCCAGGTCGCCTCCTCCCGGTCTCCAGGGGGTGCACGGGGCTTCCCGGGCCCGGCCCCGGGATCAGGATGCGTCACGTCGCCTCCTCCTGGCCTCCGGGGGGTGTGCGGGGCTGACCCGGCCCCTGGGATCAGGATGCGTCACATCACGCAGCCTCCTCCCGGCCTCCAGGGGGTGCACGGGGCTTCCCTGGCCCGGCCGGGGATCAGGATGCTTCACGTCGCCCCTCCTGACCGCCTTCCCTTGGTCACGTGACCTTAGTGGGCGGGGCCACACAGGTGGGCTCAGGCCCCACTTCCTAGCAACGAGGCGCTCTGGCCTTTTACTGTGAGGGCCAAGGGAACCCGGACACCCAGTGACGCTGCCACACCGACGACGGGGCTGAGCAGGGCAGACCCCCGTCGCCCGCTGAGAACTCCGCCCACATTTCCGGCGCTGGCCGGGGAAGCTGCTCCCAGATGCCAGAGGGACCTCGTCGCCTATCGCGCGTTTGCTCGTCCAGACGGGAGCCCTGAAGATGTGCCACCTGCTTGGACATTCCACTCACTTTGTCTTTCGTTTCTTCCTTCCCTCCCTCTCTCCCTCCCTCCTTTCCTCCCTCCCCTCCTTCCTTCCTTCCTTTTTCTTTATTTCTTCTTTATTTCTTTCCTTCTCTCTTTCTCATCAAGAAATCAGGGTGGCAGGCTGAAATGGCGCGGTCCTCAGTTAAACCCAGAGCGGCCTGCGGAGGCGTGGTGGCCGGGCTTCCTGCGGTGACCCCGGAAGGGGCCTGGGGGCCGCTAACAGTGGACATTTCCGGCTATCTCTGCGCATGTCCACTGATCCAGAGAGATTGTTAGAAGCGGCGGTGAAGGGCAGACCACGAACAGAAGTAGAGAGGGCGTAGAGAGGGGCGCAGCGGGGAGAGGGAGGGGCAACGGCGGACAGGAGCGCAGCGCTAGAGGACCCGCCACGTCCGGCCCGGCCGCTGCGGCCCCGGGTGCGGTCCCGCCCGCCGGCGCTAGAGGACGCGCCTGCGCATCGGCCACCTAGACGCCCCCCCGCCGGTCTCCAGCCACTGAGGGTCTGCGCGGAGCCGGGGCGCTGTGGCTGTGACAGAGACGGCGGGAGCCGAATCCCAAGACTACGAGCTCTGCCTCCTGTGGCGGTGCAGCCCTGGGGCGCTGGGGTCGGTGTGCGGACCGGAGGGAGGTTGCCTGTCTGAACCCGGGAAGAGATGCCGCCTCTTACAGACCCCGGGGGTGCCTCTGGCTCTCGGAAGGCTGGAGAGGGCGCTGCAATTAGTCCCGAGATGTTTGCACAATCATCTCTCAGGACGTCCTGCAGGCGGGTCCCCCAGAATTGGAACCTCAGCTCCTCCCTTGACTCTGCGACCTTGGGTAAGAAATTCCCCTCTCTGAACCTCAGTTGCTTCCACCCCCAAAATCGAGATCATGATGTGCCCAGGTCATAGGGTTGGGGCATAACGAGACTCTGCACCTGCAGGTGGCCCACAGAACACCCGGCGCACGCGCACGCATGCGTGGACACGCGCGAGAGCCCGCAGCACCTCCGCGGGCAGATTCTGCTGTGGACAGAAACGTGTACTTTCCCTCACACCAAACCACGGCTTCGCTGGGCTCATCAGGCTGAACCTTGTCCCGGTATTTGCTGGTGTTAGATCTGACCCTTAATCCAATTTTCCAGGTCGAGAATCAGAGCTGAGCAGAGTCGTTCTCAGCTGCTCCAACCACTTACCTGGCAGAGCGGGACACCTGGGGTGGTGAAGGATCCCTCCAGTTGGCCTCGAGGACACACGGAGCTACAGCTGCAGGTGGCAACAAAAATCTAAATCCCCCAAGCCCTTGGTAATTACAGGGTGTCATCGCAGCTTGATGCCTATTTACCCTGCAGAATGAAACAATGTGATTCCTGACCCACCCAAACGCTCAGCTGTCATTTAAACGGGGTATGGTGTTTAAAATATTAATTTCATTATCGTCTCGCATCTTATAATTATAAATCTAAACCGCTGCTCAGAATGTATTTGCATGTGTAAAAAAAAAAAAAATCCATCATGACTGTTTCTGGGTGGCAGAAGTGACTTCTGAGCCTGAGCAGGCAGTGACAGGGAATGCGGTGACATAATGTGTTTTCGCGTCACATCTTGCTCACTGCTGGAGAACGGCAGGACTCAGGGACCAGGAGGGCGGCCAGGCCAGGTGCTTCCGAGGCGTTCTCCGGCCCCGGGTGGCCGTGCGGCTTCACCCCCTCTGTCGACAGAATGAGAGTCACTTCGGAAGTCGCCAGAGTCAACGCCAGCCACGGCGGGAACGGGGACTGTAACCTGACGGCACAGTCCTCGGGCCGGACCTGCGCGCCAGTTCCGCGTCGTTGGGTTGTGCGCTTTTATCGGGAAATGCGTTTGTGCTCACATCGTAACGTCGCAACGCCCAACGGCTATGAGCCCCGCCGACCAAATATCCCAGCTTGCACCTTGACCTGAACCGTGACAGCACCGTAACTCCCCACGCCCTCGGTTTGGGTGGGACCATGTGACTGAGCCTGTGAGCCCAGTGGGCTGGGAGCAGACGCGACTCACGCTCTAAGGAAGGAAGACACAGAGGCTCATGTCGCTGGCCCCTCCCGGCACGGTCCCAGCCCCCGCGGCCGCCAGACCTCACATGGCCCCCTCGCCACACTGTCCCCTCCCTGGGGTGGGTCTGGTGACCGTGCTGTACCCCGGACACGCCAGACACGCCCCTGACTCAGGGCCTTTGCAATCACCGCTCCTCCCTCTGGGGGGTGCTCGTCCCCCACGCTCGGAGTCCTCTGCACTCCCTGCCCTGAGGTCCCTGCGCAGACTCGGCTCTCCAACGGGGCTTGGCTGGTTGTCAGGTCCTGTCCCCACCGCTGGACACTCTCTGTGCCCATCCCCTGCCCTGCTGCTCTCCACGGCCCCGAGCCCCGCCTGCCTCGTCCGAATTTACTTATTGATTTGTGTACTGCCTGCATCCTACTTCGAAAACATAACTTCTGTTTGTCATCACTTCCCTAACGCCTAGAACAATGACTGTCACATAGTAGGCGTTCCGTAAATATTTGTTGGAAGAAGAAAGACAAATAAATGTCCACTCACGACCCTGGCATGCATGCCTGCTAGTGGACTGGCCTCCCTTTCTCTACCCAATCCTGTCTCTAGGGAGTTGGGAATTCTAGCCCCATGTTTTCAAGAGAAGCCATGACATTCTATTTTTTTTTTAATGCAAAATCTAATTTTTCGAGCTTAAAGTACATAAATTCTAAAGTACACGAATAACTGCTTTGGAGGCCGGACAGAGCCTAACCCCAGGTCCCTCGTCTGTGCCCACGCAGAGCCCCTTGCAGAGATGTACCCGAGAAACTGGACGTGTCATGGTGATGACGATGAAGGGAGCAGCTGGTGAGGTCTTGCCCTCCGTGCACGGGTCCTGGCCTATAATGTCACAGCTGTAGTCATCCCCTGAGCTGGCTGAATCACTATGTGGCCTTAACACCAAAGACTCCTCTTCTGTGAACATTATTTTCTCGTCTATAAATGAGCATCATAAACCCATGTGCAATTGGTCATCAGGATTGCAAAAATAATGGCCAATTGCTCATGTCTGACGCAATGACTGGTAGACAGTGATGCTGGATAGATAAGTTATTATTTCAGCTTTTCAGCACCAATTGTAACACGCTGAGCACATGCTGACAATGGGTGGTAGTCCGTTAATAGGTGTTTTCTATGCATAGGTCCAGGCGCATATTGTTGGCCATCTGCCATTCAGAATAGAAAGAGAACCGAGTCAGGAGTCTGGGCACATTGGCTCTCACGTCTGTCCAACCATTAAATAAATATACATCATCATTACCACAATCATCATCATAGTCATCGTAATCATCATCATCATGGCCATTATAATCACCATCATCATTGTCATAATCATCACCATCATCACCACCATCATCACCACCATCATCACCATCGCCATCACCATCACCATCATCACCATCATCATCATCACCATCATCACCACCATCATCATCATCACCATCATCACCATCATCATCCCCATCATCGTCATCACCATCACCATCATCACCATCACTATCATCATCACCATCATCACCACCATCATCACCATCATCACCATCATCACCATCATCACCACCATCATCACCATCACCATCATCCCCATCATCATCACCATCATCATCACCATCATCACCATCATCATCCCCATCATCGTCATCATCATCACCATCATCACCATCACTATCATCATCACCATCATCACCACCATCATCACCATCATCACCATCATCACCATCATCACCATCATCACCATCACCATCATCACCATCACCATCATCATCACCATCATCACCACCATCATCACCATCATCATCATCACCATCATCACCACCATCATCATCACCATCATCACCATCACCATCATCATCACCATCATTATCATCCCCATCATCATCGTCATCATCAGTATCATCATCATCATCACCATCATCACCACCATCATCATCACCACCATCATCACCATCATCACCATCACCATCATCACCACCATCATCATCACCATCATCACCATCACCATCATCATCACCATCATTATCATCCCCATCATCATCGTCATCATCAGTATCATCATCATCACCACCATCATCACCACCATCACTATCACCATCACCATCATCACCACCATCATCATCACCACCATCATCACCATCATCACCATCATCACCACCATCACTATCACCATCACCATCATCACCACCATCATCATCACCACCATCATCACCATCATCACCATCATCACCATCATCACCATCACCATCATCACCACCATCATCATCACCATCATCACCATCACCATCATCATCGTCATCATCAGTATCATCATCATCACCACCATCATCACCACCATCACTATCACCATCACCATCATCACCACTATCATCATCACCATCATCACCATCGCCATCATCATCACCATCATTATCATCCCCATCATCATCATCATCATCACTATCATCACCATCATCACCATCATCACCATCATCACCACCATCACCATCACCATCATCACCATCATCACCATCACCATCACCATCACCACCATCACCATCATCACCATCATCACCATCATCACCATCACCATCACCATCATCACCATCACCATCATCACCATCACCATCACCATCACCATCATCACCATCATCATCATCACCATCATCATCCCCATCATCGTCATCATCATCACCATCATCACCATCACCATCATCACCATCATCACTGTCATCAGTGTCATAATCATGACCACCGTCGCCATCACCATCACCATCACCATCACCATCACCATCACCATCACCACCATCACCATCATCACCATCATCACCATCATCACCATCACCATCACCATCATCACCATCACCATCATCACCATCATCACCATCACCATCACCATCACCATCACCATCATCACCATCATCACCATCACCATCACCATCACCATCATCACCATCATCACCATCATCACCATCACCATCACCATCACCATCATCACCATCACCATCATCACCATCATCACCATCACCATCATCGTCATCATCATCACCATCATCACCATCACCATCATCACCATCATCACTGTCATCAGTGTCATAATCATGACCACCGTCGCCATCACCATCACCATCACCATCATCATCACCTTCATTCTTCATCGTTGTCGTTGCACGTCATCATCATCATCACGTCATTATTCCTAGCTAGAAAGCACCTTAGGAACCACTAAGGTGGAAACAAAGCTGTGTAGGGAACAGTCCCTTCTATCAGGCTGAAAGGCAAAGGTGCCATAAGGAATTATCGTTACCAGGAAGCCAGTGACAATTTGATTTTGTACATTCAGGCAAGTCGAGTAAATCTCACAGAGTGTGTGTGAGTGTGCAGGTGTGTCGATGAGCTCACTGAGTTTAAAAACAAGCATGGAACATGGCAGAATACACCTTCCTCACACAGAGAGCGAATCGCCCTAAGGCAGATAAAATACATATTACAGATAAAATTAAACATTACGTAATCAACTACAGATAAAATGTCGCATTTAATACTGTAGCGAGACAATGAAATTCACTCTGCAATTCACTCTGTTTTGAGGCCAAACATGCCGTATGCAGAATTAACGAGACTGCAAATTTCCTACAAACACTTGTCCCTGATATTCTGGGGTAATGACTGTGTTTTCTATCTCAAAAATTACTGGGTAATTTATTGCGGACTTCCCTTTTTCAGAGGAGAACAGAAATGTCACTTTGTTAAACCTAATGGGTTTTTTATTTGGTGGTTGTTTTTTCTGTTTGTTTCTTCATGTATTGTTTCTGGTCTATTTGGAGTCTCACATTTTACGACAAGGACGCGTTATCGACCACAGGTAGCTGGTTCAGAGGGGGTGCCCAGCGATGTGACGGGGGCGGGGGGAACAGTCAGGGGGAGGGGTGACTAGCATCGGTTTTTTTAAATAAACAAAACCAGGACATCAGATGCAGATGTGGACATCACTCTACAAAGCTGAGACGTTCTCCAAAGCGATCTGTAGGGGGAAGGGCCGAAATGGGCCACATCTTCTGGCAGGTATCACTTTGACTTTCGAGCCGTTTTATCTCCATTTCTCTCTGCCCTCCCGTTGGGGATGCTGCCTGACAGTCCAGCTCCGCGTGTCTCTTCCCCACAGCCTTTAAGACGTTTACTTTGCACCGTCAGATCTCCACACAGAGACGTCGTAGCAGAATTGGGAGGTGAGACTTAAACTAGTGACTTCTACTCTCCGACACACGTGGTGATGTATGGATTTTCCTGAACTAGAGGACCACGAGGTGCATTCGGGGTTTAGTAGTTTGGCCGCCTGGGCTCAAATCTCAGCTCTATCAGTTTATTTCGGTGTCTAAGCCTCTATTTTTTCAACTGCAAAATGGGGAAGTAAATAGGATCTAATGTGCCAGGAAAGATAAAATTAAGTCAATGGCTGGCGGCTTTATTACGATTAATATATGCATTCTGAATTTTTATTTACTTAGAACATTACATAGCAAATAAAAAAACACCATAACAAATTCAGAAGGAGACCATGGCAAACATCTTTATAATTGATGCTTTTTTATCCCGACTTCTGAGTAGGTGTCCCACAAATTATGCGGCCAGCCCCACCCACAGGGCCGTGTGTGTGTGTGTGTGTGTGTGTGTGTGTGTATGTGTCCAACGTGTACCACAATCATGACTCTGTTTTACTTATATTCTCCTCGAAGGTATGGCTGGCATTTTATCCATCTTTGCGACACCCCCAATAACCACTGTAGGATCAAGTCCGCTGGTAGCTGCTCAAGTGTCCACTTGTGGTTTAAATTTGACTTGAGAACGAAAAGGCATTTGTGGGTGTTTTCACCAAGGGAGTGACAAATGGGGCCGTTGTGCAGGAAATTAATCCGGCCGCTCACGAAAATAACCGCAAGGTGGATTTCCGTGTCTCCCTCCCCTCCCCGTCACAAATAAGCGTGCTCTGACTACCCCTTCGAGTGCCTCTTGGCTGTGCCCAAATGCGTGCCATTTCAGCCCATCGTTTGTAAGTCTCCACTGCAAACAGGAGGAAACGACTCAAACGCCCTGTCGACTCACGTGAAGGCGTGCGCTGGGCCTCGGCGCGGCTCCGCTCGGCTGTTCGGCGGCGTCTCCTCGGCCCTGGTGTTCCTCTGCCTTCCTGCCGCCTCTCTGTCCCATTCACGCCCGCTCCCTGGTCACCGAGGGCAGCCACCAAATACCAGGTGCTTCTCGCTCGTACCTTTCTTTCCAAGTATGTGTGCGTTCGTGAGGCGTGAGCTGGCAGAATGCAGGTGTGGATCCACATGGGTCCTTGTGCGCTGCCACATGGGGAAAGCTTATCTCACGATCAAGTCGACACGGACGACAACGCATCACAGAGACAGAGGAGAGAGCGAAGAACACTGACTGAGCACCTGGATCGAGCTATACCTGAAACCACCCCCCTGACTTTTTACCTACAGGTGCCATGCCATTGTCTGCGGAGCGTCATTGCAGGCTGAGTTGGTGTCGGTCAGGCTGCACTTGAATTTTCTCCTGCGGCTTTAAGTTTTCACTGTTGGACTGCAGAGAAGCCGGCCCGGCTTGGAGCGTTTAATCGGGATGCCGAGTGCTTTGTCTGCTCGGTTTTCTCTCGCTCACTTGCGTGTTCCCTAACTTTCTCCTCGCGCTGAACTCGGCTGCAAAAAATCGTTTTCTACTCAGTAGCGTGGGCGTGACGGCGCGGGTGGTCACCGTTCCCGGCTCGCTCTTCACGCTCGACCCTCAGTTGCCACCGGTCTCAGAGCGTCTTGGACGGCGGTTTCCACGACTGGACCTGACGCCGCCCCCTCAGGCAGGTCCCCTGCATCCACCGAGCGGTCACAGTGTCATTTTCTGTTCAGTGGGGTCCTTCCCTCTCACTGCCTGCTTTGCCGAAGTTGAGCTTTTCTCCCAAACCGCCCAGTGGGGATTTCGCAAGTTGGGGTTCATCTAAGAGAAATAGCGGTGCTTTTATGGTTTCGATCACGTGATCGGGATGCTCTTAAAGTGAAAGGCCGGTGGGCTGGGATCCCCCCCTCTGAGGGGCACTTCATCCTCAAGAAGAGGGACCTGGTCACTGTCTCCGGTGAGTGCCCCTAACTTGTTTGAAGTGATCGTCTCGGCCGAAGGCGACGTGAAGTCTCCTTGGGCTGTGTAATCCAGCCGAGCTGGTCATAAACTTTAGGACGTGTCTTCACGTGCGCAGAAAATCGCTGGGCGCCATTTTCCCCTCCGTGACACATTTCGAGTCTGTGCCATCGAAGCGACCAAAAGCGCCTGCCGTCTGCCCCTCGCGCGGGCCTCGCCGCCCCTTCCCTCGCCCTGGCCGTCGCCGCGTCCGTGTTATTGAGTCCTCCGCTCCCGGCTCCCGCCCGTCACAGTGTGGGCACCTGCTCGGACCCGCGGTGACGGGCGGGTGTGACCAGAACATCAGCGGTCACAGAGCCCGGGCGGCGGGCTTGTCCTCGGCGCCCACCGGAGCTCGAGACCGGTGCCCCCGGCTCCACGTCAAAAGGCCCCCAGCAGAGGAGGCTCCGGGGAGGGAGCCCTGGGAGCACCTCCAGCCCTCCGCCTGGAGCTTCGCCGCACTGGAGCGACTGGTGCCCGTCCACAGTGCCCGGGGGACGCGCAGCAGCCAGAACAGCCTGGGACGGTGCCACGTGCCTGGGGGGGGGCAGGGGGGGGTGCGTGTCCCCGCCGTGGACCTTGTCAGCCCGTGACGTTGTGGGGACTCGGCGTGCTCGCACCACGGGGGGGCTGCACGCGGGGGAAGCAGAGACCCCGCAGGGGGCGTGACTGGGGAACCAGGCGCACCCTGCAGGGACACGTCTCCAAGCGGAGGGACCGCGTCGACACCGGCAGCTGCGTCGTCTCATCCGGCGAGTCCGATCCCTGCGACGGGCTGACAACGAAGCAGGCTGGTCCGGCTCCAACGCCTCGTGGCGGAAAACAGGAAGTTGTAGGCGCTCTTTGGCCGAAAGCAATAAAGAGAAACGTGGGGTCGCAAGTGACGTAAGTGAGAAATGAGGAGACAGGTCAGCATCACGTTGACCCCGGATGCCAAAGCCACGCCCATCGCTCCACAACGAGCTCTGTTCCTGCGGGCAGCGTGGACGTGGCGAAGGGTCACCTGTCCCCTCCGCTGCCACATCTAAATCCTCGACACGGAACTAAAAGCCTTCGTCAGAGCAACTGGTGGAGAGAAACAATTAAAGCCAAAGAAACCATCGAGGCACCCCGCGGGCTGGGGAGACGGCCCGTTTTGCGAGGTGAAGGCGTGAGTGTTCCCTGGACTGGGGACGGCACCCTTCCCGCTGGGCTCGAGAGAACTGTTTCCCCGCTGGAAGGCGACAGTGTCCTGCCCGTCGCGAGGGTTTGCCAACACTGCGACCGGGTGAGAACGCTTCCATACTTAGTGTTTTTAAAAATTTTTTAAATCAAACCACCAAAAGAACCTCTGTGACCGACCTAAATTGTACTAAACCCTGAAGAAGTGAGCAGGCGCTGGGGGTTTCCACGCCAAACATCGAGGGAGTTTGGTGTTTGTTGCGCGCGTGCGTGTGCACACACACACACACACACACACACGGACCTCAGTCTAGAGCCTTCATCCTTTCACGAACCTCATTTCAAACATCGTTTTCTCGCTTCTCTCTTAGGAACTGATTTTAGGAAATTGCCTATGAGCAAGCTGAGATCTGGGGGAGTCCGTGGGGCCCAGGACTCCGCTGTCTCCCATTCTCAGGAGGAAGAGAGGGAGGCCGTGCGTGGGAACGCGTCGCCCCCAGAGTGACATCCTGCTGATGGGGGCGGGGGCGCCTCTGGGCTCCTTCGAAGCCGCTGGTCCCCAGGTCCCACGCTCCCGCCCAGTGCCTCCGGGGATGCGTAGGGCCCAGTGACAGACGAGGCTGGCACGGAACGCTTACGATGACACGTCAAGTTCTGCCTAAGGGACACCTCTTTTCATCCTGACGGCAACAGGTGGCATTTCCCAGAATGCCAAAGGAGACGCCAGCGGCATCAGGAAGTGCGTACGGGCCGAGAGAACCCGGGGCACGCAGCCACGTGCCCCCGCCCCCCGGCTGGGACGCCACATCCTCCTCTGAGCAGAGAGGGCAACTGGCTTGTGATTGTCTTACGTCGCCGGGGCGTCGCCTGTGGGGGCCTCTGGGCAGCCCGGGCCCGGACCCTGGGGTGTCGCCTGTGGGGGGCTCTGGGCAGCCCGGGCCCGGACCCTGCTCGAGCCCTGTCCCACATATACACACGTGAGTGAGCCACTGACAAGGAAAGACCAGGGGCCACATCAGCATGAGGCCAGGACGGTTTGGACCGGATGAGGGTGTGAGGGAGGCGCGTCCCCGCTCTGAGCCATCGGCAGGGTGTGTCCCCAGACTAAGTGAGAGTTCGTCAAAGGTAAAGGTGGATTGCAACTTTTGAGAAACATTTTCTTTGGGTTTCCATTTATTGCCGTATTAGAGATATTAAAATCTCTGGCTAAAAAAAAAAAATGCTAAATATAAATTAAATAAATTAAAAAGGGAGTACGTGGGTGAAATAACGAAACAATCGAAGAAGGTTTAAACGTTTATTTCCATGTTAAAAATGACGCATTACCCTGTGGTTAGAATATATACCTTTATGCTGGAAAATGAAGTCACCTTATTTCTGAAATATTTCCAGAAGAAAAGAAAAAGGGAAGGAAAAAAAATCCAAACGTAATGAAGAGTGAGATCGAAACGTTCTGGCAGGTTCCCCCGACGATCCCAGCAGGCGCCTCGGCCTTCCCAGGCCGCGGTCCCGAGACGGCGCCCTCGGGGCGTGGGGTCCCGACGTGGTGCCCCCGCGGCGCAGACGCTGGGCGGAGGGCCTGCGCGGGTCCCGGCGGCAGATGCCACGCTGTCACCCCCACGCGCCGCCCGCCTCGTGTCTGAGCACCCACGCCACCCGCGTTGCAGCGCGACCTTCCCGCCCATCCCGTTCCTTTGCATGACAGGTGACAGGCGCTACGTCACACGCACAGCCTTTTGACCGAGGGGCTGGTCGCCTCGCCGGGCTCCTGAACAGCCTGTCACGTCGCCGACAGGGATCAGGGTGGAGAATGGAGGCCGTTCTTGAGCTGATGAGAGCAGAACCCACAACGGGACCTGTGAGATGGCATGGAACCGCCCTCCGCGGCCGCCGCCGCCGCCGGGCCGAGCATCCTCTGCCGACAGACGGGGCCGTCGCGCGGCCCGGCGTCCGGAAGGCGCCTTTGTAAACAGGTGGACGAGGCTGCTGAGCCAACCGCGTGGGGCAGACCCGACGGTCAGACGTGAGCGGGTGCGAGACGCCCGTCCACGGCCGGCTGGGCCGAACCGCAACCCGGGATTCTCCTGCGCCAATGTTCGCGACCAAACGCTCGGCCTGGGCTTCCCGGGTTATTAGCACCCGGGGACGCACCACGGCCCTGCGCACGGCAGAACAGCTGAACGTCCAGGATCCCGTCGCTGGGGCCCCGGAGCGGCCTGGGGCTCGCTAGGGCCGTTCTTCCGGGGGACGGTGCCGGGGGAAGCGCCGGTGTCTCCTCCTCTTGCTTTTCCCAGACGCTGCTCCGTGTGTTCAGACGCCGGTTCCTCCGGCGGCAGCCGCTCCCTGGCCTCTGCGGACGGCAGCACGGCAGGGCCAGGCGGTGTCTCGTCTCCACCGCTCTCGGTCGCCCGGGCCTCGTGGCGCATCCGAACTTCCGCCGCCCTTGGGGTTCACAGCCCGGTGTCCCCTTGAGGGGCGTGCTGCAGTCTGTCCCATAGGAGTCCAAGCGTCCGTCCTCCGGGGCAGGACGGGCTCTCCCAGAGTTTTGTCCTTCCCGTACAGACACCGATGTCCCGAGTCCCTCGGCCATAAACACCCGGGAAGTCCAGGCAAATGCATGGTCCACAGGAAACTGCATGTCGCGGCTTGATAGATCACGTCATTCCCCCCGTTCAGTTTAAACATCTGGGGTGCGGTTCCTGGAAGACGGGCCGACGGGACCCACGGCTTCTGGGCAGCAGGAAAGGCTTAGAGCGGGAGGAACGTCACGGAAATTCTGTGAGGCCACAGCGTGCCGCCAGCTGGCTCGGCACTGTTCCACACACACGTGCGTGTGCACACACGGGTACACGCGTGTACGCGTGCACATACGCGTGTGCACTCTACGGTAACAGGACCCTCCTCCACTGCCTTGCACTTGACCTTTACGGAGTTTCAACGTCAACGAACGGAAGTGGCCATCCACGGCCCGGCCACGTGGTGCCCCCTCCCTCTCCCCAGGAGGCATCTTCAGGACAGCGGGCAGCTCCCAGCACGCACGGCCCACTGCGCCCCGTTTGCTTCTAGGGCTGCGTCAAGTGCTAATGTGGATGCTCCTTGATAACGTGACAGTGGTGGCTTCGCCATTCCCTCCGAAATTCTACCTCGAAGTGTCCCTCGACCCGCGGGAGGCGGCTGTGCGTGTGACGGAGGCTCGCCCCTGCGTTGGTCGGGGTCCCTCCGCTTCAGGAACGTTTCTCTTGGCCGTGAACTGCCCTCTGGCATACTCGGGGGTTCTGATCTACCTCCCACTGAGGCCGTTGAAGAGCGGTGACAGTCCCCTTTGCTCCCTGAGCGGCCCGTCCCGCGAGGTGTCAGCCGCCTCCCTGCAAACTCCTTTGGGAGCTAAGGCCTGGGTCTCCTAGCAAAACGGAAAGGTGTTTGGGATTTCATCGGCTTCAGCTCCCAACCCGCACTTCGAACACAGAACAGCAGGCTCGGGAGGCCAGGCCGGCGTCGGGGGTCACGTCTGCACCGGAGGCCTGAGGGCGAGAGCCAGGGGCAGAGCCCGCGGCTGCCGCGTCACCGTGGAAGGGGCTGGGCTGTCACGTCCCCGAGCACAGACACCGGCAAGGGGACCGGCCGCCGCCTCTCTTCTGAGGAGCTCCGTCATCCGTGCCAAGGACCCGCCTCCGGTACCTCCTGCCCGTCCCTGCTACCTGGGCCTTTACGATCCCGTTCCTTGGAGATGCAGGTGGCTCAGGGGAGCCGGAAACGAGGCATCCCGGGCCCGAGTCCATTGTTCCGACTGTCCCGTCACGGTAACAACGCGGTCGGGGATTCCCGATCTGAAACTCTTGCTTTGCTTGAGGCCAATTTTCACGTTGTTCTTCGAAAGGCATTTTTTAAATTTAAAATTTATGCAGGAATCATACTTCCCCCCCCACTCTGATTTTCCAATACCTCTGGTTTTTCATCATAACTGCTTCCTGAGCTCCGAAATGGCTGTTTTTGTGAATTTTGGAGGGGGACCCATTGTTTTTCTCCGTCGGCGCACACACGGTGCGGCTTTAGCTCTGCCAGGCATGACTGAAGATATTTTAAATTTTTTTAGGGGGTGGAATCATTTTATGGATGGATTTCTATATATTGCTAACTTGAAACATTACCCTACTTTTTAAAAAAAATTATTTCTTGTTCTTGTAACATGGAACGTTTGAGCTGAAGTTATTTCCTACGCAATTTCCTTTGCATGTACAGCAACTTTACATTTAGATTTCGGTTTGGATAATAAATCGTGTTGACCACAAAACACTTGTATAAATACAGCTATTTTGAGGTTCTTTTTTTTTTTTTTTTTTTTTTGGCCCCAGAAATGCACTTCAAGAGTTCCCCCACGAATCTTCAACACACAGAAGGTAAGATAAACGTCTGCGGGCCACGCCTCTCCTCCGGCGTTTGCGAGCTCACGTAGAGAACTGAGAAGCGACGGCCCTCTCTCACAGTCGATGAGGATTCGACGGAAGGTCCCGTGTCCCAGTCTGATACAAGAAAACTTGACAACGAAAAGGAGGACGGACGCGTGGGCACCAGCTCCTCAGGTGCGGCCCCTAAGTGACCAGGCCGGGGGTGAGGGGGCACCTGGGAGCCGGACGTCCACGCAGACCCTCAGGAAAGGACGCAACGTAGCCAGCCTCGCGGAAGGCGAACAGGGAACGACATGGCGTGACTAAAACTCACGTGAATCAAACAGAGAAAAAAGGGACGTTTCTCTTCCTCGTGCTTCGAGGAGAACTTCGGAGGCCAAATGAACGGGCAGGTGGTGATGTCCGTGAGGTCAACGAGCCGCGCTTGCCACAGAGCAGGGCGGCCATGCTCGGCGTCTGTCACGTGCATCCCGCCTCCGGCCACGGGCGAGAAACGTCCGCTGTGCTTTAAAAGATCTGGAAGTAGAAAAACCAATACCAGGCCTGTAATCCCACCCGGCCGTCGGTCGCGAGGTGACTCACGGCGTCCGCGGGGTCGGATTCGTCCTGTTTGAGCGAAGCTGGTCCCGGGCAGCAGGGAAAGCTGTCGTCGCAGGTCTCCTCCGGGCACCTACGGGCGGCTGCTTGAGAGACGGTTCCTGGCTTCACACCCAGCCGCTGCAGCTCTCCAGACTCGGCTACCTGCTGAGGACGGGGTCCCCCCGGACCGCGACGTCACCCCCTATCGCTGGCCAAACGCGCTGCTCCAACCACCGCAAAAACAGAAGGCATAAAGGTGAATAGGAACGCGGGAAAGGAGCCTACATCTGCTCCTGCAGCCTCTCCACGTAGTCCCTGAAGTCCGGGGGCCCCCCGAGCCCCAGGTCCTGGCAGACCCACTTGATGTTGTCGTCGCTGTCAAACAGGATGGAGTTGGTGTACGGGCCGCCGTCCTCCGGGAGGATGGTGGTGTAGGAGGTGAACTTGACCCTCTTCCTCTTCGGGCCCGACGGGGTCACGGGATCGTTTTTGATTTCTTTCTCGTAGACGTAGTCGGGTCTGAGCAGCTGGCTGTGGAAAGCCTTCTGGGAGCTGCCATTCAGAAGGAAGTTCCTCTCCTCGAAGGGCAGCCCCCGGTCCGCCGTGGCCGAGCCCTCGTCCGCCGCGACGCCGATGGCCACGTTGTTCTCCAGCAGCTCCACCTCGTTCCCGAGCCAGACCCAGTCGTGGGAGTGCGGGAGGTGGCCCTGCTCGCTGACAGCCAGCCTCTTGTGTCTGTACTTCCACGCGAAGGCCACGCAGTTGAGCAGGAAGACCAGGATGGCCAGGCAGAAGACGCAGAGCAGCGCGTACATGCCGATCTCCAGGTCGCTGAGCCCCCGCGAGCTCACGGCCAGCTCCCCGGGGGCCTTGGGTTCCGGCAGCCTCCCCGGGGCGGGGAGGCTCGTGACGGCGTCCGGGCCTCGCTTCGCGTCCTTTCTCTCCGCGGGAGCCCGCGGGGTGGTGCCGCGGCCGGCACTGTCCTCGCGGCCGGCAGAGGCGCCGTGCTGGGACAGTCCCTGCACCGCTCTGTCCCGGCCCCCTTCCCGCTCGATGGCGTTGCTGAGGTGGTCTGCGTGTTCCCGGCCCACGCCCTCGATGTCGTTGGTGCCTCCCAGGCGTCTATCCGCGCCGGCCGCGAAGCTGACCTTGACGTGGCCCTTCCCCACGGCGAGAACGCTCTTCCTCTTGGTCTTCTGGCAAAGCCCACTGATCACCAGCTCTACTTTGATCAAGGGCCCCTGCCCTTCGCCCTCTGCGACCACGACCGGCCACGCGGCCTGCAGGTTGGCCTGCACGGACACCACCATCTCGTCCAGCGACGAGACGGAAATGGAGAAATCCTTGGGGTCGTAAATGTCTAACGGCGTCACCGAGCCGTCGCTGAACAAAATCCAGGAGCTGACTATCGCCTCCTGAGAGAAACGAAAGCAGAGTGTCACGTTATCATCAGGCTCCCTCGGACCGGCGAAGGGAAACGCAATTTCCTACGTAATGTTACTTAAGGGCATAAACCGAGAAAAAGAAGCTCCAACATGTTATCGCTCCGAGCATCTCTCAGTGAGCCCTGCACAGGCGGCTGCCCCTGATGTGGAGAACAAATAACACGCTCTCGTGAGTGCATCAAAGCATACCTTAATTTATCGCATGCAGTACAGCAGAATTTTGACTTTGACCTTTCTGAAAACGTTTTGAAAGATGAGGCCACTGATCTGAATCAAATTCAGGTGCAACTTGTCATCAGCCTAATGCTCCGGATAATACCTCTCTGCACGTTTTTTATCAGGAAACCGGCACGGATGAAGCAAAACACACGCTGGCCGCAAGTGTGTGTGTGTGGGGGGGGGGCGTCCCACGCAACGGGCCGGCTCGGAAGGCACAGCGCCCGGCGTCGCTGCAGACGACCCACGGACGTCCGCGGCTGGCGGGGCATCGCAGAGGTGACGACAACTGTGACACACAGCAGCGGTCGGGCGTCTGTGAGAGCAGCGATGGAGCAGTTCCCAGGTGTGAAGACCCGCCCGCTCTGACACACGTGGAGCACCCTCTGGTCCCGATCTCGCACACACAAGGCTGCTCTAAAGCAGGTGGCACGTGGGTGCGTGGTCGCTGGGTAGAAGCTTATACAAGGATAATGTGTGCGAGCTGCTGAGCGCTTAGGGACAGAAGAGACTGGATGAGAAGCAGAAAGGAGCTTCCGGAATTGCAGCCCCAGCTCTGAGTGCATCTCTGAGGGAGAAGCGGTCTCACTGACCAGTGACTGAGGACCCCGGAACCTCACCTGCTGTGGGGCTCGAAGGACGTCCTGGGCGGTCACTGTCGAGACGATGGCTCTTCCGTCCGCCCTGTGAGGCTGCAGGGAAAGAGACAGGCCAGCCACCAGCTGCACGCCCAGGTCCGCGACGGTGACGCGGTCGTCCAGGACGACCACCGTCTTCTCGGCCAGGATGGAGTCAGAGAGAGGCGAGAGGACCTTTGGAGAAAGCGAGAGAGCTCCACTGGCCGCCCCACACGCCGTTTTAAAGTCCTCAGTGGATGCTTCCGGCCAAGCAGTTTCGGGCCGTCTAAGCCCGAAACTACCCCGGCTGAGCTACCCTTCGATGCCCCTTGCCCATCGAAGGAGCCGTGCAAACGTCTCCCTGGTCCCTTCCCTTTCCTGGGATTCACGCCGCAGTAACGGCGGCGTGTGTCCTGAGCAGACCTTGGTTTACTTTACAGGCAACGACTGAAAGTTGCCCGCGTTGGCACGAGGCCCCCAGGGATGGCGTGTTTCCCGCAATTAGCATTTGGGCATGAAAAGGGCGGAATTGTGGCGAGGCTCCCGAAGTGAGCCACACATAGCCACCTTCCCCGCGTGCGACCCTCCCAGCGGACACGGAAACGTTCACCGGGGGGACGGTAAGGGTGGCCGCCACCGCGTCATCACCGGGTAAACCGGGCGAGCAAAGCGGGAGAGGGGACCTTAACGCCCGAAGAAGCCGTTTGTCCTAATTCAGCCTCTAGGCTGGAAGCCGGATGAGACATGCAAAATACGACGTTTAATCCAGCTTCGTCGAAAATTAACTGCGAAAACACCTAAAACGGGACTTAATTAACAAAGAGCGGTAACATTTAACAGTTTTATTTAAAAATGTGCTGCGTCGTTTCTGCATAATCATCCTGTCAAACCTGGCTAGAAAATGACTTTGCTATTATGATAATAAAATAGAGAACATTGAACTGTGGATTTTTTTTGTTGTTATGTTTAGGGTAAATACAGGTTTGATTTTTTTTAAGCGCTGTCCACTGTTCAAAGAGTAATGTAGCTAAACGGTTAACCCTCAAGGCTAGAAAGACAAAACTAGCTTTCGCGCTGTGTACCATCGTCCATCAGTGATGTTTATAAAACAAGTAAACCATCATGCTGGGGGGGAAACTGCTCGCACTGTGTGTTTAGTTTAGCGGCGACTGGTACAAGGAATTCAGTGTTTTTTCTGAAATCTCTCTAAGGAGCAAAGCTTGAGTTTAGATGAGTCAAGGCGCGAACGCGGTGCGAACCGGTGCGAACGCAGTCGCACCGGGCGAACCCGTGACCCTTGCTCGCACACCTGCAGCGAAGGCCGGTGGGGGGGAGGGGAGGGGCGGGGCGCGGAGGGGCGGGGCTGGAGGCGGGGCGCGGAGGGGCGGGGCGGGGGGCGGGGCGCGCCGTGGAGGGAGCGCAGCCGCACCTGCACGGTGGTGATGCCCGGCTCCCGGCCCACCAGCGTCCTGCCGTGCAGCAGCTGCGCGATCCTGGGCTCCTCCACCTTCAGGAAGTCCGTCACGAGGTCGGTGATGTCGAACTGCCAGTCGGGGCCCAGCAGGTGGCGCGGCGGCCCGGCGGCGGGCGCGTCGGCGGCGAACTGCGTGAGCACGCGCACGGCGGCGTGCTGGTACTGCAGGGCGCAGCCGCGGCCGCGCCGCTCCTCGTCGTCCTCGTCCTCGCTGTCCCGCGTGGGCCTGCGCATGGCGCACGGGGCGCGTCACCGTGGTGCCGCCGCCGCCCAGACTCCGCGTGCGGCGCAGGGCGACGGGCGTGGTCCCCCCGCCCCGCCCCGGGGACACCTGCTCGTGTCCGCGCCCGCCCCCGTCCCATCCCCCGCACCCGCGATGCCGCCTGCACCTGCGATGCTGCCTGCTTGGCACCGGAGGGTGCATGTGGCCCGACCGGGTGGGGGTTCTTCATGGCCCCGTGCCCGGGAAACCCGCCTCCGCAGACCCCCTGGGGAGACGGCAGAACCCCGGTGTGGAGCGGGGGGCGGGCGGCCTGGGCCGGAAGGGCCGTGGGGGCCGGTCCTGCTCCTCCCCACAGGCCTTGGGCGAGGCGCTCGACCCCCCCCCCACCTGCTGTCATCGCAGCTCGGAAGCGGACATCAGGACGGCCGCCCCTGACCGTCCCCCGGGGTGCGTGAGGCTCAAGCAAATCACTTGAGGGCTATTCCAGAACCTTCCCGCAAGACAAACCCGCCCTGCGCCCTTCCATGAGGACTTTTGTGGCTGGGACCAGCCTGTGACGGTCGGTGGGTGGGAATTTGTGTCAGGAGAGAAAGGGGAAGCCACTCGCAGGCATCGAGTCAGGCCTACCTTGTGCGGGGAGCTGCTCGACACACCCAGGCCACCGTGAGAACGGACAGGTCGGCCGCACGCCACACGCCACACGCGGTCGGCTCATTTAACCCCCACAGAACCCGGAGGGGTGACGGGGTTTCATTGCCCGACCTTACCAGCAAGGAGGTCGGGGTACACAGAAGAGGGGGGACTTGGCCACTGTCGCTTGACTGGTCATTGAGACACGGGGCCTGAGCCCCGGCCGCTGGCCCCCGGTTTGTGACCTCTCCCTGCGCCTGGCTAACTCCATCCGTCACCACAGCCATGAAGCATGGCCCTGGTCTCACCTGGAGACACCAAGGCTCGGGGGGTCAGTGTGTGGCCGGGACAGCTGCTCGGGCGGACGCGGCTCGAGCCCCACTTGACTTCGGAGACCCAAAATGTCGCTCCCCCTCCCTGAGGGGTCTGAGAACCACGTGGAAAGTTACAGGAAAATGTTGGCCAGCACCGTAACGTAGCGACTTAAATTTCCCAAAGAGACAGGTGGCCATTCTTGCTGGTAAGGGAGGTGACGTCAGGGGCAGAGGGACGTAGCACTGGCTGATACGGTGGAAGGTCCCGCCCGTTTTACGTTTTCGTCCTTCTGAGTACATCACAGGGGGTGTCTGTTCGGGGGCTCCCACCAAGATGGGGGCCCCACCCCGGGGGCCGCAGACCCGCCGTCCTGTCTGAGAAACACCGCGCCCCGCTGGCTTCCTCACCTTCTGTTTGGGGCCACGGGGACCCTCCAGCCTTTGATCTGGCTCAGCTCCGTGTCCGAGATCTCGATCTGCAGGGGGAGCCTGGGGGCCCACACGGTGACCTCCAGCTGCGAGGTGAAGTGCTGGTGGGTGAAGTTCACGACCGTGTCCACCTTGCTCTTCATCTCCTTCCCATTCACGAAAACAGAGTCGCAGCGGTTGGACACCTGCGGGGAGGGGCCGGGGCCCCGAGATGCAGCAGCGGGGGAAACGCGGGTGACAGTGGCAGCTCACGGACCCCGGGGGCTGGGACTCGGGGGGGGGGGGGCAGGACAGCCGGGGCACGACTCGAGCAGAACGTAATTTGTGGGCACTGATTAGTGACAACTACTGACGGACGGACTCCAGGAAAACCATCTCGCGTTGCGAAAAACTGACAAATAAAACCGTAAACGTAATTTAACGGAGTTGCATAACCTTCGTTGCCTTTTTGTGTTTCTCTTTGCCTCACCTTTTTATGCACTCGAACCTCCACTAATCAAACGCCAGGCGAGACATATTTCACTCTGGCACCATATTTGAAGCAGCATGGAAAGTAGCCATACGTTACTTAAAAAAAAACCCCACTTTATTCAAGCCATAAAGAGGATCTTTTCTGAAAAACCAAGAGAGCCTTGCATTAGAGTAAAATCCTGATGGGAAAATACGAAACGCACTAAAGTGTAGATATAATTGTTTTGCATCATTAACGCATAATTTTGCAGGACGGAAGCCAGGATGGAGCGATTCACGGTGGGCTCGGCACGTGTGGCGCCTTTTAGACGTGCACATGCCGGCGGGTCACGGATTAGACCATCGAAGCCCCTGTTCCAGATAAACGAGTTAAGATGGCGATGACGTTCTCTTCCGTGCCATCGGGGAAGTGTCGATTATTTATCCGGGTGTGTGTCGGGGGGCAGCTGGGGCTAAGGGTCACTTCATGCGCAGAGGATGCAAAGTCAACAGTCAGTTCACCACAGAATCGCAGACTGCAGGGGGTCCACAACCTCACTTTACAGATGACGACCCTGAGGCCGGCGACGGGACGTAACTGGCTCGAGGTCGCACACTGCATTTGGGGTGACCCGCGGGCTGCCGGCAGGGGCCCCGCACTTGGCCCTGAGCGCCGCCAGGCAAGCGCCAGATGAGGACGCATTCTGGACCCCGTCCTCCTCTCCGCGTTTGCCCCTGCAGCCCAGGCCCCCCCGCCGCGCCCCGGACGCACCCGTCCACCGGCCTCCCGGTCAGAAGTGCCAGCGTCCAGCCCCACAGAGCGAACTTCCACGTTTGAGACAAATCACCCTCAGTCCCCACAACGGCACAGATGTGACTTTGCTCCCAGGAAGAGACGGAAGAGGGGAGTCCCCTTCACTGCAGAGAGAAGAACCGACCCACGGCTCCACCGATGGACCAGCGGTGAAGAAGACACCGCATACAGATCAGACAGAGACGCAGCTGGTATCGATGTACCTGTCGCCCTGGGTACACAGGGAAACAGCGCTCGGCCGTAGAAAAGGATGAACTCCTGCCCTCCGCAAGGACACGGGGGGGCCTAAGGGCATCGTACCGAATACGTCGGACACAGAAAGACAAATGCGGTATGATTTCATTTACACGTGGACTCTAAGGAACAAAATGAACAACGGAAAGAAACTCACGGATACAGAGAACAAATTGATGGTTGCCAAATGGGAGGGGGCGCAGGGGAACGGGGGGCGGGGGGGAGTGAAGGGATTTAGGGGTGTCAATTGGCAGTTATAAAAAGTCACCGGGGCGTGAGGGTGGCAGAGAACAGTCATGTTGCGATGACCGTGTGTGGCGTCGGGTGGGGACCAGACTCACGAGGCGATCGCTTTGCAAGGGGTGCACACGTCTAATCTCTGTGCGGTACCCCTGAAACTAATGCGGTATTGTTGTATGTCAGCTGCAATGAAAATATAATTTTTTTTAAAAAAAGGTCACGTCTTTAAAACCTCCATCACAAAAGGCGAGGCCGCGGCCTCTCCGCGCGCCGTGCCAGGCACAGCCCGGGCTCCCCGTCACGCCCGCCTCGCAATGTCACACGTCTCCAGGAGTCTGTGAGCAGAGTCGACCGAGGCCGCCCAGGAGGAAACGGGGCCGCGGGCGAGCCTGGGCCACGAGGCCCCGCGCGGGTGCCGGAGGGGGACGTGCGTCAGGCGCGTTCGCTGCGGAGCCCCTCCCCCGCCCTGTCGGAACCGGACGGTCCAGCGTCGTCTGCCCCGCAGGGCCAAGGGCGGCCACGCCGTGCTGTGTGTCAGGCGCTGGGACGGGTCAGCTACGAACCGGTGTGGTGGCTCGTCCGCAGGTCCGGGGAGAGGCAGCCGGGAGCAGCAGTTCGGCGCCCCGTCCTGAGGCCCGGAGGAGGCCCTTGTGACACCCTCCCCTCCCGACACCGGGATAAGTCGCTCCCCACCCTCCGGGCCCAGCCTCTGCCCCTGTGAGCCCCGCTCTGACGCCCGCCTGTTCTGCCTCGTGCAGGACTGAGACGAAGCTCAGAGACCCAGTGTATGCTGACACGATGTAAATTCTCTTTCCCCATCTGGAAAATAAGAATAAATCACTCATTCATTTAACGAATGTTTATTTAACGTCAACGAAGACCCAGGAGTGGTCCTCGGCGCTGTCCTGGGGGTGAAGCGATGTCCGGCGCCGCCCCTGCTCTGAGGGGCCGGCGGGCTCCCTGGAGACAGACAAGCAGGTGCACAGTATGAGGCCAGGAGCGAGCCGGGCCTGAGAGAAACGCGGAGGAGGGCGAGAACCAGGCCGCGAGGGCAGAGGGCGCGCTTCCCGATGGGGGGGCGGGGCGGCCTCTCTGGAGAGGCGACATGCGGGCAGAGACCCGCGCGCAGTGGGAGTGAGGAGTCCTGGGGACGCGCAGAGCTCTGCGGGCGGAGCGGACGGGAGGCGCGGAGGCCCCGGGCGGTGCGGGTCTTGCCCAAAGCCGCGGCCAGCGAGCACGAGGGTGGCCGAGGCGTCGGGCTGCGGGCCGCTGTGTGAGCAGCACGGGAAGCGCAGGGACTTCGGGCGCGAGAGGTGGCGGGATCGGACGGTCTCGACAGGACACCTCGGGCAGGGAGGGCGGACCAAGGGACCGTGTGCTGAGCGCGAAGGGGCTCAGGCCCGGCCGCGGGAGGCGGTCGGAGCGGTCAGACGCAGGGTGCACTCTGAAGGCGGCCCTGGGCAGCGTCAGCCGCTGGGGTGCGGGCGGGAGCCACGGAGGAGGACGCAAAGGGCACAGTGTCCCCCTGAGATAAGGGAGGGCCGCGGGGGGCGCACGAAAATTAACTCCAAACGTATCTGAGACCCAAATGTAAGAGCTAAAACTGTAAAACTATTAGGAGACACCGTCTGAGTTTTTGTGAACTCGGGTTAGGCAATTGTTTCTGAGGTACAATAGCAAAAGTATAATCCACAAAGAAAAAAAATTGATACATTGGACCTCATCAAAATTAAAAACTTCTACTCTTCAAAAGAGCCTATACATTGCGAAAAAACAAACCACAGACTGGAAGAAAATATCTTTAAATCACATAACTGATAAAGGACTTGTAACCAAAAGAACTCTCAAAAATCAATAATAAAAAGCAAATGACCAGGTTTTAAAAATGGACAAAAGATCCAAATGGCCACTTCACCAAAGATCTGTGGTGTGAAATGGCACGAAATTAAAACTAAAAAGCGTACTCGTATATACCTAATATAATGACTAAAAGTATAAGACTGATAACACCGAGTATCACCGGGTCAGGGAGGTGCTCGCAGACCCTGTCCATCGCACGTCCCTTAATATAACATGATACAGGGATACAGACTGGTCCGACCACTCGAGAAAACAGCGTGACGATGTCCTGAAACATCGAACACACACTCACCACAGGATCCAGCTGTTCTACGGCCGGAGAAACGAGAGCCGACGCCCAGGCAAAGACGTGCACGGTGCTCGCCGCAGCAGTGGCGGTGACAGCCCCCGGGTGAGGGACGGCCCCAGTGTCCATCGGCGAGGGCACACTGTGGGGTGCGCGCACGGCGGAGCCCCCCACGGCGATGGAAACTACGCACTCCTGATGCACACGACACACGTGACTCACACCGACTACGCGGCCCGGACGACGCCAGACAAAAAAAAACGCGCCTCCTCCGATTCCGTTTATGTAGAACTCCAGAAAACGACGCTCATGCTCGGTGACGAGATGAGCGTTCGCCGGGGCCGAGTGGCGAGGGCCGAGGGCCGAGGTGAGGCCCGACCAGGGGGCACAAAGAAGCTGGGGGTTAACGAGACGTTCGCTGTCCTGATCTTGGGGACACGCGATGGGCGACGTCCGTCTGCGGGCTTTGGGTGCGTTAGTGAGATGTCACTCGCCCCTCCGCAAAGCCGTGGCAAGGAAGACGGAAGCACGTGGACACCGTGCCTCGGTGCCCAGCCCACTGGTACCCGCGCCTGGTGCTCATGGCTAAGTGGTCCCGCGAGCTTCCGAGGGCTGTTTGAACGGCTTAAGTTTCTCCAGGGAACCCAGCGTATTAGATCATGCAGCTGACGCTTTCCGCCCTTCGGAGCCGCGTGGCGGGTGCGAACTGGGAACCGCACACCACGACATCGGCGGGGGCCCCTCCCCTCCCGCTAACGCCAGGGAAACCCGTCTGCAGGAAACTCGAGGTGCAGGTGCCATAGCCGACCCCGCTGGCCCCCGAGACGCGGTCCCAGACTCGAGACTCCGGGCGCCGACCATGGCCCCGGGCAGGGCCCGGACGGGACGAGCAGTGGACGGAGGGCGGGCAGCCCGGACGGCGGGAACGCGGGCGGCGTGGCTCGGCCCCAGGTTCCCCGCGCTCAGTGGAAACGGGCCCAGAACGTCCGTGCTTCGTTAGAGATGCAGAAGCGGAAATGACCGAGAGATCGACTCCGCGCTGGCGACTGGGGCAAAGGGCCGGGGAGGCCGCAGGGCCCGTCCCCTGTCAGCGGCCCGGGACGCGCCTCCCGCGAGGACGGAACCGTGAAAGTCCACGTCACCAGCACAAAGAAGGCCAGGATGCGGCAATCACAGCCAGGGTGCCGGACGGCTTGTTCTCAGCCGCCTGGCTCCTGCTGACAGGCGACGGGAAGGGAACTCGTGCCCACAAATAGGACAGCAGCGTTTCCTGCGGGACGTTTGCCAACCACTGCTAGCAGAGCGGGGACGAGCTTAACCCTCTCCGGGCCTCTCCACGTCTCCTGAGCAGGATGACGGCCCGGGGGGCGGGGGGGTGTCTCTCCGGAACCCGCTAGGCCCAACAGACGGCCCGGCACGGGGCTCAGGGCAGACGCACCTCCGAGGCCGCTGCCCCCTCCACCCGCCCCCGCCCCACCCGCCAGCAGCCCCCACGTCGCCCACCTGCCCCTACGCGCACGGCGCGGGGACGAGGGCCGCCTGGCGTGCCACCTCTGAGAGCGAAAAGTCTCCCCTAAAAGTCTGGATTCCCGGAAACGCCGGCCCTCACGGGGAGAAGACACAGGCTGGGGCCGGCATCCACCGCGCGGCGCAGTGAGTCTGGACGGGCCGACGTCGGCCCCAACCCCGCTGCGCACGGCTGCTCCAGCCGCCCTGCGCCTCCATCCCCTGAGCTGTGTGCGGGGGTGATGCCCGCAGGGCTGAACGCTGTCACGTGTCCGAAACCAGGGGACGGGGCCTGGCATGGCGGCCCTGTGGGCTTCAGCCGTGACTGCTCCTGCCGGCAGACCCTGGGGACAGGGACATGAGAAAGACACAGGCCCTGCCCTCGGGGGCAAGCACATGACCACGCACAGGACACACGCGCGTATCTGCACAGAGGTGGGGACCCCTGCGGGGCACGGACGGGCAGGAAGGCGGGGGCCACACAGCGGGGAGGGGGCCAGGCCGAGGAGGCAGCACGGCGGGGGCCGGAGAGCTGCGAGGCCTCGCAGAGGCCGGCGGAGAGCGGAGGAGGAGCGGAACCGAGCCGGCCCGGCCTCCGAATCCAGCTCCGCCCAAAGTCGCCATGGGCCCCGTAGCTGCACAAGCCAACACATTGCCCCTTTTTGGTGTAAGATGGCTGGATTTGGGTTTCTATGACTTGCAACCAAAAGAAAAAGCAAGGCCAAACTCAGGGACCCGGGACCTCCCCGCAGGCTGCTGGCCGCACCCCCCACCACGCCTGCCCAACAGGCATCTCCTACTCGGTGACGTCCACCCACATGTGGCTTTCTAAGGACCCTGTTCAGGGCACACCCGCACCCACCCGCGGTCTCTATAAATCCAACCACTCAAGGAAAATTGGGTCTCGTGGCCTTTACCCTAATGCCCCGGGGATGCTCTGCTCCGTGTCCCCCCCGGTGACATCGGGCTCCGCTGGGGGACGGCCCCACGCAGCGGCAGCAGAGCCTCTGCGCCGAGAGCACATCGCTGCCCGCCCTCGCCCGTCGCAGGCCGCGTCTGGAAACAAGACGTCCGCGGGTCCGAGCAGGCCGCGGAACCTCGACGCCCTCCCACGAGGCCTCCGGCATCTCATTATTGCGCGTCCGGCTGGCACCAGAAGGCTGGAGACTTAGTTACTGCAGCCAAAGGTCGGGGGGCACCCCGGCTGAGATCAGCATGCGCTTACACTCATTTCTCTCCGAGCGTGAATGAGGTGCTCCCCTGCTGACGACGAAGGACCGGCCTCCGTGGTTCCGGGAGACCACGGGTCATGAACGAGCGACCTAGTTGCCGACACACAAAAACGCGAGGCCGTCCCTTAGTCAGAAAGACAGGCCTTCAGAGACCGAATCGTAATTACAACACGGAAGTCGCCTTTTCTTCCTTCCTCCGAAGACATTTAAAGACACTCGGCCAAGAAAAGATGTTCCATTTTTCAATGCGGTAGGTGGCAGAAAGCCCCCCCGCCAAAGGTGGCCACATCCTAACCCTGAGAACCTCCGCATATGTTAGCCCACGTAGCAAGGTGGGCTGGATTGTGGCCCCCAAATGAGACGCCCGCATTCCGGCTCCTGGTCCCTGGGAAGGTGACCTTACTCAGAAACAGCGTCTTTGCAGATGTACACACGTTGAGGACCTTGAGAGTAGCCATTTTGGAATTAGGAGAGCCCCCAAATCCAGTGACGGGCGCCCTTGTAAGAGAGAAAGGCCACACCGCACAGAGACGCCTGGGCAAGACCGTGTGCAGACAGGGGCAGAGGTCAGAGCGACGGCCGCAAGCCAACGAAAAGAGCCGGCCAGTCGGCTACGAGAAAACAGACGGACACCCTGAATCTCGTGAATAAAACAGGCGGACCCCCTGAATCTGGTGATTCAGACGGACCCCAGTGAAGGACGTGAGGGCCCCGCGGGCTGGCTCCTGGCTGAATCGGGGGTCGCGGCGGATTCGGGGCCCCGCAGAAGCGTCCCCCGCCCGGGTTTCCCGCGCCGTGGCCTGTACCCCCCGGTGACTCTCAGGTTAGGCGGCAGGGGGAGGGACATCTTTTTAACTTCGCAGTCATCCATTGTAATCTACAGTAATAGGAAAAAAGGACGTCGAGCTCGCGGGTTGTACTGTCTCATGATGAAGCTCAATTAGGACTTCAGCGTTTGAAAAAGCGCGGCATTTGAGGAGAAGTAGGGCGTAGGCAGCACTGCCTGGCACGGGACGTCAGCAGCGACCGCGGGGGCTGCCGTCGGGCCCTGTCGTCCCAAGAGAAAAAGCAGGGGAAGAAAATGCTGTTGCTCGAGACGAGGGGCGGGGTCCCCACCGGGGGCAGGAGGCGGAGCACCAGCCTCTCCCGGGACAGGGGGGCCCCAGCGGGACTCGGGGGGCTGGGGCGACGCCCGTCGTACCTTGATGACGTCCTCGTCGACAGACCGGCACTCCACGGACTCCAGCACGTCGACCACCGAGCCGTCCTCCTCAACGCCCACCACCCTGACGGGCACCGAGACGGCCTTTCCAGTGACGATGGCTGTGTTCAGGATCTCCGTGTCCTACACAGACGAGAAGGGGGCACGTGTCAGCAGGCAGGCGCCCCAGCGGCCGCAGGAGGGGTCCCCAACCCCACCTTGCACCCCGACACCTGCTCCGCACCTCAACCGTCTGCGTCCACCCTGCCCGCGCCCACCCTGCCCGCGCCCACCCTGTGCCCACCCTGTCCGTGCCCACCCTGTGCCCACCCTGTCCGCGCCCACCCTGCCCGCACCCACCCTGCGCCCACCCTGCCTGCGCCCACCCTGCCCGCGCCCACCCTGCCCGCGCCCACCCTGTCCGCGCCCACCCTGTCTGCACCCGCGGCGCATCTCGCACAGGCCCGAGAATTGTTTTCAATCTCTGGGCTCGAGGCTCAGGGGGCGAGCGGCGGCCTTATCAGCACAGCGGCCACACCTTCGTTTTAGCTTCAAATTTAGAAAGGCGCCAGCAGGGGTGGCGGAGGGCCGGCGGCGGAGCGGAGCGAGCCAGCACGCCGGCCCCCGCGCCCCGAGCAGCCCGAGACGCCCTCCGGCCCGGGGGCCTTACACGCCGACACCATGTTAGTTTCTGGCCTCCCCCGGTCACCCCTCAGCGTTCCGTAGGTCCCGTCCTCACAAATGACCTCCAATCTGTCCACCCTGCTACCCCTGCCCCCTGGGCAATGCCCCCCTCGGTCTGAGACCGGCTCGGCCGCTGTCTCGGTGAGGGCCGTGTGGTCCCGCACCCACGGGAGCCCGGAGGCCGGTGGGACGACCAGGCGTCCGCATAACCGAGGTCCTGGAGGCGCGTGGCCGCCGCCTCGGGTCCGGGGGCCCCGCGAGGGCAGGGCCGCGTCTCTGCAGCGCCCTCGGCCACTCCCTCAGGTCCCGAGACGGCGCCCCTCATGCCAGCCGTCACGCCCACCGTCCGAGCGGGGAGGAGGCGGAGGGGGAGGGGCGCACCCACTGCGCCTCGTCCCCGGGAAAACCAGAGCTCGCCGCGTGGCCAGCCCGCGGCTCTACGGGGCCGCTGGCCGCGGGGGAGGGGCGGGGAGCAGCTCTGTTCACTCCACCCCCAGCGACGGCCAAGGGTGCCCCCCCCCCGTGCCGGGGTCCCCGCCTGGAGTAAGGGGGCTCGTGAAAGCACGGCAACTTTCTGAAGAGTTAACGACCATCTACATACACGGCCCGGGCGCTACGGGGACGGACCGGGCAGTGACGGCTCCACAACGACCACCATCCCGGAGCCGCCTTGAAACGCCCGCCAAAGGGGTGTGCTCGCGAGGCACCACGCAGGCTCAGAACGGCTCTGGGGCACAGGCCACTTCCACGTGTGACCGGGGAGGAGGAGTGGCCCAGGGAAGCCGGGGACCACTGGGGTACGCAGCTTGGCCACGGGGCCCCGCGGGGACGGCCCGCAGCGGAGAGGACCTCGCACGCTCCCGTCACGGCCGGAGTCCGCGTCCCCGCGCAGGCGCCCAGACGGTCCCACCCGGTGCCCCGCACGGGCCCCTCGGCCCCACCCCCCGCCCGGACGACATAAGACGGAGGGTCAAACGCTAATAACTGTGGTCGGCGGTAGGGTTCCGGCGCCGACTTCATCAGGAGCTTTCGATGAAGAAGAACGATGAGGTGCCATTTTCTGACGCGTGTCCTTCCCCGGGAACGGAACCTCGGGGAGATGATCCGCAGGACAGGACGCCCGGCCACGTTCCCGAGGGTTCTCGTCGCGCGTGTTTAAGGTGCAGGGGGACAGGAAGCGGGCAGCGGTCGCGTGCGTGCGGAGCACGGGGGCCGCGTCCCGGTGCCACACCGAATCGCTGGATTCGCGGCGTCGAGCCACCGAGGGCGACGGCCTGCGCCTCCTGGGCGACGGGCAGGCGCCGCCTCCGCCGGCCGAGCATCCCCGGACGCGAGACGGCCTCCCTCCTGCCTTTCGTGTTTCCATTGGGGGTCGGCCCCACTCTGCTACCGGTAACCGCGGCTTGGGTGGTGCCACCCCAGGCCACCAGACCGGGCTGCACGGCTAAGCAAAGGAGCCGAACGTGGCCACCGAGACACTGCAGACAGACTCGCGCGAAGCCTGAACAGAGGACGCCGGAGACCAGCCGAGCTGACGATGGCCGGCGAGGGATTCTGGTTCCTGAATCGGGCCACGTCTGCGTCCGTTGGCTTCGGAACTTCAGATCTATAAAAGGAACTGTAACTTAAATTTTAATTGTTTTTTTTTTGGGGGGGGGAGGTCAGTTGACCCAAACTCTTAACTAATCTCATGAGATCAGGCAACACTCTAGGCTCTAGGGGAAGAGAAAAGATTAAAGTAAACATCAACGTCTACCCTGTGGAAGCTCACAGCCTTCGAAGGGGACACTTTGATAATTTCTCCAGACTGAGTTTCAAGGTAGGCGACTTCATTTTCCATAACAACCAATCAAAATGGATCCGAACTAGCGCTTTTATTTCAACCACCTTTGCCACCGTGTTCCCAGGGGTGGCTCGGATTGTGCAACCAGTGTCCCTCAAAAAGAAAAAAAAAATCCTCGGGGCGTTTCCTACCCGCCTCTGGCGCAGTAAAGCAATTTCTCATGTTAAACAGCACATCGTAATCATCCCCTGGTGCCGGCGGCGGCTCGGAATTCGCCATCGATCAGAGAGCAGGTCTAATTCCGCCCGTTTATGCCAGCTCTGGGCTTTACGCCTTGAACCCCTATTTATGCTCCTTCTCGGAGACGAGTTTCCATCACCGTGCATGTCGGCCGGTGTCAGGGACGTGGCCGGGCGAGGACGCCCCAAACCGCCCTTCGCCATGAGAGCAACGAGAAAACTACCCCCCCCCAAAAAAAAAGAAAAGAGAAAAGAGAAGGTCAAAATCAACTTTTTCACAATTCTGCAAATGCGACAAAGCCCTGTGCAAGCAGGAGAGCGCTTACGCAAGAAAAAAGCTGAATCTTAGTGCAGACAGAGAATCCCGTGGCGTTTCACGCTGACTGGCTCCCATTCCCGACTCCCCAGTTCCGTAGCAGCTTTGAGAAGCAACAGCTCGCCTTCGCGGTGGCCGCCGCGGAGGGTGGGGCGGGGCTGGTCGTCTTCCCAGACGCCACTCCTAAGGGCCGGCCTCTATCCGACTCGTCCGGGGGCTCCCTGGAAGACCCCACTGGCAAGGCTGCGCCCTCCACGCTCTCGGAGACGCTGGGCGCCGGTGTCTCTGCTCGTCTCTCCTTTCGGCCATGCGAATTTTTGCTTCACGTGGTTTGAAGCTTTGCTGTTGGGTGCCGACAGCCTCAGAGGGGGCCGGAGTGTGGAGACGACCCCGCGACCCCCGTCGGACAACAGAGGTGCAGGCTCCGGACGAAGCTTCAAGCGCTGCCCCCTTCTGTCGTGAACTAGCCCGTCGCCCCGCCCTCCCCTGGGACTTGGGCCCTCCAAGTGCGCAGAGGGGAGAGTCTAATGGGAGAGGGGGGGCTGCTCTGCCTCAAAAGACCGTGGTGGGTGAGAAAGTCGCCTCCATTTCTTACGGCCCCGCGATCGCTTAGACGCCTCGGGTACCCTCCCTCCCTCACAAACACTAAGTTAAACACGGCCGAGGATGTGTTGACATGTGTTTAATAACATCGAGACGGCTTTTTAAGGAATCAAAGCCAAATTTCTTTAAAAGAGAGACTCTTCCTACGATGGTAAACAGTGGACGCTATTTTGACACTTCGGCATCGCAGAGAAGCGGACGGCACTGGACCTTGTTAGAGGGCCAGGAAACCGGCCGCTCCGCCCGCAGCCGCGGTGCCGAAAGCGCCAAGAACGACGATGCTCGGAGGTGACGCGGTGGACGCGCTCTGCGCTGCCGACGTGGCCGGAGCCTTTACCCTGAACAGCCGCACCCCTGACCCTCCGGTCCAAATGATAAGGGTCTCTATGAAGTCTTTCTTCATTGTTTAAAGACTTAAACGCATATGTTTAAAAGAAGTTTTCTGTAACATTAATGAAAAGGGTCAGTCAGTATTACTTGCCAGAAATGAAAAATAACTTACAACTAGGCATGCGGGCAGCCCTCGCTTGGCAAGTTTCCAGTGCACACGGGTTTTGGTCACCACCGTTTGCCCGAATGACACCCATCTCCTCCACAGCACGGCCCCGCCGTCGCCGCGGCGACCTGCTGCCCGGAAGCGCGCGAAGCACACACCTCTCGCTGCTCTTCGGAGGTGCGGGCTCTCGGCCTGCAGACCGCCGCGAGAACCACCAGCCGCAGCCCTGCGAGGCGGCTCGCGCTCGGGCAGCGGGCTTGTGACTGCGCTGGCCCCTCGTCGCCCAGTCGTGAAACCACCCGCCGAAGGCGACGGCCGGAGGACGGAAACGGCCGACGAGGACGCGAGTACCGCGGAGAGACGGAAAGGGGCGACGCTGGACGCAGACTCAACTGCCACGCGAGCGCGTCCCGGAGGAGCCGCCGCCCGGGGACACACGCCCCAGCCCGGCCCGGGAGACGACGGCCCCGCGGCCGGGGGGCCTTGCCGCCGAAGCGCTGTCCGGCACGCAGCAGCAAGGCGGCCGGGCTGAGCCGCCGAAGCCGCCCCGAGGGGCCGGCCCCCCGCGCTGCTCCACAACGCCGAGAATGCGAAGGGAGAAACGCCCGAAGCCGATTCGGCGCCCAGAGCGCACGTGGCCGGCGGACGCGGGAAGCCCCGGTCTCAGCACCCGCGCACCCCGAGTCGGGCCTGCTCGCGCTGGACGCTTTGAAATAAAAACAAGAAAGCCTTTCGAGAAAAGGAAGCCACACACAGGCGCCCGGCCTCGGGCCTCGGGGTCGCAGTGGTGTTGGTTCAGGGAGGCGACGCCTTTCCAGGCCGCCAGGTGCCAGGTGCCAGGTGCCGGGTGCCAGGCCGCCAGGTGCCAGGTGCCAGGTGCCGGGTGCCAGGCGCCAGGTGCTGTGCCGAGCACAGGGCGGGGCTTCAGGAGGGAGCCCCCAGTTCTCACACCTGGGGACACGGGAAGCCCAGGTGAGCAAAGCGCTTGATGAGCAGTCACCTGGGGAGCGGCTGCGCCAGGGCAGGTGTTCAGGGAGCCCTCTGGGGGAGGGGCGCGCAGGGCCAGTGCGGCCACAGCTGGTCTGTGAGCGCCATCTAGTGGCACCCCGGGGACTGTCGCCACGAGTCCCTCTGTCAGAAAAGGAAGCTGGACGGAGCCCGTGGGAAACGCCGTCTTGGCCCCTGGACCCGCAGAACATGACCTGACTCGTAAAGACAGTCTCGGCCCGTGTAATTAGCTAACATGAAGCCACAGTGGACGGGACGGGTTCCAAGTCCGATGACTGGCGACCTCGTGAGGCAAGGACGTGGAGCCAGACACACACACAGCCCCACGGCGACGGGGCGCAGAGCGGAGGCAGCGGGGAGCCCCCAGGAGCCGCGAGGGGCAGGGAGGCCCCGGAGCCCCCGAGGGACGCAGCCCAGGAGGATCGGCTCCAGGGCTGTGAGCCGTCCGGTGGGCGGGACATGGCGAGGCAACCCCGGGGGACTGGAACGGCACCCGGAGCAGACCGCGGCCTGGCCACCCTCCCCAGCGCCGCGTCCACACGGCAGGGCTCCTGCTCGCTGCCGTGGGCCACGCGATATGAAACCCGCTTTCCACCCCAAAGCTGATGGAGCTTTACGGGACGCACCAGCGTGGTAGCCAGAGGAAGCGAAGGAGGGAGAGAGGGAGAGAGAAATGGAAACTACCCAAATACTCCACAGTAGGTAAAAATTTAAAAATAAAGTTGTTTCAAAAACACCATGGAGCAGCGCGCCGCAGGACGCCACAGAGCAGTGTTCTCTGCTTCGCGAACGAGGCGGCGCTACGCGAGGGCGGCGAAGCCTCCGGGACCCGGGGACCGTGACCACTGCTCGCGACACAGGGCGCCTCGTCCCCCACGCGGCCGCGGCGTGCGTCTCCCGCGGCCTCGCCCGGGCAAACGGATGTGGACAGTGAACAGGACGAAGCGATGACCCGCCGTCCGCGGCGGCCAAGGGGTCCGGGTCTCGCTGGCCGTCCCCTCGGCTGACCCTCGGCCGAGCCCTCGGCGGAGCCCGCGTGCCCAGTGGCCCAGAAACGCGCCGAGGCGGTCACTGTTTGAGTCCAGCCTCGGCGAAGGAGGACGTGTCTGTCATCGCCTGGGCTTTTTTGTGTGTTAAGAGCTGGACCGAACGGTGGCCGCGGCCTAAGCTCCAAGCCGCCCACGGAATAAAGCTCAGAGCCCGATGCAGAGAAGGGACGGGGCAAGGGGCACGCGGAGGGACAAGGATGCGGGACTCGGGCGGGGGGGGAGGGGAGGGGGAGGGGGAAGGGGAGGGGAGGGGAGAGAGGGGAGGGGGGAGGGGAGGGGCAGCAGAGACCGCGTGTGGATCAGAGTGAGGAGCCGACGCGGAGCACGGCGATGAGCCCCCGGGCGTGACGCCCCTCCTGGGAGACGCCCCGTTCCCAAGGTGCAGGTCCCGGAGTCTCTGACCATCTGTTCTGCCCTGCTGGGCGTGGAGGTGTGACTCACAAATGCTTTCCGAGGCCTCGCGGCCTCCGCTCCAGACGGGCGTCAACCCTGCCCCACCCCTTTGCACTCACCGGAAAGTGATGAATCCATCGCACGGTGTGCGCTAAGTGGCTGACCGGCTGGCCGGCCGGCCTGGTGGACAGAGGGACATGGACGGCATGTCGCAGCTGCCCAGCCCCTCGCAAGCCCCCCGCCCGGACTCCTGCATCGGCTCCCACGCCTGGGCCACCCCCCGGCTCTACCAGGCGTCCCCCCAGAGCTGCACACGGCCCCGTGCAAGGAGAGGCTGGTTTGCTCCCCGGGAGGTGTGGGCATCGCCCCGCCCTGCTCAGGGCCACACAGCTCGGCAGCGAAGTTCCAAAGCCTGAGGCCGGGCCGAGTCTCCGGACAGCGGGGTGGAGCCCGCGTCTTGTCTGTGTGCAAGAAATCTAGCGCCACCCGCCCAGGCAGATGTGTCCGGGGTCAGGTGCCACTGAGGGGCGGGCCAGTCCCCTAGAGGCCGTCCACTGTGCGCGCAGGGGGCACAGCCCCCCCCCCGGGCCAGCCTTCGGCGGTTCCGGGGTCCGAAAGCAGCCGAAAGGACAGATGAAATAAACCACCGACTCTGGTCCCGCTGCAAACTTGGCTAACGAACGACTCAGGGCCCCTGGAGGCCCTTCAGAGCCACGCGCCACGGCATCCGAGAGTCACAGCGTCCATGGGGCACTGTCCCGCCAATGGGAACTACAACCAGGTGCAAGATGCTGCCCCGCGCAAAGGCCAGCGTCCGGGCAGGCGCTGACCGGGACGCACACAGCCGGACCCCGAGAGAGGCGAGGTGCTCGGACAGCACCGGGGGGGAGGGGGAGGGTGGCGAGCGAGGGCGGCGGAGAACGACGCCCCCCACGGCCCGCGCAGGCCGCACCCCACTCGCAGCGCGGTGTCCGGGCACCGGCCACCCAGGATCGGCGACACGAGACGAGCCGCCCGGGCAGGGCCGGCCACGCGGAGGGGCGGTCGGGGCCGGCCAGTGCCTCGGCCACCCCGGTGCCCGCCTCCTGCTCGGCCGGGCTCACGCTCCCGTGGGGGCTTTGCCAGCACCTCCCCGACCCCCGTCCGGTGCCGTCCGCACCACGTGCCCGTGAGAGGGGGGCCCGGGGCCCTGCTGGGCAACGCCAGCTGCAGAAGCTCCAGGGGGCTGCGGTGCGCGTCGAGTGCGCGGAGCCAACACGCGGCCGGGTCCTCCGGGGTCCGCGTCCAGGGCCAGCGCGGAGCCAACACGCGGCCGGGTCCTCCGGGGTCCGCGTCCAGGGCCAGCGCGGAGCCAACATGCAGCCGGGTCCTCCGGGGTCCGCGTCCAGGGCCGGCCTCAGCCGGAGCTCAGCGGGTCCGGAGAGCCGACTGCGGAGCACCGGGAAAAGGGGGTGCAGGCAGCCGCGTGCCGCCCAGATCCGCACCCGTCCGTCTCTGCCCCGCCCGCCACACCGCGGCCGCCCCCACCCCGAACGCAGGTCACCTCTCCATCCGTCTGAACTCCGGGAGCCGGGAGACCCCGCTAGCTTGGGTTAACACACGGATTCGTTCATCCCTTAAAAAACGTTAACTAACTGTCCCAGGCACAGACCCGGGTGCTGGGGACGGCAACGTGGACAGACCTGAGCAGAGCCCTGCTCGCTGCCCACGCCTTCCAGGGGGGAAGACAGACGACACCCCCGAAACCTCGGCCACGGGGGCCACCTGCAGAGAAGGCAAACCAGGGTGCGACATTTCCCCGGAGCCCGCTCCTCACCATCGCGAGGGGCACGATGCCCACGAAGCTCGTCTGGCTGACGAAGATCTCGGCGGCCACCGGCTCGCTCGCGGAAGCCTCCGCTGGGTACTCCACCTGCCACGTGACCTGCTGGGCCCCGGCCAGGCCGCTGCTGTTGTCCACGCCGAAGTCCACTTGTAAGATCTCAGAGAGAGAGCCGTTCGCTCTGGAAAACAAACACACGTTAAGGCTTAGAACCTGAGGCTCCATGGAAAGTCCCGAACGCGGCACATGGCCGCATTCTTCCTGGTCAGGCGGAAGGATGGCGGCCGAGCTCAGCGAGTCCCACGGCAGTGTGCGGCTGTGGAACCCCGCACCGCGCCCTGCACAAACATGGACGTGAAGTGGATCAAAGGCCTGAGCGTAAGCGCTGGAGGAGAGTGTAGGCGCCGACCTCGTGGCCCCGGCGCGGGCAACGCCTTCTCAGACACGGCGTCAAAACCACACACACACACAAGGCGCGTCGAGCTTCGGCAAAAGCCAAAGCTGTGGAGCTTCAAAGGAAACCATCGAAGAAATGCAAAGAGCCCGCGGGGCAGGGGGGAAGACCTCCGCTGAAAGACGAGCGTCCAGAACGTGTACAGAACTTTACGGCTCAACGATTAAAATAAAATATATAATCGGGCAACGTATTTGAATAGATGTTTCTCCAAAGAAGTTACGCCAATGGCAAATTTGTACAGAATTATGCTCAAATTCATCACTCATTCAGAAGATGCAAATCTGAACCATAATGAGATCTCACTTCAAAACATTGGGATGGTTATAATAAAATAATAATAATAAAAAAGACAGACCAAAATACATAGTCAAGAATATGAAGAAATCGTAGCCCTCATGCATTGCTGGCGAAAATGTAGAACAGTGCAGCTGATTTGGAAAACGGTTTGGTTGAAAATTGAACAGTATTACCATGTGACCCAGAAATGTCACTTCTAGGTACATACTCAAGAGAAAGGGAAACGTGTTTCCGTAAAAAGTTGTGCACAAATGTTTATAGCAACCTTCTGTATCACAGCCAAAAAGTCAAAACAACCCAACTGTCCGTCAATTGAAGAACCAACAAATAAACTGCGTTATTCCTACACAAGCAGATATTATTTGGCGATGAAAAATGAAAATACTGACACGACAGGGAAGACCCTTGACGGCATTAGTGTAGGCACGAGAAGTCAGCCACGAAAGACCACGTAACACACGAGTCCATTCGTGTGGACGCCCAGAGCAGGCAAACTCAGAAAGGCAGGGAGCAGGTCAGTGGTCGCCGAGGCCTGGGGGGTGGTGACCGACTGCCCGCTGGGACGATGCCGCCACTTTATAAATATGCTAAAACCCACTGAACTGCGCACTCAAAGAGGACAGACTGTATAACTGGACTTTTTAAGGAAAAAGGCAATGAGGGGAAAAATCAAATTACAAAGGATACGCATGGTATAAAATACTTCGTACAAAAGCGGCCAGCGCTGAAGCAGCGTAACGGTGCACGGCGGAGGCGCCGCGACCCTCGCCCGCAGGGGCGGGGAGGGACGGAGCCGCAGGAGGCGCGTGAGGCCCCCACTGCGTCTGCGACGGCCGCTTTTAATGCGAAGACGTTAGCGCCAAACCGTGAGAGTGACCAGAGCGGGGGGTGCGGGAACGGGCACGTCGCCTTTTCCTCCGACCGCGAAGCGCTCCCCTTGGAGGCAGAGGGCCGCGCGCGCCCTCCCTCTGCTTTGCTCGCCTTTCGTTGAGATCTCAAACGCACTTCTCTGCCGTCAACGCTCCGCGAAACCCCCCGCGACTCCTGGTGCGTCAGCCGGCTCGGCGCCCCACTTCCCAACCGCGGAAAAACGGTATCGTCTTCTTCCTTTTCCATTTTTAAGTATTTCACGGCACCTCGCAGACGGGCACGGGTGACCTGATTTTTGCTTACCGACATTTTCCCAGAGCCGACAACAATGAATCTTGCTAACGAGCGCGTGCGGGGCCCTGTGCTTCCCACTGCCCGGCCCGGGCCGTTCCTCACGCTAACGACCCGGCCTCCCTTCCAGCCCGTTTGGTTTTATCGGCATCACCATGACAAGCCGGAGACAGCGAAGACAATTGCCACGATTAATTTCCCTTCCCTCGGCCTCTCTCCTGCTGGCAACGGCCCCAGAAGCCGTTGCAGGAAATGCCGCGGGCGGCATCTGGCTCCGCCGGCCCCAGCACAGTTTTTGGGGTCCTCCCCTTGTTTCTTCCTGTCGCCGACCTCGAGGAAAACCGTGACATAAAACGACGCGGGGAACGCACGGCCGCTCAGACGTCCTCGGAGGACAGACGGACGCCCGCGGCCGCCGTGAGAAACCGTCGGATCGCGCTAGCCCTGCCGGGGGCTTGCGGGCGACACCCCGGCCGCCCCCGAGGGCAGCTGGGCCCCTGCGTTTTGATTTAGAGCATGACGAGCATGACGGCAATTTCTGAGTCAATAACACAGTCCCGGGACTCGATGCTCAAAATGTATAAAACAAGAAAACTGCGAAACGTGTCCCTTCCACGCCGTCGCCCCGAGCCCTCGGCCGACACCCGGTGCGGCTCGTCTCCTCATCGACCCTCCAGGGACAGTGTCCGCGTCCTCGTGCGCGGCCACATGCGACCCTTGGCCTCCCCATCACACACACGGCGCACACTGTTTGCTCTGTCCTGCCCGTGGAGCGTCTGCTCCCCAACCTGAACCAGCCTCTTTGACGGGCTGGCTGAAGGTGACGGGGATGTTCCCTCCTGTCCCCTGCACGACCTTCGACCTTCGACGCCCACCGTGGTGCCTGGCCCACGGGACGCCCTGTGTGACCGCGTCCGGGGCCTCAGGCCCCGCTGCAGTGTCACGGCCCTGGCTTCCTCCGTGTGACGTGCTGGTCACACTGCCGTCCGTGCCCGCCAGGCCTCTGCCCACTCCCTCCCGACGTGGACCCTGGTCTCCCCCGATGGCACGGAGAACACCGGGCTGCCCCGGGTCCCGCCCCCTGCCCGGCCGCCGGTCAGCCACGGGGGGCGGTGGCTCGGCTCGCTCCGGACAGCCCGCAGGGGGCCGTTTCCGCTTTCCATCCGGAGCTCGAACCCGTCGCCTGTGGCGGTATTAGCGTGATACCCCTCCTCCGCCATTACCATCTGCGACCCACACGCTAATCTTTTCTCAGTTGTGCTAAGAGCATGTAACATGAGAGCCGCCCTCGGAGCGGGTTTTAAGCATCGGGACATCGCGGTAGCTACAGGCGCCACACGCTGCAGCAGATCCGCATGTGTTCGCCCGGCACCCGGTGCCAAAGTCCTGAAGCCGGGTACTGTTACGATGAACTGGACAGGAAGTCAGGACGGCGCATCGCAAACGATGATGATTCTCCGCCTTCTCAAAGGTGGTAAAAATCCACCTCGATTCTGCCGCCCCCAAGCTCAGGGTGTCTCCAAACCATCGGGCACTATTCCAATACCACAAGAGCAAACGAACGAACAAACAAAAATTAAAGACACAGACAGACAGACACCTGGGTTATTCAAAAACAAACCCAAACAGAATCTCTAACCTCACCGACCTTGGAATTACGGAGAGCTAGGGCAAGCCCACAAGGACATGCTGAACGTCTTCTGGAACTCGTCACCTTCTGCGCACCTTGCGGCTTTCCAATGCCTGGCAGAAGCTCGATAGCAGTGATTTGCGGGCTCCGGGAGCCCCGGACTGCGTAAATCTCCGTGAGCGAGGGGCTCGCCTTCGGAAAGCAGGGATTCTCCCGCCACCAACTAATTAAAGCCCAATGACTCCATCACACCTCCTCCCTGGCCCATTGTATTCGGCACGACGGCCTCAAAATCTTTCTTGTTGGCCAATTACTCTAAAGTAACTCGGTCTTGAGTCGACCACGACGAGAAAAGATCATACGCCCCCAACTCCTGACTTCTCCTTTGCTAACTGTACCTATTCACCAGAGACAAAGGCATTTCACTCCTGAAATTCTTTACAGGCATTGAGCCTAAACCTGCCCTGCCATTTTTTGATTGAGAGAGGCTAGTTTGGTGCAGGGGAGCGAGTGTGAACCAGCATCGTGTGTGAAACAAAGGAAAACAGTGGTAAAAAGCTGGATTTCGTTTTTTGGGCCTACCTGGGGCCCAGCCCCTCCACAGCCCTCTGAATCTCACGAGCTGATCCTGCCTCCTCCCAATAAACCCCCTTTTTTTGCTGGGTTTCTGTTCTTCCCAAAGCAGGTCTGAGGTAGACATGTCACCCAGACCTCAGCTACCAAGAGGACCCGGTCTCTCTTTGCAAAAACAAAAGCAACTCAGCCCATTAATGAGAGCAAAACACTTTTATCTACACTTTAAAAGGAAACAAATTAAAAATCCAAAATGCCCACCACTTAAGAATGCTTGAACTTTACCCACTCTAAGACCTCAATAGTTGGTCAATATTAACCACAGTTAGAAAAATAAAAGAGTCCCAGTGCCAAAAACATAACACTTTTGCCTCAGAGTGGGAAAAAATTAAGGGATTTTCTTAAGAAGAATCAGGTGAAGGGCGAGTTAACCATCTCAGCTGAAAGGCTCTTCGGAGCTCTCCCGCAGGAGGAAAGGGGTGACCTGAGCGAGATGGGGTGAGTACGCCCCGTAAGTCAGAATAACTGCCTTACCTGGCTCTCTGTGTGGCTCGGTTCTCTCCCGATAAATTTTTTAAATTATGATAAGATGGGTTTTGAGTTTGAATCTTTTCATAATCCACTCAGACACCTTTCAGTGAAAGTGAAATGGGAGGCACCCTAAAAAGGGGGTGTGTGTCCAGGCCTGATCCCCCCGGTGAGGAGCGCAGCGTTCTGTTTACGGGGAGTACTCGCCTAGGAGAATATGCTGGGTCATATGGTCATTCCATGTTTAGCTTTGGAGAACGTGCCAGACTTGCCCCAGGTTTGACTTTTGAAAATAACCATAACATACGCCTCCAGTTCCAGGCTCCAACGGCAACGGGGACGGGTCTTCCGGGACGCGGAGCAGAGCGAGGGCCAGGCTTACTCGGGGCTCCTGAGCCGCTGGTTCGCGCTCCGGCGGGAAAGACAACGGCAACCACGTGAGCGCAGCAGTGCGTGGATTACTTCGAGCGAGCGATGGTTCCGCGACAGAAACGAAAGCGTCGCTGAGACCGCTGGGTGGGGGAGGGGCTGCGTGAGGGAGGGGAGTCCCCTGGGGGACAACGACCCTGGGAAGCGGTGACTCTGGAAAGCCGAACGCGAGAAAGGAGCCGGGCCCCCGGTTTCAGAGGAAGAGGGAAGAGCTCTCCGGGCAAAGCGAAGAGGAAACGCACGGGCGTGTGCGCGGGTCCCCGGGGCGTCCCCCAGCCCTGAACTGTGTCCCACGGCTCTTCCAGGGCAGCTTCCGTCATCTCCGTTGACTTCCCGTCCCGGGTCCGATACCGCCCTTCACTGTCTGGAAGCAGAGGAACGAGAAAGCGCTCTGTGGAGCCTCTCGTAGACTCACGCTTCCTCCCCTCCCAACGATCGGGCGTCGTCTGAAGATAGGATGCAAGTTAGGATCATAGCCCACCTGTCATTCTGGGCACGGTCTGGCGACATTAACCGAGCTGGTGCTTCCGAGGGGTGCTGATGATACCCTGAGCGGAGCAGGAGCACAGGCGGCGACTCGCGCCCCCGGCAGGGAAGGCGCTCGCTGTCGTGATGAGCGCGCCGCGCCTCGGGTGTGCCCCAGGATCTGGACGTGGACTTGTCAGCGACGGGGTCCTGTGCCCCGGGATCTGGACGTGGACTCATCAGCGACAGGGTCCTGTGCCGCCAGTACACAGTGAAGAGTCTCACAGTCCGGCTCGTGCCATGCCAGACAGCCCTGGGCCTGGCTTCCCTCCGCCCTGAGCCCCGCGGGCCCCGGGAGTCCCGCCCGGCTGGACGGGTCCTGGCCCTTGGCCCTTGGCCCCACGTCTGGTGAACGCGGCCTCCGTATGTTATTGTAATTTTCTCAGGCCAGTTGCTCGGTTCGCTCAGCGGTTCATTGAATTAACCCAGCCTCCTGGAGGGGCGTCTGGTCGACCCGCTAATCGGGACACCTGGCCAAGCCGTGTTCCAGACAAAGGTTTATGTTGACTGGCGAGTGTGCTCGGCGCCCTCTTCAAGTTTAATGGCCCGATCCTGGCCCCGGGTCCAGGCTCCGGTGCCAGCGGAGCCGTCTTCCCGATGGCTCGTGTTCCACGGAGCTGCTGGCGCCCCCGAGGCTACAGTCCTCTTTGATTCGCTCGTCTGTCAGGCCAGCGTCTGTCCGCTCTTTAAAAATGGCTCGGGAGATCCGCGTACGGAAACACGTGGCCGGACGGCGGGCGCCCGGGCCCCGCCCCTCGTCTTGGGCAGCGCGGTTCCTTCGTGGAGTTTCGCGTTCACCCCTTTATACTTGCGCCCCTTCGTTTCTGAGAAGGGGCTTCCATCCCTCCATCTGAGACTCGGCATCACAATACTGACCGAAAGAACACATAATCAAACGACGCTGGAGTCCCGTCCAGACTCGGTGCCACTGCGATCACTCGGGGATCTGCCCAGATGTCACCTTCAAAGGGAGACGCCCCGCCCCCGACCACGAACCCAGAGGTGACCCTCGCCACCAGCCCCGGTCATGGCGCCCGCTGAGCGATTACACTTTGAAGTTATGTTTTTACGTACGTGCCATTTGCCTCTCCGTCCTGGAACGTCTCGGGGGGCCTCGTCGATTCTGTCGCGTGCCCAGCGCCTAGCGGGGGGCTGGTTGTCCTGGGAGCTCCTTTAGTTTTGTCGAATGAATGGCTCTACCTTGGGGGTCGGCGTGGGGGCGGCCGGTTGCGAGGACACTTTGTTCCTTCGCGAGCTCGTCACGTAACTGAACGCCGAGCGCCCGCAGCCCCTCCCCCACCCAGCGGTCTCAGCGACGCTTTCGTTTCTGTCGCAGAACGATCGCTCGCTCGAAGCAATCCACGCACTGCTGCGCTTACGTGGTTGCCGTCGTCTTTCCCGCCGGAGCGCGAACCGGCGGCTCAGGAGCCCCGAGTAAGCCTGGCCCTCGCTCTGCTCCTCGCGCCGACGGCCGTTTCTGGCACACGGTGGGCACTCGGCTGACATCCGGACAGGAGAACGAGCCCGTGCGTCTCACGCTCTCGCGGACCGGGGCCCGGGCACTGAACGCCACGTCCGGCCAGCGCCTCCGGAGCCCCCGCCCCGTCCCACCCGTCACCCCCCGCTGCAGGCTTCACCCTGAGGCCCGCACACCTGTCACCTGCAGCTCTGTGTGACATCTGGGCAGATCCCTGAAGGGAATTCCCAACCTCCGCCTGCCCGTCGCGGCTGACGGCCCCACGGCCCAGGGCGGAGGCAGAGTTAACACCCTCCGGCCCTCAGACACCGACCGGAGACGAGGACCCCGACCAGAAGACGCGTCCCCACAGCCCGCTCAGGACCCCAGCAGGGATCCTTCCCTGAGGAGACACTTTCAGCCCGTGTCGCCTGCCCCCAGGGCCCAGCAGAGAAGCGCGCGTCGGCGAGCGGCTGGAGATCGGAAGGCAGCTCTAACCGACGTGGTGTGGGGCTTCGCCCCGGGGACGTCCCAGAAGGGCGCGCGGCCTCGTGTTCACGGAACAAGCCTCTTCGTCCTGCCCCGTGTCCGGCTGGGCGCTCTGCCCGACAGGCCGGCAAAACCGCGGCCAGATTCGGTCTGCGACGGAAGGGCTAACGGATGTGGCCTGCGAAGCCAAGGACGCCTGCGGTCTGGCCCGCGACGGACGGCAAACGGGTGTCCATCCCCGGTCCACTGCACGTCGCCACACTCCCAGACCGGTCGCCTGAGGCAGAGTTCCAGAAGGTCCCGCCGCAGTAAGGAAATGCTCTGGCCTGAAGTCACATGCGCCTTCTGTTCACGGCGGCCGGAACCGTTGCATGGCCGGGCCCGACCACGAGGGGCCGGACGAAGGACAGGACCTCACGCCTCCACATCACCTTTTCTTCCCAAAGAATCCCACACACCCTTGAAAACAGCCCATCCCAGGGGACCATGTGTGGAGACGATCGGTCCAAGGGCCTTTTAAGGAAACTCAGAAAATAAGAAGGAATAAAGACGCCCTTACCAAAAAAATCACACACACACACACACACACACACACACACACACACACTCTCTCTCCCTCTCTCTCTCTCTCTCTCTCTGATTAGTATTTTTTCTTATTCAAACCTCCAGGCGCCAACATCTCCTTGCGAATTTCTCTCAACCCCTTTAAAAGCCCACATGCCTCCCTGGGCTGGGCAGCCTTTCAAAGCTGATTCGCGTTGGTGGCCAGGCCCACGCTGCGGTCCCCCCCGACGTCCCTGGGGACAGGCCCCCGGTCGGCCCCGTGCTCCCTCCGAGCGGCCCCCGGCCCCCGAGGCGGCCTTTGCCGCGTGACGTCCCTGGGGACAGGCCCCCGGTCGGCCCTGTGCTCCCTCCGAGCGGCCCCCGGCCCCCGAGGCGGCCTTCACCGCGTGTGTTTTCCGCGTCTCAGCATTCTCCTCCTCCCTCCCTTTCCTCTCCCCCTCATCATGTCTCGATTCTGTCCCCTTCGACCTCCCTCTACCCCACGGTCCCCACTCCTGAAATGTGTGGTGGCCTCCCCTTCCCCCACAGCCAATTAGGAATCGCTCCAGGGTCCCCTTGACTCATCAATGGCTGTTTGTTGCCTTCTGTTAAACTCAAACGGGCTTATTTCTTCTTTTCATACACAGAGCACCTTCTGTTCAGACCGCTGGAGGGTCTTGGCTGCTGAGGTGTATTTTAAGTTTTTAATGAGTCCAATTCAACGTAGACTCATTGAAAGTTCTCTTATTTGCTTCACAGAGGCGGAAAAAAAAAAAAGGTATCAGCGCATAGCATTTAAAATCGCACTCCTTAACCTAGAGATATTTCACAGTTTCTGTCGTGATTGAAAACAAGCATCAAAGGAGACGCCGCGTCCACTCCTTAAAGAGGAAAAATGGCAAAGGAAACAGGAAAGGAGCTGGACGCCAAGCAAACCGACCGAGACGCCTAACGAGATCACCCAGAATGCAACGGTCCCTGTCTCTTTAAAACTATGTTTATAAATGTTTTCCTACGAGACAAATAAGCAGATTTCTAGATGACAGAAATGTTTTCTCTTTTAGGCTTTCAGCAAGATGTTTGCTATCACAGCTCTGTCTTCGCAAACGCCTCTGGGAAAGGCCTCGAACATCGCCAAGGAGGCCAAGCTAAGTGCTGGCTCTTGGTTTCGAAACAGACGGAGTGCTCGGCCCGTCGCCTTCACACCCTGCGGGACGGCGGGGTGAGCAGGAACGTCGCGCACGCTGGCACATGCACACACGCACACGCGCACACACAGGGGAGGAGAGGCCGCGGGTCCCAAGCCAGTCGCCCGTTCTGAGCTATCGTGTCCTCTTAGACACCAGATCGAAGTCGGGCCGCCGCGCTGCTAACTGCGAGGCTGTCACGATGACAGCCCTGCCGCCTATTCTGGAAACGGGACCTTGGCGTCCTGACGGGGCCCCGTTGGCTGAGGTGGGTCTGAGCCGAGGCCGCGGTCTCTGCGCAGACGAGCCTGCCGTGAAAGCGCCATTCAGCTCCCCCGAGCCACGTGCAGAAGCCGAACAAGAGCGGATTCAGCAAGGACAAGAGACGGCTTCTGTCGGGCCTGGCCCCGTTCCTAGGGAAGGGGATTAGGACAAGCTGCCCAAACAGAAATTAACAAGACAGGGACAACCCAAGAGGGCAGTGTGGCCGGCCATGGCACAGAGACAAGCGGGGCTGGCACACACGAGCCTGAGAACTCCTGCACTCTCCGGGGCTCGGGGACGGTCACCTGCCCCCACGAGCTGGCAGGGTGCAAGAAACCAGCGTGGACTTGCGACAGAGACGAACAGAGGGCACGGCATGAAGTGTCGCTCACCCGTGATTCATGCCGCTCCGCGGCGAGTCCCGAAACAGACTAATCGCGTGCTGCGTGTGGCCTTTGGGAAATAACTACGCTAGAGAGAATTTTCAGTATTTTCTTTTTTATACCCCTGGTTTTCAAGGGATAATTTACTCTCAAGCCAAAGGTCGTCAGAGCCCTGATACGGATCTTGTAAAAGATTAAATTTCATCATGATGGCATCATAAAAACAGGCGAGCTGGAAAAAAGATTCAGAGACTGCAGAAGGATGGCTCTCGTTTTGAGGCCGAGGAGGTCGGGGCCCAGAGAGGGAAATGTCTGTGCGCGGACAGACACGCGGCAAGCCACGTTCCCGTGCACCTGCCCCCATGCGGGACCCGGGCCCCCTGCCGCTTCACACTGAGGCCTCTTCCCATCTTCATCGGGGGCAGAAAAAGCTAGAAAGGAGGGCGAGAGATGCGACAGGAAAAGCAACTCCTTTTGCAGCCTACAAAAAGGTCACCGAGTACGCTCATTTAAAATTCATCCCACAAGATGAGAAAGTAAAATGCAAACTGAAAAAGCTCAGGGAATGTGAACGAACCAAACACACACACGCACACACACGCACACACGCGTGCACACACATGCACACGCGCGCACACACACACACACACCTAACGCTGGATTTTGTATCTGTACTAGTCACTGAGATGCCAATAAATAAATAAACAAACAAACAGTATTATTGGGAAAATTATAGGAGACAAGGTTCAGGATCTCGGTGTAAGAGATAAAATGCAGAGTCATAGAATACATGATTGATCACTTGACTGCCATACGATTTTAAACGTGTGAGACAAAAGACTCCATAAAAAGTGAGGGACAGTGATGAACGAAAGACGACATGTGATACGGACACAAAGAATTCAGTCCAAACTATATAATGACAACCTATCGATCAATAAAGAAAAATCAACTCAAAGCCAAAAGATAAGAAAAAGAATTCGACAGTAAAGGAAATACAAATGGCCAATAAATATAGGGAAAAATGCTCGATGCTGCTCACAGTCAGAGAGCTGAGAATCAGGACAATGAGGATACATTACTGTCACCTGTCGAACTGGCTACATTTAAAAGCCTGCGCACAGCATCGAGCGCCGTATACAGTATCAAACACCCAGAAGCAGAGCTCTCACCCGGCGCTGGGCGGCACCGCTGAGCACAGCCGTTTCTGAAAACAACCGGCTGCTTCAAAACATTTAAAACACGCAAACCCTATGACTTAGCATTTTCGATTCTTGGAGACGTTTCTAGGAAAGTACTTACGCACGTCCGCAAGGAGACATGTGCAAATATGATTGACGCACCGTTACGAGAAACAGTAAAAATTCATAAACCAACTCGACGACCCGCGACGCAGGAGCCGTCACGGACGCCACGGTCTAGCCCCGCGACTGGCTCTTTCACAGCACTGAGAACAGTCGAGTGGGAGACACCTGCGCCCTGTTCCCCGCAGCGCGATTCGCAGCGGCCGATACGCGGAAGCGACCTGGACATCCACCAGCGGCTGAGTGCACAGGGGGAAGCGGTGAGCGCACGCAATGCGGTACCAGCCGTGGAACGGAAAGCGCCGTTTGCGCCATGGACGGACCTCGAGGGCGTTTTGCTAAGTGAAGTCAGTCAGACAGAGAAAGACAAATACTGTGTGAATCGCTTCTAGGTGGAATCTAAAAACCAAACAACAGACCAACCTCCCAGATACGGAGAACAGATCAGTGGTCACCAAGGTAGGGGGTGGGGGCAGTGGGTGACGGAGACCAAAAGTAAGCGCATCCGGTTGTGAAACAAAGATGCCCAGGGGACAGACTGTGCAGCTCGGTGACTGCAGTTGATAACACGGTTCCCCATGTCTGAAAGCCGCTAAGAGAGCAGATCGCGAAAGTTCTCATCACAAGAAAAAAACGTTTGTAACCACGTACAGTGAAGGATGATACCCGGGCTGATTGCGATGACCGTTTCATAATGGAGACAAATACTGAACCATTATGCCGTACACTTGAAACTAATTGAAACTTATGTGTCCATTACATCTTAACCAAAAAAAAATGTATCGAGGCGAGAGACCTTTGCTTTGGGCAACGGCTGCCTGGATGGTCCCAGCCAGCTCTCCTGCTAAGGATGCGAGAAAAGCCAGTCAAGACATAGGGAAGATTTATGGAAGACATCGGAAAACAAAAACAAAACAAAACAAAACAAAAACAAAAAGGTGAAGACTTGGGGTAGGGCCAGAATCCAGGAGGTGGCCCGGGACGAGAAGCCTGGACGTGAGCGCTGCTTTATCCCCGTGGGCATCCGTCCACATCAGACGGGGCAGTGAAGGGGCCGGGGGCTCCTGGCGGCCTCCCAGGGGTGAGGGCGGACACTGGGGTTCGGAGCGCACGAAGCGGCGAGGCCGAGAGAACCCGTGCGCATGCACGTGCGCTCACAAACACGCGCGCACGCGCACACGCGCACCACAGAATTGTCTGGGAAAGCCCAAGGCCACGTCATGGGGAAAAGACTGGGTGAGGAATGGGCTATGGCACCATTTTTTTCAAATCGTGTCGGTTCCTGGAAGTGGCTTAAGGTGATCTGCGTTTACACCGGCATCCTAGAACGCCGGTGGCCCTCGGCCACCTACAAAAGCAAATGTAAAGCCCCTTGGAGAAAGGGGACGTCATCTCAGGACTCGATTCCACCAACATTTCTGAGAACACAGAGTCCGGCGCATAACGAAAAATAACCAGACACATGAGGAGACGAGAAAATGGGAACCGTCAAAGCGTGGCTATTCAAAACAACAGAAACAGACCCTCGGGGGGTGCGGCGCTGGCATTCTCAGGCAGTCCTGGGTTTCCTTTTTAGTAGTCAGACACTTTATTTGGAAATAATGTCAAATATACAGAAAAGCTGCAAGAATAAGAACAGTATAAAGAACAGCCAGATTCACTTTCATTCACTGTCTGTCTGTTTTTGCTTTTTATCCGGATTCATCTATCAACACTTCACCCTGTTTGCTCTACGGTTTGCACTGTGGCTCGCTCGCTCTCAAGTATACGTGGTCTCTCTCCCTCAAACCTCCCTGATAAATTGTAGGCCTAAGCATACAATCTAAACTATAAACCTACTGCAAGGAAAAATAGTGCAAAACCTTTGTGACTTTGGGTAGGGTAAAAAAAAAAAATGACACAAAGATCATGAATTATACAATGAAAAACTGATACGCTGCATCTTCGCAAATTTAAAACTTTTGTTCTTCAAAAGGCGTTGGTAAGAAAATGAAAAGGGAAGCCAGACTAGAAGAAAATGCTTGCAAAATATGAATCTAATAAGAGACTAGCATCCGGAATATATATATATATATATATATATATATATATATATATATATACGCGTATAACTTAATTAGAAAACAGTCAGCCTGATTTCTTTAAATGGACAAAAGAGTCGAATGCACATTCCGACTAAGAGGATATATGAATGGCAAATAAGCACAGGAAAAGATGCTTAAAACGTTTAGTTATTAGGGGAGCACAAGTAAAACCACGACAGATACCCCCGTGTAGTCACCAGGGTCTCTAAAATTAAACACTGACGACAGCAGACGTTGACGAGGCTGAGGAGCAACTGAAACTCTTCTGAGCTGCTGTGGCCGTGTTAAACGACAGGATCGTTCTGCGACACAACTTGGAAGTTTCTTACCAAGTAAACACGTAATTGCCACACGGCCCAGTGATACCTCTCCCGGGTGTTTAACCGCGCGAGATGTCAACGCACGTCCACACAATGATTTGTGTGAGAGTTCATGCCAGCTGTAGGCCTCCTGGCACGAAACAGGACACGGTCTCGACATCCGTGAACACGCCAACAGGTAACAAGTCTATCTGTACAACAGAACGCTGCTGGGCCCCGGGGGAGGAAGGAAGGACCGATACGCACAGCATCGAGGGTAAACGCCAGAACGGTACGCTGAGCAAAAGACGCCGGACACCTCTCTCGTCTCTGCTGAACTCTGAAAAGGCCAATCGCCACTGCAGAGATGGAAAGCAGGTCAGTGGTTGCCAGGGAGCCAGGGAGGGGGAGGTCGGCTGGGATAGCGCTCGAGGAAACCTGCGGTTGCCATGGCAATGGTATGCATCTTCCTAGTGGTGCTGATTGGGCACATGAAACTGTGTGTCAAAACTCATCAAAACGTATATTCAAAGTGGGTGTGTTTTACTGTATCGAAGTAGTACCTCAAGAATTTTTTTATTTTTAAAAAAGCAGCCACAGAAAAAAAGAATGATTACCTGGAAAGTAAAGAGTTAGACTCATGGGAACTGCTCAACACAAACAAAGGATTATATTTACCTATAGCAAATGCTACTAAAAAAAAAAGTGCTAATCAAAGCAGAATTAAAGTGATCCCATCACTAGTGAAGCTCTTGGTAACATCAATTCTACTCATAAGGCCTTTCAACTGATTAGACCAGGCCCACCACTTTAGCTACGATAATCTCCTTTGCTTAAAGTCAACTGATTATGAATATTAATCGCATCTACGCCATACCTCACGGCAACACCTAGATCAGCATTTGATTGAATAACCTGGGACTATCGCCTAGCCAAGTCAACGCATGAAACTAATCATCGCAAGTATTAGCTGGTAGTTTTTAAGAAGCAATTTCCCAAAATATGTAATAAGCCTTTAAAAATACCAATAACCAGTACCATTACTTCTGAAAATGTACCTAAGAAAATGATGTCAAAGACAAAGATTCGAGTATTATTTAATACAGCAAAATATTGAGAACTGCCTAACTGGTCCCATTAGGGAAATTAAGTAAAGTATATAACATTCATATGAAGAAATAATGAGGAACTATCGAAAGGCTTACAAAAAGTTTGCAATTACCTCTGTAAATGCCTGTGATAAAATATTAAGCCCCTGAAAAGCGGGAGGGAACATTTTTTCTAGAGAACATAATAAATTCCGAGAATAAGAACACTGAGTGGGAGCAGACGCGTTCGCAGTGGTTCTTTATACTCCGTTCTGCAATTTGTCAACAATGACTTTGCATCGCTTTTGAAATCATACAGAACAAACTAAAGAAGACCGTTCCATGGAAACCAGGAAGCTGAGACCTCGTCCCAACGGTCAGGAGTTTGTTGTCCTATTACAGACCCCAGGTCTTTTGTACGAGGATGAGGACAAAGGCCTAGACCCATCTTTAAGAGAAAGGGGAGGACCGGTCGTGAAGAAATGACACTTCTGTCAACCCAGCAGACACTCCCAAGTAGACACGACGTTTCCCAGCCATGGTGCAGGCAACTTTAATAAATTACCGCAGGAAGAAAGCATGCTTCCGCCAGCCTCGCCCTCCCCGACTCGGCTCAATCTCACGACGCACAATTGCCTTCTATTCTATTGTCACTGAAGCACTGGCGGCAACAAATAGAATAAAGACTATCATTGTTAACAGACGTTCTTTAAAAACAAACATTTTTCTTACAGTTACAGTGGGTTATTTAGCTCCAATGGCATCTGTCAACAATGAAAAATGTGGCCGCCATAGCGATAACTCCGCTTCGGTTGAAAATGCTTCATTTTCCATCTCTGTTTAAGGTAAATTTACTTTCACTCTTGAGGAAGAACTGTTACCGAGAAAACAGAGTGGAAAACGTTCACCGACCTGACAGTGATCCAGCTCCTGACAGCTCTCTGAAAGGATGTAGGTGGGGGTCCCAGGGCTGCCCCTTGGGAGACCCTCGGGGACTGCAGGTGACCAGGGAGGCCGTGGAACCGGCACTCCCCAACCCCAGGCGGACGCGGGTCCCTGGAACACTCCACGGAGCGTCCTGGGTCTCAGTGCGACCTCTCAGCAGGAGAGGTCCCCACGAGGTGCTGACGGTGGGTGACGATCTGAATGTACCCCTAGACAAGGAGAACCTGGAGAGCTGCCCCGACACCCCGTCTACCTCCTCACACCTCAGCAGGGTCGGCTCGTGTCTGTGAGTCAATGGCTGGAGACAGGGCCCCTCCGATCCCCAGGTCATCTTCACTCGGCCCACTCGACTTAGACTAGTATCTGGAGATGCCACACAAAGACTGGCTTGTCTGTGTGTCCGAAACTCAACTCCCCTGGGAGGACCGATTACGATTGTACACACGATGACCAACGGTGCCACAGAGACGCCCCCTCCCGTGGTCCCAGCTCCGGCAGGGTGCAGCCCCCTACGGGGCCCTCAGTCCTAGCTCCGACGGAGGACATCGCTTCTCTCTCGTTGGGGAGGCCATTTACTGCGGGCTGACCATCCCTGGCACTTTGGATGAATTCCTCTTCCCCACGTCACAGAGGACAAAGCAAGGAACGGAAGGACTGAGCCCACCGTCTGAGGTCACACAACAGGGCCTGGTTTTGAACCTGGATCTGACGCCAAAAGCCGCAGTTTCCAAGGCCCGCAGCATTTTGCTCCCTGCGCGGGGTTCGGACAGATCAGAACCCTCCCCCCGGGGCGCCGGTCAGATCCGAGTCCCCCGCCCAGGCGCCGTGACTGACCGGGAAGCCGCTGCTTCCCCCTACCAGACAGCCCCCCTCGCTCTCCCCAAGGCGGTGAAGGGCTCGAACAGCGATTCCACCGCAATTTCCCTCCCGAACGCCCCCTAAGCCTCTCTTCTCTGCTCCTTAATAAATCCCGGCCGAGGCCTCCGGCACGGCTACTGCCTGATTTGCGGGCGCCTTTGATACGGGCAAAACTGGAATCCGAAAGAGTTTCTGGGGGAGAGAGGCAAAACGGACCTTGAAATTCTCCTCCAGGATCCATTTTCATTCGCCTAATTGGCTATTTGGGTTTAAGAAATATGGTTTTAGAGGGAAAAAAATCTTCAAAACCACCACACTTGGAGTCGCCTTCGAGGCGGTCAGCAAGGCCGGGCTAGCTTTTATACTTTGCTTCATTTCATCCCCGGGGTGGGGGCTGCAAGGAACCCCCACTTCACAGAGTCTGTCATGTGATCGATCTGCTGTCGGGGTGGAGACGGGGAGGGGCCACCGCGGAGCCCAGCCGCCCTCGCACCCGGGCTGCGGCCCCCCGAAAGCCCCTTGCCCGGGGTCCCGAGAGCCTTTCCAGGCGGCGCCGGGCCGCTCCGGCCTCGGCCCAGGGGCAGGTGGGGCGTGCGGGCCGCCCACACCTGAAGGACCGGCGGACGTGCTCGGGGAGTGAGCGCGTCGCCCCGCACGTGTGACTCACGCGAGCGCGGGTCCCAGGAGCAGCCCTGCTCCTCCGCACGGCGGGAGAAAGCCTGCGGGGGTGCGCGGCGTTGCCCGCGCCGCCTCGTCCCTGTGCGCTCGTCACAGAGCCAGGACGGCGGATTCCTGACGGGTCCTCTGCATCGCGTCCCCCGCGTGGTCATCTGTCGCCTGCAGAGTCTTCAGCTACGGAGACGCGAGCTTTCGCGTGCCTCCCGAAACCCACCCCTCTCTGTCTGTTCACGTGGCGGGATCCGAGCACCGTGAGTTCAGGAAACACTTCCAGCCACGCCCTCTGTGCGGGGCGCTGCTGAAACCACTTCACGCAGATAAAACACTGCAATCCCACGACAGCCCTATCGGGCAGACCCAAAACTTTCCTTATTTCAAGGTTGAAGGAACGGAGGCACGAGTTTAAGTGACTCGTTCGAGGTCACACAGGTAGTAAGCGGCATCGCCGAGAGACACTTCTACACGAAAAACCCCGCCGTGTGCTGAACGATAAACGCCAGCCGCCAGCCGAGCCCTCCACAGCAAGAAAAACACACGTGGTCTTCGTCCCCACTTCCGGTACGCATCCCTCCAACCTCGGGATTTCTTAGGGAAGTCAAGGTGTCGTCTTAGTCAATAGGGGACTCCCATAAAGCCCCAAGGACGGGGGGCTGGCTGCCAGGACGTGAACCATGTGATTCGAGGGCTGGGCCTTTCAGTCCCCGGGGAAGGGAGAGAAGGGGCTGGAGTTCGAATCAATCGCTAATGGCCAATGATTTTCAATCAATCGTGCCTGTCAAGAAGCCGCCATGAAAACCCCCACGAGGCCAGGGTTCGGAGAGCTCCCAGGCTGGCGAATGCGTGGATGCTCGAGGAGCAGCGTGCCGAGGGAGGGCGTGGGGACCCCGCGCTCCTCCATCCGCCGCTTCCTCGGTTACGGCCCCCGTGACACGCTGCAGACTGAGTAGGCGACGTGCTCCTCCGAGTTCTCCAAGACGCTCCAGCAAATTCATCGACCGCGAGGAGAGTGAGGAGCGTCGTGGGAACCTTCGATCTGCAGCGGGCCGGTCAGGAGCCTGGGCGACAGCCCGCATGGGTGACTGGCATCGGAAGTCGGGGGCAGGGGTGCTGAGGGGTCTGACACATCTCCAGAGATGCCCGGAACGTATATTTTTAAGTGAAAGGTCCTGATTTTCTTAAAGTTGGCCCAAATTGAAGGGAAAAAAAAGAAGACACTCTTCGAGTCAAACAAAACCGAGTTGCGGACTGCCAATGTGCCACCTGGACACGAGACGGTCCAGCTCGGCCGACGCTGGGGAGTGGCCGTGCTTGTGTTTCGACGGCTCGGGGGACAGACAAAAGCGTCCGTGCTCACGGACAAGAGCGCGGCCGTTCATCGAGGGGGCGACGCGAGGCCCCTTCATTAGCCGGGACACCGGCGCGCCCCGGCGAGTCGCTCCGCGTCAAAACGCATTGAATCCATCCCGGTTGTTTGTATTTTCCGAACGCGATGAAACACCATTTTCTCTCCCTTTACGGGGAGACCCGAGTGACGGAGGGACAGCCGATCCGTCAGCTCATCTGGTGCTGTCTGGCGACAGCGTTTTGCATTCATTATTTCCCACTTAAGTCATTCTTTTAAAAAGAGGAAGAACTTAATTCCGCCTCCTGACAGCAGGGGAATTAAATGGCGTGTCTTTGAGACGGGCACCTCTCCCAGCAAAACGCCAACAGCAGATCCCTAAAATCGAGCCAGGAGAACGTCGGCCCAGGGTCAGAGACAGCAGGACTGGCTGCTGGGGAACGCGGAAGGTCAGGGAGCCTCCGCCCGCCAACACACACTCGCCAGCTGGCACGTGCGATTCGGCAGCAGCAGGTAAAGCCTTGCTCGCCCAGGCGACAGCCCCGCTGCTGTGACGACCTCGAAGGCGGGCGCCCCCTCTTACCGCTCAGGCCCCCCGCAAGAAGCAGATTTTTCATGGCAGCTCAGAAAAACTCCACCTACGAAAGGCGCCGACGTCTCAGGAAATCGTCCTCCTTATTATATGCTAGAGACGCTGGTATTTGCTGGTCTGAGCGCGTCTATTCAAGTCCCCTCTTTTGATGTGTGTCATGACGCGCCGAAGGGTCGCGACCCTCCACGTAAAAACCCCCATCCCAGCGGAACTCGAGCAAACATTTAAGACGGCATGTACGAAAACGAACACTAAGACCTGTAAGAGCAAAAAAAAAAAAAAAAAGTGAATGACATTCATCTATCAACAGAAGAATGAGTAAGTAAGTTATGGAGTTTCTCCAGCATGGAGCGTCATTCACCACGGGGAATGAAAGAACTGGAGCTTCGTGTACGGACAGGGTCTGATTTAGGAAACGCTGTGCTGAGCCAAAACGGCGCGCCGCGGGACGCGTCTGAGAGCACAAAGCCGTCTCTGTGGCTCGAGAGCCCCGAGGCAGAGCCCGCGCGGAGGCACCTGTCTTCGCTCGGGCTGCGGGAACGCCACACACTGGGGGGCTCACAAACGCCAGACTGTTATCCCTCGCAGCTCCGGGGGCTGGATGCCAGGGTCACCGAGCCGGCAGACTCTGTGTCTGCTGAGACTCACTTCCTCCCACAGACTCCGCCTCCAAGGACCATGCCGCCTTGAGGGGCGGGATTTCGGCATAGGAATTTGGGGGACACAAACGTTCAGATCACAGCAGCATCCACGTAGTAAAATTAAACCAACATTCGTCAGAGGGATAAGCACTTAATTCAGGACAGGGGTTCGCTCTCAGGAGGGAGGAGGGGGAAGGCGGCGGGCAGAACATAGTTTGCTTTTTGCTTTTGTGTTTTTCAGCTCCGAGCCAGTTTGGGAAGCGCCCACCGGAGACAAAGCAGCGTGCCGGACGCGTGGGTGTGGGTCACGACAGCCCCCGCATCTGAAAGCAGGCGGATCGAGGTCAACATCAGTGACGAGTCCCGCTGGCAGTCCGTGCCCTTGACGCGACGGGATAAAGATGGCACTTTCCCCCAAAACATAACCCGGTTTAACCGAGAGGGAGGCATCGGGCCACCTGCAGTAGGGGGACAGCCACACAGCCCCTGACCAGCCCCCCTCAACTCCGTCCAGCTCTCCAAAAATAAGGAAAGTCTGAGAAATGCCACGGCCAGGAGGAGCCGAGGGAGACGTGACAACTAATTTAACGTCGTGTCCTTGACAGATCCGGGACAAAGAAGAAAAAGGACGTTAGGTAAAAACGAAAGAAATCGGAAGTATCGTAGAGCCTTCTGGTAGAGAGAGGGACATCGTCGGGGCTGGGAGGCTGAATGTCCCCCACCTCTACCCCCCGCCTCTGCCCCCGCCATGAATGGCACCAAGCTGCCCAAACAGCCACGTCCACTCGGGCTGCAAACTGCTACGGTCGGCAGAATACAGAACCATTTTCCGCCGGGACCTATGGAAAGCGAGGTACGTCGCTGGCCACTGAGCTGGATAAATCCAGATAAAAGGTCCTTTCCAAAGACAGAGAGGCTCCTTCCCACGCAGAAGGAGGGCTGGGCAGCCTGGCCCTGGCACGTGAGCCCGAGGGCTCGGTGCGGGATGCGCAGCCTCGCGAGGCGGCTTGCGTGAAATGAACACTCACGGACCTCGAGGAATGCCCTCCGGGGGCCCGCGAGGAACGACGCCGCGGACATGGAGACAGACGGCCCCTCAGAGGTGCGTTGGATCGCTTCCGTCAAAGGCTCGCCCTGGATCAGGGGCAGGTTTCAGGGTTCTGTGGTCGCTTTGGCCATCGACATTATGTCGTAATCACGAATATGTCAGAAACATGAAGCACGTCCACGTGATGACACGTAAATGAAACGGCGTAATGGGGTGGCTGGGGTTTCTCACAAACGGCGACATCAAGGCCAAGGAGAGCAACGTCCCCGTCAGCGTCGACTTCACGGCTGCCCCGCGAGCGCCATCGCCACCCGTCAAGGCGCCGCCGTAAAGTCCCCGCGCCGGCCAACCGTCGCAAAGAAAGCCTCCCGCCTCCCTCGACTCCGTTTTTGCCCGCGCGAGGGAACGACAAGCCTTAACCCCCACGGCAGAGAGAAAACCTACCCTCGGGAAGGAAGGGGCTGTGTCAGCATCTGAACGGCGCGGGGAGTTTCGGAGAGAAATCCTTTTCTATTTCTGTTTCACGAAGGCCCCGCCATGCCCGGAGCCCACAACGCCGTGACGGAGCTCAGGCTGGGGACTCGGCGAGGCCACCAGCATCACTCGAGCCATCGGCCTCGGGCAGAACTTCTCCGCAGCACCGTTCCCTTCTCTGTTGGAGGTCCTGGTGCTGAGAAAGGAGCCTTGGGCTTCGAATTATCCGACACGTTGTTTGTTGAGTGCCTACCATGTGCCAGGGACTGTTCTAGAATCTTGAAGGCCGAGCTCAAATCCTAGATCCAGCCGTCATAGCTATGGGAGCCTTGCTCTCCCCATCTTTAATCGGGGCTGAGAGACTCTGATGATTAAGGAGGATGATACATAGCACTGGACCTGGCACACAGTAGGTGCTCAATCAGTGTTCCCTTCGGCAGGATCAGCTCCCAGTAAAGCCCGCCCCCGGTGGCACCTCGCCCAGGCCCGCCCCCCGCAGAAGCTCCACACTATGCGCCACTGGCCACATGTTGCGTTCTGAAAGGCTAAGACGGTGCGGTGTCAATACTACATGCAGAGTGGCTTAACGGGCCACCTTCCCAGAAATGCTGATTTTATTAAGCACTTTTGAACTCCTGCTCATCCTTTAAGGGCCAAGTCGAACGTCCTCGCCTCCGAGGTCCCTGTCGGGTTCCTCCCTGCGGAGCCCACGCTGCGGGCCTCCTCTTCCTTCTTCCCTGCACCTGGTCTCCCGTCCGACGGCTGTGCAGAGCGCCACCTACTGGCCGAGCTCGCTGTCTCAGCATCTGTCCCGTGCAACAGTTCTGAGCGTCTAGAGACAGGGCAGGCCCTGCTTCTAGAAGGACTGTAGAAGTCTAGCCAATTGTTCAGACCTGCCGGCGCAGGCGTTGGGGAGCCACTAGGTTATGGAGTTTTAGGAAAGTGGAGTTTTAGGATTGGCGCGGCAGCTGGTAGCAGAATGGATTAGTGACGGGAGACCACAGGGACATTCTAGGAATGAGCTGTGTGTGTCTGCATGTTACCGGAAATGCAGTCGTCAGCCACGGAGACCCACCTGCTCAGTAAGGAGACTCAAAGGCATAAGGCAAGATACAATTTTTTTTTAAAACGACAACAACAAAACACTCTAACATGGATGGATTTTTCTGCTCCAAACCAGCCATCTTGAGAATTAGAAAAACTTCTAAATGTTAGCGCCACTGTGAAACCCCATGAACTTATTCCAGACATGGTGTCGGGACCTAAAATGTGCACTTGGTTAAGAGGGTGGAAAGACGAGCCACAGACAGGAGAAGAGATGCGCGAAGCGCAAAACCGATAAAGGGTTGGGATCGGGGACAGGCGAAGAGCTCTTAACCCGCAGCGAAAAGCAAACAAGCAGCTCAAACACTGGGCCAGAGAGCTGAACAGACTCCCCGCCAACGGAGATACACGGACGGGAGACAAGCACGTGCAAAGACGCGCCACGCGCTATGTCATCGGGGACGTGCAGACTGAAACGACGGCGAGGCACTCCTGCGCGCCTGTTAGAACAGCTCAACTCCAGAGCACTAACCACCGAACACCAGTGACGTCACTCGCCGCCGGCGGGGGCGCCAAGGGGCACGGCCACTTCTGAAGACAGTTTGGCAATTTCGACCAAAACCAAAACTACACATGCTCTTACCACAGGATCCGTCGATCACGCTCCTTGGTATTTACCCTAAGAAACTGAAAACCCATGCCCACGAAAAACATGCACGTGGATGTTTATGGCGGATGTATCCCTAACTGCCGAAACTCAGACGCAATCAAGACGCCTTTCGGTACGTGAGTGATAAAGAAACTGCGGTCCGCTCAGACGGTGGATACTATCCAGTGCTTAAGAGGGATGAGTCATCGAGGCAGGAAGGCACAGAAGAACCTTAAAAGCATGTCACCAAGTGACAGAAGCCATCTGAGGAGGCTACGTGCTGTATGATTCCAGCTAGACGACATTCTGTAAAAGGCAAAACTATAAAGATGCTGAAAAGATCATGCGTTTTTTTTTCTTTTTGAGACCTGACACTCTCGCACAGAGCTGGCAGGGCAGACCGGCAGGGAAATGTCACAAAAGCATCAGAAACTGAAAGCGCTGTCATGCCTTTGACCGACCCGTTCGCTTCCAGCATCCCCTCCTCAAGAATGCCCCTGGGAACATTCAACAGATCATCTATGTTTAAAAAGGAAAAAAGAATGTTTAACAGGAATGCTTAAAGGGGGTGGGCGAGATGAGACATAACAATGGCCAGTGGCAATGTTTAAAAGAGGAAAAAAAATGAAACGTGGTGAACGAATAGAACAGGCCTCTATAACATCAAGAGAACGTGATACCGCTATTAAATGTTACATACAGTTAAAATTACAGGCTCATTGAAAGGCTCCATGAATCTTAAAGTCATTAGGAAAGATTACTTATGTGTGCACGGCCATGTTTTGGAAGAAAGAGCGTCCACCAATTCATCAATTTTTTGAAGGGGTTGATAATTATTCTTACAGTCTAATATTTAAAGACATGACAAGACGTTGCCGTATATTTGTTCTACATTGCTACAGAAAACAATAGCTTTCAAAGCTAAAATAATGCTCGTGTTAACAAAAATAACAAGTCTGTGTACACGCATGTGAACACATACACACAAACATACTCATCAAAGTATTAACGCTGTTGACCTTTGAATCACACAAAGGTTCACGGGTGACTTGTATCTTCGTTTTACTCAGCTGCGTTTTCTACATTTTCTGCAATTAAATGTCTGTTACGTTTGAAGTAAGAAGACATTTATTATACTTATGCTGAAAGAGGCCAGCAGTAAAAATTCACGAAAAGTCTCCCACTGGTTAGAAAAAGAGGTGGAGTGTTTTTAAAACATGGTTTTTCGTTTCTCCGGCTGGCCTGAGCCCTTTTCTGCCTCTGCCTTGCCGCCTCCTCTACACACCACCTGACAGGCACATGCCACTGGACTGAAGTCCTACCCACATAAGCCAGGGCGACCTCGACTCAAGGTTCTTAATTACATCCGCAAAGACGCTTTTCCAAACGAGCTCACATCCAGCTCTGGAGACCAGGAGATGGACACACCTTTTGAGGGGCCACCATCCGACCCACTGCGGCCTCGATTTCCACACGCTAGATGCACCCCCCACCACCCCTCATGCCAGGGGCTCTACTTTTCACCGAGTTTCAGTCTGATGGGGACAAGAGAGGGGGCGGATGGAGAAGGGAAGGAGGATGCGCAGGGGGCACCTGCTCGTGCCCTGCGAGCAGTGCCGGGGCACGGCGCAGAGCGCGGCCTGGGAGGGTCGAGGTGGCTACTTCTGGTTCTGAGACCTTGGGACGACATTTAAACTGTGCCTCGGTGTACTCGTCTGTTCTCTGCCTGACGGGGTTCGAATGATTCTGATTTTTTTTTTTTTAAGTTCCTTTCCCTAAAAAATTTACAATAGTGTCTGGCATGTCGTAAGCATGACAAGGGTTTTCGCTTTTAAAATAACATAAGGCATAAACAGCAGAGTCGCACAAAATTGTCCTCGAAGCCACACTGAAACGCTCCATGTGTTCTTCTGCCTCCCGGTGAATCCTGCACAGAAGGAGCCGGCACGGACGAGCCTGGCGGGGACACCGCCAGTCCCCAGTCGCCGTCGCTGGCTCCCTTTGCTCCTCCTCTCTCCACTTATTTTCGATCACAAGAAACCTTCGTTTACTTTTTTTCGTACTGTCACCCTTTTTGATTCCCATCTCCCCCCCCCCCCCACCGCTCTGGCAAGCGTCAGCCTGTTCCTGCACATCTGTTTCTATTTCGGTTTTACTGATTCTTCCGTTTTGTTTAGATTCCGTATGTGAGGGCGAGCACGTGGTGTTTGCCTCTCTCCGTCTTATTTCACTCGGCGTAATACCCTCGGGGTCCATCCACGTTGGCGCAATTGGCCCAGATTCATCCTTTTTCATAGCTGACTAGTATTCCATCGTGTGTGTCGTTCTTCTTCTTGTTTTGACGTGAATGAGAATCCTTATGTGCGATGAAAGATGTAAGCCGGGTCGCGTTTCGAGAATCCATAAAGTGACACATGACACGGCCACTTCCTCCTGCTAACAGTGTTCGCGGCTTCGTGTCCGACTGTCGGACTTCACCCAAAGCGACGAGCGAGTCCAGTCACTCAGGACGCTGATCCCTCTGCTCGGTGGCCTAGGGGTTACGTTTTCTGGATGTCGGAGGAGGCAAAGACACATTCCTGGAAGGTTGGCTCCAGATTTTCAAACGTGGTAAACATTTGGCTTCGACCTTGATTTGACCTTGAGCTGGGTGACAGCCACGTGGGGTGTGTCTGCGTCTGCAAAGGAATCTTTTTTGCGGGGTCTTTGCCTTTCTGGCCAATCGAGAAGCCCCAACGTCTCCTCCCGTGGTCCACCACCCCTGACTCCATTCCAGAGTTTAGCCGACAGTGAGCCCTGCATTGTGGCTCCTCACAACATACAAAGTGCAGCTGATGACCGCCGGGGCTCGGGTCCCGCCAGCCGGACAGAAGCCGTTCAAGGCCCGGCCTCGTCGCTCGCGCTCCGGCCGCACGCGGTTCCCGTACTGACCGCCCGGCATCTCGCTTTCATTTCCTTGGCCTCCATGTTATCTGTTCTGAACACTTTCAAATTTGCTTATTTTTCTAATCTCTTCTCTCCTTTCTCGGGCGACGCCAGCGTTTATCTGGGGGTTTTCATCTTTGCCCCTCACACTGCCTCACAATGCGTGCTCATTAAAATATTTCAAATTAAGACCTCTGCAGGCTTTTCCAGCCGAGCACATCACGTCTTCCCATACAACACATTTTTAATTCTTATCACAGACTTTCAGGCAGTTTGTACATTATATTCTATTAAAAACTCCATTCCACCCAAGGTTGTCACAATTCAGAGATTACAGCTTTCTGCGGGACGTTTTGTTAGGGATATATTCACATATTCGCTTTGTTAGCCGGCAAACACGATCCATGAGCCTGCGTTTCACACCTCATTTGATATCACAATTCGACAACAAAAAAAAGATATAAAAAGAAGCAATTATTTATTTAGATTATGGAACGGATCTTAGAGGGACACGAGATAAGCATAAATTATCTTGCTGAAGAGCACTCCCCGTCTTCCTCGGGGCCCGGGGGGGGCGGGGCAGAAGGCAGCGGTGAAGGAGGCTGCAGAGGACATGGGAACGCGAGGTGTCTTGGAATTATGTAACTCTCGTTACATAACAAATTTTCTTCCCTCGTAACCGTCCTCCGTCTCTTCTACAGGGAATGCAAAATCGATTCTTACAGAACCAAAAGTGATAGCCACAGCCCGCGTTTTCCCTGCCGCTCGAAACGTTACCACTTGATTGGTCCGACAATTCAACAAAATTAATTTCCTATGCACACACCAGGGGTCCCGCCACCGTGTGCTCAGACGGTGATCTCAGGGCGTAGGTCACAGCAACCCATCTGGACTTCTCCAGCACTACAGCAGGGTCAGCAGAACTGGGGTAGCTGCCCGGCCTCCCCCAGCATCCACCCCCTCCAGGACGCTCTCCCCTACTCTAAGCCCATGTCATCTAGGTGCCCCCCCAAACACACACAACTTCCGGGGCTGGCCACAGGGACTGGATGAGGTGCATCTGTGATCAAAGTTGACCCAAGCAGAGCCAGTGACCGGCACCTCCAGACTCATGCTAGACCTGCAGGATGGCCTCCGGGAGGCGCTGGCGGCCCACACGCCACCAGGAAGGAGGAGCCAACTGGAGAGAACGCCGGCCCAGAGGAAGGACGAGAGCCAGGTCGCCAAGGTGCTGCTCGAGCACCAGGGCCCGGATGCCTGGTCGCCGTCCAGCCCCGAGCTTCCCTACATGCCTGAGGGGCCTAAGTCCTCCTTCCTGCTTGGACTTCATGGGTACGGTACCCAACGGCATCGGAGGGACAAAACCCCAATGAGCTCCCCGGCAGCCAAGGGGAAGCCTCCCGGTGAGGACGCACACACGGCTCCCTGTGCGAAACGGAGACCCAGCCACGACCGGCAAGTGACACCACCTCTGACCACCATTCTCCCACCTTCCCCCCGAGAACAAGGACCCCCCACACACACACACTGCAAAGCTAGGAAATAACACCAGACGGCCGCTCTCCCGGGCCGGCCGGCTTCTCGGCAGAGGCTCGGAGCCCGCCACTTGCTGACCAGATTCAAGGGGGAGACTCCGCGGACCCCGCTGGATGGGCCTTCCCTGGCAAAAGGAGGTGAGTGAGGGGCGGCCCCTTCCCTTCCGGGCTCAGTGCACACCCGGGTGAGTCTGTGATGACCGGAACTGCGGCAGCCGCCTTGCGGCCATGAGGAAGCCATGGAGGATGACGGCCAGTGACTCAGGTACCAGGCAGTGGACAGGGAGCACACCCCCGGGTGACATAACTGTGCTGCTGGGTTAACCAAGCACAGAGCCACCGGCTTCTACACCTCTCGCCACATGAGAGCATAAAACCCAACAGCTGCAGCCACTCACGGACCCCTGTTCTACTGCTTATGGCCGAACGCACCTGAGCGGACACAGAAACCCCCACTCTGCATCTGTGGACAGCTTGGGGTGTGGGGTGCTCGGCAGGCAGATGTCGACGCCCAGGGGAACCGTGGGTCCCATGAGGGGGCAGAAAAGACATGACCAGAATGCCAACATGGAGCAAAAGGCGCCCACATCACTCGACCGGTGTTCCTGGCGGAAACCCCCGGCCCCCGCCCCAGCCCTCAGCCCCCAGCCCCCGCCCCCCACCCCCCCCAGTCCCTCCCTCCCTTGGGCAGAACGTGTCAGAGGCGGGCAGCACAGAGCTCCAGCTGAGGCGGCTGGGGCCACCCAAGTGAGGCAGCACTCGGCGCAGGGCTCCGCTGGGAAAGGCCAGCCCTGCCCGCTGTCTCCGGTCCTGCTCCCACCCACCGCCCCATTCATTCATTCGTTCAGTCATTCATTCATTCCCCCTCTGCTCCCAGCTGTCAGTCCCCCACTAAAGAAAGGGGAGAACCAGCAGGGGGTGATGAGCAGCGGCTCGGAGGACTTAAGAGTCTCATGCTGGCCGAAGTGGGAGCCACTGGCAGCTCTAAAGCAGGGAGGTCACCTGTCCAGCGCCGCTGGTTCGCCAGGCCACTGAAGCGACCCCGTAGCCAGCGGTGCCCAGCAGAGGGGGAGCGAGCAGAGGCAGAGACTGGGGGGAGCCTGCTGCAGCTTCTGCCTGCGGGGGTCCCGGCCGCCGTCCGCTCCCCGGCCAGCGCGGCCATGAAACCCCAGGCCGGCGTCTGAGCAGCAGAAGACGAGCCGCGCGCCAGCCACGCCAAGTCCACCGCACGTGACCTTCCACGGCCGGGCGGCCGCCCAGGTGCGCGGTGGGCGCGGTGACGGCAGGTGAGCACCAAGGGGCGTTTCATTCACCCGGCAGCCGCCGCCCGCCGCGGAAAAGCGCCCCTTCCCCCCACCCTGCCCCCGCCCGCCGCTTAGGTTGCTTGTCTTCCCCATCTCGTTCTTCAACGCCTCACGCAAACAATAATGACGACAACGGCGCATTCTTAAAACGCGGGCACCGAACGCTGCCCGGAGCCCAAGGAGAGCTCGGGCTGCTCAGCCCGCCAGGCTCGTTGTCGCCGGCGTGCGAAGAGCACGAGGGTGAACGCCTGGCGCGGCGCGGCCCCCGGGCCAGCGGGACAGGCGCCGCGCTGCCGAAGCGCCTGTCCCGGGACGCCAGGGGCGGAGACGACGTGCGCGCACGCTCACACGCTCACACGCACGCACGCACATGCACGCACTCGCACGCGCATGCGCGCCCACGCTCGGCTTCCGCAGCCAGCCGCCCGCCCCGCCGCCGCGGCGCCTGGGGGACCTCGGCGCTCACCTGCTCTGCGTATCCAGGTGGTGGCCCACGCAGGTGAGGGTGGCCGTCGCCTGCGCGCTGTCGTTGTCTATGTCCTCCTGGACGGCCCACTGCTCTTCGCTGCTGACTCTCACGGCCGTTATCTTCACACCTGCTGCCGCCGTAATTCTGTGGGATGGGGGGAAAAAAAACGTATAAAACCATCGTGGTTCAAAACAGGTAGTAAAAGTACGGCAGTAGAACAGATGTCCCCTTTCCGCGGGGAGACGCAGGGAAGACGGGCTATAAGTGGCCTTCCGCTGAAAACAGACGGTCCTGGTGTCCCCACACGCATCGCGAAGTGGGGGCCGGCACCCCGCCGGTGCTGGGGAGCAGACGGCCTCCTGCTCCAGGGGCCCCGCGGGACGGGGGCGGCACGCACGCGTCCGGGCAGGGCGGAGGGGCTCTGCGGCGCCTGTGCTTCACCTGGAGGTGGGGAGGGGTCTCGGGGGAGGGGGGGACACGAGGGGCTGGGGGGACTGGCGGAGCTCAAAGGGCGCCCGCGGTCCTCGGGAGAGAACGAAATGCAGCATCTGCGCGAGATGGGGGGCCAGGCACTGCCCGGCGGGCGTCTGCGGAAGTCGGTCCCCCCGGAAGAGCGCGAGGCCCCTCCTGCACGGTTGCGGGTGGGGGGACGCTGTGGAGAACAGCCCGGCGGGGGCCCCGAGGGCGACGCGCAGCGCGAACGCGCGACGCAGTGATTCCTGGACACAGACCCAGCAGAGTAGGAAACAAACGCCGCCCGTCCGCACGACAGAGCGTGACTCAGCCGCTGACGCACGCGCCGATGGGGACGCGCCTCGCGGACACTGTTCTGAGAAGCCAGACAGAAAAGCCATTCAGTACAGGCCTCCATTTACGTAAAGTGTCCCGAAGAGGTAACTGCTCAGAGCTGGAAGGCAGCGTCGTGGCTGCCAGGGGCTGAGGAGCGCCGAGGGGACGATGGGGAGCAGCGGCTCGACTAATGGCACAGGTCTCCTCCCTGGATGGCAAAGTGTTTCGGCAGTGGGTAGAGGTATTGTTGGGATGACACTGTGAATGTCCTAAATGCTGCTGAATTATTCATTAGAAAATGGTCAATTTTATGTTATATGAATTTTATCTCAATTTTTAAAAAAAAGGAAAAAAATCAGATGCCTGGTCCTTCACAGGAGTGGCTGAGACTTTACAAAAAAGATTTATTGAAACAAAAAACCTTTAAGACCTGAAGAAGGGACCCCCCCCCCCAGGCAGGATTTCAAGCAGCGGGGAGGAGAGCTCTGGAGTGGAGGGATCCCCTACACCCCCAGATTTTGCTGTCTGCCCGCCATATGGAACCCCGGGCCAGGCCGAGGGAACAAACATTTGTGTGTCTAACTGAACACAGGACACGCCTCTGCTTCCGGCGACGCCCGCCCCGCAGGCCGCGGCCGGCCCCGGGCACCCCCGGCCACTCAGACGCCCCTCTCCGCCCCGACGCCATCACCCCGATGCCATCACCCTCCTGCTGGATTCTCTTGACTAATCTGCTCCTCCCTCCTCAAAGCCTCCTTTCTCACCCGTCGTGATGTTCCGGGGATTAATGTATGCAAACCATGAATAGAGGCGTCTTGTTCTGTGCCTACTTTCAGCCATCCCATCTTGCTGCCAAATGGGGCAGTCGGAGAGAACGTTCCAGAACGCGTGTTCTCGGCAAGCGGAGTCCGCCTGCCATCGATGGCACCTCGTTTCTATCGGCACTTGCCACTTGAACAGCTGATCACGTCCTTCCGCAAACAGGCACCTCCATCGGGCATCTGTACGAAGACGGCGACCCTCCCACTCCCCAGCGAGTGACGGGCAGGAGGCCGCGGAGCTGGTCAGGGGCGCAGCCAGGGTAAGGAAACAAACCCGCCCCCCAGCTCTGCCCCGGGCACGTGGAGTTTCCCCCGTGACCCCACTGGCATCATTCATCGCCTGACGATGCCTCGAAAGTTGCGTCCAGTGACAGCACTGGCCTAGGCTTTCAGCTCAACAACTGAGCCCCAGTGCCCCGCCCCCTCCCGCCGGCCTCCGAGGCACCGAAACGACATGTACGAGAAGTCCCAAACGGGCAAAGTGGTCCGCACGGGCGCCTTCCAGGGCAGGGCCCGGACAGGGTGCCCGGGGACGGCCGCGGCACCAGCAGCGTCTGTTTCCGCCTCTAGGCTCTGGGCACGCGGGGGGTCGGGAGACGTCATCGGGCAGTGCTCACGCATGCGCACTGTTCTGCATGCACATTACAGTTCGGTATAAAGCTCGAAACAAAGCCGGTCACAGACCTGGGCGCCCCCACCACTAGGTGTGACTTTGCCGCTGTCCAAGCTCAGGGGGAGGCCTCAGATGGGTAACTGCACAGCCACCCTGGACGCACGTGGGTGCTCTCCCTCAAACCTCCACCGCCCCTCCGCGAGCCCAGGGCCACGTGCTTGCTCGGGGCGGGGCGGGGGCACAGAGGGGCCTGGAACTTTGGCCTCATCTGTGACAAGAAGGGTCTTCAAGTCCAGGCGAACGCCCTCCTGGCTGGACCGGGGACAGGGCACATCCCAGCTGCTGCAGATAAGCAATGAGAAAGACAGCTGGACTCCAGGCCAGCCTCCGCCGCCGCACAGAGCCGGGGCAGAGACCCGTGGCTCCTCGGCCTCCTCCCCCCTACCCGCCCACCACCACCCTGGGCATGACACACCCCCCGCTGAGCGCACCTGCGTGTCTTCTATAAGACCAGGCACCTTAGAACAGAAGACGCGCCTCTTCTGTGTTTGTTTTGCTGTTTACAAGGTAAATGTGCAGTAAAGGACGGGCAGCACCCTCGCTAGACGAGAGGGTTGGTCTTTGCCCTCGGCTCCTGAAAGCTGACCCCTAAGCCCCAGAGTGACCTTCCTGATGAGACGATCTTTGTTTAGCCCGGAGCCTTGGGCCACATGGAATGAACTGGACTTCTGCAGAGACTGGAGCCTTGTCCACGTGACCAAGCTCAATAAAACTGTTCCTGAACTCTCATTCTTGGTCCAAATCCTTTCCAATTTTAGATTATATTTGTTAGAACAATTTAAGCCCAGAAAAACCCATGTCTTGAATATTCATTAAGTGTGTTTTAGAGAAATATTTTTAGGCGTGCTGATATTCTCATCGCTTGTTATTTAAAAACCACAATATCTAAAACTATGTGAAAACGGTTAATGGTCTCAGCGCCAGGATGAGCTCGAGGGGTCTGGGGGGCTGTTTGAGGAAAGAGACGTGGCCACAAGGTGGCAGTAGCACACAATAAGCTCTATCTGGGCAATGATTTGACAGGTTTGCAGTTGGCCGAGTCCCTCGCAGCATGAGACCCTCCAAATGAAATGGCAGCGGGCCGCCTCCGGAAGGGGAGGGGGGCAGGAGGGCTCTGAGGATCACGGAGGGGCTTCTGGGTCTGGATGCTGTCACTGAGCGGCACAGGTCGCAGAACTCCAAGGTGCAGCTGCGGCTTAGCATGAGCGCCCCAGGGCTGACCTCACTGTAGCTGACAGACACTGGGCACAGTCCTGCAGGGTCTGCAAAGAAGGCAAGCCCTACGAACCCAAAAGTATTGCTTATTCAGGGCATAACTTACAAAAGTACATGTGTAAAAATGGGAGCTTCGCACTGGCAGACGGCTGAGCTAACAGGTCCAAGTCTGCTGTGAAGAAATAAATAATACAGGGGCCCATAAACAGGGACCATCTTTGGCTCGCTTATGTAACAACTTTCTGACAGTCCCCAAAAGGCTTGCATCTGTATTCCCACTGGTCTTCAGCACACAAGCGTTGGTTCTCTGAATACTTGAAGTTACGGGTTTATACAGAGAAGGACACATTGGCAGATAACTTGATTAAATAAGAAACTATTTGTTGACGACCTGACCTTAGGAGATCAGCCCCCACTCTCCACTCCAGCGTCCCCACCATTTGGGGTGACCGGGCTCTGCTGTCGGTGGGCTCTAAAAACAATGCAAATGGGATGCAAATCTACCGTGATACGAAATTGCAAACCTTGTGATTCTGGAGGACTGACAAGCTGCAGAGAAAGGCAAGCGGGCAGGGGCACACACACTTGCAGCCCCTCAAGAGATCCTAATTGACAGTTCGCAGGGATGAGAAGTGCTTCAGGAGACAGGGCTATGAATAGTGGATGCAGTGGCATTCGTGGGGAACCGGAGAAGCCCTCAAATATTTCTGTTGAATTGGTCCTTTTTGCGCCACCCCTGGCAAAGTCAAGTGTAAAATGGAAAAAAAAAAAAAAAAGTGATGTTGTGCAGTTATATCAAATTGGAGGAGAATAACAAATTGTCGACAGGCGATGCATTCTCCTCCGAGTGGCAAAGTGGGGAGTCACCGAACCCAAATTTTGTTTAACATAAAATGAACTTGTCGTCATCTTTTATTTTGTTTATCGAGGCAGAAAGACAAGTCCCAATCAAGTCTGCTGTTTCTCGCAGTCACCTACGAGATTGTACATTCCCGTTTTCAGCCGATCCGTTTGAATTGGCCAAACATTCTCGAAAGTAACGAAAACTCTCCCGAACGCTCCTGGAGCTTCGAATGGCAATGCTCATGAAAATGCACATGTCATGTGTGTGAAATGTGCTCACATTCTATATTGGTGGGGAACTGGCTTCCTCATGGCTCCAAAACGGCACGTGACTTCCTGCCTCTAAGCCTTCGGCCATGCTGTTCCCTCTGCCTGGAAGGCTTCACCAGACACCTGCAGGACCCACAGCCTAACCCTCTTCAGATGTGGACAGGCGTCTCCTCCTTGAACCTTTCCTGGGCCACCGGGCCAGAGCGCGGCCTAATAAACACCCACACACTTCGCCTCCCTTATTTGTTGTCCGTCTCCCCGGCTGGGCCCTAGCACAGGCGGGCAGGATTCTTATGTGTTGTTTCCTGCTTTATCGGTGGACGCAGGGGGCCCCGCTTCCATTGGAAGGATGCGGGCTGGGGATGCTAAGTGCCTTGAGGTGAGCAGAACAGTCCTGCCCCATCCCCAGTGCCAACAGTCCCCTGAGACATCGAAGTATTTCAGCCTCTGTCCAGGTAATGCCCCCACCACCACCTGCCCCCAACACAAACTCCGCAGCACACCGGCTCCAGGCTGAGCTGCGGACACCCTCAGGCTGGTCTGCCCTCGTCGCTGCGGGGAGCACGTAGTGCCAGCAAACAGAACAGGAAGCATCTTCCCTACGAATTCTAGATATCCTATCGCATCCGTGAAGCAAATACCTGCCACAGCGTCAAGGCCATTAGCACCATCAGGAATGCAGTCTGTTCATCCATGTCGCTTCTTCACACAGTCTCAAGTGTTGGCTTCCACCACAAAAATCAGTCACCTTCAGGCCACATTTAAACATCCGACATGACAAGTCTTCCCCAACACAGAAGACTCCCTCCTCTCTGATTTCCAGCCATCCCTCCGATCGTCACGCCCCACAGCGAAGTTAATGACAATGTCTGCATGTCTGACAGCAAAACTATTAAACACACAGACACGCACGTGCACGCACACGCATGCACGCACACACGGTGAGCAGTACTTGGCAGGAGCAGGGAGGCTGATATTTTCTCAGGGCCCAATAAATGGCTTCTTGTGATTCAATTAGTAAGGCAATATTGTTCTGCGCAAACCTAGGATTAGCGAACGTAGAGTAATTAAGAACCAGAGATGCTTTCGAAATGAAAGGGATTCGGAATGTAGAAACAGTCTCGAGGCTTTGGGATTTTAATTTCAGGTCTCTCTGCTGAGTATCTAGCTCATGGCAGCTGCTAACCACCTACTATGTGCAGGAAAAATGGAGACAGACAGAAGAGTGACAGACTTGGAAGCTGCATTACTGACTTAAGACCCAGACTCCAGCCACATGACCTTGGAAAAGCCACCTAACCTCTCTTTGCCTCAGTCTCCTCATCCGTAAATGGAACTGATAACGGGACCCGCCTCACGGTGCCACTGCGAGGATTAAATGGAGACGGCGTACACAAAGCGCTCAGAGCAGATCATGGCTACGGGTGTTCATCGTGCTGGTGACGTGGCAGGAGTCCCTGTCACACACGGGCCAAGCCCTCAACGCTGCCACTCCAGAGGACCAGCCCTGCTGCTAAAATGCTTCAGGGACAGACCGGCGAGCACAGAAAAGCTGTGCTGACAGTCGTCCCACAAGCTCCCAGCCAAGCCCGTCGCCTCACCCGCAGGAGACCAGCAGGGCCAACGGGGTCCGCTCCGCACCCACCTGCTCACCTGACACAGCATCTGTGTCCACTAGGAGCCGCCCACACTCAGCCAGGTAGTTCGGGTTGAGCTGAACCCACCCACCCCCCCACCCCCGCTTGCAGGGACTGCGACGTGGGTGGCCAAAGAAAGCATTGTGTCCTCCTGGGCAAGGTGATTGGTCCAAGAAGGAACCAGGTGACCCAACAAACCAATCAGAATATCCCATCCCCTGGCTGCCGTTGATTGGCCCAGAAATAGACACGTGATCCAGAACTTGCCGGGAAGTGCTGCACCCAGCTCCTCTTCACTAGGCAGTGAGTGAAGCAAGAGTCCACCGCCTGCCCGAGAACCAAGCCAGCAGGAGAAAGCAGAGGCCACCGGTGGGAAGAAGGGGCTTCCTGGCCACACCGTCCAAGCGTCTGGATCCAGCCAGACCTGAGGCTGTTCTTACACTTATCAGTTACGTGAGCCAGTGAATTCCCTTTAAGCCACTTTGAGTTGGGTTTCTTTTATTTGCAATTCAAAGTGCACTGACAAAAACAGGTTCTGCCATTTCTGCCACGCCGAGGATCAAATAAAATCCTCCCAAAGGTCACGGAAAATACACATCTAAAGTTACCCCCGTAATCCAAGGACAAGAGAACACACGGCAGAAGGATATTCAGTACTGCAACTGTCCTTGAGAGCACAGAGAGCAAATGTCAGAGAGGAAACTACGGAAACAAGCAGAGAGCCTCTCCCTTCCTCACGTCCATCACCTCGGTCATGCATATTAATAAACAAAGCAGAGGTACAAAAATTCAATTCACGACTCAAAAATAACCTGACCTTTGATGGAATCGACCTCGGTTTCCATCAAACCTGCCATTTGTAGACTGCTCGGTGATATAAACTTTCAAACGCCCAGTAAAGAGTCGTTTTTTTCATAGTGATATAAAGTATTTTGAGAGCCACAATGAGGTTTTTCATCTCTTCCTCACGCACCCAGACACAATCACGGGCTCACCCTGACACATCGGACATTTCCTGTCCATGAAGACTTGTCAGTAACCTGGGTACTCGGAGCTACCAAGAAACACACGCGCGCGCACACACGCACACGCACACACACAAACCCACCACCTAGGATATGATGACCCACAGTTATCCTTTGCAACACAGAACCTTCTGAGTCCCAGGTGCACAGCCAAACACACACTTGAAACCTCCTCCTAGAAGTCTCAAAGGAAAATGTTTGAGAGAGACCTCAAGACCAACTCACTCAAAAATGAAACGAAACTGCCTAGTTCTCTCACTCTCCTCCAGGAAGGCCCTGTGTCACAGGCTGTTCAGGTAGCGATATCGAGGTGTCGCAGACTGGCGGGGGTGGGGGGGTCTCGAATGACAGAAATTTCTCTCTCACAGGTGTGGAGGCAGGAAGTACATGATCAAGGAGCTGGCCCGTTCTGTTCCCGGCGGGAGCCCCCTCCTGGTTTGCAGATGGCCACCCGGCGAAGAGCATGGCGGAGAGGCAGGGGAGGAAGCGAGCTCTCCCTCTCTGCTCGTGAGGGCACCGATCTCGTCACGAGGGCCCCACCCTCATGCCCGCGGTGCCTCTGCAACAGATGCCATCACTTTGGGGATTCGGGCTTCAACATCTCAACTGGGGTGGGGCGGGGGGGCGGGACACAAACATCCAGCTGCCGGCAACCACCACCCACCCAGCTGATCGCCGGAAGCCTGGGGCCAGCCTTGGCACCCCCGCCCTGCAGCCGCCTCCACGCCGGGCCCATCTTCGAGCCCCCGGCCACCATCCTGCTGCGGGTCACTGGAATCGGCACTCCACGACCACAGCTCCCAGCCACGCAGCGACCGGGCGGTCTGCTCAAAGCCCTGAGCGGTCAAATGTCCAGGCCTAAAACCCACTGGTCACCACCATCGTTAGGGAAGGCCCAGACCCCACAGGCCACGGTCAGAGATCATGGAAGTGCCCACTGGAGCTGGCGGCTAAGCTAATAGCTTAGTGGCTAAAGGCACAGACTCTGGAATCAGCCCTCGGGGGTTCAAATCCTGGCTCTCCTATTTGCCTGCTCTGTGAGCTACGTGGCCTCTCTGAGCCCCAGTTTCCTCACCTGTAAAATGGAATCATAGTCACCACCCCACAGGCGTCTCGATGACGGTATCGTAGCACTTAGCGGTGCTCTTCCCATTGCCTCTCTGGGCTCATGGCTCTGGGCTTTCCTTCCGGTCCCTCAGTTTCTCAGACACCTCAGACCCTCTTCCACCTGGCCACACTGGTCACCCTCGGCTTCTGCTGCAGTCTGCCCACTAGCCTTCCCTCCTGGCTCGGGGCTGCCCGGGGCCGACAGCTGTGGACGGCACCATGAGAGGCTCCCTCTTCCTCCCGCTGGCCTCCTGCTGGGGCAGCCCGTGGACGGCGCCGCCGGAGACGAGACGGGGAGGGAAGCGGGCTCGGGACTTGGGCCCCCGGCACGGTCCTGCTCGCTGCTCTGCACGAGGGCCTCTCCCTCCGAACGCGGCTCCCGGGGCGCGGCCTGTCCCCGGCGTCCACCCTCACTGGGTTCCCTCGACTCCCCGCCCTGCGCTCACCTCCCAAGCCAGGGTGGAGACCGCCAGCCACTGTCACTCGTCCCCGGGGACTTCGCCGCCCCGGCTGGCTCCCTGACCCTTCATTAAATTCTCTTTGACCCTGAAGCTCCTTCTCACCCAAACCCCAACCGGCTGAGTCCTCCGCATATGCTGCTTGTTATGCCTGAGGCTTTGCCCTCACACTGCCCCCCATCCCGGGTCACCCCATGCCTCCTCCGACTCTCCTTGGCCGTGGCCCCCTGTTCCTCAGACGGCCGCATAGCGTCACCACTTTAGTAACAGCCCTCGGAGACGTGGGACAGATGTCACACATCCAGAGGGACGCAGGTCGCCGAATCTCTAGGTCTTACAGAGCTGGAGGTTTGTCTCAAACTTGGCCGGCTGCTCCTTATGTGGCAGTAGCCGGCAGATCGTCACGCCGTCTGGCGGGCCACCGAAACAGCCTCGACAAGCTGTGTCCGTTGGTGACCTGCTCTTATCTCTGTGGATGCAGAAACTCAATCGGATGCTCTGGCGTCAAGAAAAACGGCCGACCGCCCTGTCTGTTTCCCTGACGCCAGGTGAGACGCCCCCCAGAGCCCGGCGCTGGCCGTCCCCGCCCCGGCTCTCCCGCCCGTCCCCCCACTGACGCACCCCGGCTCGCCACCACGGGCAATGTACACTGCAAACAACGAGTCAGGTAGACAGCAGAAACGCGGCAAGCCATTGCGTAAAGAACGGCGATGCGCAAAGCAAGAGGCCCGCGCTCGCGGGCCCGTCCGCGCGGGGCGCCTCTCTCGCCGGCTGGCCGGCCGCACAGTCTCTTTCACGACCCGTCCCCAGTCCAGGTGACAGCAGCAGCCCCGGCCCCGACCCACGCCCAGCGCGCACCTGTCCTGCCGTCCTCGCTCAGAGCCAGCCCGCCGAGCCGACCTCCCTCCCTCCCGCTGTGGGCTCGGCGGGACCCTGCCCCACTCAGCGTCCACGAGCACACGGGACCCATCCGATGCGGGGGACGTGGGCACCGCGAAGACCCTGGCGTGCCGCCGAGGGCCCCGCTGTGCCCCTCCCCGAGAACACCAGCTTCGCGAGGCACTTCCCTCTGCAGACCCAGGGCACGTGGAAGACACTCAGGTGTTTGTGGAATTAAGAAATTAATGAATCTCCCACAAAAGAAGTTTAATGTGACACTGACCTGCCTCCCATGGGCTAAGTTTAAAATACCGGATTAAGACCCGGGCGTCCCTTGGACACTTGTTTAAATCCATTTAAATCAATATTTCTTTCCTTCAGTTGCCAACCCTACCATAAAGCACAAGGAAGTCACACTAACAAAGTTATTTTCGCTGGGAAACTGGCCTGAGAGTTACGTTAGGTCCCTGTCCTGCGACAGCTTCATCAGCCCCTGTGCTCACGTGACCCAATATCCATTCTGGTTTCCCATCACCGAAAAGCCTCCCGCTGGAGGTGCATGGACCAGGAGGGTCCACCAGGCCTCCTCCAGCTGCCATGTCCCTTCAAAGGACAGGAAGCAAACAGCCCTGAGGGGGCTCAGCAGGCTCCCCTCCAGAGGCCGGACAGGGGAGCAAAGAACTGGTGGCCAGGTCCCCCCACCCTGGACACCGCATCTCAAGAGGCCACAGAGACTCATCTGTCCCATCAGATGCCGTCAGGCAGAAACAGAAATAAACACGAGACCCGGCTTTCGTCTCTCCCAATTTCAAAATGCTGGTAACCCATTCAGTTGTTTAAATGCCTGAAATTAATGTTAAAATAATATATTTTTTTTAACTAATAGAAGGTGGTGTTTTCAGAATGGGCGCGTGAGACAATTTTAAGGGGCGTGACAAGGGCGTTTATGAAGCAACATCGAGTTGAAAAACGGAGGGCGCCTCGCCTGCATCAACGCTTCGATTAAATCGGGGGGAGCCGCAGTGGGGAGGCAACGCCCCTCAGCGTCCCTAACGTGCAAACCTCCCCTTGGGACGGGAAGAATGCATGGGCCTCGAGATAGAGGCTCTTTAAGTCTACGACCATGCCACCCTGAACATGCCTGATCGCGTCTGATCTCGGAAGCTAAGCAGGGTCAGGTATGGTGAGTACTTGGATGGGAGACCACCCAGGAAGACCAGGTGCTGTAGGCATTAAAAAAAAAAAAGTGAAAGAAATCAAGGCATTTTAGAGCCTTCAACCGCCAAGGCTGAACGTCACAACACCGGCTTGCGTGTTTAATTGTTATAGCTGCCTTCTATTTATGGCAAGTGGTACTGGTTTTCCATTATAGAGGAACAGAACGTTTCTGCTGTAGGCAAATTTAGCAAAAACAGGAGCAGATTGAAAGGAAAACATTGACGGACGGTAGTGCCGGTGCTGCGTGCACGTGGGCTCCGGCTCAGCCCTGCGGCCGGACGCCCGCCACGATTTAGGAGGTGGACTCGTCACTGCCCGGCCCGCACATGTACCGCGATGTGCACTGGACACAAGTAAAACCAGGAGATCAAGAGACTGGCCTTCCACCTTCAGGGAGCGGTATGTAATTATCTTTTAAGATAACTTTACTGCAAAAATATGTGTGTGTGTGTGTGTGTGTGAACCGAAATGAAAACGGTGAGAAAAGGGTTTGGGCAGTGTGTAGGTATGGGAAGCCTGGACCACTGAGAAATGTCAGCTCGAGAGATGACCCGGGCCAGCCCTCACACGCAGCCTCACGCTCTCCTGCAGCCCAGCAGCTGCACCCCGGGACGGCGGGGGGCGTTGGGGTGAGGGTCTCTGGGCTGCAAATCAAACAGATGATTCTGTGTTGCAAGAGGCGGGCTCCCTGTCCAGCTCGGTTCAACAAAGCAACCGGCCCCTCCGTCTGAGATGTCCGCTCCGGCCTGGGTTTGCTCAATACCTTGCAGGAAAGAGTAAAAACACCTGTGGAGGAGGAATCGCGCCGGCGAGAAAGAACTCACGGGTGCGCCCCAGTTACACGAAGCACCGCCGTGACACACGCGGCCCCCCGCGTCCACCCACATCTGCTCCGTCCCCAGCGCTGGCCATCCGCGGAGTTGCCGGGAGTGGAAACCACAAATAGAAAGGATTGATTTTTCGAGCAGAGAGAAGGCAAAGAAAAACGGCTTTTTAAAAAGCCAAACACCCACAACTCTCACAAATTTAGCCTGAGCTGGAATGATTGGATGAGCGGCCCCGGTCTCGACCACACTGCAGGGCTCGCCGCGATCTCCTGGCGTCCGGCCGCACGTCTCTCGTGGACGTAAGCTCTTTCGGGGCCTCTGCATGTTGGGTCCGTCTCAATTAAACTGATGGTTCCATGACCAAGAGACTGAGCCTCAGGGCAGTGAAGTGGCCCAAGCGAAGTTCTGAAGAGTCGGGACCAGAACTCAGACGGCCGCAGCTCTCAGTGCCGCCTGGACCACTGAAGACAGGAAGGACGCGCCAAACGGTCTGCTCAGAGTCGTCGTTCAGCGGCCTGGGACCGCCTCTTGGGATGAAAAAGATAAAACCAGGTGATCTCATCTAGAAACACAGATGCTAACCTGACTGAGCCGAGAAACCACGCTTGCCTCAGAGGAAAAGATGGACCGTAGCCTACTTTCGTCTGTGTCTTAAGAATCTAAAAATATCGGGTATACAATTAAAATTATTTGTGTTTGATATAAAACCATGCGACGATAACCTCAAACACTCAGGGAGAATGTGAATTAGAGTTCTCTGCTCACAAGCAACGAAACCCACTCTGGACGGCTTATGAAAAAGGGATTTACAGGATGGATACTGGGCATCTCAGGAAGGCCAGAAACCCGAGCCCAGGAATGGGCCCAGACCAAGGGCAGCTAACTGGCAAGAACCCACGGAGGTCAGCGAGGCGGGACCACCGGAGCCCACCCCCGAGCTCCCCCTGGGGGCTGCGCTTCCCACGGGCGTCCGAAGAGAACTCCCCTCGGCAGCAGACGACCAGACAGCGAGAGGGACCCGTGTCCACCTCGGTCCCTGTGCGACTCGTGCACGTGAACACACGCCCCGCGCACGCGAGCACCGGCAGACGCCCGGCCCGCCCGACCTCAGCCCGGCTGCAGGGGACAGCGCCCCGCGCCGCTGTTCTCCCGGCCACGCGCCCCAAGGCCGCCTTTCACCAGTCGGGGCGGAAGTCGGTGGGTAAATGCTCCAGCCTGCCCACCTTCCAGTGGGGCGATTCCGAGGTGCCTTCTACACAGCTCCGAGCGGGGACCCCAGGGGGAGGAAGCCCCAGGAGCCCATCCGCGCACCTGTCAGCGCCCCTCACTGCCCTGTCTTGCTGTCCCCACCGTCACGCTGGGGCCTGCGGGCTCGGCTCCCGGCCCTCCGCGGCGGGTTGCGTGGTGGCATCCGAAGGCATGCCCACCCGGGACCCGCGGACACGACCTGATTCGGATCAAGTACTCATCAGGGTCAGGATCTCGAGAAGAGGTCGCCCTGGATGAGGATGGGTCCTACAGCCACTGCCGAGTGCCCCATTGCGTTCCCAGGCACCTGTTGCTGCAGCCCCCGGCATGCCCACCCCCCGCTCCACTCTCCCTGCGCCGTGGCTTCCTCTCCCCTCCAAGCCGACGACACGCCCTCCGTCAGGGAGACAGGTGCGAAACAGCTCTGCCTCTCACGTGAGGTCATGATCAGGAAAGCCCTCGTCTCTCACACCCCAGGGGCCACACGCCTCTGCACGGGCAGCCCCCGGGCACTGTCCGTGTCGCTCGCCACACAGAGTCCCCCGCGAAGCCAGGAGCGTGCATGTCCCGTGATGCACAGCCTCCTGGGGCTCACGCGCGAGGCGACCCGCTCGCTTCCCGCTCAGCTCCCTTTCGCAGTGGGCTCTGCTCGCCGGCAAAGCCGCCCTTCGTCCGTCTCCTCCGTTAACTGGTCGAGTTGCTGGATTAGTTTCCAGTTGCTGCTGTAATGCTCCACACTCAGCGATGCCACCTCCGCCCCAGGAGAACCCTTCTCCCCTCCTATTCTCGTACCCTCATTTATCTGGCCTCGACCAGCTAAGATCAAGCGACACCCCCTCTTTCCCAGGTTCCTTATACACCTGCTCTTCAAAACATTCCTCAAACACCCATCTCACCAAGTCTCGCTTTGTCATGCATCTGTTTGCAAATACGAACTGCAGTCCCAAAAGAATTTAAGATCTCCGTGGGGGAGGGCCCCATCCGAGACTTCCCGCCAACTTCGGGAATAACGGTGCAGGGGACCCCCTCCCCCCGCCCCCGGAAGACTAACCACGGAGCCTGCAGGAAGTGGTCTCACCCCGATTTAGAGAGGAGAGAAGGGGACTGGCGGAGTTCGGTAGCCCCCGAGGCAGCCCGCAGCGCCCCGGGAAGACCCGCCGGGGGTGGGCACTGCCAACCGGCCCGTGGGCCCACCAGCCCGGCTGCCCCCGGAGAACGGGGCCCAGACACAGCCTCACTGAGGGCACGAGCTGTGGACCCCCCCCTCCCCGCCGAGGAAACACCCCCAGACCACGCCGTGCCACTGCCGGCCACACCCTGGGCACCATCTCTAGCACGCCTTCCTTAATGCTTTCTTTTATATCTGCTCGCTGAGTTTACATAATTTTATCTGCAGAGGAGGCACTATATCAGTACTTTAAATGAAAAAAGAAAAGAAAAAAAAAGCAATATCATTTTCCACAAACAGAAGAAACCTTAAAATAAGCCCCGTAAAAACAACGCAGCGGCATCGGATGCCGGGCACGTCGCGGCGGCCGCCGAGGCCTCGCAGCCCGCGGCTGGGCTCACGTCGCTCCAGCCAGACTCCCCGAGCGGCTGCAGAGAGACCACTTCCTGGCTCAAGGACAGATGTTTTTGGAGTTCGCGCCAGCTGGCGATGAATGAGAGGAGCTTTGCTTTGCTTTTTAGTCTCAAAGAAACTCTACTGACATGAAGAGAGTGAGTGGGGACTCGGGAGAGTGGGTGTCGGCTCTGTGACAGTGGGAGCTTCTGGGCCGGGCCGGGCAGCGGCTGCCGGGCAGCCAGCGGCCGTCGCATCGGGAACGCCCAGTTAGAAAGTCGGACTGGCCGCCGCTCACGTTCCCATGGTAACATGACGGGGGCTCGGGAGACGTGGAAGCCTGGCCCTGGTGAGCCCTGCGCACAGATCCAGTCACCTTCTAGCTTCCCGTGAATGGTGTGTGCCTTTAAATCCACCATTTAGACGCCGCCTTGCACTTTGGGGACTGTGAGTGCAGGGCACAGATGAGTCCAAGTGCCCCCTGAGATGGCTGTAGGTATTCAGGTGCGCGGTCCTTCCCGGTCTTTCTCCCCGGATCCCGTTGAAGGCCTCATGAGCCCTAACGGGACGCCGGCCCTAGCTGGGGACCCAGGCAGTGCTAAACCGGCCAGCCGCACCTGCGGGAGCTCACGATCGCGAGACGGACGTGTGTCCAGGGAGCGTGGTGAGCAGGAGTTTGAGCCGCACACTCCAGGGAAGAGAGGCGCGTGCTGGACTCCCACAGAACGTGCCGGGGGCTAAGACCACCCAGGGAGAACGACGCGCAATTAAACAGTCCATCCGGCCTTAAAATTACAGATTACAGGTTACACTATCACCCAATTGCGTTATCACCTTCCTTCCTGGAAACGTTTCTGTCTAAATGACAGTGAGCGACAGTCGATCTTAGCACAATGGAGGCAGAGGCTGAATTTTTATTTTTGACGGAACCGACAGGGAGATGAATGGGACGCCTTTATTGGAAGTCATGAAACTGGCGCCAAGCCACACGCCGCCATCGGGATGAAAAGGGCACAGAGAGCAGCCCGCACCTCTGACGAGCACCGAGCCTCCGCACCTCTCTAGACCCACTCGGCGCCCAGGTCGCCGGCGGCAACGACAAATGAGAGCGCAGACTGAACTTGTTCCACGTCGATTCCATGGAGCGGATCGACCGCGCCCACGATTACGTATTCTTCTTCTCATAAAATTCCCTGCCACCCTGAAGTGAGCGGTAAACCCAGGACGGCTGCTCGGCCGCGTCGCGGGAGTCGACGTGGTGCACAGAGCTCGGCTGCGAGGCCCTGGAGACCAGCGCCGCGTGGCCACCGGGGTTTCCAGCGTCACTGCCGCGTTTGAACGGGGACAGGCTCCCCTCGGCCTTGGGGGAAAGGACCCTCCTGACACCAAGGTCCCCATTTACTCTCGACCCGCCCTTCTCCCCAGCCGGGCCTTGAGAATGGCGGTTACAGGAGCTGCCCCCTCCGCGTCCACCGCGCTGTGGGGGGCGGGCGCTGCTCACTGCTCGCCCAATACCCAGCAAAACACCTACGATTCCCTCTCACTGCAGGTGAACTTGGCCGTGAGAATCGTCCCACCTGGTGGATATTAGTCAAAAGATGTTCTGGGAAGGCTCCGTCAGGAAGGGCGGACTCAGGGGCTCCTCGCCCCTCCCCCTTCCTTCCTCCTGCATGAAACACAGACGTGACGACCACCCCTGCAGCGGCCGCCATGTGACAAGGAGGGAAAGGACGGGGGCCCTACAGTCCCCAAGGCCCCGACGCCCTGGACCCAGCAGACGCGGTCCCACCTGCGGACGTCTTGCCGTTCCCTAAGTCGACCCAGGCAAGGTCAGTGGCCTTCGGGATTTGTACTGCATGCAGTTGACCTTCGTCCCTGAGGAGCACGCCTCGCAGATCACTCACCCCCAATCCCCTTCCGCCTGGCTTTTGTCCCCCAAAATCCATTAAGTTCATTATCAAAGTCCCAGCGGCCTCCACATGCGAAGTGCAGAGCATAACTGTCCCCTCCGCGCCCGACTTCCCAGCAGCGCTCGGGTGCACCAGCCGCTCCCGGGGTGCGGCCCCTCCCGGGGTGCGGCCCCTCCCGGGGTTCGGCCGCTGCCTCCCGCTTGCGAGCTGCTGCTTCTCTGCGCCTGCGTGGGCTGCTCGTCCGAGGGCTCGCCTTTGCCGTCCACCAGCAGTTAAACGTCTCGGTCCTTCGGGACGCAGGCGCAAGCCCTCTTTTCTTCTCATGATCTTCTTTACTGAGAAAAAATCTCATCCCTCTCAAGGCTTCGCTTATTACGATCAAACTGCCAAAGACACTAAAAACTTGTACCTCCGGGAAAGACATCGATTTGGAGCCTCAGACCCACGCATCTAACTGACATTCCTACCTCTCCACCTGCATGTCCCAGAGGCACCTCAGACTCAGCACGTCCTAAACTGAAGTGACCGCTCTGGCCGGCACCGGCGAGGTGCCACCAAGGAGACGAGCGGCCCTCCAGAGACCCGGTTCTACGAGCCGGAAAAGTGAGGCCCCAAACGGGGGGGGGGGGGGGGGGGGGGGGGGGGAGGGGAGAGAAGCGACCCGGACTCCGGAAAACGGCAAATGGCGACTCCACCCCCAAGTCCCAGGAGAACCAAGGCGGGGGATGTCTCCCAAGGCCTCGGGGCGGTGCCATCAGCAGGAGCCAGAGGCCTGGAGGGGCGACTCGAGGGGGCGTGTGTCCTGCAGGAGGGGGATCCGCAGGGGATGCGGGTTGGGAAGCAGGACAAGAAGAAAACCGGGATCCCAGTCCCTCTCCTCCCTCCCCGCTTCCGGCCTTTCCCCGCCGCCTCCCACGGGGCAGCTGCCCCCGGGGGGCAAATCGTACCTCCGTGCATGTACGTGTAAGTTAACGAGCGAATGAGCCGAACGTCTGCTGAGGAATCACGGGAACGCCCCACAGAGTACGTGTTAACTACAAACGGAAAGACAGTGCATCGCGGTGGGAAACACGGGCAGGCGCGGCCTTAATCGTGTGATCCAAGTGAACACCGCGAGGAGCGGACGAAGCGCGGCCCCGCTCCCGTGCGCTCCCGCCGGCGCGGCGCGGCCCCAACCCGCTCGCGAGCAGACGGGGGGCAGCTCCAGACTGAGAGGCGTCCCACAGCAGAACTGGGGTCCCGCGAGTGCCCGAGTGGGACACGCAGAAACACGCCCCATGACCGCGGCAGGAAGGGCGGGGGCAGGGAGCGCGGCCGCCGCGGAGCGACCGGTGGCAAAACGCCGGCCCGGCGAGACGCCGATGAAGGCGAAGATGCCCCCGACAGTCCCTGCAGCAACCGCTCAAAAATGCAGGGAGACGCAGCTAAAAATCCAGCGGATGAATTAATGCAGAATACTAAACCGGATTCGACTGATACAAGGGAACTCAAGAAAGAGGGAACGGAGGGACAAAAATAAAAAGAGACCAATAAAAAAAACAACAAGTAGCAAAAGAGCAGACCTAAATGCAATCAAATCATATCAATAATTGCATTTAATATAAATAGGCTTCGTCTCTTTCTGGTATTGGCTGAGTGAGATCCTACTGGACCAACTCACTTGCAGATCACAACTGCAAACTCTAGATAATAGCGTCAAACACAGCCATCTGGAGGCACCAGAGAGTGAAGAGAAATTAGCAATTCGCAGGGGGACATCCACACTCAGAGGAAGCTCTAAGAAGGGACGGCCCCATTTTGGCTGACTTCAACCTGACCCTGAACCGCGTATATGCAGATCAGCCTTAAACTATGTCAGATACAAACAAGAGACCCGTACGGAGACTGGAGGCTCGCAGTTCGAGTCCGGCAGCGTTAGCTGTGTGCTGAAGCAAAAAGAAATAACACTCGCTGGACTGCGAGAACAGAATGCAGAGTCTCCACGACTCAACATTCACGATGTCCAAGATGCAGCCCAATATTGCTCAAAATGCGAAGATTTTAAACAAGAAGATCCGGCCAAGAGTGAAAGGACTGAGATCCACCTTGGGATGACCTAGATTCAGAAATACCAGGAAAAAAAATTTAAAGCTGCTTTGATAACTCTCCTTGATGATGTAAAGATATGTGCTCAATGAGGGAAAAAGCAGGAAATCACAGCAGGGAAATAAAAATGACCATGAAAGAAAAAATGGGAAATATAGAACTGAAACTACAATATCTGAAAATAAGTTTTCGCTGGATAAACTTAGCAGCCAAATAAAGGTGACAAAAGAAAGAAGCGGTGAACTTGAAGAAGTTACCTGATGTCAGAGAACAAGACTGAAAACAGAAAAAGGAAAAAATGAGCAGAGGCTTAGAAAACTGTCATATTACAGGAAATGGTTTAAACGATATCTTATAGCTGACATGCAGAGGGGCGAGAAGATGAAACGGAAAACATTATTTGAATAAATAATGGCGGAAACACTCCCGAAGTGGGTGAAAAACATAGATGTACAAATTCGAGTTCACAACAAACCCAAGGCAAGATCACCTTGAAAAGGCTGAATTTCTGAGAGTCAGAGGCAGCAAGTGGAGCAGCCGAAGAAAAACAGCATGCTACCTGCGAGCGAGCGACTCCGTTAAAGGCTGCGCTCTCACCGGCGACGCGGAGGCCACGAGAGGACGGAAACACCTTTACGGGGCTGAAGAAAACGCCAGCCCCGAATTCTATAGATGGCAAAAATACTCTTCGAGAATGAGGATGAAATAAAGACATTTTCGGATAAAGCAAAACTAAGGGAATTAATTGTCAGCAGATGTGCACTACAAAAAAAAGAAAAAATACTGCCATGCGAAGTCGCATGTGCTGAAGGAAAATGGCACCAAATGAAGATTTAGATCCGCAGAAAAGAGGGAAAGCCTCAGAAATGGCAGAAGTCTGAATAAATGCAAAAAGCTATTTTGTTGTGGGTTTTTTATTTTGCTTTTGCCTCTTTCTTTATAATACATAAAACTGTTTAAAGCAAAAATTAATAATGTTGTCTTCTGAGGTGTTAATATATGTCTGTATAATTATATAAGTAAGTTTATCGTAAATGACATGGGGTGGTTAAATGGACCCCCCATCTACATTTTGTGGGATGTGATACAGTAACTCAAAGTCAACTAGGAAAAATTAAGTGCGTAGCTATATTGTAACCTTTGAAGCATCCACTAAAAACATAATGCAAGAAAGTGTAGCTAAAAAGCTGGTGTTACGAAGTTAAACTTAAAAAGTTAAAGTCTGTCTAAAGGGACAAAAAGAGGGGGTGATTATTAAAACCGGCACAAGCTGCACCTGGAACTACAGGACAGGGGCCACCAACAGGTGTCACAGGCACGGATAACCCACAGCCACACCCAGCAGGAGGGTACAGGGACGCCCACTACCCTGGCCCCTCTCTCTCTCACAGTCTGGTCTCTGGCCAAGGCCCGCCATTGGCCAGACCAAACCAGATAACAGAGACGTGCGTATGCACACACGCACACGTGCACATGCACACACACGTGCACACGCACACACGCGTGCACATGCACACACACACATATACACAAAAGCAGCTATACAAGGTCTTAGCTGCCAGACTGGTAATGCTGGCTGACACGTCACCAGACGTGACGGAGCCACACCCCGCAAGAATTTCCCACAGGGTGAGGGTGCTCGGGGGAGGACATGAGGATCCTGAGGCTGGATGCCAAGGTCAGCCAAGGTCATGCGCCAGCCACCCACAGACAAACACCTGGCACATGGGAGTAGCCGCTGTTACTGCTGGGACACCCTGCCCTCTGCACTATGACCAGGGGCAGGAGAATGTTCCGGAGAACAGAGGCCGGCAGGCCTGGCGGGGCCGCTCGTGTGGGAGTGAGCCTTGAAAGATGGCGCTGAAGACAGCCAGCTGTTCCCACCGCCTCGCATGACTTCCAGAGCTAAAGCGACAATACATCTAAGTAGACTAAACGTCCACTAAATTTCCAGCCACCACCGTCATCTGGGTACGTTCCAATTTCCCCAAACTGTGGCCTGAGATAAAGGTTTCCATGCAGATCAAAATCCCCTTCTGTGGCTCGAATCCTCGAGCCTCTGAAACAGACCCTCGTCCCCCGCCAGCCTCTGTCCAGCTCTCAGACTCCAGTGCACCCGGGAGCCAAGACGGGGCAGAGCCAGGGCTCCGTGCCATGGACTGAGTAACGGGAACGCCCTCGCTGAACTCAGCAGACGACGTCTGGAAGGAGCCGCACGCGCCGCGCGGGGCCCACCGCGCTCGGGAGAGACCCGCCCACTTTCCTCTCCGGGCTCTGCCGAAACCGCAGCTCTGAGCTGAACACCTGATCTGGGCTCCAAGGCTTCAGATTTCAGAGCATCTGTGTCTACACTCGGATTTCCTCAAGGGAAATCTGAGTTTTATTTGGGGGGGAAAATAATAAAGCCTGGATTTTTGGCGCCACTCAAAAGGAACATTCATCAAACAGGTTGCTGTTTTGTTTTGTTTTTTAAGTGTGAAAGTAAGCATCAAGATCATTAGTATTCAAAATGGAGGACGCTGAGATGCGCCAGGCTCTGAAGCGCGAGGACCTGGCTGGGGTCCAGGCCCTGTCCTTTCCACACGTGGGTCTGACTTAACCTTATGACACAAAACAAATAACCAGAAGGTGGCGTGTGAATGACTGAGGCTTAGGCTTCGCCGACAGCCCAGAGCTTGATTAGAAACGCTGAATCAGTCCTCACATTACAGACAGAACTGGGTCCCCTGCGCGTCCCTATTTCTGAAACTGATTTATTTACATCGTGACTTCGTACGCTCTTGACAATTCATTCGCTTAGTCCAGGAACAACACCTTGCCCTACTTCCAAACTCATTCATTCATCCAACAGCTATTTAGTGGGCCCCTTCTTGGGTGCCGGATGCTGTTCTAGACCCTCGGGACCTGTCAGAGAACAAAAGAGGCATGAGTTCCCGCCCTCGGGACCCCACATGCCACCAGGAAGAGGTGGACCGTGAATGATGAGGCGTGTCAGAAAAATGAGGGCCGGCCAGGGGTGGGGGGTGGAGGTCTAGCGTTAACCAGGGAGGGGGAGGGGTCCTTTAACACAGCGGGGCCTGCTGCTGCGGGAGACGAGCTCGAGGGGGTGACGGGCCAGGCTGTGCAGGACGCGGAGGCCCGAGGTTCAGCTTTTGCTCAGTCGCACAGGGCGGCGGCGAAGGTGGAGGCAGAGAGGCCTATCAGGAGGTTTCCACAGGGATCCAGCCGGGAGGGGACCCTGGCGTGGACCGAGCTCACAGCAGTGGAGGAGTTCCATCTGGGTATTTGAAAGGAGGGGCCCAGCGTCGGCTGCCAGCTCAATGTGGGGAATCAGAGGATGGCGGGAGCCGATCACGATGATCTGTGTTTGGCCTGAGCGACCAAAAGCACGGGGTGGCTGCCGGATGAAATGGGGGCGTCCAGCTGAGCAAACCTGCCTGATAGTTCGTGTCACTTAGAGCATACGCCGTCCCTGCTTCCAGATGAGGGCATTCCGGCACAGAGAGGGTAAGTAGCTCGCCCAAGGTCACACAGCTGGCAAGTGGCAGAGCCGGGATGTGAACCCGGGAGGTCCAGCCCCCTCGTCCACAGCCTCCACCGCCGGGCTCCAGTGCCCAACGGGGCGAGAGGTCGGCCCGTGGTCCTCTGCGTGAGCCGAGAAAGGGCCACTATCATAAACCGGGGGTGAGGCCCCCCAGGGTTCTCTCCGCCTCAGAGACGCTGTACTCAGACTGGGGAAAATTCCCTAGTTCCAACTTTCTTGGAAGTGTGACAAAGACCCGCCCCTGTCCAGCCTAGCACTGTCCCGCCCACAGCTCGGACCCCAGACCGCTCTTCACGGCCCGTGGCTGGACGGCTTTGCGACGCACAGTCAGACTGGCGCAGAGACTAGTGTCGAAACAGACTCTGCTTCGATATTAGAGAACAGTCAACTAGCTTTTGTTCAAATTGGCCCCGCCACAACACGCAGCCTGAAACAGCAACATGACACAGGAAAAGCTCTCACACACACACACACACGCACGCACACGCGCGCACACACACACGCCGCGCACATGCACACGCACACACACGCACGCACACGCACACACACGCACACACGCGCACACGCACACACACGCACACGCACACCTGTCCCCTTCCATCTGTCTTCAGCTCTGGAATTAGATCTCGGCCCATCCTGTAAACACGCATACTTGGGTCCGGGGCCACATCTGAGCCAGAATAAAATATGCCGCGTTCCATTCATAAAACAGACAATCCGTTATATTGGGAAATCACACATTTCCCGAAGCCTAAAACGGTCTTTTATTTTGAGAGACTGAATATACAAACTGGCAACGGCCAGACCACAAGAGCACTCTGACCGCACGGCGACCAGGCCGGAAGCCGCGGCCTCTGCAGCCAGCAGCCCAGAGGCTCTGAACTTGGTCCGTGACCGTCCGCTTCTCTTTTCATGGCCTCTGCTCCCAACTGGGAGCCGAGCAGACAATGCCAGAGACGCACCCAAAGCCAAGCACACGAGGTGCCCGCTTCCAGTTAACCCGCCTCCAGCCTCCCGCCTCCGCATGACTACGACCTCTGACCCCGGCAGACCCCGGCCTCTGTTCTCCTCCGTAAGCTTTGCCACTCCTCAGCCTGCCTCTGCGTCTCCGCCGAACACCGACGATGGTGGCGGCTGACCCCCTTGCCACGGCCAGCCCTGAGTGACCAGCCTGTGTTTGTGAGTGAGCTGCATTGAATTCCATGATTTCGGAGCATTTGTCTCAGACCACAAAATGAAGCATGATAAATAACAGCCATGTGTATCGAGGCATGAAGACAAGGCACCCTAGATGCTGATGCTGGCCCAGGTGGGTTCTACGGGTAAAGAGCAGACCCCACTTGAACAGGTAAACAGCCCGGGAGAGTGGTTTCAAACGAGACCCCTCGACTCACGCCTGCAGACCCGCAGCCCAACGCCTCCTCTTCCCCACCGCCTGACTTCAGACGGGCAAGCTCGAACCTCCCGGGTCAGTTTCCACATCCGTGAAATGGACACGGACAATACCATGCATGGTGCCCGTGACAATACAGCGAGAGATGCAAACAAAGGGTCAACACGGAGCCTGGCGCACGCACACAAAAAAATTAAAATGCACGGGTTAATGGTACCAATTCACACATAATAGCATCAATAAGAGCATCGATTATAGTAAATAAGAGTATCGATTAGCACTTACGAACATCTGCGGTATGCCAGGCACACTCTTGCATGCTACGTGAAGTAACTAAGCCACAAATTGCATTGAAAATAGATAACACAAGTGAGCGAAGATATCAGCAAATCGAATCCAGCAACACATTAAAAAGATCATGTGCCACGATCAAGTAGGATTTACTCCTGGGAGGCAAGGCTGCTTCAGTATCTGCAAATCAAGCACGGCGAAGGCTGAAAGTCGCATGATCAGATCAACAGGTGCAGAAAACACATTTGACAAAACCTGGCATTCATTTGTAATAAAAAGTCTCAGCACAGTGGGACTTGGGGGGACACACCTCAACGTCACAGGGGCCATGTGAAAACTAATGAGCGCGCGAGCGGGCCAGACGGGAGACGACGCCCCCCGCCCCACCCCCGGGGGAGCAGCGCGGGCCCCCTGGGCTGCTAACTGCCAGAATTCAGGGAGCTGACGCACGTGACGAGGAGGGTTCTCGGTCCTCTGAGGAAGCTAGCCAGCGCCTCTCGCGCCATCCCCCAGCCTGCGAGGCCTCCCCCGACCAGGCGGCAAGGCTCCCCTGAGCGCCAGGCTGTGTGCCCTGCCTTCTCGGACTTGTCACCCAGCGATGGCATCTCTGCACCACAGATGGCAAGTAAGTTTCGCCTTGGCGCCAACCCTTCCCCCTCGCCTGGGGTGGCAGGGGCCGCCGGGAGTCATGGGCTCAATGCTGCAGGTGACCTGCCCCGCCTGCCCCGGCTCGGGGAGCACCCAGTGGCAGGAGGGTGGTGTACAGCCAGCTGTTGGCACGGCCTTGTGTTGAAATGACCTCTGCAGAGCGAGGGCTGGGTTTTTGGCCACACCAGTGCCCCCCCCCCTCTACAGTGGCTAGCGCAGGGCTGGGTCCACACCTAGCTGGGACTCAGTCTCCACCAGGACTCGCTCAAGGGCTCCAAGTAGGAACCCGCTTCCCACCTCCTGAGCCCACACGGGGCCTGCCAAAGCCACGGGATGCCACCAGCGGGCTCTGAACAAGCACACGTCCAGACGGGCGCCGTCTGGCACGTCAGCCTCGTCGCGGTCGGAAGGGCCACGATGGGCTCACGACCAATTCCCACTTCTCGCCTGCACCCAGTTAAACCAGGCCCACCACGTCCCCAGCCCTGGCGCCTGAGCACGGAGGAACCTCCAGGGGCCAACGTCAGTGACGACTCCCAGGCACCAGGGGCTGCTCCACGAACTCCGCTGGCTCGTTTAATCCTCACGGTGACCTTGGGGACAGAGGCCATCATAGTCCCCATCTCACCAACAAGGAAACTGAGTCCCAAAGAGGTCAGGTGACTTGCACCCAAGCGCACAGCTAAAATGTGGCAGAGCCACTGCTACGCCCAAGGACCTCTGAGCAGAACGAGCTAAAGACAGGTTTGTCTCCCCCGTCCAGGATGAGCTCCCCACTTTTGCGACTGCAACCAAGTCTTCGTTATGCCACCAGAGGATGGGCCGCTTTGCCCAACCTTTTTATGCCGAATCAGATTTGCTAATACTTCCGCTCACTTGTGTTGTCCATTTTCATTGCTATCAGTGACTTAGTTACTTCACGCAGGCGAGTGCCGCATACCGCAGATGTCCGTAAGTGCTGATCAATACTATCATTTACTCTCATGGATGCTCTTATTGACCCTATTATGTGCGGATTGATACAAAGATGCCATCAACCTAAGACGTCTGAGACATTGTTTCAGAAAGTTCTTTCGTGTAGTTACAAAGTTGCCACATCGCAGCACCGCAGGGTTCTGCCTCCAACATCACATCGGGGGCAGTGACGGGTTCGGACTGTCGCGGGAGACCCAGCGAGGGCCTTCCTTAGGGGCGCACGGGCCCTCACGGCCAGGACCTCACAGCCAGGGTGCCACCCTCGCCGGTGTGTTCCATCCGAGCCTCACCACGGAACGGCAAGGGGAGCCGGCAGAAACCCCGCTGCCTGGGGCCACCCCGCTGCCCGCGCCACCCCGCATGGCGCCCACCGCGTCTGCGCCGGGCCTCGTTGCCCCGCCGCACCTTTCCCTCCCGCATCCCGGGCCCCAGCGAGCGTAGTTCCCGTCGTGGGTTTCCTGCGAGCCGACGGCCACGCCCCCCGCCCCCGGCGCCCCTCACCTGAGCACGAAGTGGTCCGCCGCGGCGCCGCCGGCCAGCGACACCAGGAAGGTGGCGGCGGCGCCCTCGCGCACGACGTTCAGCGGCACGGACAGCACGACCCTGGCGTCCAGGCCGCGCGGCGCCCAGCGCAGGTCGTCCTGCGTGGGGTACACCACCACGCTGCCGATGCGCTGGCGCGGCGGCGCGCGCGGGCCCGCGTGGCCCGGGCTCTCCCAGCGGCCCGCCTCCTCCGGCGGGCAGCGGCCGGCCGCGTCGGGCGCGTGCAGCGAGGAGAAGAGCTCCATGGCCGTGCCCCCGCGCAGCGCCGGCAGCTCGTCCGCCGGCTCCAGGTCCAGCCCCGAGCTGAACCACTCGGGCAGCAGCTCCAGCTCGGCCACGCAGAGCGCGGGCGCGCCGCGCAGCCGGCAGCTGGCCGCCACCTCGCGCGCCTCGGGGAAGGCGGACATGCGCACGCAGGGCAGGTCGGCGGGGGCCGCGGCGCCCCAGGCCATGCCCGCCACGTAGAACAGCGTCTGCACCTTGGGCCGGTTGGAGTACACGGCGCTGTCCAGGATGTGCGCCTTCAGCTTCCAGCTGACCGGGAAGGCGCCGGGGCCCGCGAAGGCCGCGGGCGGCGGCAGCAGCGCCCGGGGCACCGTCGCCGCCGCCCAGAACGGGCCGTAGCTGGCGTTGACGCGCGGCGGGGCCGCCGCGCGGTACACGAACAGCGGCTCGGCGCGCGCCTGCAGGCTGGCGTTCCTCGTCACGTCCTGGTCGGCCTCCTTGAGGAAGAAGAACTCGTCGGCGCCGGCCACGTGGAAGCTGGCGGGCAGGTACGCTGGCAGCGAGGAGAAGCGCTGGAGGCTGTCCGGGGTCCCGCGACCGGCCGTCACTGCAGAGAGGGGACAGCGAAGGGTCAGAGCGCATCCTGGCCGCAAGGAGGGGAACGCGCCGCCGCCCCTGCCCCCGCCCCGCGGCCCCCGGGCCTCGCGCTCCTCCTTGGTCTCTGCACAGCGACAGCCCATAAGGACCACGAGTGGGTTCTCTGGGACCTTCCAAAATACCCGGGGCGGCCGGGACGGTGCCCCGCTGACCACTGACCCACCAGTGCTGTGGCCGGAGTTACGCCCCGGAAGGAAAACGTCTCCTCCTTTGGTTCCTGCGAAGCCCCAGACTCAGAGGGCCCCGGCATCCCTGCGGTGACCAGTGTGACAATGGCCGGCATGCCCGCGGAGCCCGCCGCACGACCAGCACCCGGCCGCGCGGTGCAACACAGTCGCGCCTCGTGACTTCGGCCTTTGTGCGTCTGTCCATCACCCCCGTGTGGCACGTCTACGTGGACACTTGGATACCTCCGTCGTCCTCACTGAAACGAGATTCCCAGTTCTGGAAATCTCTCCTTCCACAACGCCAGTGAGAACGCAGGAGGATTTTCCTACGAGGATGTTCACTGTGGCGGGTTTGAATCGCAAACAACCTTAAAAGCAGATGTGCTACGCGCAAAAGTAAAAAAATGACAAAACATCGGCGCGGACGGGTGAGCAAAAATGGTGGTGATTTTAGAACGTGTTCGGACTTAAGTGGCCATCAACGTGAAACCGACTGCTATGAACACGGCTCGGTACCCGTGGAGCACGTGGCAGCCGTGACGTTCGAGAGGAGAGAGGAGAAGAAAGGGACAGATAAGAACTACAAAAACAACCCGAAAACAGTTGATAAAACAGCGCCAACTATGCACCTGTCAGTAATTACTTTACATGTAAATGGATTAAATGTGCCAATCGGAAGACGAATGGTAAAGACAATGCGGAACGTCCATACAATGGAACATCGCTCGGCCATAAAAAGGAATGATTCTTACCACTTGCGACATGGAAGGACCTAGAGGGTGTTACGCTAAGTGAAACAAGTCAGACAGAACAAATTGGTAAGAAAGAAAGAAAACCGTCATTTTTTGCAGATGATATGATATTATTTATAGAGAACCCTGAAGATTCCTCCTAAAACCTACCAGAACTATAAATGAATTAAATGAAGTAGCAAGATACAAAACTCATATTCAGAAATTGGTTGCATTTTTATACACCAACAACAAACTATCAGAAAGACGAATTAAGAAAACAGTCCTATTTACAATTGTATTAGAATAAAATAAAATAAAAACCTAGGAATAAATTTAACCAAGGAGAAACAAGACGCATACTCAAAAAATTAAGTCACTGAAGAAAGAAACTGAAGAAGATATAAATAAATGGAAGCAAATACTGTGCTCATGGACAGGAAGAATTAACATTGTTAAAATGTCCCAAAGCAATTTACAGATGAAATGTAATCTCTATGAAAATACCAATGGCATTTTTCGCAGAACTAGAACGAATCATCCTAAAATTTATATGTAAACACAGAGACCCCAAAAAGCCACCTTGAAAAAGAAGAAAATGTTGAAGGTATCACACCACCTAATATCAAACTATGTTACAGGGCCACAGTGATCCGAACAGCATGGCACTGTCATAAAAACAGACACATGGATGGATGGAACAGAACAGAGAGCCCAGAAATGACCCCACACCTGCACGGTCATTTAATCTATGACAAAGGAAGCAAGAATATATATATGATGGGGTAAAGAGTCTCTTTGACAAAGGGTGCTGGGGGAACTGGACAGATACGTGCAAAAGAGTAAAAGTAGGCCAGTTTCTTACACCATTTTTAAGAATAAACTCAAAATGGACTGAAGACTTAAATGTAAGACCCAGACCGTAAAACCCCTGGAAGAAAACACGGGTGGTAAACTCTCTGACGGCGCTCCCAGTAATATTTTGGGGAGATACGCCTCCTTGGGACTGCATCAACTGGAAATTTTTCGCACAGCAAAGGAAACCAAGAACAGAACGAAGGTCGACCTGCCAACGGGAAATGACGCTTGCGGGACGGTCCACCTGATGCGGGGTCAGCATCGGAATGCGCGGGGCCCTCGCAGACTTAACACCAAGGACAAACAATGCAGTTAAAGGATGCGCGGGGGCCCTGAGCAGCCATTTCCCCGAGGAGGGCGTGCAGATGGCCGGTGGACGGTGGGTGGCGAGGGGGGTGCTCAGCGTTGCCGTTCATCAGGGAAACGCAGATTGAGGCTGCGGCGGGGTGTCACCTCGCGCCTGTCAGAATGGCTATCGTCACAAAACCCGCGAGCAATGGGTGCCGGCGAGGGCGTGGAGCTGGGGGGGCACAGATCGGGGCAGCCGCTGTGGCAAACAGTGTGGAGGCTCCTCGGAAAATTAAAAACAGAGCCGCCGTGTGGCCCAGCAGTCGCACTGTTGGGTATTTAGCTGATGAAATCCAAGACACTGATTCGAAAAGATGTTTGGGCCCCTGTGTTCACTGCAGGCAGCTTTATCGGCAGTGGCCAGGACATGGGGGCGGCCCGGGTGTCCTGCCGTGGCCAGTTGGAGCGCGGCGTGGTGCGTACGCACGCTGGAGTGTGTGGCTGGTCACAGAGGGGAACGAAATCGCACCATCTGCAGCAACGCGGTGGCCCTAGAGGGAGCTGTGCTGAGTGCAGTAAGTCAGACGGAAAGACCGACTCCGTGGGACCTCGCTTACAAGTGGGATCTAAGGACGCAAGGAACGAAACAGAAGCAAACTCACAGATACGGAGAACAAACCAGTGGTGTGCAGACGGGAGCGGTGTTGGGGGCGGGTGCAGAAAGGGGAGGGGACGAAGAGCTACAAACGGGTACTCACATGGCGGGGATGCGAAGGACAGCGTAGGGAACAGTCAGCGACGCCGTAACAACCGCGTACAGACGGAGCCGGGCGGGTACCAGGCTTACTGGGGCGGTCGCGCCGCAAATTATGTAACTATCTAACCACCGCGCTGCACGCCCGAAGCTAACGTAATATGAGGTGTCAGCTGTAATTGAAAAAGGTTTTTAATCTTTAAAAATTAAAGTAAATACACACACGTAAACACGTATATGTGTGAATGGACACACATATGGACACGTGTATGTGTTCCTTAGCATTGGTTTCGTTCCTATAGGAAAGCACAATCAGCGAAGAGCCACAGGCTTTTTGCAAATCGAAGACAGTCGCCCAGAGCCACGGGCAGCAGCAAGGCAGGCCAAGGACAGACAGGGGTCTGCTCCGCCCTGACTAAACCTCCACCAGCACCAGGGCCCAGCCAGGGCGAGAGGAGATGGACCTGAAGCGGTGTTTAAAATGTCGCATCACGAGAGGGTACAAGGGAAACAGATGCCGGTCCATCGACTCCGCTCCTGGGAACACGTTTTCTGCAGCAGTTACGAATCCTACAGAATCCAGTCTTCTGAGGACTTAAATATTTGAGGGCCTTTTCAGAGCTGTCCTCAGTGAACTGTTCTTCCCCAGAGAACGATGAAATTGTAATTAGGAGATTGTGAGGAAGACACAGCCCCGGAGTGGCGGATATATCCTTTCTGCAAGGAGGCAGAGTCTCCTGAGAACACTGCAGGATCCCGCGTATAAGCAGAATCGCACATGGCCCAGCTCACGGAGGGCGGCGGCTCCCGGGGCTGGGCAGTGGGGAGCGGGCGATGCTGGTCATACGGGGTACGGTGCTGGTTACCCGGGAGACCCACGGCACAGCGGTGGGAGGTGGTTCACAAGCCCGTGTTGAGGACCGTAACTTGCCAAGGAGATAGAAGTTAAGTTAAACCTTCTCGGCATGCACACACGTGCACACGCGCACACACGCACGCACGATGGTGACTACGCAGCGGCGATGCAGCTGAATGACCTTCGCCATGGCGATCATCTCGTGATACGTACACATGAAAACATCCACATTCCTTACAGCCCAAGGACATCTCAAAGCCGCAAAAATAACATTGGAAGTTCCCCGCAAGGGCCATCAGTGCAGCCACTCGCGTGGAGGGTTAACTGCTTATGTATTCCTCGGACTGTTCAGCTGTATTTCCTGCTCGCGTATCACGCTTCCAGCCCTGAGGCGTGTGGAGTATCACGAAGACAAGACACCGTGGTTCCCGCCCCTGGCAACTCTGGACGACGACCCGGCCAGGGACACACAAAGCAACCACAAAACTGAGCCTTAAGATGCCCACCGGGAATTCTCCACCCCGGAGTTCATGCTAAGGAAACACTCAAGAGGCCAGGAAGGAGGTAAGTGCACGGCATGCCGCTCGGCGCGAGCACGGTTTATCACGGCAACACGCTAGACGCCGCCAAAAAAGCCCATCGTTACGGAAATGATCCGGTAAAGGATTAAAGCGATACAGCGTGAGATAGCAAACGGTCATCGAGACCATGATTTCGACAAACAGGCGGTGTCATAGCAGCCTGAGAAAATGCTTGCGCAAAAGCAGACTTTACGCACGACCTTAAATGATCCCTAATCCGTGTACAACACGCACATGATATGTGTAATAGACATAAATAAGCATAACTGTGTTTACTTTCATAATATAGAAAACGCACCCCACAGTTTGGGCAGGGTCCGCGTCGAAGGCAGAGGAGGGAGAAACGGCTTTGAGGAATCAGCCTCGTCTAAAGACCGGTCCCAGCTGCTGCCACCACCAAGGGGCACTTTGTATCCCGACAATGTCAAGCGATGCAGAAGCACCATCCCTGATGAAATTTAAATTAGTTTGCGGTTGGTTTATTTCCCCTCTTTAATTCAGAAACTTAAGTTCCAGGGGAGTCTGCCCAGGAGTCCACCGGCGACGAGGGAGCATGTGCCCTGCGCAAGGTGACAGTTCCCTGCAGCCGAGCCAAGTGGGCACGCGGCCAGGAGCGAGAGTGAGAGGTTCGGATTTTGCCTTCTCTTCGCATTTGGGGGAAGCCCAAGGCAGAGTTTAAATTCCAACTCATTTGCAGATGCGGAAAAGGAAGTTAAAACACATGCAAACTGTAATGTGCTGTTTTTACTTTGGGTTGGTTTCTTTCTTAATCATTCGTGTTGATATATTATGCCTCTCAAAAACTGATTTACAAGAAATTCAAAGCTGTGCCTTCTCTCTTCTTTACGGTGGCCGAAGCCTCTCTTTTATCTGAAATAACAGGTGTACAAACCGAACCCACTGTAACTCAAGCAAAACGCAATACGAATTTTGTCTGAAAGCTTATATGGGAAGCCATGAATGTCAGCTGCCAGGCCCTCGTTTCGTCTTTGAAGCAGATTGCAACAAAATATGATATCCGACTCTAGGAGCATTTTATGAAGCCATGAGACTGTGTCCTGGGAAATACATCCACAGCTGAAAAGCTAACGCCCGCCCTTTAATCCCCAAATCTCATACAGGAGCGCCATCTCTGCCCCCTGGCAGGTAGACCAGGGGGGCTGGCTGGGGTTCTGAATGCGGAATGGGGCGCTTTGCCATCTGGGGACTGTCTCTGGGGCCTTCACCCCCACCCCCACCGAAGGAGGCGGGTCCTGAGGGCAAGCAGTGAGGAGGCCGATGTGAGGCCCAGCTGAGCGGGGCTGCTCCTCACCGCCCCCCTTATGCGCCAGGAAGAGAATCAAGTCCAAGCTCACCGAGAGCACGCGGTGAGCCAGATACGCTCTGTGACTAAAGGCTGCACCGACTCACAAGGCCCACAGCAGGTGGCTCCAAGGAAGCCCCCGAAGAGAGCTTCGGCGGGCCCTGACGACCTCCCCGATTGCAGCCAGTCAGAGGGCGCGGGGCGTGCTGGCCGGGCCCCCGTGACCGGGAGTGCGCGATGCGCTTCGCTGCTGGGCTGGCACCAGCAAGTCTGGGCCCGCGCCTGGGTCAGGACAGGCGTGACCTGCAGCCCCGAGCCCCAGGACAGTGGGGCGTGGACCCGAAGCGACCCGCAGACTCACGACCCCTTCCACCAACTCCGCCGGCCCCGCCTGGAAAATAATTACCGGTCTCGCAGCTCCTGGTCGCCCACCTGAGGGTTAAGCCCGTGATGTTTCTGCGGCTGAGTCTGCTTTCCTAAGTCACATAAGACGACGCAGCCAATGACAGCCAGGCCCGCCACTGATGTCATAGTCGTGGTGGCCAGGGGCTAGGCGGCCGTGGTGAGCTTCATGCCTGCTCGGGACGGCGCAGTGACATCGGCTCTGGGGCGGGGGGAGGGACCGGAAGGCCTTCCACGCTCTCCGCCGCCGAGTGCTTTCCCGCCGGTCCCCACGACCTCCCTCGGTGGCGTGTTCTTGCTGGGGGAGCTCGCCGCCCACGCGTCAGCAGGGCGGTCACCTCCGGTCAGCACCTCCCAGCGCAGGGAGGGCTCCGTGGCCGGCGGCGCCTGCCCAGCCTCGTCCTCTGCGTCACAGGGGACAGTTCCCAGGCTCCCTGGCTTCCGGGGTGGTCAGCGGGGAGGAGAGGGGAGGGCAGGGGATTTCTCCCGTGTCTGCTGGCAGTTTTCACTGGCCGAGACCGCGACTTGTCCGTGACGCCAGCCGCCTCCGTGGCCCCCGGCAGGGCCCCAGCCCTCATCCTCACTGGCTGGTTCCGCCGCTGGGTTCTAATGACACCGGTACCGCGTCCTGCTGCTCCTAATGTCTAGGTTGCTTCGCCACGCCCCGATGGCACGTGCCCAGGTCGGCTTCCCACGTCTCCCGCCCCCTGAGCGGCTCATTCTCCTTATTAAGTTCCCTCTGTTGAAATAACTAGAGTGGCTTCTGTTTCCCTGGTCCGGTCACTGATCGCCGCATCTGGTCATGTTTCTCGAAAGCCACTTCCGTCACCTGGGCAGGTGTCACACCTGGGCAGGTGTGCACGCGCCGCGTCGGCTGACCCGCTTGCTGCAGCAGCTGTGAGGCGCCTCAGTCTTAGTCCCCTTGGAAAATGGCAAAACGGACGCGCAGAGAAACGGAGCAACACGATCGTGGGCGAAGCTGGGGTTTGAACGAGCTCGGCCCAGCACCAAAGCCTCTGCGCTTCCCTGTGCCGCCTGCCTCGGGGGCCGACGAGGAGGCCGGGAGCTGGGCACGCAGAGGTCCGCTGAAGGGGCCCGAGCTCAGCGCCCGAGGCCGGGGTCGTGGGCGCAATGCCCCCAAGCCTGTGAGGTTTTCGTGGCTCTACGGTCATGGGTGACTACGTCTCCCATCCCAGGTACAGCCCGGATTCCCAGGTGGCCCAGGAAAACAGGTACAGCCGGCCCAGGGCATCTCAACCCAGCTCAGGTGGAACAGCCAGCGAGCCGGACCAGACGCTCCGGGCGTGAGGGGGCCCATCGCGTGTGGCCGTGTGCGCACAGGCGACCAGCCGCGGCACCACGACTCCTACCCCAACCGCCACCCTCGAGCGTGCCCCGGGGACCAGACCCCTCCCCACAGCAGCATCTGAAACACGAGCCACTGACCCTGGAACCAAAACAGGTGCCAACGCTCGACGGCTGAATCTAAAACCACCAGTACAAAAGCAAGATGGACCCAGTCAGATGAGATTCTGCCTTTCTCAACCGGATCACACCCCCCAGGGGCCGGGCGGGAAGGGGAGCCCGTGCAGACGGGGCAGAGAGGCCGCCGTGCCAGCTGGTCACGGGCACTTGCCCTTGCCCCAGGTTCTTCTGGAATCTCCAGCGGGCGGCCTCGCGGGGCCTGCGCGGGGTGTTTGCAGGAGCGGGGGGCCGATGAGAAGCAGGTGGCGGGCAGGGAGCCAGCAGCGGGAGGGAGGCGGACAAGGAGGAGCAGGTCCCTCTCCCCGGCCCAGGCTCGCAGCCTCCTCCGCAACCCACCTCGCCCCGTTAGTAGCGACTAGGAGGAAATAACTGGCCAAGGAAAATGCCGTTTGCCGGCACCAGCATCACAGGCCGTAGGGCAGAAGGGCGAGTCGGTACTAAGGGACCATAACTTGGTGACCGACAGACCCCATGTGTTGGAAGAGAACACCGAGGCACAGAGGTCAAGCCACGCGAGGGTGGGAGCCAGGCCAGGACCCCGGCAAACCGCTCCCCGTGTGGCTTCACGCCGAAGCTGGAGGAGGGAGAGTTCTTATCCCTTCATCTCCGGGCCGGCCCGCAGGTCCTACTTGGTCCAGAGGGAGACGCGGGTGCCCCAGGGACACGGTTGGGCCCAGAGGGCGGGCGTTCTTGGAGAAGGAGCCACGAGTCCAGAGTCATGAGTCTCCAGCAGGGGCCGCGGCATGGCGCAGGTCGGCCGGACAGCCCCACACGCAGGGGCTTGTACAACTACCAATGAAATGGACACTGTGGCGATACCATCTGGTTCGAAGCAAAAAGGTAAAGAATCCGGATCAGACACATTTGAGTTGAGGTGAAGGGGAGATGGTGGGGAGACAGCCAAAAATATGCCTGTGAGATTCAGGGGGAGGGGGACCCCTACTTCATCTCCCCACAATGGCAAGCTCCTTTGAGACACGTAGCCACATCAAAAGCCACTTCCGCACCCTCTCAGACTGGGGCCCCAGCCCCGGCGGCACGGTAAACACACATGGCAGAGAACACGCGCATTACGGCTGGTCTTGCCCCCCAGAAAGGATCAAAACGCTCTCCGGTGATCCCGGATTTGTCAATGTTTCCAAGATGACTGAACCGAAAGGCGGCGGGTGAACCAGCTCGGTAAACCTTCGAGCGCTCTACTGAGCACGCAGTAGGAGCTTCGCACGCACTCAGAAACGAAGTCGTTCATCGCCTCGGGGTCACAGGCCGGCAGGTGCAGTGAGGCTTAAACAGGGCTGTGACTTACAGCGTAAGAAAAGATAAAATGGGGGGAGGCGAAGGCAAAGGCAAGAGCAGCGTCGTCGTTCGTAAACCCCGACGATGCACCGGGCGCTATGCGCAGCATTTTACAGGCAGGTACTAACTCTCTTGGTCTTCACGGTCTTCTTGATTATGACGATGCGATTACTAGTCCCACTCACAGAAAAGGAGACGGAGGCATGGCCAGGCTCGGGGGCGGCGGAAGTCCCCACGGCTGGGAGCTGGCAGGGGCGGGGTTCGCGCCCGGCAGTCCAGCGCGGCCCCGGGACCTGCTGCCAGGGAAAGGTCCGCCAGCACATCCACACGGCGAGCACGTAGCGCGGCCAACGGGAGCCGCGGGTGTGCCCGAGCCGCCCGGCTCTCGAAGCTCCAGACGAGGTCACCGGTGGGGCACCGTCCCGGCTCGGAGAAGAATCCCCCGGTGGGCGGTCTGCGGGACGTGACGGCATCCCCGCCAGACGCTGCGACTCCATCGGGGCTTCCTACGGCCCTCCCCTGTGCGAGGCGGCACACGGCACTCAAGGACAAGCAAGCAAGGGTGAGCCCGCCAAGGGCAAAGGACAGCTGGCACCTCTTCGGCGGTCTGGTCGGTAAAAAACGACGCCCGATTCCGCGACCCTAGAGGACCAGCCTCGGCGCACGTGCTTCCTTACGGAACCGGCCGAGGTCTCAGAAAGAAGTGAGCGGCAGAGAGTACGTTCTCGGCACGAAGATTCTAGAGACGAAGGCCGAGGCACCAGACTGAAAGCACAGTGAAGAGCCCCGAGCTGTTAGTGCGCGATGTCCACCGCGGCTTTTACGCCGAGAAAGTCCTCCCCGACCTCCCAAGATCAGACACACGCTCACCGACGTGTTCACCTGGCTTTCTGTGGGGGGGGTGTACGTCTGTGCACACGCGTGTCTACGTTTTCGTATTTAATTCTTTTCTATTGAGGTATCGATGACAATTAAAAACTGTATATATTTAAGGTGCGCAATTTGGTGATTTGATGCGCATATACATTGTGAAATAATCGCCCCGATCAAGCTA